>NW_028261388.1:60680463-61308796 GCF_051295495.1 Thamnophis sirtalis
AAAGCTCAGATTCGAAAAACAAACGTATATTAGTAGTGTCCTGAGTCGGGAATGCTAAAAAACCAACCCATTTTGTGATCTGATGTTTCCCTGGGGAGTTACACCAAAGTATATCTTAGAATTTGCAGAAAATCTCAATTGAACCAGACGTGTAACTTTTGAACCAAAGCTCAGATTCGAAAAACAATCATATATTGGTAGTGTCCTGAGTCGGGAATGCTAAAAAACCAACCCATTTTGTGATCTGATGTGTCCCTGGGGAGTTACACCCAAGTATATCTTAGAATTTGCAGAAAATCTCAATTGAACCAGACGTGTAACTTTTGAACCAAAGCTCAGATCCGAAAAACAAACGTATATTAGTAGTGTCCTGAGTCAGGAATGCTAAAAAACCAATCCATTTTGTGATCTGATGTTTCCCTGGGGAGTTACACCAAAGTATATCTTAGAATTTGCAGAAAATCTCAATTGAACCAGACGTGTAACTTTTGAACCAAAGCTCAGATTCGAAAAACAATCATATATTGGTAGTGTCCTGAGTCAGGAATGCTAAAAAACCAATCCATTTTGTGGTCTGATGTTTCCCTGGGGAGTTACACCAAAGTATATCTTAGAATTTGCAGAAAATCTCAATTCAACCAGAACGTGTTAGTTTTGAACCAAAGCTCAGATCCGAAAAACAAACGTATATTGGTAGTGTCCTGAGTCGGGAATGCTAAAAAACCAACCCATTTTGTGATCTGATGTTTCCCTGGGGAGTTACACCAAAGTATATCTTAGAATTTGCAGAAAAACTCAATTCAACCAGAACGTGCTACTTTTGATCCAAAGCTCAGATCCGAAAAACAAACGTATATTGGTAGTGTCCTGAGTCGGGAATGCTAAAAAACCAACCCATTTTGTGATCTGATGTTTCCCTGGGGAGTTACACCCAAGTATATCTTAGAATTTGCAGAAAATGTCAATTGAACCAGAACGTGTAACTTTTGAACCAAAGCTCAGATTCGAAAAACAAACGTATATTAGTAGTGTCCTGAGTCAGGAATGCTAAAAAACCAATCCATTTTGTGATCTGATGTTTCCCTGGGGAGTTACACCAAAGTATATCTTAGAATTTGCAGAAAAACTCAATTGAACCAGACGTGTAACTTTTGAACCAAAGCTCAGATTCGAAAAACAATCATATATTGGTAGTGTCCTGAGTCAGGAATGCTAAAAAACCAATCCATTTTGTGATCTGATGTTTCCCTGGGGAGTTACACCAAAGTATATCTTAGAATTTGCAGAAAATCTCAATTCAACCAGAACGTGTTAGTTTTGAACCAAAGCTCAGATCCGAAAAACAAACGTATATTGGTAGTGTCCTGAGTCGGGAATGCTAAAAAACCAACCCATTTTGTGATCTGATGTTTCCCTGGGGAGTTACACCAAAGTATATCTTAGAATTTGCAGAAAAACTCAATTCAACCAGAACGTGCTACTTTTGAACCAAAGCTCAGATCCGAAAAACAAACGTATATTAGTAGTGTCCTGAGTCGGGAATGCTAAAAAACCAACCCATTTTGTGATCTGATGTTTCCCTGGGGAGTTACATCCAAGTATATCTTAGAATTTGCAGAAAATGTCAATTGAACCAGAACGTGCAACTTTTGAACCAAAGCTCAGATTCGAAAAACAAACGTATATTAGTAGTGTCCTGAGTCGGGAATGCTAAAAAACCAACCCATTTTGTGATCTGATGTTTCCCTGGGGAGTTACACCCAAGTATATCTTAGAATTTGCAGAAAAACTCAATTCAACCAGAACGTGTTACTTTTGATCCAAAGCTCAGATTCGAAAAACAAACGTATATTAGTAGTGTCCTGAGTCAGGAATGCTAAAAAACCATTCCATTTTGTGGTCTGATGTTTCCCTGGGGAGTTACACCAAAGTATATCTTAGAATTTGCAGAAAATCTCAATTGAACCAGACGTGTAACTTTTGAACCAAAGCTCAGATTCGAAAAACAATCATATATTGGTAGTGTCCTGAGTCAGGAATGCTAAAAAACCAATCCATTTTGTGGTCTGATGTTTCCCTGGGGAGTTACACCAAAGTATATCTTAGAATTTGCAGAAAACCTCAATTCAACCAGAACGTGTTAGTTTTGAACCAAAGCTCAGATCCGAAAAACAAACGTATATTGGTAGTGTCCTGAGTCGGGAATGCTAAAAAACCAACCCATTTTGTGATCTGATGTTTCCCTGTGGAGTTACTCCAAAGTATATCTTAGAATTTGCAGAAAATCTCAATTGAACCAGAATGTGTTAGTTTTGAACCAAAGCTCAGATCCGAACAACAAACGTATATTAGTAGTGTCCTGAGTCGGGAATGCTAAAAAACCAACCCATTTTGTGATCTGATGTTTCCCTGGGGAGTTACACCCAAGTATATCTTAGAATTTGCAGAAAATCTCAATTGAACCAGACATGTAACTTTTGAACCAAAGCTCAGATCCGAAAAACAAACGTATATTAGTAGTGTCCTGAGTCAGGAATGCTAAAAAACCATTCCATTTTGTGGTCTGATGTTTCCCTGGGGAGTTACACCAAAGTATATCTTAGAATTTGCAGAAAATCTCAATTGAACCAGACGTGTAACTTTTGAACCAAAGCTCAGATTCGAAAAACAATCATATATTGGTAGTGTCCTGAGTCAGGAATGCTAAAAAACCAATCCATTTTGTGGTCTGATGTTTCCCTGGGGAGTTACACCAAAGTATATCTTAGAATTTGCAGAAAACCTCAATTCAACCAGAACGTGTTAGTTTTGAACCAAAGCTCAGATCCGAAAAACAAACGTATATTGGTAGTGTCCTGAGTCGGGAATGCTAAAAAAACAACCCATTTTGTGATCTGATGTTTCCCTGTGGAGTTACTCCAAAGTATATCTTAGAATTTGCAGAAAATCTCAATTGAACCAGAATGTGTTAGTTTTGAACCAAAGCTCAGATCCGAACAACAAACGTATATTAGTAGTGTCCTGAGTCGGGAATGCTAAAAAACCAACCCATTGTGTGATCTGATGTTTCCCTGGGGAGTTACACCAAAGTATATCTTAGAATTTGCAGAAAAACTCAATTGAACCAGAACGTGTTACTTTTGATCCAAAGCTCAGATTCGAAAAACAAACGTATATTAGTAGTGTCCTGAGTCGGGAATGCAAAAAACCAACCCATTTTGTGATCTGATGTTTCCCTGGGGAGTTACACCCAAGTATATCTTAGAATTTGCAGAAAAACTCAATTGAACCAGAACAAATAACTTTTGAACCAAAGCTCAGATTCGAAAAACAAACGTATATTAGTTGTGTCCTGAGTCGGGAATGCTAAAAAACCAACCCATTTTGTGATCTGATGTTTCCCTGGGGAGTTACACCAAAGTATATCTTAGAATTTGCAGAAAAACTCAATTCAACCAGAACGTGCTACTTTTGATCCAAAGCTCAGATTGGAAAAACAAACGTATATTAGTAGTGTCCTGAGTCGGGAATGCTAAAAAACCAACCCATTTTGTGATCTGATGTTTCCCTGGGGATTTACATCCAAGTATATCTTAGAATTTGCAGAAAATCTCAATTGAACCAGAACGTGTAACTTTTGAACCAAAGCTCAGATCCTTAAAAGAAACGTATATTAGTAGTGTCCTGAGTCGGGAATGCTAAAAAACCAACCCATTTTGTGATCTGATGTTTCCCTGGGGAGTTACACCCAAGTATATCTTAGAATTTGCAGAAAATCTCAATTGAACCAGAACGTGTTAGTTTTGAACCAAAGCTCAGATCCGAAAAACAAACGTATATTAGTAGTGTCCTGAGTCGGGAATGCTAAAAAACCAACCCATTTTGTGATCTGATGTTTCCCTGGGGAGTTACACCCAAGTATATCTTAGAATTTGCAGAAAATGTCAATTGAACCAAAACGTGTAACTTTTGAACCAAAGCTCAGATTCGAAAAACAAACGTATATTAGTAGTGTCCTGAGTCGGGAATGCTAAAAAACCAACCCATTTTGTGATCTGATGTTTCCCTGGGGAGTTACACCAAAGTATATCTTAGAATTTGCAGAAAAACTCAATTCAACCAGAACGTGCTACTTTTGATCCAAAGCTCAGATTGGAAAAACAAACGTATATTAGTAGTGTCCTGAGTCAGGAATGCTAAAAAACCAATCCATTTTGTGGTCTGATGTTTCCCTGGGGAGTTACACCAAAGTATATCTTAGAATTTGCAGAAAACCTCAATTCAACCAGAACGTGTTAGTTTTGAACCAAAGCTCAGATCCGAAAAACAAACGTATATTGGTAGTGTCCTGAGTCGGGAATGCTAAAAAACCAACCCATTTTGTGATCTGATGTTTCCCTGTGGAGTTACTCCAAAGTATATCTTAGAATTTGCAGAAAATCTCAATTGAACCAGAATGTGTTAGTTTTGAACCAAAGCTCAGATCCGAACAACAAACGTATATTAGTAGTGTCCTGAGTCGGGAATGCTAAAAAACCAACCCATTTTGTGATCTGATGTTTCCCTGGGGAGTTACACCCAAGTATATCTTAGAATTTGCAGAAAATCTCAATTGAACCAGACATGTAACTTTTGAACCAAAGCTCAGATCCGAAAAACAAACGTATATTAGTAGTGTCCTGAGTCAGGAATGCTAAAAAACCATTCCATTTTGTGGTCTGATGTTTCCCTGGGGAGTTACACCAAAGTATATCTTAGAATTTGCAGAAAATCTCAATTGAACCAGACGTGTAACTTTTGAACCAAAGCTCAGATTCGAAAAACAATCATATATTGGTAGTGTCCTGAGTCAGGAATGCTAAAAAACCAATCCATTTTGTGGTCTGATGTTTCCCTGGGGAGTTACACCAAAGTATATCTTAGAATTTGCAGAAAACCTCAATTCAACCAGAACGTGTTAGTTTTGAACCAAAGCTCAGATCCGAAAAACAAACGTATATTGGTAGTGTCCTGAGTCGGGAATGCTAAAAAAACAACCCATTTTGTGATCTGATGTTTCCCTGTGGAGTTACTCCAAAGTATATCTTAGAATTTGCAGAAAATCTCAATTGAACCAGAATGTGTTAGTTTTGAACCAAAGCTCAGATCCGAACAACAAACGTATATTAGTAGTGTCCTGAGTCGGGAATGCTAAAAAACCAACCCATTGTGTGATCTGATGTTTCCCTGGGGAGTTACACCAAAGTATATCTTAGAATTTGCAGAAAAACTCAATTGAACCAGAACGTGTTACTTTTGATCCAAAGCTCAGATTCGAAAAACAAACGTATATTAGTAGTGTCCTGAGTCGGGAATGCAAAAAACCAACCCATTTTGTGATCTGATGTTTCCCTGGGGAGTTACACCCAAGTATATCTTAGAATTTGCAGAAAAACTCAATTGAACCAGAACAAATAACTTTTGAACCAAAGCTCAGATTCGAAAAACAAACGTATATTAGTTGTGTCCTGAGTCGGGAATGCTAAAAAACCAACCCATTTTGTGATCTGATGTTTCCCTGGGGAGTTACACCAAAGTATATCTTAGAATTTGCAGAAAAACTCAATTCAACCAGAACGTGCTACTTTTGATCCAAAGCTCAGATTGGAAAAACAAACGTATATTAGTAGTGTCCTGAGTCGGGAATGCTAAAAAACCAACCCATTTTGTGATCTGATGTTTCCCTGGGGATTTACATCCAAGTATATCTTAGAATTTGCAGAAAATCTCAATTGAACCAGAACGTGTAACTTTTGAACCAAAGCTCAGATCCTTAAAAGAAACGTATATTAGTAGTGTCCTGAGTCGGGAATGCTAAAAAACCAACCCATTTTGTGATCTGATGTTTCCCTGGGGAGTTACACCCAAGTATATCTTAGAATTTGCAGAAAATCTCAATTGAACCAGAACGTGTTAGTTTTGAACCAAAGCTCAGATCCGAAAAACAAACGTATATTAGTAGTGTCCTGAGTCGGGAATGCTAAAAAACCAACCCATTTTGTGATCTGATGTTTCCCTGGGGAGTTACACCCAAGTATATCTTAGAATTTGCAGAAAATGTCAATTGAACCAAAACGTGTAACTTTTGAACCAAAGCTCAGATTCGAAAAACAAACGTATATTAGTAGTGTCCTGAGTCGGGAATGCTAAAAAACCAACCCATTTTGTGATCTGATGTTTCCCTGGGGAGTTACACCAAAGTATATCTTAGAATTTGCAGAAAAACTCAATTCAACCAGAACGTGCTACTTTTGATCCAAAGCTCAGATTGGAAAAACAAACGTATATTAGTAGTGTCCTGAGTCGGGAATGCTAAAAAACCAACCCATTTTGTGATCTGATGTTTCCCTGGGGAGTTACACCCAAGTATATCTTAGAATTTGCAGAAAATGTCAATTGAACCAGAACGTGTAACTTTTGAACCAAAGCTCAGATTCGAAAAACAAACGTATATTAGTAGTGTCCTGAGTCGGGAATGCTAAAAAACCAACCCATTTTGTGATCTGATGTTTCCCTGGGGAGTTACACCAAAGTATATCTTAGAATTTGCAGAAAAACTCAATTCAACCAGAACGTGCTACTTTTGATCCAAAGCTCAGATTGGAAAAACAAACGTATATTAGTAGTGTCCTGAGTCGGGAATGCTAAAAAACCAACCCATTTTGTGATCTGATGTTTCCCTGGGGAGTTACACCCAAGTATATCTTAGAATTTGCAGAAAATCTCAATTGAACCAGAACGTGTAACTTTTGAACCAAAGCTCAGATTCGAAAAACAAACGTATATTAGTAGTGTCCTGAGTCGGGAATGCTAAAAACCAACCCATTTTGTGATCTGATGTTTCCCTGGGGAGTTACACCCAAGTATATCTTAGAATTTGCAGAAAAACTCAATTGAACCAGAACAAATAACTTTTGAACCAAAGCTCAGATTCGAAAAACAAACGTATATTAGTACTGTCCTGAGTCGGGAATGCTAAAAAACCAACCCATTTTGTGATCTGATGTTTCCCTGGGGAGTTACACCCAAGTATATCTTAGAATTTGCAGAAAATCTCAATTGAACCAGACATGTAACTTTTGAACCAAAGCTCAGATCCGAAAAACAAACGTATATTAGTAGTGTCCTGAGTCAGGAATGCTAAAAAACCAATCCATTTTGTGATCTGATGTTTCCCTGGGGAGTTACACCAAAGTATATCTTAGAATTTGCAGAAAATCTCAATTGAACCAGACGTGCAACTTTTGAACCAAAGCTCAGATTCGAAAAACAATCATATATTGGTAGTGTCCTGAGTCAGGAATGCTAAAAAACCAACCCATTTTGTGATCTGATGTGTCCCTGGGGAGTTACACCCAAGTATATCTTAGAATTTGCAGAAAATCTCAATTGAACCAGAACGTGTTAGTTTTGAACCAAAGCTCAGATCCGAAAAACAAACGTATATTAGTAGTGTCCTGAGTCGGGAATGCTAAAAAACCAACCCATTTTGTGATCTGATGTTTCCCTGGGGAGTTACATCCAAGTATATCTTAGAATTTGCAGAAAAACTCAATTCAACCAGAACGTGTTACTTTTGATCCAAAGCTCAGATTCGAAAAACAAACGTATATTAGTAGTGTCCTGAGTCGGGAATGCAAAAAACCAACCCATTTTGTGATCTGATCTTTCCCTGGGGAGTTACACCCAAGTATATCTTAGAATTTGCAGAAAAACTCAATTGAACCAGAACAAATAACTTTTGAACCAAAGCTCAGATTCGAAAAACAAACGTATATTAGTAGTGTCCTGAGTCGGGAATGCTAAAAAACCAACCCATTTTGTGATCTGATGTTTCCCTGGGGAGTTACACCAAAGTATATCTTAGAATTTGCAGAAAATCTCAATTGAACCAGACGTGTAACTTTTGAACCAAAGCTCAGATTCGAAAAACAATCATATATTGGTAGTGTCCTGAGTCGGGAATGCTAAAAAACCAACCCATTTTGTGATCTGATGTGTCCCTGGGGAGTTACACCCAAGTATATCTTAGAATTTGCAGAAAATCTCAATTGAACCAGACGTGTAACTTTTGAACCAAAGCTCAGATCCGAAAAACAAACGTATATTAGTAGTGTCCTGAGTCAGGAATGCTAAAAAACCAATCCATTTTGTGATCTGATGTTTCCCTGGGGAGTTACACCAAAGTATATCTTAGAATTTGCAGAAAATCTCAATTGAACCAGACGTGTAACTTTTGAACCAAAGCTCAGATTCGAAAAACAATCATATATTGGTAGTGTCCTGAGTCAGGAATGCTAAAAAACCAATCCATTTTGTGGTCTGATGTTTCCCTGGGGAGTTACACCAAAGTATATCTTAGAATTTGCAGAAAATCTCAATTCAACCAGAACGTGTTAGTTTTGAACCAAAGCTCAGATCCGAAAAACAAACGTATATTGGTAGTGTCCTGAGTCGGGAATGCTAAAAAACCAACCCATTTTGTGATCTGATGTTTCCCTGGGGAGTTACACCAAAGTATATCTTAGAATTTGCAGAAAAACTCAATTCAACCAGAACGTGCTACTTTTGATCCAAAGCTCAGATCCGAAAAACAAACGTATATTGGTAGTGTCCTGAGTCGGGAATGCTAAAAAACCAACCCATTTTGTGATCTGATGTTTCCCTGGGGAGTTACACCCAAGTATATCTTAGAATTTGCAGAAAATGTCAATTGAACCAGAACGTGTAACTTTTGAACCAAAGCTCAGATTCGAAAAACAAACGTATATTAGTAGTGTCCTGAGTCAGGAATGCTAAAAAACCAATCCATTTTGTGATCTGATGTTTCCCTGGGGAGTTACACCAAAGTATATCTTAGAATTTGCAGAAAAACTCAATTGAACCAGACGTGTAACTTTTGAACCAAAGCTCAGATTCGAAAAACAATCATATATTGGTAGTGTCCTGAGTCAGGAATGCTAAAAAACCAATCCATTTTGTGATCTGATGTTTCCCTGGGGAGTTACACCAAAGTATATCTTAGAATTTGCAGAAAATCTCAATTCAACCAGAACGTGTTAGTTTTGAACCAAAGCTCAGATCCGAAAAACAAACGTATATTGGTAGTGTCCTGAGTCGGGAATGCTAAAAAACCAACCCATTTTGTGATCTGATGTTTCCCTGGGGAGTTACACCAAAGTATATCTTAGAATTTGCAGAAAAACTCAATTCAACCAGAACGTGCTACTTTTGAACCAAAGCTCAGATCCGAAAAACAAACGTATATTAGTAGTGTCCTGAGTCGGGAATGCTAAAAAACCAACCCATTTTGTGATCTGATGTTTCCCTGGGGAGTTACATCCAAGTATATCTTAGAATTTGCAGAAAATCTCAATTGAACCAGAACGTGTAACTTTTGAACCAAAGCTCAGATCCGAAAAACAAACGTATATTAGTAGTGTCCTGAGTCGGGAATGCTAAAAAACCAACCCATTTTGTGATCTGATGTTTCCCTGGGGAGTTACACCCAAGTATATCTTAGAATTTGCAGAAAATCTCAATTGAACCAGAACGTGTTAGTTTTGAACCAAAGCTCAGATCCGAAAAACAAACGTATATTAGTAGTGTCCTGAGTCGGGAATGCTAAAAAACCAACCCATTTTGTGATCTGATGTTTCCCTGGGGAGTTACACCAAAGTATATCTTAGAATTTGCAGAAAATCTCAATTGAACCAGACGTGTAACTTTTGAACCAAAGCTCAGATTCGAAAAACAATCATATATTGGTAGTGTCCTGAGTCAGGAATGCTAAAAAACCAATCCATTTTGTGATCTGATGTTTCCCTGGGGAGTTACACCAAAGTATATCTTAGAATTTGCAGAAAAACTCAATTCAACCAGAACGTGCTACTTTTGATCCAAAGCTCAGATTGGAAAAACAAACGTATATTAGTAGTGTCCTGAGTCGGGAATGCTAAAAAACCAACCCATTTTGTGATCTGATGTTTCCCTGGGGAGTTACATCCAAGTATATCTTAGAATTTGCAGAAAATCTCAATTGAACCAGAACGTGTAACTTTTGAACCAAAGCTCAGATCCTTAAAAGAAACGTATATTAGTAGTGTCCTGAGTCGGGAATGCTAAAAAACCAACCCATTTTGTGATCTGATGTTTCCCTGGGGAGTTACACCCAAGCATATCTTAGAATTTGCAGAAAATCTCAATTGAACCAGAACGTGTTAGTTTTGAACCAAAGCTCAGATCCGAAAAACAAACGTATATTAGTAGTGTCCTGAGTCGGGAATGCTAAAAAACCAACCCATTTTGTGATCTGATGTTTCCCTGGGGAGTTACACCCAAGTATATCTTAGAATTTGCAGAAAATGTCAATTGAACCAGAACGTGTAACTTTTGAACCAAAGCTCAGATTCGAAAAACAAACGTATATTAGTAGTGTCCTGAGTCGGGAATGCTAAAAAACCAACCCATTTTGTGATCTGATGTTTCCCTGGGGAGTTACACCAAAGTATATCTTAGAATTTGCAGAAAAACTCAATTCAACCAGAACGTGCTACTTTTGATCCAAAGCTCAGATTGGAAAAACAAACGTATATTAGTAGTGTCCTGAGTCGGGAATGCTAAAAAACCAACCCATTTTGTGATCTGATGTTTCCCTGGGGAGTTACACCCAAGTATATCTTAGAATTTGCAGAAAATGTCAATTGAACCAGAACGTGTTAGTTTTGAACCAAAGCTCAGATCCGAAAAACAAACGTATATTAGTAGTGTCCTGAGTCGGGAATGCTAAAAAACCAACCCATTTTGTGATCTGATGTTTCCCTGGGGAGTTACATCCAAGTATATCTTAGAATTTGCAGAAAATGTCAATTGAACCAGAACGTGTAACTTTTGAACCAAAGCTCAGATTCGAAAAACAAACGTATATTAGTAGTGTCCTGAGTCGGGAATGCTAAAAAACCAACCCATTTTGTGATCTGATGTTTCCCTGGGGAGTTACACCCAAGTATATCTTAGAATTTGCAGAAAAACTCAATTCAACCAGAACGTGTTACTTTTGATCCAAAGCTCAGATTCGAAAAACAAACGTATATTAGTAGTGTCCTGAGTCAGGAATGCTAAAAAACCATTCCATTTTGTGGTCTGATGTTTCCCTGGGGAGTTACACCAAAGTATATCTTAGAATTTGCAGAAAATCTCAATTGAACCAGACGTGTAACTTTTGAACCAAAGCTCAGATTCGAAAAACAATCATATATTGGTAGTGTCCTGAGTCAGGAATGCTAAAAAACCAATCCATTTTGTGGTCTGATGTTTCCCTGGGGAGTTACACCAAAGTATATCTTAGAATTTGCAGAAAACCTCAATTCAACCAGAACGTGTTAGTTTTGAACCAAAGCTCAGATCCGAAAAACAAACGTATATTGGTAGTGTCCTGAGTCGGGAATGCTAAAAAACCAACCCATTTTGTGATCTGATGTTTCCCTGTGGAGTTACTCCAAAGTATATCTTAGAATTTGCAGAAAATCTCAATTGAACCAGAATGTGTTAGTTTTGAACCAAAGCTCAGATCCGAACAACAAACGTATATTAGTAGTGTCCTGAGTCGGGAATGCTAAAAAACCAACCCATTTTGTGATCTGATGTTTCCCTGGGGAGTTACACCCAAGTATATCTTAGAATTTGCAGAAAATCTCAATTGAACCAGACATGTAACTTTTGAACCAAAGCTCAGATCCGAAAAACAAACGTATATTAGTAGTGTCCTGAGTCAGGAATGCTAAAAAACCATTCCATTTTGTGGTCTGATGTTTCCCTGGGGAGTTACACCAAAGTATATCTTAGAATTTGCAGAAAATCTCAATTGAACCAGACGTGTAACTTTTGAACCAAAGCTCAGATTCGAAAAACAATCATATATTGGTAGTGTCCTGAGTCAGGAATGCTAAAAAACCAATCCATTTTGTGGTCTGATGTTTCCCTGGGGAGTTACACCAAAGTATATCTTAGAATTTGCAGAAAACCTCAATTCAACCAGAACGTGTTAGTTTTGAACCAAAGCTCAGATCCGAAAAACAAACGTATATTGGTAGTGTCCTGAGTCGGGAATGCTAAAAAAACAACCCATTTTGTGATCTGATGTTTCCCTGTGGAGTTACTCCAAAGTATATCTTAGAATTTGCAGAAAATCTCAATTGAACCAGAATGTGTTAGTTTTGAACCAAAGCTCAGATCCGAACAACAAACGTATATTAGTAGTGTCCTGAGTCGGGAATGCAAAAAACCAACCCATTTTGTGATCTGATGTTTCCCTGGGGAGTTACACCCAAGTATATCTTAGAATTTGCAGAAAAACTCAATTGAACCAGAACGTGTAACTTTTGAACCAAAGCTCAGATTCGAAAAACAAACGTATATTAGTAGTGTCCTGAGTCGGGAATGCTAAAAAACCAACCCATTTTGTGATCTGATGTTTCCCTGGGGAGTTACACCAAAGTATATCTTAGAATTTGCAGAAAAACTCAATTCAACCAGAACGTGCTACTTTTGATCCAAAGCTCAGATTGGAAAAACAAACGTATATTAGTAGTGTCCTGAGTCGGGAATGCTAAAAAACCAACCCATTTTGTGATCTGATGTTTCCCTGGGGAGTTACACCCAAGTATATCTTAGAATTTGCAGAAAATCTCAATTGAACCAGAACGTGTAACTTTTGAACCAAAGCTCAGATTCGAAAAACAAACGTATATTAGTAGTGTCCTGAGTCGGGAATGCTAAAAACCAACCCATTTTGTGATCTGATGTTTCCCTGGGGAGTTACACCCAAGTATATCTTAGAATTTGCAGAAAAACTCAATTGAACCAGAACAAATAACTTTTGAACCAAAGCTCAGATTCGAAAAACAAACGTATATTAGTACTGTCCTGAGTCGGGAATGCTAAAAAACCAACCCATTTTGTGATCTGATGTTTCCCTGGGGAGTTACACCCAAGTATATCTTAGAATTTGCAGAAAATCTCAATTGAACCAGACATGTAACTTTTGAACCAAAGCTCAGATCCGAAAAACAAACGTATATTAGTAGTGTCCTGAGTCAGGAATGCTAAAAAACCAATCCATTTTGTGATCTGATGTTTCCCTGGGGAGTTACACCAAAGTATATCTTAGAATTTGCAGAAAATCTCAATTGAACCAGACGTGCAACTTTTGAACCAAAGCTCAGATTCGAAAAACAATCATATATTGGTAGTGTCCTGAGTCAGGAATGCTAAAAAACCAACCCATTTTGTGATCTGATGTGTCCCTGGGGAGTTACACCCAAGTATATCTTAGAATTTGCAGAAAATCTCAATTGAACCAGAACGTGTTAGTTTTGAACCAAAGCTCAGATCCGAAAAACAAACGTATATTAGTAGTGTCCTGAGTCGGGAATGCTAAAAAACCAACCCATTTTGTGATCTGATGTTTCCCTGGGGAGTTACATCCAAGTATATCTTAGAATTTGCAGAAAAACTCAATTCAACCAGAACGTGTTACTTTTGATCCAAAGCTCATATTCGAAAAACAAACGTATATTAGTAGTGTCCTGAGTCGGGAATGCAAAAAACCAACCCATTTTGTGATCTGATGTTTCCCTGGGGAGTTACACCCAAGTATATCTTAGAATTTGCAGAAAAACTCAATTGAACCAGAACAAATAACTTTTGAACCAAAGCTCAGATTCGAAAAACAAACGTATATTAGTAGTGTCCTGAGTCGGGAATGCTAAAAAACCAACCCATTTTGTGATCTGATGTTTCCCTGGGGAGTTACACCAAAGTATATCTTAGAATTTGCAGAAAATCTCAATTGAACCAGACGTGTAACTTTTGAACCAAAGCTCAGATTCGAAAAACAATCATATATTGGTAGTGTCCTGAGTCGGGAATGCTAAAAAACCAACCCATTTTGTGATCTGATGTGTCCCTGGGGAGTTACACCCAAGTATATCTTAGAATTTGCAGAAAATCTCAATTGAACCAGACGTGTAACTTTTGAACCAAAGCTCAGATCCGAAAAACAAACGTATATTAGTAGTGTCCTGAGTCAGGAATGCTAAAAAACCAATCCATTTTGTGATCTGATGTTTCCCTGGGGAGTTACACCAAAGTATATCTTAGAATTTGCAGAAAATCTCAATTGAACCAGACGTGTAACTTTTGAACCAAAGCTCAGATTCGAAAAACAATCATATATTGGTAGTGTCCTGAGTCAGGAATGCTAAAAAACCAATCCATTTTGTGGTCTGATGTTTCCCTGGGGAGTTACACCAAAGTATATCTTAGAATTTGCAGAAAATCTCAATTCAACCAGAACGTGTTAGTTTTGAACCAAAGCTCAGATCCGAAAAACAAACGTATATTGGTAGTGTCCTGAGTCGGGAATGCTAAAAAACCAACCCATTTTGTGATCTGATGTTTCCCTGGGGAGTTACACCAAAGTATATCTTAGAATTTGCAGAAAAACTCAATTCAACCAGAACGTGCTACTTTTGATCCAAAGCTCAGATCCGAAAAACAAACGTATATTGGTAGTGTCCTGAGTCGGGAATGCTAAAAAACCAACCCATTTTGTGATCTGATGTTTCCCTGGGGAGTTACACCCAAGTATATCTTAGAATTTGCAGAAAATGTCAATTGAACCAGAACGTGTAACTTTTGAACCAAAGCTCAGATTCGAAAAACAAACGTATATTAGTAGTGTCCTGAGTCAGGAATGCTAAAAAACCAATCCATTTTGTGATCTGATGTTTCCCTGGGGAGTTACACCAAAGTATATCTTAGAATTTGCAGAAAAACTCAATTGAACCAGACGTGTAACTTTTGAACCAAAGCTCAGATTCGAAAAACAATCATATATTGGTAGTGTCCTGAGTCAGGAATGCTAAAAAACCAATCCATTTTGTGATCTGATGTTTCCCTGGGGAGTTACACCAAAGTATATCTTAGAATTTGCAGAAAATCTCAATTCAACCAGAACGTGTTAGTTTTGAACCAAAGCTCAGATCCGAAAAACAAACGTATATTGGTAGTGTCCTGAGTCGGGAATGCTAAAAAACCAACCCATTTTGTGATCTGATGTTTCCCTGGGGAGTTACACCAAAGTATATCTTAGAATTTGCAGAAAAACTCAATTCAACCAGAACGTGCTACTTTTGAACCAAAGCTCAGATCCGAAAAACAAACGTATATTAGTAGTGTCCTGAGTCGGGAATGCTAAAAAACCAACCCATTTTGTGATCTGATGTTTCCCTGGGGAGTTACATCCAAGTATATCTTAGAATTTGCAGAAAATCTCAATTGAACCAGAACGTGTAACTTTTGAACCAAAGCTCAGATCCGAAAAACAAACGTATATTAGTAGTGTCCTGAGTCGGGAATGCTAAAAAACCAACCCATTTTGTGATCTGATGTTTCCCTGGGGAGTTACACCCAAGTATATCTTAGAATTTGCAGAAAATCTCAATTGAACCAGAACGTGTTAGTTTTGAACCAAAGCTCAGATCCGAAAAACAAACGTATATTAGTAGTGTCCTGAGTCGGGAATGCTAAAAAACCAACCCATTTTGTGATCTGATGTTTCCCTGGGGAGTTACACCAAAGTATATCTTAGAATTTGCAGAAAATCTCAATTGAACCAGACGTGTAACTTTTGAACCAAAGCTCAGATTCGAAAAACAATCATATATTGGTAGTGTCCTGAGTCAGGAATGCTAAAAAACCAATCCATTTTGTGATCTGATGTTTCCCTGGGGAGTTACACCAAAGTATATCTTAGAATTTGCAGAAAAACTCAATTCAACCAGAACGTGCTACTTTTGATCCAAAGCTCAGATTGGAAAAACAAACGTATATTAGTAGTGTCCTGAGTCGGGAATGCTAAAAAACCAACCCATTTTGTGATCTGATGTTTCCCTGGGGAGTTACATCCAAGTATATCTTAGAATTTGCAGAAAATCTCAATTGAACCAGAACGTGTAACTTTTGAACCAAAGCTCAGATCCTTAAAAGAAACGTATATTAGTAGTGTCCTGAGTCGGGAATGCTAAAAAACCAACCCATTTTGTGATCTGATGTTTCCCTGGGGAGTTACACCCAAGCATATCTTAGAATTTGCAGAAAATCTCAATTGAACCAGAACGTGTTAGTTTTGAACCAAAGCTCAGATCCGAAAAACAAACGTATATTAGTAGTGTCCTGAGTCGGGAATGCTAAAAAACCAACCCATTTTGTGATCTGATGTTTCCCTGGGGAGTTACACCCAAGTATATCTTAGAATTTGCAGAAAATGTCAATTGAACCAGAACGTGTAACTTTTGAACCAAAGCTCAGATTCGAAAAACAAACGTATATTAGTAGTGTCCTGAGTCGGGAATGCTAAAAAACCAACCCATTTTGTGATCTGATGTTTCCCTGGGGAGTTACACCAAAGTATATCTTAGAATTTGCAGAAAAACTCAATTCAACCAGAACGTGCTACTTTTGATCCAAAGCTCAGATTGGAAAAACAAACGTATATTAGTAGTGTCCTGAGTCGGGAATGCTAAAAAACCAACCCATTTTGTGATCTGATGTTTCCCTGGGGAGTTACACCCAAGTATATCTTAGAATTTGCAGAAAATGTCAATTGAACCAGAACGTGTTAGTTTTGAACCAAAGCTCAGATCCGAAAAACAAACGTATATTAGTAGTGTCCTGAGTCGGGAATGCTAAAAAACCAACCCATTTTGTGATCTGATGTTTCCCTGGGGAGTTACATCCAAGTATATCTTAGAATTTGCAGAAAATGTCAATTGAACCAGAACGTGTAACTTTTGAACCAAAGCTCAGATTCGAAAAACAAACGTATATTAGTAGTGTCCTGAGTCGGGAATGCTAAAAAACCAACCCATTTTGTGATCTGATGTTTCCCTGGGGAGTTACACCCAAGTATATCTTAGAATTTGCAGAAAAACTCAATTCAACCAGAACGTGTTACTTTTGATCCAAAGCTCAGATTCGAAAAACAAACGTATATTAGTAGTGTCCTGAGTCGGGAATGCTAAAAAACCAACCCATTTTGTGATCTGATGTTTCCCTGGGGAGTTACACCAAAGTATATCTTAGAATTTGCAGAAAATCTCAATTGAACCAGACATGTAACTTTTGAACCAAAGCTCAGATCCGAAAAACAAACGTATATTAGTAGTGTCCTGAGTCAGGAATGCTAAAAAACCATTCCATTTTGTGGTCTGATGTTTCCCTGGGGAGTTACACCAAAGTATATCTTAGAATTTGCAGAAAATCTCAATTGAACCAGACGTGTAACTTTTGAACCAAAGCTCAGATTCGAAAAACAATCATATATTGGTAGTGTCCTGAGTCAGGAATGCTAAAAAACCAATCCATTTTGTGGTCTGATGTTTCCCTGGGGAGTTACACCAAAGTATATCTTAGAATTTGCAGAAAACCTCAATTCAACCAGAACGTGTTAGTTTTGAACCAAAGCTCAGATCCGAAAAACAAACGTATATTGGTAGTGTCCTGAGTCGGGAATGCTAAAAAACCAACCCATTTTGTGATCTGATGTTTCCCTGTGGAGTTACTCCAAAGTATATCTTAGAATTTGCAGAAAATCTCAATTGAACCAGAATGTGTTAGTTTTGAACCAAAGCTCAGATCCGAACAACAAACGTATATTAGTAGTGTCCTGAGTCGGGAATGCTAAAAAACCAACCCATTTTGTGATCTGATGTTTCCCTGGGGAGTTACACCCAAGTATATCTTAGAATTTGCAGAAAATCTCAATTGAACCAGACATGTAACTTTTGAACCAAAGCTCAGATCCGAAAAACAAACGTATATTAGTAGTGTCCTGAGTCAGGAATGCTAAAAAACCATTCCATTTTGTGGTCTGATGTTTCCCTGGGGAGTTACACCAAAGTATATCTTAGAATTTGCAGAAAATCTCAATTGAACCAGACGTGTAACTTTTGAACCAAAGCTCAGATTCGAAAAACAATCATATATTGGTAGTGTCCTGAGTCAGGAATGCTAAAAAACCAATCCATTTTGTGGTCTGATGTTTCCCTGGGGAGTTACACCAAAGTATATCTTAGAATTTGCAGAAAACCTCAATTCAACCAGAACGTGTTAGTTTTGAACCAAAGCTCAGATCCGAAAAACAAACGTATATTGGTAGTGTCCTGAGTCGGGAATGCTAAAAAAACAACCCATTTTGTGATCTGATGTTTCCCTGTGGAGTTACTCCAAAGTATATCTTAGAATTTGCAGAAAATCTCAATTGAACCAGAATGTGTTAGTTTTGAACCAAAGCTCAGATCCGAACAACAAACGTATATTAGTAGTGTCCTGAGTCGGGAATGCTAAAAAACCAACCCATTTTGTGATCTGATGTTTCCCTGGGGAGTTACACCCAAGTATATCTTAGAATTTGCAGAAAAACTCAATTGAACCAGACATGTAACTTTTGAACCAAAGCTCAGATCCGAAAAACAAACGTATATTAGTAGTGTCCTGAGTCAGGAATGCTAAAAAACCAATCCATTTTGTGATCTGATGTTTCCCTGGGGAGTTACACCAAAGTATATCTTAGAATTTGCAGAAAATCTCAATTGAACCAGACGTGTAACTTTTGAACCAAAGCTCAGATTCGAAAAACAATCATATATTGGTAGTGTCCTGAGTCAGGAATGCTAAAAAACCAACCCATTTTGTGATCTGATGTGTCCCTGGGGAGTTACACCCAAGTATATCTTAGAATTTGCAGAAAATCTCAATTGAACCAGAACGTGTTAGTTTTGAACCAAAGCTCAGATCCGAAAAACAAACGTATATTAGTAGTGTCCTGAGTCGGGAATGCTAAAAAACCAACCCATTTTGTGATCTGATGTTTCCCTGGGGAGTTACATCCAAGTATATCTTAGAATTTGCAGAAAATGTCAATTGAACCAGAACGTGTAACTTTTGAACCAAAGCTCAGATTCGAAAAACAAACGTATATTAGTAGTGTCCTGAGTCGGGAATGCTAAAAAACCAACCCATTTTGTGATCTGATGTTTCCCTGGGGAGTTACACCCAAGTATATCTTAGAATTTGCAGAAAAACTCAATTCAACCAGAACGTGTTACTTTTGATCCAAAGCTCAGATTCGAAAAACAAACGTATATTAGTAGTGTCCTGAGTCGGGAATGCTAAAAAACCAACCCATTGTGTGATCTGATGTTTCCCTGGGGAGTTACACCAAAGTATATCTTAGAATTTGCAGAAAAACTCAATTGAACCAGAACGTGTTACTTTTGATCCAAAGCTCAGATTCGAAAAACAAACGTATATTAGTAGTGTCCTGAGTCGGGAATGCAAAAAACCAACCCATTTTGTGATCTGATGTTTCCCTGGGGAGTTACACCCAAGTATATCTTAGAATTTGCAGAAAAACTCAATTGAACCAGAACAAATAACTTTTGAACCAAAGCTCAGATTCGAAAAACAAACGTATATTAGTAGTGTCCTGAGTCGGGAATGCTAAAAAACCAACCCATTTTGTGATCTGATGTTTCCCTGGGGAGTTACACCAAAGTATATCTTAGAATTTGCAGAAAATCTCAATTGAACCAGACATGTAACTTTTGAACCAAAGCTCAGATCCGAAAAACAAACGTATATTAGTAGTGTCCTGAGTCAGGAATGCTAAAAAACCATTCCATTTTGTGATCTGATGTTTCCCTGGGGAGTTACACCAAAGTATATCTTAGAATTTGCAGAAAATCTCAATTGAACCAGACGTGTAACTTTTGAACCAAAGCTCAGATTCGAAAAACAAACGTATATTAGTACTGTCCTGAGTCGGGAATGCTAAAAAACCAACCCATTTTGTGATCTGATGTTTCCCTGGGGAGTTACACCCAAGTATATCTTAGAATTTGCAGAAAATCTCAATTGAACCAGACATGTAACTTTTGAACCAAAGCTCAGATCCGAAAAACAAACGTATATTAGTAGTGTCCTGAGTCAGGAATGCTAAAAAACCAATCCATTTTGTGATCTGATGTTTCCCTGGGGAGTTACACCAAAGTATATCTTAGAATTTGCAGAAAATCTCAATTGAACCAGACGTGTAACTTTTGAACCAAAGCTCAGATTCGAAAAACAATCATATATTGGTAGTGTCCTGAGTCAGGAATGCTAAAAAACCAATCCATTTTGTGGTCTGATGTTTCCCTGGGGAGTTACAACAAAGTATATCTTAGAATTTGCAGAAAATCTCAATTCAACCAGAACGTGTTAGTTTTGAACCGAAGCTCAGATCCGAAAAACAAACGTATATTGGTAGTGTCCTGAGTCGGGAATGCTAAAAAACCAACCCATTTTGTGATCTGATGTTTCCCTGGGGAGTTACACCAAAGTATATCTTAGAATTTGCAGAAAAACTCAATTCAACCAGAACGTGCTACTTTTGATCCAAAGCTCAGATCCGAAAAACAAACGTATATTGGTAGTGTCCTGAGTCGGGAATGCTAAAAAACCAACCCATTTTGTGATCTGATGTGTCCCTGGGGAGTTACACCCAAGTATATCTTAGAATTTGCAGAAAATCTCAATTGAACCAGAACGTGTTAGTTTTGAACCAAAGCTCAGATCCGAAAAACAAACGTATATTAGTAGTGTCCTGAGTCGGGAATGCTAAAAAACCAACCCATTTTGTGATCTGATGTTTCCCTGGGGAGTTACATCCAAGTATATCTTAGAATTTGCAGAAAATGTCAATTGAACCAGAACGTGTAACTTTTGAACCAAAGCTCAGATTCGAAAAACAAACGTATATTAGTAGTGTCCTGAGTCGGGAATGCTAAAAAACCAACCCATTTTGTGATCTGATGTTTCCCTGGGGAGTTACACCCAAGTATATCTTAGAATTTGCATAAAAACTCAATTCAACCAGAACGTGTTACTTTTGATCCAAAGCTCAGATTCGAAAAACAAACGTATATTAGTAGTGTCCTGAGTCGGGAATGCTAAAAAACCAACCCATTGTGTGATCTGATGTTTCCCTGGGGAGTTACACCAAAGTATATCTTAGAATTTGCAGAAAAACTCAATTGAACCAGAACGTGTTACTTTTGATCCAAAGCTCAGATTCGAAAAACAAACGTATATTAGTAGTGTCCTGAGTCGGGAATGCAAAAAACCAACCCATTTTGTGATCTGATGTTTCCCTGGGGAGTTACACCCAAGTATATCTTAGAATTTGCAGAAAAACTCAATTGAACCAGAACAAATAACTTTTGAACCAAAGCTCAGATTCGAAAAACAAACGTATATTAGTAGTGTCCTGAGTCGGGAATGCTAAAAAACCAACCCATTTTGTGATCTGATGTTTCCCTGGGGAGTTACACCAAAGTATATCTTAGAATTTGCAGAAAATCTCAATTGAACCAGACATGTAACTTTTGAACCAAAGCTCAGATCCGAAAAACAAACGTATATTAGTAGTGTCCTGAGTCAGGAATGCTAAAAAACCATTCCATTTTGTGATCTGATGTTTCCCTGGGGAGTTACACCAAAGTATATCTTAGAATTTGCAGAAAATCTCAATTGAACCAGACGTGTAACTTTTGAACCAAAGCTCAGATTCGAAAAACAATCATATATTGGTAGTGTCCTGAGTCGGGAATGCTAAAAAACCAACCCATTTTGTGATCTGATGTGTCCCTGGGGAGTTACACCCAAGTATATCTTAGAATTTGCAGAAAATCTCAATTGAACCAGAATGTGTTAGTTTTGAACCAAAGCTCAGATCCGAACAACAAACGTATATTAGTAGTGTCCTGAGTCGGGAATGCTAAAAAACCAACCCATTTTGTGATCTGATGTTTCCCTGGGGAGTTACACCCAAGTATATCTTAGAATTTGCAGAAAATCTCAATTGAACCAGACATGTAACTTTTGAACCAAAGCTCAGATTCGAAAAACAATCATATATTGGTAGTGTCCTGAGTCAGGAATGCTAAAAAACCAATCCATTTTGTGGTCTGATGTTTCCCTGGGGAGTTACACCAAAGTATATCTTAGAATTTGCAGAAAATCTCAATTCAACCAGAACGTGTTAGTTTTGAACCGAAGCTCAGATCCGAAAAACAAACGTATATTGGTAGTGTCCTGAGTCGGGAATGCTAAAAAACCAACCCATTTTGTGATCTGATGTTTCCCTGGGGAGTTACACCAAAGTATATCTTAGAATTTGCAGAAAAACTCAATTCAACCAGAACGTGCTACTTTTGATCCAAAGCTCAGATCCGAAAAACAAACGTATATTGGTAGTGTCCTGAGTCGGGAATGCTAAAAAACCAACCCATTTTGTGATCTGATGTTTCCCTGGGGAGTTACACCCAAGTATATCTTAGAATTTGCAGAAAATGTCAATTGAACCAGAACGTGTAACTTTTGAAACAAAGCTCAGATTCGAAAAACAAACGTATATTAGTAGTGTCCTGAGTCGGGAATGCTAAAAAACCAACCCATTTTGTGATCTGATGTTTCCCTGGGGAGTTACACCAAAGTATATCTTAGAATTTGCAGAAAAACTCAATTCAACCAGAACGTGCTACTTTTGATCCAAAGCTCAGATTGGAAAAACAAACGTATATTAGTAGTGTCCTGAGTCGGGAATGCTAAAAAACCAACCCATTTTGTGATCTGATGTTTCCCTGGGGAGTTACATCCAAGTATATCTTAGAATTTGCAGAAAATCTCAATTGAACCAGAACGTGTAACTTTTGAACCAAAGCTCAGATCCTTAAAAGAAACGTATATTAGTAGTGTCCTGAGTCGGGAATGCTAAAAAACCAACCCATTTTGTGATCTGATGTTTCCCTGGGGAGTTACACCCAAGTATATCTTAGAATTTGCAGAAAATCTCAATTGAACCAGAACGTGTTAGTTTTGAACCAAAGCTCAGATCCGAAAAACAAACGTATATTAGTAGTGTCCTGAGTCGGGAATGCTAAAAAACCAACCCATTTTGTGATCTGATGTTTCCCTGGGGAGTTACACCCAAGTATATCTTAGAATTTGCAGAAAATGTCAATTGAACCAGAACGTGTAACTTTTGAACCAAAGCTCAGATTCGAAAAACAAACGTATATTAGTAGTGTCCTGAGTCGGGAATGCTAAAAAACCAACCCATTTTGTGATCTGATGTTTCCCTGGGGAGTTACACCAAAGTATATCTTAGAATTTGCAGAAAAACTCAATTCAACCAGAACGTGCTACTTTTGATCCAAAGCTCAGATTGGAAAAACAAACGTATATTAGTAGTGTCCTGAGTCGGGAATGCTAAAAAACCAACCCATTTTGTGATCTGATGTTTCCCTGGGGAGTTACACCCAAGTATATCTTAGAATTTGCAGAAAATGTCAATTGAACCAGAACGTGTAACTTTTGAACCAAAGCTCAGATTCGAAAAACAAACGTATATTAGTAGTGTCCTGAGTCGGGAATGCTAAAAAACCAACCCATTTTGTGATCTGATGTTTCCCTGGGGAGTTACACCCAAGTATATCTTAGAATTTGCAGAAAAACTCAATTGAACCAGAACAAATAACTTTTGAACCAAAGCTCAGATTCGAAAAACAAACGTATATTAGTAGTGTCCTCAGTCGGGAATGCTAAAAAACCAACCGATTTTGTGATCTGATGTTTCCCTGGGGAGTTACACCCAAGTATATCTTAGAATTTGCAGAAAATCTCAATTGAACCAGAACGTGTAACTTTTGAACCAAAGCTCAGATCCGAAAAACAAACGTATATTAGTAGTGTCCTGAGTCGGGAATGCTAAAAACCAACCCATTTTGTGATCTGATGTTTCCCTGGGGAGTTACACCCAAGTATATCTTAGAATTTGCAGAAAAACTCAATTGAACCAGAACAAATAACTTTTGAACCAAAGCTCAGATTCGAAAAACAAACGTATATTAGTACTGTCCTGAGTCGGGAATGCTAAAAAACCAACCCATTTTGTGATCTGATGTTTCCCTGAGGAGTTACACCCAAGTATATCTTAGAATTTGCAGAAAATCTCAATTGAACCAGACATGTAACTTTTGAACCAAAGCTCAGATCCGAAAAACAAACGTATATTAGTAGTGTCCTGAGTCAGGAATGCTAAAAAACCAATCCATTTTGTGATCTGATGTTTCCCTGGGGAGTTACACCAAAGTATATCTTAGAATTTGCAGAAAAACTCAATTGAACCAGACGTGTAACTTTTGAACCAAAGCTCAGATTCGAAAAACAATCATATATTGGTAGTGTCCTGAGTCAGGAATGCTAAAAAACCAATCCATTTTGTGATCTGATGTTTCCCTGGGGAGTTACACCAAAGTATATCTTAGAATTTGCAGAAAATCTCAATTCAACCAGAACGTGTTAGTTTTGAACCAAAGCTCAGATCCGAAAAACAAACGTATATTGGTAGTGTCCTGAGTCGGGAATGCTAAAAAACCAACCCATTTTGTGATCTGATGTTTCCCTGGGGAGTTACACCAAAGTATATCTTAGAATTTGCAGAAAAACTCAATTCAACCAGAACGTGCTACTTTTGAACCAAAGCTCAGATCCGAAAAACAAACGTATATTAGTAGTGTCCTGAGTCGGGAATGCTAAAAAACCAACCCATTTTGTGATCTGATGTTTCCCTGGGGAGTTACATCCAAGTATATCTTAGAATTTGCAGAAAATCTCAATTGAACCAGAACGTGTAACTTTTGAACCAAAGCTCAGATCCGAAAAACAAACGTATATTAGTAGTGTCCTGAGTCGGGAATGCTAAAAAACCAACCCATTTTGTGATCTGATGTTTCCCTGGGGAGTTACACCCAAGTATATCTTAGAATTTGCAGAAAATCTCAATTGAACCAGAACGTGTTAGTTTTGAACCAAAGCTCAGATCCGAAAAACAAACGTATATTAGTAGTGTCCTGAGTCGGGAATGCTAAAAAACCAACCCATTTTGTGATCTGATGTTTCCCTGGGGAGTTACACCAAAGTATATCTTAGAATTTGCAGAAAATCTCAATTGAACCAGACGTGTAACTTTTGAACCAAAGCTCAGATTCGAAAAACAATCATATATTGGTAGTGTCCTGAGTCAGGAATGCTAAAAAACCAATCCATTTTGTGATCTGATGTTTCCCTGGGGAGTTACACCAAAGTATATCTTAGAATTTGCAGAAAATCTCAATTCAACCAGAACGTGTTAGTTTTGAACCAAAGCTCAGATCCGAAAAACAAACGTATATTGGTAGTGTCCTGAGTCGGGAATGCTAAAAAACCAACCCATTTTGTGATCTGATGTTTCCCTGGGGAGTTACACCAAAGTATATCTTAGAATTTGCAGAAAAACTCAATTCAACCAGAACGTGCTACTTTTGATCCAAAGCTCAGATCCGAAAAACAAACGTATATTGGTAGTGTCCTGAGTCGGGAATGCTAAAAAACCAATCCATTTTGTGATCTGATGTTTCCCTGGGGAGTTACACCAAAGTATATCTTAGAATTTGCAGAAAATCTCAATTCAACCAGAACGTGTTAGTTTTGAACCAAAGCTCAGATCCGAAAAACAAACGTATATTGGTAGTGTCCTGAGTCGGGAATGCTAAAAAACCAACCCATTTTGTGATCTGATGTTTCCCTGGGGAGTTACACCAAAGTATATCTTAGAATTTGCAGAAAAACTCAATTCAACCAGAACGTGCTACTTTTGAACCAAAGCTCAGATCCGAAAAACAAACGTATATTAGTAGTGTCCTGAGTCGGGAATGCTAAAAAACCAACCCATTTTGTGATCTGATGTTTCCCTGGGGAGTTACATCCAAGTATATCTTAGAATTTGCAGAAAATCTCAATTGAACCAGAACGTGTAACTTTTGAACCAAAGCTCAGATCCGAAAAACAAACGTATATTAGTAGTGTCCTGAGTCGGGAATGCTAAAAAACCAACCCATTTTGTGATCTGATGTTTCCCTGGGGAGTTACACCCAAGTATATCTTAGAATTTGCAGAAAATCTCAATTGAACCAGAACGTGTTAGTTTTGAACCAAAGCTCAGATCCGAAAAACAAACGTATATTAGTAGTGTCCTGAGTCGGGAATGCTAAAAAACCAACCCATTTTGTGATCTGATGTTTCCCTGGGGAGTTACACCAAAGTATATCTTAGAATTTGCAGAAAATCTCAATTGAACCAGACGTGTAACTTTTGAACCAAAGCTCAGATTCGAAAAACAATCATATATTGGTAGTGTCCTGAGTCAGGAATGCTAAAAAACCAATCCATTTTGTGATCTGATGTTTCCCTGGGGAGTTACACCAAAGTATATCTTAGAATTTGCAGAAAATCTCAATTCAACCAGAACGTGTTAGTTTTGAACCAAAGCTCAGATCCGAAAAACAAACGTATATTGGTAGTGTCCTGAGTCGGGAATGCTAAAAAACCAACCCATTTTGTGATCTGATGTTTCCCTGGGGAGTTACACCAAAGTATATCTTAGAATTTGCAGAAAAACTCAATTCAACCAGAACGTGCTACTTTTGATCCAAAGCTCAGATCCGAAAAACAAACGTATATTGGTAGTGTCCTGAGTCGGGAATGCTAAAAAACCAATCCATTTTGTGATCTGATGTTTCCCTGGGGAGTTACACCAAAGTATATCTTAGAATTTGCAGAAAATCTCAATTCAACCAGAACGTGTTAGTTTTGAACCAAAGCTCAGATCCGAAAAACAAACGTATATTGGTAGTGTCCTGAGTCGGGAATGCTAAAAAACCAACCCATTTTGTGATCTGATGTTTCCCTGGGGAGTTACACCAAAGTATATCTTAGAATTTGCAGAAAAACTCAATTCAACCAGAACGTGCTACTTTTGAACCAAAGCTCAGATCCGAAAAACAAACGTATATTAGTAGTGTCCTGAGTCGGGAATGCTAAAAAACCAACCCATTTTGTGATCTGATGTTTCCCTGGGGAGTTACATCCAAGTATATCTTAGAATTTGCAGAAAATCTCAATTGAACCAGAACGTGTAACTTTTGAACCAAAGCTCAGATCCGAAAAACAAACGTATATTAGTAGTGTCCTGAGTCGGGAATGCTAAAAAACCAACCCATTTTGTGATCTGATGTTTCCCTGGGGAGTTACACCCAAGTATATCTTAGAATTTGCAGAAAATCTCAATTGAACCAGAACGTGTTAGTTTTGAACCAAAGCTCAGATCCGAAAAACAAACGTATATTAGTAGTGTCCTGAGTCGGGAATGCTAAAAAACCAACCCATTTTGTGATCTGATGTTTCCCTGGGGAGTTACACCAAAGTATATCTTAGAATTTGCAGAAAATCTCAATTGAACCAGACGTGTAACTTTTGAACCAAAGCTCAGATTCGAAAAACAATCATATATTGGTAGTGTCCTGAGTCAGGAATGCTAAAAAACCAATCCATTTTGTGATCTGATGTTTCCCTGGGGAGTTACACCAAAGTATATCTTAGAATTTGCAGAAAATCTCAATTCAACCAGAACGTGTTAGTTTTGAACCAAAGCTCAGATTCGAAAAACAAACGTATATTAGTAGTGTCCTGAGTCGG
Source organism: Thamnophis sirtalis (assembly GCF_051295495.1). Lineage (NCBI taxonomy): Eukaryota > Metazoa > Chordata > Lepidosauria > Squamata > Natricidae > Thamnophis > Thamnophis sirtalis. The sequence goes on from NW_028261388.1 coordinate 60,708,181, forward strand.
GAATGCTAAAAAACCAACCCATTTTGTGATCTGATGTTTCCCTGGGGAGTTACACCAAAGTATATCTTAGAATTTGCAGAAAATCTCAATTCAACCAGAACGTGTAACTTTTGAACCAAAGCTCAGATTCGAAAAACAAACGTATATTAGTAGTGTCCTGAGTCGGGAATGCTAAAAAACCAACCCATTTTGTGATCTGATGTTTCCCTGGGGAGTTACACCAAAGTATATCTTAGAATTTGCAGAAAAACTCAATTCAACCAGAACGTGCTACTTTTGATCCAAAGCTCAGATTGGAAAAACAAACGTATATTAGTAGTGTCCTGAGTCGGGAATGCTAAAAAACCAACCCATTTTGTGATCTGATGTTTCCCTGGGGAGTTACACCCAAGTATATCTTAGAATTTGCAGAAAATGTCAATTGAACCAGAACGTGTTAGTTTTGAACCAAAGCTCAGATCCGAAAAACAAACGTATATTAGTAGTGTCCTGAGTCGGGAATGCTAAAAAACCAACCCATTTTGTGATCTGATGTTTCCCTGGGGAGTTACATCCAAGTATATCTTAGAATTTGCAGAAAATGTCAATTGAACCAGAACGTGTAACTTTTGAACCAAAGCTCAGATTCGAAAAACAAACGTATATTAGTAGTGTCCTGAGTCGGGAATGCTAAAAAACCAACCCATTTTGTGATCTGATGTTTCCCTGGGGAGTTACACCCAAGTATATCTTAGAATTTGCAGAAAAACTCAATTCAACCAGAACGTGTTACTTTTGATCCAAAGCTCAGATTCGAAAAACAAACGTATATTAGTAGTGTCCTGAGTCAGGAATGCTAAAAAACCATTCCATTTTGTGGTCTGATGTTTCCCTGGGGAGTTACACCAAAGTATATCTTAGAATTTGCAGAAAATCTCAATTGAACCAGACGTGTAACTTTTGAACCAAAGCTCAGATTCGAAAAACAATCATATATTGGTAGTGTCCTGAGTCAGGAATGCTAAAAAACCAATCCATTTTGTGGTCTGATGTTTCCCTGGGGAGTTACACCAAAGTATATCTTAGAATTTGCAGAAAACCTCAATTCAACCAGAACGTGTTAGTTTTGAACCAAAGCTCAGATCCGAAAAACAAACGTATATTGGTAGTGTCCTGAGTCGGGAATGCTAAAAAACCAACCCATTTTGTGATCTGATGTTTCCCTGTGGAGTTACTCCAAAGTATATCTTAGAATTTGCAGAAAATCTCAATTGAACCAGAATGTGTTAGTTTTGAACCAAAGCTCAGATCCGAACAACAAACGTATATTAGTAGTGTCCTGAGTCGGGAATGCTAAAAAACCAACCCATTTTGTGATCTGATGTTTCCCTGGGGAGTTACACCCAAGTATATCTTAGAATTTGCAGAAAATCTCAATTGAACCAGACATGTAACTTTTGAACCAAAGCTCAGATCCGAAAAACAAACGTATATTAGTAGTGTCCTGAGTCAGGAATGCTAAAAAACCATTCCATTTTGTGGTCTGATGTTTCCCTGGGGAGTTACACCAAAGTATATCTTAGAATTTGCAGAAAATCTCAATTGAACCAGACGTGTAACTTTTGAACCAAAGCTCAGATTCGAAAAACAATCATATATTGGTAGTGTCCTGAGTCAGGAATGCTAAAAAACCAATCCATTTTGTGGTCTGATGTTTCCCTGGGGAGTTACACCAAAGTATATCTTAGAATTTGCAGAAAACCTCAATTCAACCAGAACGTGTTAGTTTTGAACCAAAGCTCAGATCCGAAAAACAAACGTATATTGGTAGTGTCCTGAGTCGGGAATGCTAAAAAAACAACCCATTTTGTGATCTGATGTTTCCCTGTGGAGTTACTCCAAAGTATATCTTAGAATTTGCAGAAAATCTCAATTGAACCAGAATGTGTTAGTTTTGAACCAAAGCTCAGATCCGAACAACAAACGTATATTAGTAGTGTCCTGAGTCGGGAATGCTAAAAAACCAACCCATTGTGTGATCTGATGTTTCCCTGGGGAGTTACACCAAAGTATATCTTAGAATTTGCAGAAAAACTCAATTGAACCAGAACGTGTTACTTTTGATCCAAAGCTCAGATTCGAAAAACAAACGTATATTAGTAGTGTCCTGAGTCGGGAATGCAAAAAACCAACCCATTTTGTGATCTGATGTTTCCCTGGGGAGTTACACCCAAGTATATCTTAGAATTTGCAGAAAAACTCAATTGAACCAGAACAAATAACTTTTGAACCAAAGCTCAGATTCGAAAAACAAACGTATATTAGTTGTGTCCTGAGTCGGGAATGCTAAAAAACCAACCCATTTTGTGATCTGATGTTTCCCTGGGGAGTTACACCAAAGTATATCTTAGAATTTGCAGAAAAACTCAATTCAACCAGAACGTGCTACTTTTGATCCAAAGCTCAGATTGGAAAAACAAACGTATATTAGTAGTGTCCTGAGTCGGGAATGCTAAAAAACCAACCCATTTTGTGATCTGATGTTTCCCTGGGGATTTACATCCAAGTATATCTTAGAATTTGCAGAAAATCTCAATTGAACCAGAACGTGTAACTTTTGAACCAAAGCTCAGATCCTTAAAAGAAACGTATATTAGTAGTGTCCTGAGTCGGGAATGCTAAAAAACCAACCCATTTTGTGATCTGATGTTTCCCTGGGGAGTTACACCCAAGTATATCTTAGAATTTGCAGAAAATCTCAATTGAACCAGAACGTGTTAGTTTTGAACCAAAGCTCAGATCCGAAAAACAAACGTATATTAGTAGTGTCCTGAGTCGGGAATGCTAAAAAACCAACCCATTTTGTGATCTGATGTTTCCCTGGGGAGTTACACCCAAGTATATCTTAGAATTTGCAGAAAATGTCAATTGAACCAAAACGTGTAACTTTTGAACCAAAGCTCAGATTCGAAAAACAAACGTATATTAGTAGTGTCCTGAGTCGGGAATGCTAAAAAACCAACCCATTTTGTGATCTGATGTTTCCCTGGGGAGTTACACCAAAGTATATCTTAGAATTTGCAGAAAAACTCAATTCAACCAGAACGTGCTACTTTTGATCCAAAGCTCAGATTGGAAAAACAAACGTATATTAGTAGTGTCCTGAGTCGGGAATGCTAAAAAACCAACCCATTTTGTGATCTGATGTTTCCCTGGGGAGTTACACCCAAGTATATCTTAGAATTTGCAGAAAATGTCAATTGAACCAGAACGTGTAACTTTTGAACCAAAGCTCAGATTCGAAAAACAAACGTATATTAGTAGTGTCCTGAGTCGGGAATGCTAAAAAACCAACCCATTTTGTGATCTGATGTTTCCCTGGGGAGTTACACCAAAGTATATCTTAGAATTTGCAGAAAAACTCAATTCAACCAGAACGTGCTACTTTTGATCCAAAGCTCAGATTGGAAAAACAAACGTATATTAGTAGTGTCCTGAGTCGGGAATGCTAAAAAACCAACCCATTTTGTGATCTGATGTTTCCCTGGGGAGTTACACCCAAGTATATCTTAGAATTTGCAGAAAATCTCAATTGAACCAGAACGTGTAACTTTTGAACCAAAGCTCAGATTCGAAAAACAAACGTATATTAGTAGTGTCCTGAGTCGGGAATGCTAAAAACCAACCCATTTTGTGATCTGATGTTTCCCTGGGGAGTTACACCCAAGTATATCTTAGAATTTGCAGAAAAACTCAATTGAACCAGAACAAATAACTTTTGAACCAAAGCTCAGATTCGAAAAACAAACGTATATTAGTACTGTCCTGAGTCGGGAATGCTAAAAAACCAACCCATTTTGTGATCTGATGTTTCCCTGGGGAGTTACACCCAAGTATATCTTAGAATTTGCAGAAAATCTCAATTGAACCAGACATGTAACTTTTGAACCAAAGCTCAGATCCGAAAAACAAACGTATATTAGTAGTGTCCTGAGTCAGGAATGCTAAAAAACCAATCCATTTTGTGATCTGATGTTTCCCTGGGGAGTTACACCAAAGTATATCTTAGAATTTGCAGAAAATCTCAATTGAACCAGACGTGCAACTTTTGAACCAAAGCTCAGATTCGAAAAACAATCATATATTGGTAGTGTCCTGAGTCAGGAATGCTAAAAAACCAACCCATTTTGTGATCTGATGTGTCCCTGGGGAGTTACACCCAAGTATATCTTAGAATTTGCAGAAAATCTCAATTGAACCAGAACGTGTTAGTTTTGAACCAAAGCTCAGATCCGAAAAACAAACGTATATTAGTAGTGTCCTGAGTCGGGAATGCTAAAAAACCAACCCATTTTGTGATCTGATGTTTCCCTGGGGAGTTACATCCAAGTATATCTTAGAATTTGCAGAAAAACTCAATTCAACCAGAACGTGTTACTTTTGATCCAAAGCTCAGATTCGAAAAACAAACGTATATTAGTAGTGTCCTGAGTCGGGAATGCAAAAAACCAACCCATTTTGTGATCTGATGTTTCCCTGGGGAGTTACACCCAAGTATATCTTAGAATTTGCAGAAAAACTCAATTGAACCAGAACAAATAACTTTTGAACCAAAGCTCAGATTCGAAAAACAAACGTATATTAGTAGTGTCCTGAGTCGGGAATGCTAAAAAACCAACCCATTTTGTGATCTGATGTTTCCCTGGGGAGTTACACCAAAGTATATCTTAGAATTTGCAGAAAATCTCAATTGAACCAGACGTGTAACTTTTGAACCAAAGCTCAGATTCGAAAAACAATCATATATTGGTAGTGTCCTGAGTCGGGAATGCTAAAAAACCAACCCATTTTGTGATCTGATGTGTCCCTGGGGAGTTACACCCAAGTATATCTTAGAATTTGCAGAAAATCTCAATTGAACCAGACGTGTAACTTTTGAACCAAAGCTCAGATCCGAAAAACAAACGTATATTAGTAGTGTCCTGAGTCAGGAATGCTAAAAAACCAATCCATTTTGTGATCTGATGTTTCCCTGGGGAGTTACACCAAAGTATATCTTAGAATTTGCAGAAAATCTCAATTGAACCAGACGTGTAACTTTTGAACCAAAGCTCAGATTCGAAAAACAATCATATATTGGTAGTGTCCTGAGTCAGGAATGCTAAAAAACCAATCCATTTTGTGGTCTGATGTTTCCCTGGGGAGTTACACCAAAGTATATCTTAGAATTTGCAGAAAATCTCAATTCAACCAGAACGTGTTAGTTTTGAACCAAAGCTCAGATCCGAAAAACAAACGTATATTGGTAGTGTCCTGAGTCGGGAATGCTAAAAAACCAACCCATTTTGTGATCTGATGTTTCCCTGGGGAGTTACACCAAAGTATATCTTAGAATTTGCAGAAAAACTCAATTCAACCAGAACGTGCTACTTTTGATCCAAAGCTCAGATCCGAAAAACAAACGTATATTGGTAGTGTCCTGAGTCGGGAATGCTAAAAAACCAACCCATTTTGTGATCTGATGTTTCCCTGGGGAGTTACACCCAAGTATATCTTAGAATTTGCAGAAAATGTCAATTGAACCAGAACGTGTAACTTTTGAACCAAAGCTCAGATTCGAAAAACAAACGTATATTAGTAGTGTCCTGAGTCAGGAATGCTAAAAAACCAATCCATTTTGTGATCTGATGTTTCCCTGGGGAGTTACACCAAAGTATATCTTAGAATTTGCAGAAAAACTCAATTGAACCAGACGTGTAACTTTTGAACCAAAGCTCAGATTCGAAAAACAATCATATATTGGTAGTGTCCTGAGTCAGGAATGCTAAAAAACCAATCCATTTTGTGATCTGATGTTTCCCTGGGGAGTTACACCAAAGTATATCTTAGAATTTGCAGAAAATCTCAATTCAACCAGAACGTGTTAGTTTTGAACCAAAGCTCAGATCCGAAAAACAAACGTATATTGGTAGTGTCCTGAGTCGGGAATGCTAAAAAACCAACCCATTTTGTGATCTGATGTTTCCCTGGGGAGTTACACCAAAGTATATCTTAGAATTTGCAGAAAAACTCAATTCAACCAGAACGTGCTACTTTTGAACCAAAGCTCAGATCCGAAAAACAAACGTATATTAGTAGTGTCCTGAGTCGGGAATGCTAAAAAACCAACCCATTTTGTGATCTGATGTTTCCCTGGGGAGTTACATCCAAGTATATCTTAGAATTTGCAGAAAATCTCAATTGAACCAGAACGTGTAACTTTTGAACCAAAGCTCAGATCCGAAAAACAAACGTATATTAGTAGTGTCCTGAGTCGGGAATGCTAAAAAACCAACCCATTTTGTGATCTGATGTTTCCCTGGGGAGTTACACCCAAGTATATCTTAGAATTTGCAGAAAATCTCAATTGAACCAGAACGTGTTAGTTTTGAACCAAAGCTCAGATCCGAAAAACAAACGTATATTAGTAGTGTCCTGAGTCGGGAATGCTAAAAAACCAACCCATTTTGTGATCTGATGTTTCCCTGGGGAGTTACACCAAAGTATATCTTAGAATTTGCAGAAAATCTCAATTGAACCAGACGTGTAACTTTTGAACCAAAGCTCAGATTCGAAAAACAATCATATATTGGTAGTGTCCTGAGTCAGGAATGCTAAAAAACCAATCCATTTTGTGATCTGATGTTTCCCTGGGGAGTTACACCAAAGTATATCTTAGAATTTGCAGAAAAACTCAATTCAACCAGAACGTGCTACTTTTGATCCAAAGCTCAGATTGGAAAAACAAACGTATATTAGTAGTGTCCTGAGTCGGGAATGCTAAAAAACCAACCCATTTTGTGATCTGATGTTTCCCTGGGGAGTTACATCCAAGTATATCTTAGAATTTGCAGAAAATCTCAATTGAACCAGAACGTGTAACTTTTGAACCAAAGCTCAGATCCTTAAAAGAAACGTATATTAGTAGTGTCCTGAGTCGGGAATGCTAAAAAACCAACCCATTTTGTGATCTGATGTTTCCCTGGGGAGTTACACCCAAGCATATCTTAGAATTTGCAGAAAATCTCAATTGAACCAGAACGTGTTAGTTTTGAACCAAAGCTCAGATCCGAAAAACAAACGTATATTAGTAGTGTCCTGAGTCGGGAATGCTAAAAAACCAACCCATTTTGTGATCTGATGTTTCCCTGGGGAGTTACACCCAAGTATATCTTAGAATTTGCAGAAAATGTCAATTGAACCAGAACGTGTAACTTTTGAACCAAAGCTCAGATTCGAAAAACAAACGTATATTAGTAGTGTCCTGAGTCGGGAATGCTAAAAAACCAACCCATTTTGTGATCTGATGTTTCCCTGGGGAGTTACACCAAAGTATATCTTAGAATTTGCAGAAAAACTCAATTCAACCAGAACGTGCTACTTTTGATCCAAAGCTCAGATTGGAAAAACAAACGTATATTAGTAGTGTCCTGAGTCGGGAATGCTAAAAAACCAACCCATTTTGTGATCTGATGTTTCCCTGGGGAGTTACACCCAAGTATATCTTAGAATTTGCAGAAAATGTCAATTGAACCAGAACGTGTTAGTTTTGAACCAAAGCTCAGATCCGAAAAACAAACGTATATTAGTAGTGTCCTGAGTCGGGAATGCTAAAAAACCAACCCATTTTGTGATCTGATGTTTCCCTGGGGAGTTACATCCAAGTATATCTTAGAATTTGCAGAAAATGTCAATTGAACCAGAACGTGTAACTTTTGAACCAAAGCTCAGATTCGAAAAACAAACGTATATTAGTAGTGTCCTGAGTCGGGAATGCTAAAAAACCAACCCATTTTGTGATCTGATGTTTCCCTGGGGAGTTACACCCAAGTATATCTTAGAATTTGCAGAAAAACTCAATTCAACCAGAACGTGTTACTTTTGATCCAAAGCTCAGATTCGAAAAACAAACGTATATTAGTAGTGTCCTGAGTCAGGAATGCTAAAAAACCATTCCATTTTGTGGTCTGATGTTTCCCTGGGGAGTTACACCAAAGTATATCTTAGAATTTGCAGAAAATCTCAATTGAACCAGACGTGTAACTTTTGAACCAAAGCTCAGATTCGAAAAACAATCATATATTGGTAGTGTCCTGAGTCAGGAATGCTAAAAAACCAATCCATTTTGTGGTCTGATGTTTCCCTGGGGAGTTACACCAAAGTATATCTTAGAATTTGCAGAAAACCTCAATTCAACCAGAACGTGTTAGTTTTGAACCAAAGCTCAGATCCGAAAAACAAACGTATATTGGTAGTGTCCTGAGTCGGGAATGCTAAAAAACCAACCCATTTTGTGATCTGATGTTTCCCTGTGGAGTTACTCCAAAGTATATCTTAGAATTTGCAGAAAATCTCAATTGAACCAGAATGTGTTAGTTTTGAACCAAAGCTCAGATCCGAACAACAAACGTATATTAGTAGTGTCCTGAGTCGGGAATGCTAAAAAACCAACCCATTTTGTGATCTGATGTTTCCCTGGGGAGTTACACCCAAGTATATCTTAGAATTTGCAGAAAATCTCAATTGAACCAGACATGTAACTTTTGAACCAAAGCTCAGATCCGAAAAACAAACGTATATTAGTAGTGTCCTGAGTCAGGAATGCTAAAAAACCATTCCATTTTGTGGTCTGATGTTTCCCTGGGGAGTTACACCAAAGTATATCTTAGAATTTGCAGAAAATCTCAATTGAACCAGACGTGTAACTTTTGAACCAAAGCTCAGATTCGAAAAACAATCATATATTGGTAGTGTCCTGAGTCAGGAATGCTAAAAAACCAATCCATTTTGTGGTCTGATGTTTCCCTGGGGAGTTACACCAAAGTATATCTTAGAATTTGCAGAAAACCTCAATTCAACCAGAACGTGTTAGTTTTGAACCAAAGCTCAGATCCGAAAAACAAACGTATATTGGTAGTGTCCTGAGTCGGGAATGCTAAAAAAACAACCCATTTTGTGATCTGATGTTTCCCTGTGGAGTTACTCCAAAGTATATCTTAGAATTTGCAGAAAATCTCAATTGAACCAGAATGTGTTAGTTTTGAACCAAAGCTCAGATCCGAACAACAAACGTATATTAGTAGTGTCCTGAGTCGGGAATGCAAAAAACCAACCCATTTTGTGATCTGATGTTTCCCTGGGGAGTTACACCCAAGTATATCTTAGAATTTGCAGAAAAACTCAATTGAACCAGAACGTGTAACTTTTGAACCAAAGCTCAGATTCGAAAAACAAACGTATATTAGTAGTGTCCTGAGTCGGGAATGCTAAAAAACCAACCCATTTTGTGATCTGATGTTTCCCTGGGGAGTTACACCAAAGTATATCTTAGAATTTGCAGAAAAACTCAATTCAACCAGAACGTGCTACTTTTGATCCAAAGCTCAGATTGGAAAAACAAACGTATATTAGTAGTGTCCTGAGTCGGGAATGCTAAAAAACCAACCCATTTTGTGATCTGATGTTTCCCTGGGGAGTTACACCCAAGTATATCTTAGAATTTGCAGAAAATCTCAATTGAACCAGAACGTGTAACTTTTGAACCAAAGCTCAGATTCGAAAAACAAACGTATATTAGTAGTGTCCTGAGTCGGGAATGCTAAAAACCAACCCATTTTGTGATCTGATGTTTCCCTGGGGAGTTACACCCAAGTATATCTTAGAATTTGCAGAAAAACTCAATTGAACCAGAACAAATAACTTTTGAACCAAAGCTCAGATTCGAAAAACAAACGTATATTAGTACTGTCCTGAGTCGGGAATGCTAAAAAACCAACCCATTTTGTGATCTGATGTTTCCCTGGGGAGTTACACCCAAGTATATCTTAGAATTTGCAGAAAATCTCAATTGAACCAGACATGTAACTTTTGAACCAAAGCTCAGATCCGAAAAACAAACGTATATTAGTAGTGTCCTGAGTCAGGAATGCTAAAAAACCAATCCATTTTGTGATCTGATGTTTCCCTGGGGAGTTACACCAAAGTATATCTTAGAATTTGCAGAAAATCTCAATTGAACCAGACGTGCAACTTTTGAACCAAAGCTCAGATTCGAAAAACAATCATATATTGGTAGTGTCCTGAGTCAGGAATGCTAAAAAACCAACCCATTTTGTGATCTGATGTGTCCCTGGGGAGTTACACCCAAGTATATCTTAGAATTTGCAGAAAATCTCAATTGAACCAGAACGTGTTAGTTTTGAACCAAAGCTCAGATCCGAAAAACAAACGTATATTAGTAGTGTCCTGAGTCGGGAATGCTAAAAAACCAACCCATTTTGTGATCTGATGTTTCCCTGGGGAGTTACATCCAAGTATATCTTAGAATTTGCAGAAAAACTCAATTCAACCAGAACGTGTTACTTTTGATCCAAAGCTCATATTCGAAAAACAAACGTATATTAGTAGTGTCCTGAGTCGGGAATGCAAAAAACCAACCCATTTTGTGATCTGATGTTTCCCTGGGGAGTTACACCCAAGTATATCTTAGAATTTGCAGAAAAACTCAATTGAACCAGAACAAATAACTTTTGAACCAAAGCTCAGATTCGAAAAACAAACGTATATTAGTAGTGTCCTGAGTCGGGAATGCTAAAAAACCAACCCATTTTGTGATCTGATGTTTCCCTGGGGAGTTACACCAAAGTATATCTTAGAATTTGCAGAAAATCTCAATTGAACCAGACGTGTAACTTTTGAACCAAAGCTCAGATTCGAAAAACAATCATATATTGGTAGTGTCCTGAGTCGGGAATGCTAAAAAACCAACCCATTTTGTGATCTGATGTGTCCCTGGGGAGTTACACCCAAGTATATCTTAGAATTTGCAGAAAATCTCAATTGAACCAGACGTGTAACTTTTGAACCAAAGCTCAGATCCGAAAAACAAACGTATATTAGTAGTGTCCTGAGTCAGGAATGCTAAAAAACCAATCCATTTTGTGATCTGATGTTTCCCTGGGGAGTTACACCAAAGTATATCTTAGAATTTGCAGAAAATCTCAATTGAACCAGACGTGTAACTTTTGAACCAAAGCTCAGATTCGAAAAACAATCATATATTGGTAGTGTCCTGAGTCAGGAATGCTAAAAAACCAATCCATTTTGTGGTCTGATGTTTCCCTGGGGAGTTACACCAAAGTATATCTTAGAATTTGCAGAAAATCTCAATTCAACCAGAACGTGTTAGTTTTGAACCAAAGCTCAGATCCGAAAAACAAACGTATATTGGTAGTGTCCTGAGTCGGGAATGCTAAAAAACCAACCCATTTTGTGATCTGATGTTTCCCTGGGGAGTTACACCAAAGTATATCTTAGAATTTGCAGAAAAACTCAATTCAACCAGAACGTGCTACTTTTGAACCAAAGCTCAGATCCGAAAAACAAACGTATATTAGTAGTGTCCTGAGTCGGGAATGCTAAAAAACCAACCCATTTTGTGATCTGATGTTTCCCTGGGGAGTTACATCCAAGTATATCTTAGAATTTGCAGAAAATCTCAATTGAACCAGAACGTGTAACTTTTGAACCAAAGCTCAGATCCGAAAAACAAACGTATATTAGTAGTGTCCTGAGTCGGGAATGCTAAAAAACCAACCCATTTTGTGATCTGATGTTTCCCTGGGGAGTTACACCCAAGTATATCTTAGAATTTGCAGAAAATCTCAATTGAACCAGAACGTGTTAGTTTTGAACCAAAGCTCAGATCCGAAAAACAAACGTATATTAGTAGTGTCCTGAGTCGGGAATGCTAAAAAACCAACCCATTTTGTGATCTGATGTTTCCCTGGGGAGTTACACCAAAGTATATCTTAGAATTTGCAGAAAATCTCAATTGAACCAGACGTGTAACTTTTGAACCAAAGCTCAGATTCGAAAAACAATCATATATTGGTAGTGTCCTGAGTCAGGAATGCTAAAAAACCAATCCATTTTGTGATCTGATGTTTCCCTGGGGAGTTACACCAAAGTATATCTTAGAATTTGCAGAAAAACTCAATTCAACCAGAACGTGCTACTTTTGATCCAAAGCTCAGATTGGAAAAACAAACGTATATTAGTAGTGTCCTGAGTCGGGAATGCTAAAAAACCAACCCATTTTGTGATCTGATGTTTCCCTGGGGAGTTACATCCAAGTATATCTTAGAATTTGCAGAAAATCTCAATTGAACCAGAACGTGTAACTTTTGAACCAAAGCTCAGATCCTTAAAAGAAACGTATATTAGTAGTGTCCTGAGTCGGGAATGCTAAAAAACCAACCCATTTTGTGATCTGATGTTTCCCTGGGGAGTTACACCCAAGCATATCTTAGAATTTGCAGAAAATCTCAATTGAACCAGAACGTGTTAGTTTTGAACCAAAGCTCAGATCCGAAAAACAAACGTATATTAGTAGTGTCCTGAGTCGGGAATGCTAAAAAACCAACCCATTTTGTGATCTGATGTTTCCCTGGGGAGTTACACCCAAGTATATCTTAGAATTTGCAGAAAATGTCAATTGAACCAGAACGTGTAACTTTTGAACCAAAGCTCAGATTCGAAAAACAATCATATATTGGTAGTGTCCTGAGTCAGGAATGCTAAAAAACCAATCCATTTTGTGATCTGATGTTTCCCTGGGGAGTTACACCAAAGTATATCTTAGAATTTGCAGAAAATCTCAATTCAACCAGAACGTGTTAGTTTTGAACCAAAGCTCAGATCCGAAAAACAAACGTATATTGGTAGTGTCCTGAGTCGGGAATGCTAAAAAACCAACCCATTTTGTGATCTGATGTTTCCCTGGGGAGTTACACCAAAGTATATCTTAGAATTTGCAGAAAAACTCAATTCAACCAGAACGTGCTACTTTTGAACCAAAGCTCAGATCCGAAAAACAAACGTATATTAGTAGTGTCCTGAGTCGGGAATGCTAAAAAACCAACCCATTTTGTGATCTGATGTTTCCCTGGGGAGTTACATCCAAGTATATCTTAGAATTTGCAGAAAATCTCAATTGAACCAGAACGTGTAACTTTTGAACCAAAGCTCAGATCCGAAAAACAAACGTATATTAGTAGTGTCCTGAGTCGGGAATGCTAAAAAACCAACCCATTTTGTGATCTGATGTTTCCCTGGGGAGTTACACCCAAGTATATCTTAGAATTTGCAGAAAATCTCAATTGAACCAGAACGTGTTAGTTTTGAACCAAAGCTCAGATCCGAAAAACAAACGTATATTAGTAGTGTCCTGAGTCGGGAATGCTAAAAAACCAACCCATTTTGTGATCTGATGTTTCCCTGGGGAGTTACACCAAAGTATATCTTAGAATTTGCAGAAAATCTCAATTGAACCAGACGTGTAACTTTTGAACCAAAGCTCAGATTCGAAAAACAATCATATATTGGTAGTGTCCTGAGTCAGGAATGCTAAAAAACCAATCCATTTTGTGATCTGATGTTTCCCTGGGGAGTTACACCAAAGTATATCTTAGAATTTGCAGAAAAACTCAATTCAACCAGAACGTGCTACTTTTGATCCAAAGCTCAGATTGGAAAAACAAACGTATATTAGTAGTGTCCTGAGTCGGGAATGCTAAAAAACCAACCCATTTTGTGATCTGATGTTTCCCTGGGGAGTTACATCCAAGTATATCTTAGAATTTGCAGAAAATCTCAATTGAACCAGAACGTGTAACTTTTGAACCAAAGCTCAGATCCTTAAAAGAAACGTATATTAGTAGTGTCCTGAGTCGGGAATGCTAAAAAACCAACCCATTTTGTGATCTGATGTTTCCCTGGGGAGTTACACCCAAGCATATCTTAGAATTTGCAGAAAATCTCAATTGAACCAGAACGTGTTAGTTTTGAACCAAAGCTCAGATCCGAAAAACAAACGTATATTAGTAGTGTCCTGAGTCGGGAATGCTAAAAAACCAACCCATTTTGTGATCTGATGTTTCCCTGGGGAGTTACACCCAAGTATATCTTAGAATTTGCAGAAAATGTCAATTGAACCAGAACGTGTAACTTTTGAACCAAAGCTCAGATTCGAAAAACAAACGTATATTAGTAGTGTCCTGAGTCGGGAATGCTAAAAAACCAACCCATTTTGTGATCTGATGTTTCCCTGGGGAGTTACACCAAAGTATATCTTAGAATTTGCAGAAAAACTCAATTCAACCAGAACGTGCTACTTTTGATCCAAAGCTCAGATTGGAAAAACAAACGTATATTAGTAGTGTCCTGAGTCGGGAATGCTAAAAAACCAACCCATTTTGTGATCTGATGTTTCCCTGGGGAGTTACACCCAAGTATATCTTAGAATTTGCAGAAAATGTCAATTGAACCAGAACGTGTTAGTTTTGAACCAAAGCTCAGATCCGAAAAACAAACGTATATTAGTAGTGTCCTGAGTCGGGAATGCTAAAAAACCAACCCATTTTGTGATCTGATGTTTCCCTGGGGAGTTACATCCAAGTATATCTTAGAATTTGCAGAAAATGTCAATTGAACCAGAACGTGTAACTTTTGAACCAAAGCTCAGATTCGAAAAACAAACGTATATTAGTAGTGTCCTGAGTCGGGAATGCTAAAAAACCAACCCATTTTGTGATCTGATGTTTCCCTGGGGAGTTACACCCAAGTATATCTTAGAATTTGCAGAAAAACTCAATTCAACCAGAACGTGTTACTTTTGATCCAAAGCTCAGATTCGAAAAACAAACGTATATTAGTAGTGTCCTGAGTCAGGAATGCTAAAAAACCATTCCATTTTGTGGTCTGATGTTTCCCTGGGGAGTTACACCAAAGTATATCTTAGAATTTGCAGAAAATCTCAATTGAACCAGACGTGTAACTTTTGAACCAAAGCTCAGATTCGAAAAACAATCATATATTGGTAGTGTCCTGAGTCAGGAATGCTAAAAAACCAATCCATTTTGTGGTCTGATGTTTCCCTGGGGAGTTACACCAAAGTATATCTTAGAATTTGCAGAAAACCTCAATTCAACCAGAACGTGTTAGTTTTGAACCAAAGCTCAGATCCGAAAAACAAACGTATATTGGTAGTGTCCTGAGTCGGGAATGCTAAAAAACCAACCCATTTTGTGATCTGATGTTTCCCTGTGGAGTTACTCCAAAGTATATCTTAGAATTTGCAGAAAATCTCAATTGAACCAGAATGTGTTAGTTTTGAACCAAAGCTCAGATCCGAACAACAAACGTATATTAGTAGTGTCCTGAGTCGGGAATGCTAAAAAACCAACCCATTTTGTGATCTGATGTTTCCCTGGGGAGTTACACCCAAGTATATCTTAGAATTTGCAGAAAATCTCAATTGAACCAGACATGTAACTTTTGAACCAAAGCTCAGATCCGAAAAACAAACGTATATTAGTAGTGTCCTGAGTCAGGAATGCTAAAAAACCATTCCATTTTGTGGTCTGATGTTTCCCTGGGGAGTTACACCAAAGTATATCTTAGAATTTGCAGAAAATCTCAATTGAACCAGACGTGTAACTTTTGAACCAAAGCTCAGATTCGAAAAACAATCATATATTGGTAGTGTCCTGAGTCAGGAATGCTAAAAAACCAATCCATTTTGTGGTCTGATGTTTCCCTGGGGAGTTACACCAAAGTATATCTTAGAATTTGCAGAAAACCTCAATTCAACCAGAACGTGTTAGTTTTGAACCAAAGCTCAGATCCGAAAAACAAACGTATATTGGTAGTGTCCTGAGTCGGGAATGCTAAAAAAACAACCCATTTTGTGATCTGATGTTTCCCTGTGGAGTTACTCCAAAGTATATCTTAGAATTTGCAGAAAATCTCAATTGAACCAGAATGTGTTAGTTTTGAACCAAAGCTCAGATCCGAACAACAAACGTATATTAGTAGTGTCCTGAGTCGGGAATGCAAAAAACCAACCCATTTTGTGATCTGATGTTTCCCTGGGGAGTTACACCCAAGTATATCTTAGAATTTGCAGAAAAACTCAATTGAACCAGAACGTGTAACTTTTGAACCAAAGCTCAGATTCGAAAAACAAACGTATATTAGTAGTGTCCTGAGTCGGGAATGCTAAAAAACCAACCCATTTTGTGATCTGATGTTTCCCTGGGGAGTTACACCAAAGTATATCTTAGAATTTGCAGAAAAACTCAATTCAACCAGAACGTGCTACTTTTGATCCAAAGCTCAGATTGGAAAAACAAACGTATATTAGTAGTGTCCTGAGTCGGGAATGCTAAAAAACCAACCCATTTTGTGATCTGATGTTTCCCTGGGGAGTTACACCCAAGTATATCTTAGAATTTGCAGAAAATCTCAATTGAACCAGAACGTGTAACTTTTGAACCAAAGCTCAGATTCGAAAAACAAACGTATATTAGTAGTGTCCTGAGTCGGGAATGCTAAAAACCAACCCATTTTGTGATCTGATGTTTCCCTGGGGAGTTACACCCAAGTATATCTTAGAATTTGCAGAAAAACTCAATTGAACCAGAACAAATAACTTTTGAACCAAAGCTCAGATTCGAAAAACAAACGTATATTAGTACTGTCCTGAGTCGGGAATGCTAAAAAACCAACCCATTTTGTGATCTGATGTTTCCCTGGGGAGTTACACCCAAGTATATCTTAGAATTTGCAGAAAATCTCAATTGAACCAGACATGTAACTTTTGAACCAAAGCTCAGATCCGAAAAACAAACGTATATTAGTAGTGTCCTGAGTCAGGAATGCTAAAAAACCAATCCATTTTGTGATCTGATGTTTCCCTGGGGAGTTACACCAAAGTATATCTTAGAATTTGCAGAAAATCTCAATTGAACCAGACGTGCAACTTTTGAACCAAAGCTCAGATTCGAAAAACAATCATATATTGGTAGTGTCCTGAGTCAGGAATGCTAAAAAACCAACCCATTTTGTGATCTGATGTGTCCCTGGGGAGTTACTCCCAAGTATATCTTAGAATTTGCAGAAAATCTCAATTGAACCAGAACGTGTTAGTTTTGAACCAAAGCTCAGATCCGAAAAACAAACGTATATTAGTAGTGTCCTGAGTCGGGAATGCTAAAAAACCAACCCATTTTGTGATCTGATGTTTCCCTGGGGAGTTACATCCAAGTATATCTTAGAATTTGCAGAAAAACTCAATTCAACCAGAACGTGTTACTTTTGATCCAAAGCTCATATTCGAAAAACAAACGTATATTAGTAGTGTCCTGAGTCGGGAATGCAAAAAACCAACCCATTTTGTGATCTGATGTTTCCCTGGGGAGTTACACCCAAGTATATCTTAGAATTTGCAGAAAAACTCAATTGAACCAGAACAAATAACTTTTGAACCAAAGCTCAGATTCGAAAAACAAACGTATATTAGTAGTGTCCTGAGTCGGGAATGCTAAAAAACCAACCCATTTTGTGATCTGATGTTTCCCTGGGGAGTTACACCAAAGTATATCTTAGAATTTGCAGAAAATCTCAATTGAACCAGACGTGTAACTTTTGAACCAAAGCTCAGATTCGAAAAACAATCATATATTGGTAGTGTCCTGAGTCGGGAATGCTAAAAAACCAACCCATTTTGTGATCTGATGTGTCCCTGGGGAGTTACACCCAAGTATATCTTAGAATTTGCAGAAAATCTCAATTGAACCAGACGTGTAACTTTTGAACCAAAGCTCAGATCCGAAAAACAAACGTATATTAGTAGTGTCCTGAGTCAGGAATGCTAAAAAACCAATCCATTTTGTGATCTGATGTTTCCCTGGGGAGTTACACCAAAGTATATCTTAGAATTTGCAGAAAATCTCAATTGAACCAGACGTGTAACTTTTGAACCAAAGCTCAGATTCGAAAAACAATCATATATTGGTAGTGTCCTGAGTCAGGAATGCTAAAAAACCAATCCATTTTGTGGTCTGATGTTTCCCTGGGGAGTTACACCAAAGTATATCTTAGAATTTGCAGAAAATCTCAATTCAACCAGAACGTGTTAGTTTTGAACCAAAGCTCAGATCCGAAAAACAAACGTATATTGGTAGTGTCCTGAGTCGGGAATGCTAAAAAACCAACCCATTTTGTGATCTGATGTTTCCCTGGGGAGTTACACCAAAGTATATCTTAGAATTTGCAGAAAAACTCAATTCAACCAGAACGTGCTACTTTTGATCCAAAGCTCAGATCCGAAAAACAAACGTATATTGGTAGTGTCCTGAGTCGGGAATGCTAAAAAACCAACCCATTTTGTGATCTGATGTTTCCCTGGGGAGTTACACCCAAGTATATCTTAGAATTTGCAGAAAATGTCAATTGAACCAGAACGTGTAACTTTTGAACCAAAGCTCAGATTCGAAAAACAAACGTATATTAGTAGTGTCCTGAGTCAGGAATGCTAAAAAACCAATCCATTTTGTGATCTGATGTTTCCCTGGGGAGTTACACCAAAGTATATCTTAGAATTTGCAGAAAAACTCAATTGAACCAGACGTGTAACTTTTGAACCAAAGCTCAGATTCGAAAAACAATCATATATTGGTAGTGTCCTGAGTCAGGAATGCTAAAAAACCAATCCATTTTGTGATCTGATGTTTCCCTGGGGAGTTACACCAAAGTATATCTTAGAATTTGCAGAAAATCTCAATTCAACCAGAACGTGTTAGTTTTGAACCAAAGCTCAGATCCGAAAAACAAACGTATATTGGTAGTGTCCTGAGTCGGGAATGCTAAAAAACCAACCCATTTTGTGATCTGATGTTTCCCTGGGGAGTTACACCAAAGTATATCTTAGAATTTGCAGAAAAACTCAATTCAACCAGAACGTGCTACTTTTGAACCAAAGCTCAGATCCGAAAAACAAACGTATATTAGTAGTGTCCTGAGTCGGGAATGCTAAAAAACCAACCCATTTTGTGATCTGATGTTTCCCTGGGGAGTTACATCCAAGTATATCTTAGAATTTGCAGAAAATCTCAATTGAACCAGAACGTGTAACTTTTGAACCAAAGCTCAGATCCGAAAAACAAACGTATATTAGTAGTGTCCTGAGTCGGGAATGCTAAAAAACCAACCCATTTTGTGATCTGATGTTTCCCTGGGGAGTTACACCCAAGTATATCTTAGAATTTGCAGAAAATCTCAATTGAACCAGAACGTGTTAGTTTTGAACCAAAGCTCAGATCCGAAAAACAAACGTATATTAGTAGTGTCCTGAGTCGGGAATGCTAAAAAACCAACCCATTTTGTGATCTGATGTTTCCCTGGGGAGTTACACCAAAGTATATCTTAGAATTTGCAGAAAATCTCAATTGAACCAGACGTGTAACTTTTGAACCAAAGCTCAGATTCGAAAAACAATCATATATTGGTAGTGTCCTGAGTCAGGAATGCTAAAAAACCAATCCATTTTGTGATCTGATGTTTCCCTGGGGAGTTACACCAAAGTATATCTTAGAATTTGCAGAAAAACTCAATTCAACCAGAACGTGCTACTTTTGATCCAAAGCTCAGATTGGAAAAACAAACGTATATTAGTAGTGTCCTGAGTCGGGAATGCTAAAAAACCAACCCATTTTGTGATCTGATGTTTCCCTGGGGAGTTACATCCAAGTATATCTTAGAATTTGCAGAAAATCTCAATTGAACCAGAACGTGTAACTTTTGAACCAAAGCTCAGATCCTTAAAAGAAACGTATATTAGTAGTGTCCTGAGTCGGGAATGCTAAAAAACCAACCCATTTTGTGATCTGATGTTTCCCTGGGGAGTTACACCCAAGCATATCTTAGAATTTGCAGAAAATCTCAATTGAACCAGAACGTGTTAGTTTTGAACCAAAGCTCAGATCCGAAAAACAAACGTATATTAGTAGTGTCCTGAGTCGGGAATGCTAAAAAACCAACCCATTTTGTGATCTGATGTTTCCCTGGGGAGTTACACCCAAGTATATCTTAGAATTTGCAGAAAATGTCAATTGAACCAGAACGTGTAACTTTTGAACCAAAGCTCAGATTCGAAAAACAAACGTATATTAGTAGTGTCCTGAGTCGGGAATGCTAAAAAACCAACCCATTTTGTGATCTGATGTTTCCCTGGGGAGTTACACCAAAGTATATCTTAGAATTTGCAGAAAAACTCAATTCAACCAGAACGTGCTACTTTTGATCCAAAGCTCAGATTGGAAAAACAAACGTATATTAGTAGTGTCCTGAGTCGGGAATGCTAAAAAACCAACCCATTTTGTGATCTGATGTTTCCCTGGGGAGTTACACCCAAGTATATCTTAGAATTTGCAGAAAATGTCAATTGAACCAGAACGTGTTAGTTTTGAACCAAAGCTCAGATCCGAAAAACAAACGTATATTAGTAGTGTCCTGAGTCGGGAATGCTAAAAAACCAACCCATTTTGTGATCTGATGTTTCCCTGGGGAGTTACATCCAAGTATATCTTAGAATTTGCAGAAAATGTCAATTGAACCAGAACGTGTAACTTTTGAACCAAAGCTCAGATTCGAAAAACAAACGTATATTAGTAGTGTCCTGAGTCGGGAATGCTAAAAAACCAACCCATTTTGTGATCTGATGTTTCCCTGGGGAGTTACACCCAAGTATATCTTAGAATTTGCAGAAAAACTCAATTCAACCAGAACGTGTTACTTTTGATCCAAAGCTCAGATTCGAAAAACAAACGTATATTAGTAGTGTCCTGAGTCGGGAATGCTAAAAAACCAACCCATTTTGTGATCTGATGTTTCCCTGGGGAGTTACACCAAAGTATATCTTAGAATTTGCAGAAAATCTCAATTGAACCAGACATGTAACTTTTGAACCAAAGCTCAGATCCGAAAAACAAACGTATATTAGTAGTGTCCTGAGTCAGGAATGCTAAAAAACCATTCCATTTTGTGGTCTGATGTTTCCCTGGGGAGTTACACCAAAGTATATCTTAGAATTTGCAGAAAATCTCAATTGAACCAGACGTGTAACTTTTGAACCAAAGCTCAGATTCGAAAAACAATCATATATTGGTAGTGTCCTGAGTCAGGAATGCTAAAAAACCAATCCATTTTGTGGTCTGATGTTTCCCTGGGGAGTTACACCAAAGTATATCTTAGAATTTGCAGAAAACCTCAATTCAACCAGAACGTGTTAGTTTTGAACCAAAGCTCAGATCCGAAAAACAAACGTATATTGGTAGTGTCCTGAGTCGGGAATGCTAAAAAACCAACCCATTTTGTGATCTGATGTTTCCCTGTGGAGTTACTCCAAAGTATATCTTAGAATTTGCAGAAAATCTCAATTGAACCAGAATGTGTTAGTTTTGAACCAAAGCTCAGATCCGAACAACAAACGTATATTAGTAGTGTCCTGAGTCGGGAATGCTAAAAAACCAACCCATTTTGTGATCTGATGTTTCCCTGGGGAGTTACACCCAAGTATATCTTAGAATTTGCAGAAAATCTCAATTGAACCAGACATGTAACTTTTGAACCAAAGCTCAGATCCGAAAAACAAACGTATATTAGTAGTGTCCTGAGTCAGGAATGCTAAAAAACCATTCCATTTTGTGGTCTGATGTTTCCCTGGGGAGTTACACCAAAGTATATCTTAGAATTTGCAGAAAATCTCAATTGAACCAGACGTGTAACTTTTGAACCAAAGCTCAGATTCGAAAAACAATCATATATTGGTAGTGTCCTGAGTCAGGAATGCTAAAAAACCAATCCATTTTGTGGTCTGATGTTTCCCTGGGGAGTTACACCAAAGTATATCTTAGAATTTGCAGAAAACCTCAATTCAACCAGAACGTGTTAGTTTTGAACCAAAGCTCAGATCCGAAAAACAAACGTATATTGGTAGTGTCCTGAGTCGGGAATGCTAAAAAAACAACCCATTTTGTGATCTGATGTTTCCCTGTGGAGTTACTCCAAAGTATATCTTAGAATTTGCAGAAAATCTCAATTGAACCAGAATGTGTTAGTTTTGAACCAAAGCTCAGATCCGAACAACAAACGTATATTAGTAGTGTCCTGAGTCGGGAATGCTAAAAAACCAACCCATTTTGTGATCTGATGTTTCCCTGGGGAGTTACACCCAAGTATATCTTAGAATTTGCAGAAAAACTCAATTGAACCAGACATGTAACTTTTGAACCAAAGCTCAGATCCGAAAAACAAACGTATATTAGTAGTGTCCTGAGTCAGGAATGCTAAAAAACCAATCCATTTTGTGATCTGATGTTTCCCTGGGGAGTTACACCAAAGTATATCTTAGAATTTGCAGAAAATCTCAATTGAACCAGACGTGTAACTTTTGAACCAAAGCTCAGATTCGAAAAACAATCATATATTGGTAGTGTCCTGAGTCAGGAATGCTAAAAAACCAACCCATTTTGTGATCTGATGTGTCCCTGGGGAGTTACACCCAAGTATATCTTAGAATTTGCAGAAAATCTCAATTGAACCAGAACGTGTTAGTTTTGAACCAAAGCTCAGATCCGAAAAACAAACGTATATTAGTAGTGTCCTGAGTCGGGAATGCTAAAAAACCAACCCATTTTGTGATCTGATGTTTCCCTGGGGAGTTACATCCAAGTATATCTTAGAATTTGCAGAAAATGTCAATTGAACCAGAACGTGTAACTTTTGAACCAAAGCTCAGATTCGAAAAACAAACGTATATTAGTAGTGTCCTGAGTCGGGAATGCTAAAAAACCAACCCATTTTGTGATCTGATGTTTCCCTGGGGAGTTACACCCAAGTATATCTTAGAATTTGCAGAAAAACTCAATTCAACCAGAACGTGTTACTTTTGATCCAAAGCTCAGATTCGAAAAACAAACGTATATTAGTAGTGTCCTGAGTCGGGAATGCTAAAAAACCAACCCATTGTGTGATCTGATGTTTCCCTGGGGAGTTACACCAAAGTATATCTTAGAATTTGCAGAAAAACTCAATTGAACCAGAACGTGTTACTTTTGATCCAAAGCTCAGATTCGAAAAACAAACGTATATTAGTAGTGTCCTGAGTCGGGAATGCAAAAAACCAACCCATTTTGTGATCTGATGTTTCCCTGGGGAGTTACACCCAAGTATATCTTAGAATTTGCAGAAAAACTCAATTGAACCAGAACAAATAACTTTTGAACCAAAGCTCAGATTCGAAAAACAAACGTATATTAGTAGTGTCCTGAGTCGGGAATGCTAAAAAACCAACCCATTTTGTGATCTGATGTTTCCCTGGGGAGTTACACCAAAGTATATCTTAGAATTTGCAGAAAATCTCAATTGAACCAGACATGTAACTTTTGAACCAAAGCTCAGATCCGAAAAACAAACGTATATTAGTAGTGTCCTGAGTCAGGAATGCTAAAAAACCATTCCATTTTGTGATCTGATGTTTCCCTGGGGAGTTACACCAAAGTATATCTTAGAATTTGCAGAAAATCTCAATTGAACCAGACGTGTAACTTTTGAACCAAAGCTCAGATTCGAAAAACAAACGTATATTAGTACTGTCCTGAGTCGGGAATGCTAAAAAACCAACCCATTTTGTGATCTGATGTTTCCCTGGGGAGTTACACCCAAGTATATCTTAGAATTTGCAGAAAATCTCAATTGAACCAGACATGTAACTTTTGAACCAAAGCTCAGATCCGAAAAACAAACGTATATTAGTAGTGTCCTGAGTCAGGAATGCTAAAAAACCAATCCATTTTGTGATCTGATGTTTCCCTGGGGAGTTACACCAAAGTATATCTTAGAATTTGCAGAAAATCTCAATTGAACCAGACGTGTAACTTTTGAACCAAAGCTCAGATTCGAAAAACAATCATATATTGGTAGTGTCCTGAGTCAGGAATGCTAAAAAACCAATCCATTTTGTGGTCTGATGTTTCCCTGGGGAGTTACAACAAAGTATATCTTAGAATTTGCAGAAAATCTCAATTCAACCAGAACGTGTTAGTTTTGAACCGAAGCTCAGATCCGAAAAACAAACGTATATTGGTAGTGTCCTGAGTCGGGAATGCTAAAAAACCAACCCATTTTGTGATCTGATGTTTCCCTGGGGAGTTACACCAAAGTATATCTTAGAATTTGCAGAAAAACTCAATTCAACCAGAACGTGCTACTTTTGATCCAAAGCTCAGATCCGAAAAACAAACGTATATTGGTAGTGTCCTGAGTCGGGAATGCTAAAAAACCAACCCATTTTGTGATCTGATGTGTCCCTGGGGAGTTACACCCAAGTATATCTTAGAATTTGCAGAAAATCTCAATTGAACCAGAACGTGTTAGTTTTGAACCAAAGCTCAGATCCGAAAAACAAACGTATATTAGTAGTGTCCTGAGTCGGGAATGCAAAAAACCAACCCATTTTGTGATCTGATGTTTCCCTGGGGAGTTACACCCAAGTATATCTTAGAATTTGCAGAAAAACTCAATTGAACCAGAACAAATAACTTTTGAACCAAAGCTCAGATTCGAAAAACAAACGTATATTAGTAGTGTCCTGAGTCGGGAATGCTAAAAAACCAACCCATTTTGTGATCTGATGTTTCCCTGGGGAGTTACACCAAAGTATATCTTAGAATTTGCAGAAAATCTCAATTGAACCAGACATGTAACTTTTGAACCAAAGCTCAGATCCGAAAAACAAACGTATATTAGTAGTGTCCTGAGTCAGGAATGCTAAAAAACCATTCCATTTTGTGATCTGATGTTTCCCTGGGGAGTTACACCAAAGTATATCTTAGAATTTGCAGAAAATCTCAATTGAACCAGACGTGTAACTTTTGAACCAAAGCTCAGATTCGAAAAACAATCATATATTGGTAGTGTCCTGAGTCGGGAATGCTAAAAAACCAACCCATTTTGTGATCTGATGTGTCCCTGGGGAGTTACACCCAAGTATATCTTAGAATTTGCAGAAAATCTCAATTGAACCAGAATGTGTTAGTTTTGAACCAAAGCTCAGATCCGAACAACAAACGTATATTAGTAGTGTCCTGAGTCGGGAATGCTAAAAAACCAACCCATTTTGTGATCTGATGTTTCCCTGGGGAGTTACACCCAAGTATATCTTAGAATTTGCAGAAAATCTCAATTGAACCAGACATGTAACTTTTGAACCAAAGCTCAGATTCGAAAAACAATCATATATTGGTAGTGTCCTGAGTCAGGAATGCTAAAAAACCAATCCATTTTGTGGTCTGATGTTTCCCTGGGGAGTTACACCAAAGTATATCTTAGAATTTGCAGAAAATCTCAATTCAACCAGAACGTGTTAGTTTTGAACCGAAGCTCAGATCCGAAAAACAAACGTATATTGGTAGTGTCCTGAGTCGGGAATGCTAAAAAACCAACCCATTTTGTGATCTGATGTTTCCCTGGGGAGTTACACCAAAGTATATCTTAGAATTTGCAGAAAAACTCAATTCAACCAGAACGTGCTACTTTTGATCCAAAGCTCAGATCCGAAAAACAAACGTATATTGGTAGTGTCCTGAGTCGGGAATGCTAAAAAACCAACCCATTTTGTGATCTGATGTTTCCCTGGGGAGTTACACCCAAGTATATCTTAGAATTTGCAGAAAATGTCAATTGAACCAGAACGTGTAACTTTTGAAACAAAGCTCAGATTCGAAAAACAAACGTATATTAGTAGTGTCCTGAGTCGGGAATGCTAAAAAACCAACCCATTTTGTGATCTGATGTTTCCCTGGGGAGTTACACCAAAGTATATCTTAGAATTTGCAGAAAAACTCAATTCAACCAGAACGTGCTACTTTTGATCCAAAGCTCAGATTGGAAAAACAAACGTATATTAGTAGTGTCCTGAGTCGGGAATGCTAAAAAACCAACCCATTTTGTGATCTGATGTTTCCCTGGGGAGTTACATCCAAGTATATCTTAGAATTTGCAGAAAATCTCAATTGAACCAGAACGTGTAACTTTTGAACCAAAGCTCAGATCCTTAAAAGAAACGTATATTAGTAGTGTCCTGAGTCGGGAATGCTAAAAAACCAACCCATTTTGTGATCTGATGTTTCCCTGGGGAGTTACACCCAAGTATATCTTAGAATTTGCAGAAAATCTCAATTGAACCAGAACGTGTTAGTTTTGAACCAAAGCTCAGATCCGAAAAACAAACGTATATTAGTAGTGTCCTGAGTCGGGAATGCTAAAAAACCAACCCATTTTGTGATCTGATGTTTCCCTGGGGAGTTACACCCAAGTATATCTTAGAATTTGCAGAAAATGTCAATTGAACCAGAACGTGTAACTTTTGAACCAAAGCTCAGATTCGAAAAACAAACGTATATTAGTAGTGTCCTGAGTCGGGAATGCTAAAAAACCAACCCATTTTGTGATCTGATGTTTCCCTGGGGAGTTACACCAAAGTATATCTTAGAATTTGCAGAAAAACTCAATTCAACCAGAACGTGCTACTTTTGATCCAAAGCTCAGATTGGAAAAACAAACGTATATTAGTAGTGTCCTGAGTCGGGAATGCTAAAAAACCAACCCATTTTGTGATCTGATGTTTCCCTGGGGAGTTACACCCAAGTATATCTTAGAATTTGCAGAAAATGTCAATTGAACCAGAACGTGTAACTTTTGAACCAAAGCTCAGATTCGAAAAACAAACGTATATTAGTAGTGTCCTGAGTCGGGAATGCTAAAAAACCAACCCATTTTGTGATCTGATGTTTCCCTGGGGAGTTACACCCAAGTATATCTTAGAATTTGCAGAAAAACTCAATTCAACCAGAACGTGCTACTTTTGATCCAAAGCTCAGATCCGAAAAACAAACGTATATTGGTAGTGTCCTGAGTCGGGAATGCTAAAAAACCAACCCATTTTGTGATCTGATGTTTCCCTGGGGAGTTACACCCAAGTATATCTTAGAATTTGCAGAAAATGTCAATTGAACCAGAACGTGTAACTTTTGAAACAAAGCTCAGATTCGAAAAACAAACGTATATTAGTAGTGTCCTGAGTCGGGAATGCTAAAAAACCAACCCATTTTGTGATCTGATGTTTCCCTGGGGAGTTACACCAAAGTATATCTTAGAATTTGCAGAAAAACTCAATTCAACCAGAACGTGCTACTTTTGATCCAAAGCTCAGATTGGAAAAACAA
Source organism: Thamnophis sirtalis (assembly GCF_051295495.1). NCBI lineage: Eukaryota > Metazoa > Chordata > Lepidosauria > Squamata > Natricidae > Thamnophis > Thamnophis sirtalis. Next base: position 60,735,324 of record NW_028261388.1, read on the forward strand.
ACGTATATTAGTAGTGTCCTGAGTCGGGAATGCTAAAAAACCAACCCATTTTGTGATCTGATGTTTCCCTGGGGAGTTACATCCAAGTATATCTTAGAATTTGCAGAAAATCTCAATTGAACCAGAACGTGTAACTTTTGAACCAAAGCTCAGATCCTTAAAAGAAACGTATATTAGTAGTGTCCTGAGTCGGGAATGCTAAAAAACCAACCCATTTTGTGATCTGATGTTTCCCTGGGGAGTTACACCCAAGTATATCTTAGAATTTGCAGAAAATCTCAATTGAACCAGAACGTGTTAGTTTTGAACCAAAGCTCAGATCCGAAAAACAAACGTATATTAGTAGTGTCCTGAGTCGGGAATGCTAAAAAACCAACCCATTTTGTGATCTGATGTTTCCCTGGGGAGTTACACCCAAGTATATCTTAGAATTTGCAGAAAATGTCAATTGAACCAGAACGTGTAACTTTTGAACCAAAGCTCAGATTCGAAAAACAAACGTATATTAGTAGTGTCCTGAGTCGGGAATGCTAAAAAACCAACCCATTTTGTGATCTGATGTTTCCCTGGGGAGTTACACCAAAGTATATCTTAGAATTTGCAGAAAAACTCAATTCAACCAGAACGTGCTACTTTTGATCCAAAGCTCAGATTGGAAAAACAAACGTATATTAGTAGTGTCCTGAGTCGGGAATGCTAAAAAACCAACCCATTTTGTGATCTGATGTTTCCCTGGGGAGTTACACCCAAGTATATCTTAGAATTTGCAGAAAATGTCAATTGAACCAGAACGTGTAACTTTTGAACCAAAGCTCAGATTCGAAAAACAAACGTATATTAGTAGTGTCCTGAGTCGGGAATGCTAAAAAACCAACCCATTTTGTGATCTGATGTTTCCCTGGGGAGTTACACCCAAGTATATCTTAGAATTTGCAGAAAAACTCAATTGAACCAGAACAAATAACTTTTGAACCAAAGCTCAGATTCGAAAAACAAACGTATATTAGTAGTGTCCTCAGTCGGGAATGCTAAAAAACCAACCGATTTTGTGATCTGATGTTTCCATGGGGAGTTACACCCAAGTATATCTTAGAATTTGCAGAAAATCTCAATTGAACCAGAACGTGTAACTTTTGAACCAAAGCTCAGATCCGAAAAACAAACGTATATTAGTAGTGTCCTGAGTCGGGAATGCTAAAAACCAACCCATTTTGTGATCTGATGTTTCCCTGGGGAGTTACACCCAAGTATATCTTAGAATTTGCAGAAAAACTCAATTGAACCAGAACAAATAACTTTTGAACCAAAGCTCAGATTCGAAAAACAAACGTATATTAGTACTGTCCTGAGTCGGGAATGCTAAAAAACGAACCCATTTTGTGATCTGATGTTTCCCTGAGGAGTTACACCCAAGTATATCTTAGAATTTGCAGAAAATCTCAATTGAACCAGACATGTAACTTTTGAACCAAAGCTCAGATCCGAAAAACAAACGTATATTAGTAGTGTCCTGAGTCAGGAATGCTAAAAAACCAATCCATTTTGTGATCTGATGTTTCCCTGGGGAGTTACACCAAAGTATATCTTAGAATTTGCAGAAAAACTCAATTGAACCAGACGTGTAACTTTTGAACCAAAGCTCAGATTCGAAAAACAATCATATATTGGTAGTGTCCTGAGTCAGGAATGCTAAAAAACCAATCCATTTTGTGATCTGATGTTTCCCTGGGGAGTTACACCAAAGTATATCTTAGAATTTGCAGAAAATCTCAATTCAACCAGAACGTGTTAGTTTTGAACCAAAGCTCAGATCCGAAAAACAAACGTATATTGGTAGTGTCCTGAGTCGGGAATGCTAAAAAACCAACCCATTTTGTGATCTGATGTTTCCCTGGGGAGTTACACCAAAGTATATCTTAGAATTTGCAGAAAAACTCAATTCAACCAGAACGTGCTACTTTTGAACCAAAGCTCAGATCCGAAAAACAAACGTATATTAGTAGTGTCCTGAGTCGGGAATGCTAAAAAACCAACCCATTTTGTGATCTGATGTTTCCCTGGGGAGTTACATCCAAGTATATCTTAGAATTTGCAGAAAATCTCAATTGAACCAGAACGTGTAACTTTTGAACCAAAGCTCAGATCCGAAAAACAAACGTATATTAGTAGTGTCCTGAGTCGGGAATGCTAAAAAACCAACCCATTTTGTGATCTGATGTTTCCCTGGGGAGTTACACCCAAGTATATCTTAGAATTTGCAGAAAATCTCAATTGAACCAGAACGTGTTAGTTTTGAACCAAAGCTCAGATCCGAAAAACAAACGTATATTAGTAGTGTCCTGAGTCGGGAATGCTAAAAAACCAACCCATTTTGTGATCTGATGTTTCCCTGGGGAGTTACACCAAAGTATATCTTAGAATTTGCAGAAAATCTCAATTGAACCAGACGTGTAACTTTTGAACCAAAGCTCAGATTCGAAAAACAATCATATATTGGTAGTGTCCTGAGTCAGGAATGCTAAAAAACCAATCCATTTTGTGATCTGATGTTTCCCTGGGGAGTTACACCAAAGTATATCTTAGAATTTGCAGAAAATCTCAATTCAACCAGAACGTGTTAGTTTTGAACCAAAGCTCAGATCCGAAAAACAAACGTATATTGGTAGTGTCCTGAGTCGGGAATGCTAAAAAACCAACCCATTTTGTGATCTGATGTTTCCCTGGGGAGTTACACCAAAGTATATCTTAGAATTTGCAGAAAAACTCAATTCAACCAGAACGTGCTACTTTTGATCCAAAGCTCAGATCCGAAAAACAAACGTATATTGGTAGTGTCCTGAGTCGGGAATGCTAAAAAACCAATCCATTTTGTGATCTGATGTTTCCCTGGGGAGTTACACCAAAGTATATCTTAGAATTTGCAGAAAATCTCAATTCAACCAGAACGTGTTAGTTTTGAACCAAAGCTCAGATCCGAAAAACAAACGTATATTGGTAGTGTCCTGAGTCGGGAATGCTAAAAAACCAACCCATTTTGTGATCTGATGTTTCCCTGGGGAGTTACACCAAAGTATATCTTAGAATTTGCAGAAAAACTCAATTCAACCAGAACGTGCTACTTTTGAACCAAAGCTCAGATCCGAAAAACAAACGTATATTAGTAGTGTCCTGAGTCGGGAATGCTAAAAAACCAACCCATTTTGTGATCTGATGTTTCCCTGGGGAGTTACATCCAAGTATATCTTAGAATTTGCAGAAAATCTCAATTGAACCAGAACGTGTAACTTTTGAACCAAAGCTCAGATCCGAAAAACAAACGTATATTAGTAGTGTCCTGAGTCGGGAATGCTAAAAAACCAACCCATTTTGTGATCTGATGTTTCCCTGGGGAGTTACACCCAAGTATATCTTAGAATTTGCAGAAAATCTCAATTGAACCAGAACGTGTTAGTTTTGAACCAAAGCTCAGATCCGAAAAACAAACGTATATTAGTAGTGTCCTGAGTCGGGAATGCTAAAAAACCAACCCATTTTGTGATCTGATGTTTCCCTGGGGAGTTACACCAAAGTATATCTTAGAATTTGCAGAAAATCTCAATTGAACCAGACGTGTAACTTTTGAACCAAAGCTCAGATTCGAAAAACAATCATATATTGGTAGTGTCCTGAGTCAGGAATGCTAAAAAACCAATCCATTTTGTGATCTGATGTTTCCCTGGGGAGTTACACCAAAGTATATCTTAGAATTTGCAGAAAATCTCAATTCAACCAGAACGTGTTAGTTTTGAACCAAAGCTCAGATCCGAAAAACAAACGTATATTGGTAGTGTCCTGAGTCGGGAATGCTAAAAAACCAACCCATTTTGTGATCTGATGTTTCCCTGGGGAGTTACACCAAAGTATATCTTAGAATTTGCAGAAAAACTCAATTCAACCAGAACGTGCTACTTTTGATCCAAAGCTCAGATCCGAAAAACAAACGTATATTGGTAGTGTCCTGAGTCGGGAATGCTAAAAAACCAACCCATTTTGTGATCTGATGTTTCCCTGGGGAGTTACACCCAAGTATATCTTAGAATTTGCAGAAAATGTCAATTGAACCAGAACGTGTAACTTTTGAACCAAAGCTCAGATTCGAAAAACAAACGTATATTAGTAGTGTCCTGAGTCGGGAATGCTAAAAAACCAACCCATTTTGTGATCTGATGTTTCCCTGGGGAGTTACACCAAAGTATATCTTAGAATTTGCAGAAAAACTCAATTCAACCAGAACGTGCTACTTTTGATCCAAAGCTCAGATCCGAAAAACAAACGTATATTGGTAGTGTCCTGAGTCGGGAATGCTAAAAAACCAACCCATTTTGTGATCTGATGTTTCCCTGGGGAGTTACACCCAAGTATATCTTAGAATTTGCAGAAAATGTCAATTGAACCAGAACGTGTAACTTTTGAACCAAAGCTCAGATTCGAAAAACAAATGTATATTAGTAGTGTCCTGAGTCAGGAATGCTAAAAAACCAATCCATTTTGTGATCTGATGTTTCCCTGGGGAGTTACACCAAAGTATATCTTAGAATTTGCAGAAAAACTCAATTGAACCAGACGTGTAACTTTTGAACCAAAGCTCAGATTCGAAAAACAATCATATATTGGTAGTGTCCTGAGTCAGGAATGCTAAAAAACCAATCCATTTTGTGATCTGATGTTTCCCTGGGGAGTTACACCAAAGTATATCTTAGAATTTGCAGAAAATCTCAATTCAACCAGAACGTGTTAGTTTTGAACCAAAGCTCAGATCCGAAAAACAAACGTATATTGGTAGTGTCCTGAGTCGGGAATGCTAAAAAACCAACCCATTTTGTGATCTGATGTTTCCCTGGGGAGTTACACCAAAGTATATCTTAGAATTTGCAGAAAAACTCAATTCAACCAGAACGTGCTACTTTTGAACCAAAGCTCAGATCCGAAAAACAAACGTATATTAGTAGTGTCCTGAGTCGGGAATGCTAAAAAACCAACCCATTTTGTGATCTGATGTTTCCCTGGGGAGTTACATCCAAGTATATCTTAGAATTTGCAGAAAATCTCAATTGAACCAGAACGTGTAACTTTTGAACCAAAGCTCAGATCCGAAAAACAAACGTATATTAGTAGTGTCCTGAGTCGGGAATGCTAAAAAACCAACCCATTTTGTGATCTGATGTTTCCCTGGGGAGTTACACCCAAGTATATCTTAGAATTTGCAGAAAATCTCAATTGAACCAGAACGTGTTAGTTTTGAACCAAAGCTCAGATCCGAAAAACAAACGTATATTAGTAGTGTCCTGAGTCGGGAATGCTAAAAAACCAACCCATTTTGTGATCTGATGTTTCCCTGGGGAGTTACACCAAAGTATATCTTAGAATTTGCAGAAAATCTCAATTGAACCAGACGTGTAACTTTTGAACCAAAGCTCAGATTCGAAAAACAATCATATATTGGTAGTGTCCTGAGTCAGGAATGCTAAAAAACCAATCCATTTTGTGATCTGATGTTTCCCTGGGGAGTTACACCAAAGTATATCTTAGAATTTGCAGAAAATCTCAATTCAACCAGAACGTGTAACTTTTGAACCAAAGCTCAGATTCGAAAAACAATCATATATTGGTAGTGTCCTGAGTCAGGAATGCTAAAAAACCAACCCATTTTGTGATCTGATGTGTCCCTGGGGAGTTACACCCAAGTATATCTTAGAATTTGCAGAAAATCTCAATTGAACCAGAACGTGTTAGTTTTGAACCAAAGCTCAGATCCGAAAAACAAACGTATATTAGTAGTGTCCTGAGTCGGGAATGCTAAAAAACCAACCCATTTTGTGATCTGATGTTTCCCTGGGGAGTTACATCTAAGTATATCTTAGAATTTGCAGAAAATGTCAATTGAACCAGAACGTGTAACTTTTGAACCAAAGCTCAGATTCGAAAAACAAACGTATATTAGTAGTGTCCTGAGTCGGGAATGCTAAAAAACCAACCCATTTTGTGATCTGATGTTTCCCTGGGGAGTTACACCCAAGTATATCTTAGAATTTGCAGAAAAACTCAATTCAACCAGAACGTGTTACTTTTGATCCAAAGCTCAGATTCGAAAAACAAACGTATATTAGTAGTGTCCTGAGTCGGGAATGCTAAAAAACCAACCCATTTTGTGATCTGATGTTTCCCTGGGGAGTTACATCAAAGTATATCTTAGAATTTGCAGAAAAACTCAATTGAACCAGAACGTGTTACTTTTGATACAAAGCTCAGATTCGAAAAACAAACGTATATTAGTAGTGTCCTGAGTCGGGAATGCAAAAAACCAACCCATTTTGTGATCTGATGTTTCCCTGGGGAGTTACACCCAAGTATATCTTAGAATTTGCAGAAAAACTCAATTGAACCAGAACAAATAACTTTTGAACCAAAGCTCAGATTCGAAAAACAAACGTATATTAGTAGTGTCCTGAGTCGGGAATGCTAAAAAACCAACCCATTTTGTGATCTGATGTTTCCCTGGGGAGTTACACCAAAGTATATCTTAGAATTTGCCGAAAATCTCAATTGAACCAGACATGTAACTTTTGAACCAAAGCTCAGATCCGAAAAACAAACGTATATTAGTAGTGTCCTGAGTCAGGAATGCTAAAAAACCATTCCATTTTGTGATCTGATGTTTCCCTGGGGAGTTACACCAAAGTATATCTTAGAATTTGCAGAAAATCTCAATTGAACCAGACGTGTAACTTTTGAACCAAAGCTCAGATTCGAAAAACAATCATATATTGGTAGTGTCCTGAGTCGGGAATGCTAAAAAACCAACCCATTTTGTGATCTGATGTGTCCCTGGGGAGTTACACCCAAGTATATCTTAGAATTTGCAGAAAATCTCAATTGAACCAGACGTGTAACTTTTGAACCAAAGCTCAGATCCGAAAAACAAACGTATATTAGTAGTGTCCTGAGTCAGGAATGCTAAAAAACCAATCCGTTTTGTGATCTGATGTTTCCCTGGGGAGTTACACCAAAGTATATCTTAGAATTTGCAGAAAATCTCAATTGAACCAGACGTGTAACTTTTGAACCAAAGCTCAGATTCGAAAAACAATCATATATTGGTAGTGTCCTGAGTCAGGAATGCTAAAAAACCAATCCATTTTGTGGTCTGATGTTTCCCTGGGGAGTTACACCAAAGTATATCTTAGAATTTGCAGAAAATCTCAATTCAACCAGAACGTGTTAGTTTTGAACCAAAGCTCAGATCCGAAAAACAAACGTATATTGGTAGTGTCCTGAGTCGGGAATGCTAAAAAACCAACCCATTTTGTGATCTGATGTTTCCCTGGGGAGTTACACCAAAGTATATCTTAGAATTTGCAGAAAAACTCAATTCAACCAGAACGTGCTACTTTTGATCCAAAGCTCAGATCCGAAGAACAAACGTATATTGGTAGTGTCCTGAGTCGGGAATGCTAAAAAACCAACCCATTTTGTGATCTGATGTTTCCCTGGGGAGTTACACCCAAGTATATCTTAGAATTTGCAGAAAATGTCAATTGAACCAGAACGTGTAACTTTTGAACCAAAGCTCAGATTCGAAAAACAAACGTATATTAGTAGTGTCCTGAGTCAGGAATGCTAAAAAACCAATCCATTTTGTGATCTGATGTTTCCCTGGGGAGTTACACCAAAGTATATCTTAGAATTTGCAGAAAAACTCAATTGAACCAGACGTGTAACTTTTGAACCAAAGCTCAGATTCGAAAAACAATCATATATTGGTAGTGTCCTGAGTCAGGAATGCTAAAAAACCAATCCATTTTGTGATCTGATGTTTCCCTGGGGAGTTACACCAAAGTATATCTTAGAATTTGCAGAAAATCTCAATTCAACCAGAACGTGTTAGTTTTGAACCAAAGCTCAGATCCGAAAAACAAACGTATATTGGTAGTGTCCTGAGTCGGGAATGCTAAAAAACCAACCCATTTTGTGATCTGATGTTTCCCTGGGGAGTTACACCAAAGTATATCTTAGAATTTGCAGAAAAACTCAATTCAACCAGAACGTGCTACTTTTGAACCAAAGCTCAGATCCGAAAAACAAACGTATATTAGTAGTGTCCTGAGTCGGGAATGCTAAAAAACCAACCCATTTTGTGATCTGATGTTTCCCTGGGGAGTTACATCCAAGTATATCTTAGAATTTGCAGAAAATCTCAATTGAACCAGAACGTGTAACTTTTGAACCAAAGCTCAGATCCGAAAAACAAACGTATATTAGTAGTGTCCTGAGTCGGGAATGCTAAAAAACCAACCCATTTTGTGATCTGATGTTTCCCTGGGGAGTTACACCCAAGTATATCTTAGAATTTGCAGAAAATCTCAATTGAACCAGAACGTGTTAGTTTTGAACCAAAGCTCAGATCCGAAAAACAAACGTATATTAGTAGTGTCCTGAGTCGGGAATGCTAAAAAACCAACCCATTTTGTGATCTGATGTTTCCCTGGGGAGTTACACCAAAGTATATCTTAGAATTTGCAGAAAATCTCAATTGAACCAGACGTGTAACTTTTGAACCAAAGCTCAGATTCGAAAAACAATCATATATTGGTAGTGTCCTGAGTCAGGAATGCTAAAAAACCAATCCATTTTGTGATCTGATGTTTCCCTGGGGAGTTACACCAAAGTATATCTTAGAATTTGCAGAAAATCTCAATTCAACCAGAACGTGTTAGTTTTGAACCAAAGCTCAGATCCGAAAAACAAACGTATATTGGTAGTGTCCTGAGTCGGGAATGCTAAAAAACCAACCCATTTTGTGATCTGATGTTTCCCTGGGGAGTTACACCAAAGTATATCTTAGAATTTGCAGAAAAACTCAATTCAACCAGAACGTGCTACTTTTGATCCAAAGCTCAGATCCGAAAAACAAACGTATATTGGTAGTGTCCTGAGTCGGGAATGCTAAAAAACCAACCCATTTTGTGATCTGATGTTTCCCTGGGGAGTTACACCCAAGTATATCTTAGAATTTGCAGAAAATGTCAATTGAACCAGAACGTGTAACTTTCGAACCAAAGCTCAGATTCGAAAAACAAACGTATATTAGTAGTGTCCTGAGTCGGGAATGCTAAAAAACCAACCCATTTTGTGATCTGATGTTTCCCTGGGGAGTTACACCAAAGTATATCTTAGAATTTGCAGAAAAACTCAATTCAACCAGAACGTGCTACTTTTGATCCAAAGCTCAGATCCGAAAAACAAACGTATATTGGTTGTGTCCTGAGTCGGGAATGCTAAAAAACCAACCCATTTTGTGATCTGATGTTTCCCTGGGGAGTTACACCCAAGTATATCTTAGAATTTGCAGAAAATGTCAATTGAACCAGAACGTGTAACTTTTGAACCAAAGCTCAGATTCGAAAAACAAATGTATATTAGTAGTGTCCTGAGTCAGGAATGCTAAAAAACCAATCCATTTTGTGATCTGATGTTTCCCTGGGGAGTTACACCAAAGTATATCTTAGAATTTGCAGAAAAACTCAATTGAACCAGACGTGTAACTTTTGAACCAAAGCTCAGATTCGAAAAACAATCATATATTGGTAGTGTCCTGAGTCAGGAATGCTAAAAAACCAATCCATTTTGTGATCTGATGTTTCCCTGGGGAGTTACACCAAAGTATATCTTAGAATTTGCAGAAAATCTCAATTCAACCAGAACGTGTTAGTTTTGAACCAAAGCTCAGATCCGAAAAACAAACGTATATTGGTAGTGTCCTGAGTCGGGAATGCTAAAAAACCAACCCATTTTGTGATCTGATGTTTCCCTGGGGAGTTACACCAAAGTATATCTTAGAATTTGCAGAAAAACTCAATTCAACCAGAACGTGCTACTTTTGAACCAAAGCTCAGATCCGAAAAACAAACGTATATTAGTAGTGTCCTGAGTCGGGAATGCTAAAAAACCAACCCATTTTGTGATCTGATGTTTCCCTGGGGAGTTACATCCAAGTATATCTTAGAATTTGCAGAAAATCTCAATTGAACCAGAACGTGTAACTTTTGAACCAAAGCTCAGATCCGAAAAACAAACGTATATTAGTAGTGTCCTGAGTCGGGAATGCTAAAAAACCAACCCATTTTGTGATCTGATGTTTCCCTGGGGAGTTACACCCAAGTATATCTTAGAATTTGCAGAAAATCTCAATTGAACCAGAACGTGTTAGTTTTGAACCAAAGCTCAGATCCGAAAAACAAACGTATATTAGTAGTGTCCTGAGTCGGGAATGCTAAAAAACCAACCCATTTTGTGATCTGATGTTTCCCTGGGGAGTTACACCAAAGTATATCTTAGAATTTGCAGAAAATCTCAATTGAACCAGACGTGTAACTTTTGAACCAAAGCTCAGATTCGAAAAACAATCATATATTGGTAGTGTCCTGAGTCAGGAATGCTAAAAAACCAATCCATTTTGTGATCTGATGTTTCCCTGGGGAGTTACACCAAAGTATATCTTAGAATTTGCAGAAAATCTCAATTCAACCAGAACGTGTTAGTTTTGAACCAAAGCTCAGATCCGAAAAACAAACGTATATTGGTAGTGTCCTGAGTCGGGAATGCTAAAAAACCAACCCATTTTGTGATCTGATGTTTCCCTGGGGAGTTACACCAAAGTATATCTTAGAATTTGCAGAAAAACTCAATTCAACCAGAACGTGCTACTTTTGATCCAAAGCTCAGATCCGAAAAACAAACGTATATTGGTAGTGTCCTGAGTCGGGAATGCTAAAAAACCAACCCATTTTGTGATCTGATGTTTCCCTGGGGAGTTACACCCAAGTATATCTTAGAATTTGCAGAAAATGTCAATTGAACCAGAACGTGTAACTTTTGAACCAAAGCTCAGATTCGAAAAACAAACGTATATTAGTAGTGTCCTGAGTCGGGAATGCTAAAAAACCAACCCATTTTGTGATCTGATGTTTCCCTGGGGAGTTACACCAAAGTATATCTTAGAATTTGCAGAAAAACTCAATTCAACCAGAACGTGCTACTTTTGATCCAAAGCTCAGATTGGAAAAACAAACGTATATTAGTAGTGTCCTGAGTCGGGAATGCTAAAAAACCAACCCATTTTGTGATCTGATGTTTCCCTGGGGAGTTACACCCAAGTATATCTTAGAATTTGCAGAAAATGTCAATTGAACCAGAACGTGTAACTTTTGAACCAAAGCTCAGATTCGAAAAACAAACGTATATTAGTAGTGTCCTGAGTCGGGAATGCTAAAAAACCAACCCATTTTGTGATCTGATGTTTCCCTGGGGAGTTACACCCAAGTATATCTTAGAATTTGCAGAAAATCCCAATTGAACCAGAACGTGTTAGTTTTGAACCAAAGCTCAGATCCGAAAAACAAACGTATATTAGTAGTGTCCTGAGTCGGGAATGCTAAAAAACTACTCCATTTTGTGATCTGATGTTTCCCTGGGGAGTTACACCCAAGTATATCTTAGAATTTGCAGAAAATCTCAATTGAACCAGAACGTGTTAGTTTTGAACCAAAGCTCAGATCCGAAAAACAAACGTATATTGGTAGTGTCCTGAGTCGGGAATGCTAAAAAACCAACCCATTTTGTGATCTGATGTTTCCCTGGGGAGTTACATCCAAGTATATATTAGAATTTGCAGAAAATCTCAATTGAACCAGACATGTAACTTTTGAACCAAAGCTCAGATCCGAAAAACAAACGTATATTAGTAGTGTCCTGAGTCAGGAATGCTAAAAAACCAATCCATTTTGTGATCTGATGTTTCCCTGGGGAGTTACACCAAAGTATATCTTAGAATTTGCAGAAAATCTCAATTGAACCAGACGTGTAACTTTTGAACCAAAGCTCAGATTCGAAAAACAATCATATATTGGTAGTGTCCTGAGTCAGGAATGCTAAAAAACCAATCCATTTTGTGGTCTGATGTTTCCCTGGGGAGTTACACCAAAGTATATCTTAGAATTTGCAGAAAATCTCAATTCAACCAGAACGTGTTAGTTTTGAACCGAAGCTCAGATCCGAAAAACAAACGTATATTGGTAGTGTCCTGAGTCTGGAATGCTAAAAAACCAACCCATTTTGTGATCTGATGTTTCCCTGGGGAGTTACACCAAAGTATATCTTAGAATTTGCAGAAAAACTCAATTCAACCAGAACGTGCTACTTTTGATCCAAAGCTCAGATCCGAAAAACAAACGTATATTGGTAGTGTCCTGAGTCGGGAATGCTAAAAAACCAACCCATTTTGTGATCTGATGTTTCCCTGGGGAGTTACACCCAAGTATATCTTAGAATTTGCAGAAAATGTCAATTGAACCAGAACGTGTAACTTTTGAACCAAAGCTCAGATTCGAAAAACAAACGTATATTAGTAGTGTCCTGAGTCGGGAATGCTAAAAAACCAACCCATTTTGTGATCTGATGTTTCCCTGGGGAGTTACATCCAAGTATATCTTAGAATTTGCAGAAAATCTCAATTGAACCAGAACGTGTAACTTTTGAACCAAAGCTCAGATCCGAAAAACAAACGTATATTAGTAGTGTCCTGAGTCGGGAATGCTAAAAAACCAACCCATTTTGTGATCTGATGTTTCCCTGGGGAGTTACACCCAAGTATATCTTAGAATTTGCAGAAAATCTCAATTGAACCAGAACGTGTTAGTTTTGAACCAAAGCTCAGATCCGAAAAACAAACGTATATTAGTAGTGTCCTGAGTCGGGAATGCTAAAAAACCAACCCATTTTGTGATCTGATGTTTCCCTGGGGAGTTACACCAAAGTATATCTTAGAATTTGCAGAAAATCTCAATTGAACCAGACGTGTAACTTTTGAACCAAAGCTCAGATTCGAAAAACAATCATATATTGGTAGTGTCCTGAGTCAGGAATGCTAAAAAACCAATCCATTTTGTGATCTGATGTTTCCCTGGGGAGTTACACCAAAGTATATCTTAGAATTTGCAGAAAATCTCAATTCAACCAGAACGTGTAAGTTTTGAACCAAAGCTCAGATCCGAAAAACAAACGTATATTGGTAGTGTCCTGAGTCGGGAATGCTAAAAAACCAACCCATTTTGTGATCTGATGTTTCCCTGGGGAGTTACACCAAAGTATATCTTAGAATTTGCAGAAAAACTCAATTCAACCAGAACGTGCTACTTTTGATCCAAAGCTCAGATCCGAAAAACAAACGTATATTGGTAGTGTCCTGAGTCGGGAATGCTAAAAAACCAACCCATTTTGTGATCTGATGTTTCCCTGGGGAGTTACACCCAAGTATATCTTAGAATTTGCAGAAAATGTCAATTGAACCAGAACGTGTAACTTTTGAACCAAAGCTCAGATTCGAAAAACAAACGTATATTAGTAGTGTCCTGAGTCGGGAATGCTAAAAAACCAACCCATTTTGTGATCTGATGTTTCCCTGGGGAGTTACACCAAAGTATATCTTAGAATTTGCAGAAAAACTCAATTCAACCAGAACGTGCTACTTTTGATGCAAAGCTCAGATTGGAAAAACAAACGTATATTAGTAGTGTCCTGAGTCGGGAATGCTAAAAAACCAACCCATTTTGTGATCTGATGTTTCCCTGGGGAGTTACACCCAAGTATATCTTAGAATTTGCAGAAAATGTCAATTGAACCAGAACGTGTAACTTTTGAACCAAAGCTCAGATTCGAAAAACAAACGTATATTAGTAGTGTCCTGAGTCGGGAATGCTAAAAAACCAACCCATTTTGTGATCTGATGTTTCCCTGGGGAGTTACACCCAAGTATATCTTAGAATTTGCAGAAAATCCCAATTGAACCAGAACGTGTTAGTTTTGAACCAAAGCTCAGATCCGAAAAACAAACGTATATTAGTAGTGTCCTGAGTCGGGAATGCTAAAAAACTACTCCATTTTGTGATCTGATGTTTCCCTGGGGAGTTACACCCAAGTATATCTTAGAATTTGCAGAAAATCTCAATTGAACCAGAACGTGTTAGTTTTGAACCAAAGCTCAGATCCGAAAAACAAACGTATATTAGTAGTGTCCTGAGTCGGGAATGCTAAAAAACCATATATCTTAGAATTTGCAGAAAATCTCAATTGAACCAGAACGTGTTAGTTTTGAACCAAAGCTCAGATCCGAAAAACAAACGTATATTAGTAGTGTCCTGAGTCGGGAATGCTAAAAAACCAACCCATTTTGTGATCTGATGTTTCCCTGGGGAGTTACATCCAAGTATATATTAGAATTTGCAGAAAATCTCAATTGAACCAGACATGTAACTTTTGAACCAAAGCTCAGATCCGAAAAACAAACGTATATTAGTAGTGTCCTGAGTCAGGAATGCTAAAAAACCAATCCATTTTGTGATCTGATGTTTCCCTGGGGAGTTACACCAAAGTATATCTTAGAATTTGCAGAAAATCTCAATTGAACCAGACGTGTAACTTTTGAACCAAAGCTCAGATTCGAAAAACAATCATATATTGGTAGTGTCCTGAGTCAGGAATGCTAAAAAACCAATCCATTTTGTGGTCTGATGTTTCCCTGGGGAGTTACACCAAAGTATATCTTAGAATTTGCAGAAAATCTCAATTCAACCAGAACGTGTTAGTTTTGAACCGAAGCTCAGATCCGAAAAACAAACGTATATTGGTAGTGTCCTGAGTCTGGAATGCTAAAAAACCAACCCATTTTGTGATCTGATGTTTCCCTGGGGAGTTACACCAAAGTATATCTTAGAATTTGCAGAAAAACTCAATTCAACCAGAACGTGCTACTTTTGATCCAAAGCTCAGATCCGAAAAACAAACGTATATTGGTAGTGTCCTGAGTCGGGAATGCTAAAAAACCAACCCATTTTGTGATCTGATGTTTCCCTGGGGAGTTACACCCAAGTATATCTTAGAATTTGCAGAAAATGTCAATTGAACCAGAACGTGTAACTTTTGAACCAAAGCTCAGATTCGAAAAACAAACGTATATTAGTAGTGTCCTGAGTCGGGAATGCTAAAAAACCAACCCATTTTGTGATCTGATGTTTCCCTGGGGAGTTACACCAAAGTATATCTTAGAATTTGCAGAAAAACTCAATTCAACCAGAACGTGCTACTTTTGATCCAAAGCTCAGATTGGAAAAACAAACGTATATTAGTAGTGTCCTGAGTCGGGAATGCTAAAAAACCAACCCATTTTGTGATCTGATGTTTCCCTGGGGAGTTACATCCAAGTATATCTTAGAATTTGCAGAAAATCTCAATTGAACCAGAACGTGTAACTTTTGAACCAAAGCTCAGATCCTTAAAAGAAACGTATATTAGTAGTGTCCTGAGTCGGGAATGCTAAAAAACCAACCCATTTTGTGATCTGATGTTTCCCTGGGGAGTTACACCCAAGTATATCTTAGAATTTGCAGAAAATCTCAATTGAACCAGAACGTGTTAGTTTTGAACCAAAGCTCAGATCCGAAAAACAAACGTATATTAGTAGTGTCCTGAGTCGGGAATGCTAAAAAACCAACCCATTTCGTGATCTGATGTTTCCCTGGGGAGTTACACCCAAGTATATCTTAGAATTTGCAGAAAATGTCAATTGAACCAGAACGTGTAACTTTTGAACCAAAGCTCAGATTCGAAAAACAAACGTATATTAGTAGTGTCCTGAGTCGGGAATGCTAAAAAACCAACCCATTTTGTGATCTGATGTTTCCCTGGGGAGTTACACCAAAGTATATCTTAGAATTTGCAGAAAAACTCAATTCAACCAGAACGTGCTACTTTTGATCCAAAGCTCAGATTGGAAAAACAAACGTATATTAGTAGTGTCCTGAGTCGGGAATGCTAAAAAACCAACCCATTTTGTGATCTGATGTTTCCCTGGGGAGTTACACCCAAGTATATCTTAGAATTTGCAGAAAATGTCAATTGAACCAGAACGTGTAACTTTTGAACCAAAGCTCAGATTCGAAAAACAAACGTATATTGTGCGGGAATGCTAAAAAACCAACCCATTTTGTGATCTGATGTTTCCCTGGGGAGTTACACCCAAGGCAGAAAACTCAATTGAACCAGAACAAAATCAACCCATTTTGTGATCTGATGTTCCCTGGGGAGTTACATTGCAGAAAATCTCAATTGAACCAGAACATGTAACTTTTGAACCAAAGCTCAGATCCGAAAAACAAACGTATATTAGTAGTGTCCTGAGTCGGGAATGCTAAAAAACCAACCCATTTTGTGATCTGATGTTTCCCTGGGGAGTTACACCAAAGTATATCTTAGAATTTGCAGAAATACTCAATTCAACCAGAACGTGTTACTTTTGATCCAAAGCTCAGATTCGAAAAACAAACGTATATTAGTAGTGTCCTGAGTCGGGAATGCTAAAAACCAACCCATTTTGTGATCTGATGTTTCCCTGGGGAGTTACACCCAAGTATATCTTAGAATTTGCAGAAAAACTCAATTGAACCAGAACAAATAACTTTTGAACCAAAGCTCAGATTCGAAAAACAAACGTATATTAGTAGTGTCCTGAGTCGGGAATGCTAAAAAACCAACCCATTTTGTGATCTGATGTTTCCCTGGGGAGTTACACCAAAGTATATCTTAGAATTTGCAGAAAATCTCAATTGAACCAGACATGTAACTTTTGAACCAAAGCTCAGATCCGAAAAACAAACGTATATTAGTAGTGTCCTGAGTCAGGAATGCTAAAAAACCATTCCATTTTGTGATCTGATGTTTCCCTGGGGAGTTACACCAAAGTATATCTTAGAATTTGCAGAAAATCTCAATTGAACCAGACGTGTAACTTTTGAACCAAAGCTCAGATTCGAAAAACAATCATATATTGGTAGTGTCCTGAGTCAGGAACGCTAAAAAACCAACCCATTTTGTGATCTGATGTGTCCCTGGGGAGTTACACCCAAGTATATCTTAGAATTTGCAGAAAATCTCAATTGAACCAGACGTGTAACTTTTGAACCAAAGCTCAGATTCGAAAAACAATCATATATTGGTAGTGTCCTGAGTCAGGAATGCTAAAAAACCAATCCATTTTGTGGTCTGATGTTTCCCTGGGGAGTTACACCAAAGTATATCTTAGAATTTGCAGAAAATCTCAATTCAACCAGAACGTGTTAGTTTTGAACCGAAGCTCAGATCCGAAAAACAAACGTATATTGGTAGTGTCCTGAGTCGGGAATGCTAAAAAACCAACCCATTTTGTGATCTGATGTTTCCCTGGGAGTTACACCCAAGTATATCTTAGAATTTGCAGAAAAACTCAATTCAACCAGAACGTGCTACTTTTGATCCAAAGCTCAGATCCGAAAAACAAACGTATATTGGTAGTGTCCTGAGTCGGGAATGCTAAAAAACCAACCCATTTTGTGATCTGATGTTTCCCTGGGGAGTTACACCCAAGTATATCTTAGAATTTGCAGAAAATGTCAATTGAACCAGAACGTGTAACTTTTGAACCAAAGCTCAGATTCGAAAAACAAACGTATATTAGTAGTGTCCTGAGTCGGGAATGCTAAAAAACCAACCCATTTTGTGATCTGATGTTTCCCTGGGGAGTTACACCAAAGTATATCTTAGAATTTGCAGAAAAACTCAATTCAACCAGAACGTGCTACTTTTGATCCAAAGCTCAGATTGGAAAAACAAACGTATATTAGTAGTGTCCTGAGTCGGGAATGCTAAAAAACCAACCCATTTTGTGATCTGATGTTTCCCTGGGGAGTTACATCCAAGTATATCTTAGAATTTGCAGAAAATCTCAATTGAACCAGAACGTGTAACTTTTGAACCAAAGCTCAGATCCTTAAAAGAAACGTATATTAGTAGTGTCCTGAGTCGGGAATGCTAAAAAACCAACCCATTTTGTGATCTGATGTTTCCCTGGGGAGTTACACCCAAGTATATCTTAGAATTTGCAGAAAATCTCAATTGAACCAGAACGTGTTAGTTTTGAACCAAAGCTCAGATCCGAAAAACAAACGTATATTAGTAGTGTCCTGAGTCGGGAATGCTAAAAAACCAACCCATTTCGTGATCTGATGTTTCCCTGGGGAGTTACACCCAAGTATATCTTAGAATTTGCAGAAAATGTCAATTGAACCAGAACGTGTAACTTTTGAACCAAAGCTCAGATTCGAAAAACAAACGTATATTAGTAGTGTCCTGAGTCGGGAATGCTAAAAAACCAACCCATTTTGTGATCTGATGTTTCCCTGGGGAGTTACACCAAAGTATATCTTAGAATTTGCAGAAAAACTCAATTCAACCAGAACGTGCTACTTTTGATCCAAAGCTCAGATTGGAAAAACAAACGTATATTAGTAGTGTCCTGAGTCGGGAATGCTAAAAAACCAACCCATTTTGTGATCTGATGTTTCCCTGGGGAGTTACACCCAAGTATATCTTAGAATTTGCAGAAAATGTCAATTGAACCAGAACGTGTAACTTTTGAACCAAAGCTCAGATTCGAAAAACAAACGTATATTAGTAGTGTCCTGAGTCGGGAATGCTAAAAAACCAACCCATTTTGTGATCTGATGTTTCCCTGGGGAGTTACACCCAAGTATATCTTAGAATTTGCAGAAAAACTCAATTGAACCAGAACAAATAACTTTTGAACCAAAGCTCAGATTCGAAAAACAAACGTATATTAGTAGTGTCCTCAGTCGGGAATGCTAAAAAACCAACCCATTTTGTGATCTGATGTTTCCCTGGGGAGTTACACCCAAGTATATCTTAGAATTTGCAGAAAATCTCAATTGAACCAGAACATGTAACTTTTGAACCAAAGCTCAGATCCGAAAAACAAACGTATATTAGTAGTGTCCTGAGTCGGGAATGCTAAAAAACCAACCCATTTTGTGATCTGATGTTTCCCTGGGGAGTTACACCAAAGTATATCTTAGAATTTGCAGAAATACTCAATTCAACCAGAACGTGTTACTTTTGATCCAAAGCTCAGATTCGAAAAACAAACGTATATTAGTAGTGTCCTGAGTCGGGAATGCTAAAAACCAACCCATTTTGTGATCTGATGTTTCCCTGGGGAGTTACACCCAAGTATATCTTAGAATTTGCAGAAAAACTCAATTGAACCAGAACAAATAACTTTTGAACCAAAGCTCAGATTCGAAAAACAAACGTATATTAGTAGTGTCCTGAGTCGGGAATGCTAAAAAACCAACCCATTTTGTGATCTGATGTTTCCCTGGGGAGTTACACCAAAGTATATCTTAGAATTTGCAGAAAATCTCAATTGAACCAGACATGTAACTTTTGAACCAAAGCTCAGATCCGAAAAACAAACGTATATTAGTAGTGTCCTGAGTCAGGAATGCTAAAAAAACCATTCCATTTTGTGATCTGATGTTTCCCTGGGGAGTTACACCAAAGTATATCTTAGAATTTGCAGAAAATCTCAATTGAACCAGACGTGTAACTTTTGAACCAAAGCTCAGATTCGAAAAACAATCATATATTGGTAGTGTCCTGAGTCAGGAACGCTAAAAAACCAACCCATTTTGTGATCTGATGTGTCCCTGGGGAGTTACACCCAAGTATATCTTAGAATTTGCAGAAAATCTCAATTGAACCAGACGTGTAACTTTTGAACCAAAGCTCAGATTCGAAAAACAATCATATATTGGTAGTGTCCTGAGTCAGGAATGCTAAAAAACCAATCCATTTTGTGGTCTGATGTTTCCCTGGGGAGTTACACCAAAGTATATCTTAGAATTTGCAGAAAATCTCAATTCAACCAGAACGTGTTAGTTTTGAACCGAAGCTCAGATCCGAAAAACAAACGTATATTGGTAGTGTCCTGAGTCGGGAATGCTAAAAAACCAACCCATTTTGTGATCTGATGTTTCCCTGGGGAGTTACACCCAAGTATATCTTAGAATTTGCAGAAAAACTCAATTCAACCAGAACGTGCTACTTTTGATCCAAAGCTCAGATCCGAAAAACAAACGTATATTGGTAGTGTCCTGAGTCGGGAATGCTAAAAAACCAACCCATTTTGTGATCTGATGTTTCCCTGGGGAGTTACACCCAAGTATATCTTAGAATTTGCAGAAAATGTCAATTGAACCAGAACGTGTAACTTTTGAACCAAAGCTCAGATTCGAAAAACAAACGTATATTAGTAGTGTCCTGAGTCGGGAATGCTAAAAAACCAACCCATTTTGTGATCTGATGTTTCCCTGGGGAGTTACACCAAAGTATATCTTAGAATTTGCAGAAAAACTCAATTCAACCAGAACGTGCTACTTTTGATCCAAAGCTCAGATTGGAAAAACAAACGTATATTAGTAGTGTCCTGAGTCGGGAATGCTAAAAAACCAACCCATTTTGTGATCTGATGTTTCCCTGGGGAGTTACATCCAAGTATATCTTAGAATTTGCAGAAAATCTCAATTGAACCAGAACGTGTAACTTTTGAACCAAAGCTCAGATCCTTAAAAGAAACGTATATTAGTAGTGTCCTGAGTCGGGAATGCTAAAAAACCAACCCATTTTGTGATCTGATGTTTCCCTGGGGAGTTACACCCAAGTATATCTTAGAATTTGCAGAAAATCTCAATTGAACCAGAACGTGTTAGTTTTGAACCAAAGCTCAGATCCGAAAAACAAACGTATATTAGTAGTGTCCTGAGTCGGGAATGCTAAAAAACCAACCCATTTTGTGATCTGATGTTTCCCTGGGGAGTTACACCCAAGTATATCTTAGAATTTGCAGAAAATGTCAATTGAACCAGAACGTGTAACTTTTGAACCAAAGCTCAGATTCGAAAAACAAACGTATATTAGTAGTGTCCTGAGTCGGGAATGCTAAAAAACCAACCCATTTTGTGATCTGATGTTTCCCTGGGGAGTTACACCAAAGTATATCTTAGAATTTGCAGAAAAACTCAATTCAACCAGAACGTGCTACTTTTGATCCAAAGCTCAGATTGGAAAAACAAACGTATATTAGTAGTGTCCTGAGTCGGGAATGCTAAAAAACCAACCCATTTTGTGATCTGATGTTTCCCTGGGGAGTTACACCCAAGTATATCTTAGAATTTGCAGAAAATGTCAATTGAACCAGAACGTGTAACTTTTGAACCAAAGCTCAGATTCGAAAAACAAACGTATATTAGTAGTGTCCTGAGTCGGGAATGCTAAAAAACCAACCCATTTTGTGATCTGATGTTTCCCTGGGGAGTTACACCCAAGTATATCTTAGAATTTGCAGAAAAACTCAATTGAACCAGAACAAATAACTTTTGAACCAAAGCTCAGATTCGAAAAACAAACGTATATTAGTAGTGTCCTCAGTCGGGAATGCTAAAAAACCAACCCATTTTGTGATCTGATGTTTCCCTGGGGAGTTACACCCAAGTATATCTTAGAATTTGCAGAAAATCTCAATTGAACCAGAACGTGTAACTTTTGAACCAAAGCTCAGATCCGAAAAACAAACGTATATTAGTAGTGTCCTGAGTCGGGAATGCTAAAAAACCAACCCATTTTGTGATCTGATGTTTCCCTGGGGAGTTACACCAAAGTATATCTTAGAATTTGCAGAAATACTCAATTCAACCAGAACGTGTTACTTTTGATCCAAAGCTCAGATTCGAAAAACAAACGTATATTAGTAGTGTCCTGAGTCGGGAATGCTAAAAACCAACCCATTTTGTGATCTGATGTTTCCCTGGGGAGTTACACCCAAGTATATCTTAGAATTTGCAGAAAAACTCAATTGAACCAGAACAAATAACTTTTGAACCAAAGCTCAGATTCGAAAAACAAACATATATTAGTAGTGTCCTGAGTCGGGAATGCTAAAAACCAACCCATTTTGTGATCTGATGTTTCCCTGGGGAGTTACACCAAAGTATATCTTAGAATTTGCAGAAAATCTCAATTGAACCAGCATGTAACTTTTGAACCAAAGCTCAGATCCGAAAAACAAACGTATATTAGTAGTGTCCTGAGTCAGGAATGCTAAAAAAACCATTCCATTTTGTGATCTGATGTTTCCCTGGGGAGTTACACCAAAGTATATCTTAGAATTTGCAGAAAATCTCAATTGAACCAGACGTGTAACTTTTGAACCAAAGCTCAGATTCGAAAAACAATCATATATTGGTAGTGTCCTGAGTCAGGAACGCTAAAAAACCAACCCATTTTGTGATCTGATGTGTCCCTGGGGAGTTACACCCAAGTATATCTTAGAATTTGCAGAAAATCTCAATTGAACCAGACGTGTAACTTTTGAACCAAAGCTCAGATCCGAAAAACAAACGTATATTAGTAGTGTCCTGAGTCAGGAATGCTAAAAAACCAATCCATTTTGTGATCTGATGTTTCCCTGGGGAGTTACACCAAAGTATATCTTAGAATTTGCAGAAAATCTCAATTGAACCAGACGTGTAACTTTTGAACCAAAGCTCAGATTCGAAAAACAATCATATATTGGTAGTGTCCTGAGTCAGGAATGCTAAAAAAACCAATCCATTTTGTGGTCTGATGTTTCCCTGGGGAGTTACACCAAAGTATATCTTAGAATTTGCAGAAAATCTCAATTCAACCAGAACGTGTTAGTTTTGAACCAAAGCTCAGGATCCGAAAAACAAACGTATATTGGTAGTGTCCTGAGTCGGGAATGCTAAAAACCAACCCATTTTGTGATCTGATGTTTCCCTGGGGAGTTACACCAAAGTATATCTTAGAATTTGCAGAAAAACTCAATTCAACCAGAACGTGCTACTTTTGATCCAAAGCTCAGATCCGAAAAACAAACGTATATTGGTAGTGTCCTGAGTCGGGAATGCTAAAAAACCAAACCCATTTGTGATCTGATGTTTCCCTGGGGAGTTACACCCAAGTATATCTTAGAATTTGCAGAAAATGTCAATTGAACCAGAACGTGTTACTTTTGAACCAAAGCTCAGATTCGAAAAACAAACGTATATTAGTAGTGTCCTGAGTCGGGAATGCTAAAAACCAACCCATTTTGTGATCTGATGTTTCCCTGGGGAGTTACACCCAAGTATATCTTAGAATTTGCAGAAAAACTCAATTGAACCAGAACAAATAACTTTTGAACCAAAGCTCAGATTCGAAAAACAAACGTATATTAGTAGTGTCCTGAGTCGGGAATGCTACAAAACCAACCCATTTTGTGATCTGATGTTTCCCTGGGGAGTTACACCAAAGTATATCTTAGAATTTGCAGAAAATCTCAATTGAACCAGACATGTAACTTTTGAACCAAAGCTCAGATCCGAAAAACAAACGTATATTAGTAGTGTCCTGAGTCAGGAATGCTAAAAAACCATTCCATTTTGTGATCTGATGTTTCCCTGGGGAGTTACACCAAAGTATATCTTAGAATTTGCAGAAAATCTCAATTCAACCAGAACGTGTTAGTTTTGAACCAAAGCTCAGATCCGAAAAACAAACGTATATTGGTAGTGTCCTGAGTCGGGAATGCTAAAAACCAACCATTTTGTGATCTGATGTTTCCCTGGGGAGTTACACCAAAGTATATCTTAGAATTTGCAGAAAAACTCAATTGAACCAGAACAAATAACTTTTGAACCAAAGCTCAGATTCGAAAAAAACGTATATTAGTAGTGTCCTGAGTCGGGAATGCTAAAAAACTACTCCATTTTGTGATCTGATGTTTCCCTGGGGAGTTACACCAAAGTATATCTTAGAATTTGCAGAAAATCTCAATTCAACCAGAACGTGTTAGTTTTGAACCAAAGCTCAGATCCGAAAAACAAACGTATATTGGTAGTGTCCTGAGTCGGGAATGCTAAAAAAACCAACCCATTTTGTGATCTGATGTTTCCCTGGGGAGTTACACCCAAGTATATCTTAGAATTTGCAGAAAATGTCAATTGAACCAGAACGTGTAACTTTTGAAACAAAGCTCAGATTCGAAAAACAAACGTATATTAGTAGTGTCCTGAGTCGGGAATGCTAAAAAACCAACCCATTTTGTGATCTGATGTTTCCCTGGGGAGTTACACCAAAGTATATCTTAGAATTTGCAGAAAAACTCAATTCAACCAGAACGTGCTACTTTTGATCCAAAGCTCAGATTGGAAAAACAAACGTATATTAGTAGTGTCCTGAGTCGGGAATGCTAAAAAACCAACCCATTTTGTGATCTGATGTTTCCCTGGGGAGTTACATCCAAGTATATCTTAGAATTTGCAGAAAATCTCAATTGAACCAGAACGTGTAACTTTTGAACCAAAGCTCAGATCCTTAAAAGAAACGTATATTAGTAGTGTCCTGAGTCGGGAATGCTAAAAAACCAACCCATTTTGTGATCTGATGTTTCCCTGGGGAGTTACACCCAAGTATATCTTAGAATTTGCAGAAAATCTCAATTGAACCAGAACGTGTTAGTTTTGAACCAAAGCTCAGATCCGAAAAACAAACGTATATTAGTAGTGTCCTGAGTCGGGAATGCTAAAAAACCAACCCATTTTGTGATCTGATGTTTCCCTGGGGAGTTACACCCAAGTATATCTTAGAATTTGCAGAAAAACTCAATTGAACCAGAACAAATAACTTTTGAACCAAAGCTCAGATTCGAAAAACAAACGTATATTAGTAGTGTCCTCAGTCGGGAATGCTAAAAAACCAACCCATTTTGTGATCTGATGTTTCCCTGGGGAGTTACACCCAAGTATATCTTAGAATTTGCAGAAAATCTCAATTGAACCAGAACGTGTAACTTTTGAACCAAAGCTCAGATCCGAAAAACAAACGTATATTAGTAGTGTCCTGAGTCGGGAATGCTAAAAAACCAACCCATTTTGTGATCTGATGTTTCCCTGGGGAGTTACACCAAAGTATATCTTAGAATTTGCAGAAATACTCAATTCAACCAGAACGTGTTACTTTTGATCCAAAGCTCAGATTCGAAAAACAAACGTATATTAGTAGTGTCCTGAGTCGGGAATGCTAAAAACCAACCCATTTTGTGATCTGATGTTTCCCTGGGGAGTTACACCCAAGTATATCTTAGAATTTGCAGAAAAACTCAATTGAACCAGAACAAATAACTTTTGAACCAAAGCTCAGATTCGAAAAACAAACATATATTAGTAGTGTCCTGAGTCGGGAATGCTAAAAAACCAACCCATTTTGTGATCTGATGTTTCCCTGGGGAGTTACACCAAAGTATATCTTAGAATTTGCAGAAAATCTCAATTGAACCAGACATGTAACTTTTGAACCAAAGCTCAGATCCGAAAAACAAACGTATATTAGTAGTGTCCTGAGTCAGGAATGCTAAAAAACCATTCCATTTTGTGATCTGATGTTTCCCTGGGGAGTTACACCAAAGTATATCTTAGAATTTGCAGAAAATCTCAATTGAACCAGACGTGTAACTTTTGAACCAAAGCTCAGATTCGAAAAACAATCATATATTGGTAGTGTCCTGAGTCAGGAACGCTAAAAAACCAACCCATTTTGTGATCTGATGTGTCCCTGGGGAGTTACACCCAAGTATATCTTAGAATTTGCAGAAAATCTCAATTGAACCAGACGTGTAACTTTTGAACCAAAGCTCAGATCCGAAAAACAAACGTATATTAGTAGTGTCCTGAGTCAGGAATGCTAAAAAACCAATCCATTTTGTGATCTGATGTTTCCCTGGGGAGTTACACCAAAGTATATCTTAGAATTTGCAGAAAATCTCAATTGAACCAGACGTGTAACTTTTGAACCAAAGCTCAGATTCGAAAAACAATCATATATTGGTAGTGTCCTGAGTCAGGAATGCTAAAAAACCAATCCATTTTGTGGTCTGATGTTTCCCTGGGGAGTTACACCAAAGTATATCTTAGAATTTGCAGAAAATCTCAATTCAACCAGAACGTGTTAGTTTTGAACCAAAGCTCAGATCCGAAAAACAAACGTATATTGGTAGTGTCCTGAGTCGGGAATGCTAAAAAACCAACCCATTTTGTGATCTGATGTTTCCCTGGGGAGTTACACCAAAGTATATCTTAGAATTTGCAGAAAAACTCAATTCAACCAGAACGTGCTACTTTTGATCCAAAGCTCAGATCCGAAAAACAAACGTATATTGGTAGTGTCCTGAGTCGGGAATGCTAAAAAACCAACCCATTTTGTGATCTGATGTTTCCCTGGGGAGTTACACCCAAGTATATCTTAGAATTTGCAGAAAATGTCAATTGAACCAGAACGTGTTACTTTTGAACCAAAGCTCAGATTCGAAAAACAAACGTATATTAGTAGTGTCCTGAGTCGGGAATGCTAAAAACCAACCCATTTTGTGATCTGATGTTTCCCTGGGGAGTTACACCCAAGTATATCTTAGAATTTGCAGAAAAACTCAATTGAACCAGAACAAATAACTTTTGAACCAAAGCTCAGATTCGAAAAACAAACGTATATTAGTAGTGTCCTGAGTCGGGAATGCTAAAAAACCAACCCATTTTGTGATCTGATGTTTCCCTGGGGAGTTACACCAAA
Organism: Thamnophis sirtalis; assembly: GCF_051295495.1. Lineage (NCBI taxonomy): Eukaryota > Metazoa > Chordata > Lepidosauria > Squamata > Natricidae > Thamnophis > Thamnophis sirtalis. Next base: position 60,761,925 of record NW_028261388.1, read on the forward strand.
GTATATCTTAGAATTTGCAGAAAATCTCAATTGAACCAGACATGTAACTTTTGAACCAAAGCTCAGATCCGAAAAACAAACGTATATTAGTAGTGTCCTGAGTCAGGAATGCTAAAAAACCATTCCATTTTGTGATCTGATGTTTCCCTGGGGAGTTACACCAAAGTATATCTTAGAATTTGCAGAAAATCTCAATTCAACCAGAACGTGTTAGTTTTGAACCAAAGCTCAGATCCGAAAAACAAACGTATATTGGTAGTGTCCTGAGTCGGGAATGCTAAAAAACCAACCCATTTTGTGATCTGATGTTTCCCTGGGGAGTTACACCAAAGTATATCTTAGAATTTGCAGAAAAACTCAATTGAACCAGAACAAATAACTTTTGAACCAAAGCTCAGATTCGAAAAACAAACGTATATTAGTAGTGTCCTGAGTCGGGAATGCTAAAAAACTACTCCATTTTGTGATCTGATGTTTCCCTGGGGAGTTACACCAAAGTATATCTTAGAATTTGCAGAAAATCTCAATTCAACCAGAACGTGTTAGTTTTGAACCAAAGCTCAGATCCGAAAAACAAACGTATATTGGTAGTGTCCTGAGTCGGGAATGCTAAAAAACCAACCCATTTTGTGATCTGATGTTTCCCTGGGGAGTTACACCCAAGTATATCTTAGAATTTGCAGAAAATGTCAATTGAACCAGAACGTGTAACTTTTGAAACAAAGCTCAGATTCGAAAAACAAACGTATATTAGTAGTGTCCTGAGTCGGGAATGCTAAAAAACCAACCCATTTTGTGATCTGATGTTTCCCTGGGGAGTTACACCAAAGTATATCTTAGAATTTGCAGAAAAACTCAATTCAACCAGAACGTGCTACTTTTGATCCAAAGCTCAGATTGGAAAAACAAACGTATATTAGTAGTGTCCTGAGTCGGGAATGCTAAAAAACCAACCCATTTTGTGATCTGATGTTTCCCTGGGGAGTTACATCCAAGTATATCTTAGAATTTGCAGAAAATCTCAATTGAACCAGAACGTGTAACTTTTGAACCAAAGCTCAGATCCTTAAAAGAAACGTATATTAGTAGTGTCCTGAGTCGGGAATGCTAAAAAACCAACCCATTTTGTGATCTGATGTTTCCCTGGGGAGTTACACCCAAGTATATCTTAGAATTTGCAGAAAATCTCAATTGAACCAGAACGTGTTAGTTTTGAACCAAAGCTCAGATCCGAAAAACAAACGTATATTAGTAGTGTCCTGAGTCGGGAATGCTAAAAAACCAACCCATTTTGTGATCTGATGTTTCCCTGGGGAGTTACACCCAAGTATATCTTAGAATTTGCAGAAAATGTCAATTGAACCAGAACGTGTAACTTTTGAACCAAAGCTCAGATTCGAAAAACAAACGTATATTAGTAGTGTCCTGAGTCGGGAATGCTAAAAAACCAACCCATTTTGTGATCTGATGTTTCCCTGGGGAGTTACACCAAAGTATATCTTAGAATTTGCAGAAAAACTCAATTCAACCAGAACGTGCTACTTTTGATCCAAAGCTCAGATTGGAAAAACAAACGTATATTAGTAGTGTCCTGAGTCGGGAATGCTAAAAAACCAACCCATTTTGTGATCTGATGTTTCCCTGGGGAGTTACACCCAAGTATATCTTAGAATTTGCAGAAAATGTCAATTGAACCAGAACGTGTAACTTTTGAACCAAAGCTCAGATTCGAAAAACAAACGTATATTAGTAGTGTCCTGAGTCGGGAATGCTAAAAAACCAACCCATTTTGTGATCTGATGTTTCCCTGGGGAGTTACACCCAAGTATATCTTAGAATTTGCAGAAAAACTCAATTGAACCAGAACAAATAACTTTTGAACCAAAGCTCAGATTCGAAAAACAAACGTATATTAGTAGTGTCCTCAGTCGGGAATGCTAAAAAACCAACCGATTTTGTGATCTGATGTTTCCCTGGGGAGTTACACCCAAGTATATCTTAGAATTTGCAGAAAATCTCAATTGAACCAGAACGTGTAACTTTTGAACCAAAGCTCAGATTCGAAAAACAAACGTATATTAGTAGTGTCCTGAGTCGGGAATGCTAAAAACCAACCCATTTTGTGATCTGATGTTTCCCTGGGGAGTTACACCCAAGTATATCTTAGAATTTGCAGAAAAACTCAATTGAACCAGAACAAATAACTTTTGAACCAAAGCTCAGATTCGAAAAACAAACGTATATTAGTAGTGTCCTGAGTCGGGAATGCTAAAAAACCAACCCATTTTGTGATCTGATGTTTCCCTGGGGAGTTACATCCAAGTATATCTTAGAATTTGCAGAAAATGTCAATTGAACCAGAACGTGTAACTTTTGAACCAAAGCTCAGATTCGAAAAACAAACGTATATTAGTAGTGTCCTGAGTCGGGAATGCTAAAAAACCAACCCATTTTGTGATCTGATGTTTCCCTGGGGAGTTACACCCAAGTATATCTTAGAATTTGCAGAAAAACTCAATTCAACCAGAACGTGTTACTTTTGATCCAAAGCTCAGATTCGAAAAACAAACGTATATTAGTAGTGTCCTGAGTCGGGAATGCTAAAAAACCAACCCATTTTGTGATCTGATGTTTCCCTGGGGAGTTACATCAAAGTATATCTTAGAATTTGCAGAAAAACTCAATTGAACCAGAACGTGTTACTTTTGATCCAAAGCTCAGATTCGAAAAACAAACGTATATTAGTAGTGTCCTGAGTCGGGAATGCAAAAAACCAACCCATTTTGTGATCTGATGTTTCCCTGGGGAGTTACACCCAAGTATATCTTAGAATTTGCAGAAAAACTCAATTGAACCAGAACAAATAACTTTTGAACCAAAGCTCAGATTCGAAAAACAAACGTATATTAGTAGTGTCCTGAGTCGGGAATGCTAAAAAACCAACCCATTTTGTGATCTGATGTTTCCCTGGGGAGTTACACCAAAGTATATCTTAGAATTTGCAGAAAATCTCAATTGAACCAGACATGTAACTTTTGAACCAAAGCTCAGATCCGAAAAACAAACGTATATTAGTAGTGTCCTGAGTCAGGAATGCTAAAAAACCATTCCATTTTGTGATCTGATGTTTCCCTGGGGAGTTACACCAAAGTATATCTTAGAATTTGCAGAAAATCTCAATTGAACCAGACGTGTAACTTTTGAACCAAAGCTCAGATTCGAAAAACAATCATATATTGGTAGTGTCCTGAGTCGGGAATGCTAAAAAACCAACCCATTTTGTGATCTGATGTGTCCCTGGGGAGTTACACCCAAGTATATCTTAGAATTTGCAGAAAATCTCAATTGAACCAGACGTGTAACTTTTGAACCAAAGCTCAGATCCGAAAAACAAACGTATATTAGTAGTGTCCTGAGTCAGGAATGCTAAAAAACCAATCCGTTTTGTGATCTGATGTTTCCCTGGGGAGTTACACCAAAGTATATCTTAGAATTTGCAGAAAATCTCAATTGAACCAGACGTGTAACTTTTGAACCAAAGCTCAGATTCGAAAAACAATCATATATTGGTAGTGTCCTGAGTCAGGAATGCTAAAAAACCAATCCATTTTGTGGTCTGATGTTTCCCTGGGGAGTTACACCAAAGTATATCTTAGAATTTGCAGAAAATCTCAATTCAACCAGAACGTGTTAGTTTTGAACCAAAGCTCAGATCCGAAAAACAAACGTATATTGGTAGTGTCCTGAGTCGGGAATGCTAAAAAACCAACCCATTTTGTGATCTGATGTTTCCCTGGGGAGTTACACCAAAGTATATCTTAGAATTTGCAGAAAAACTCAATTCAACCAGAACGTGCTACTTTTGATCCAAAGCTCAGATCCGAAAAACAAACGTATATTGGTAGTGTCCTGAGTCGGGAATGCTAAAAAACCAACCCATTTTGTGATCTGATGTTTCCCTGGGGAGTTACACCCAAGTATATCTTAGAATTTGCAGAAAATGTCAATTGAACCAGAACGTGTAACTTTTGAACCAAAGCTCAGATTCGAAAAACAAACGTATATTAGTAGTGTCCTGAGTCAGGAATGCTAAAAAACCAATCCATTTTGTGATCTGATGTTTCCCTGGGGAGTTACACCAAAGTATATCTTAGAATTTGCAGAAAAACTCAATTGAACCAGACGTGTAACTTTTGAACCAAAGCTCAGATTCGAAAAACAATCGTATATTGGTAGTGTCCTGAGTCAGGAATGCTAAAAAACCAATCCATTTTGTGATCAGATGTTTCCCTGGGGAGTTACACCAAAGTATATCTTAGAATTTGCAGAAAATCTCAATTCAACCAGAACGTGTTAGTTTTGAACCAAAGCTCAGATCCGAAAAACAAACGTATATTGGTAGTGTCCTGAGTCGGGAATGCTAAAAAACCAACCCATTTTGTGATCTGATGTTTCCCTGGGGAGTTACACCAAAGTATATCTTAGAATTTGCAGAAAAACTCAATTCAACCAGAACGTGCTACTTTTGAACCAAAGCTCAGATCCGAAAAACAAACGTATATTAGTAGTGTCCTGAGTCGGGAATGCTAAAAAACCAACCCATTTTGTGATCTGATGTTTCCCTGGGGAGTTACATCCAAGTATATCTTAGAATTTGCAGAAAATCTCAATTGAACCAGAACGTGTAACTTTTGAACCAAAGCTCAGATCCGAAAAACAAACGTATATTAGTAGTGTCCTGAGTCGGGAATGCTAAAAAACCAACCCATTTTGTGATCTGATGTTTCCCTGGGGAGTTACACCCAAGTATATCTTAGAATTTGCAGAAAATCTCAATTGAACCAGAACGTGTTAGTTTTGAACCAAAGCTCAGATCCGAAAAACAAACGTATATTAGTAGTGTCCTGAGTCGGGAATGCTAAAAAACCAACCCATTTTGTGATCTGATGTTTCCCTGGGGAGTTACACCAAAGTATATCTTAGAATTTGCAGAAAATCTCAATTGAACCAGACGTGTAACTTTTGAACCAAAGCTCAGATTCGAAAAACAATCATATATTGGTAGTGTCCTGAGTCAGGAATGCTAAAAAACCAATCCATTTTGTGATCTGATGTTTCCCTGGGGAGTTACACCAAAGTATATCTTAGAATTTGCAGAAAATCTCAATTCAACCAGAACGTGGTAGTTTTGAACCAAAGCTCAGATCCGAAAAACAAACGTATATTGGTAGTGTCCTGAGTCGGGAATGCTAAAAAACCAACCCATTTTGTGATCTGATGTTTCCCTGGGGAGTTACACCAAAGTATATCTTAGAATTTGCAGAAAAACTCAATTCAACCAGAACGTGCTACTTTTGATCCAAAGCTCAGATCCGAAAAACAAACGTATATTGGTAGTGTCCTGAGTCGGGAATGCTAAAAAACCAACCCATTTTGTGATCTGATGTTTCCCTGGGGAGTTACACCCAAGTATATCTTAGAATTTGCAGAAAATGTCAATTGAACCAGAACGTGTAACTTTTGAACCAAAGCTCAGATTCGAAAAACAAACGTATATTAGTAGTGTCCTGAGTCGGGAATGCTAAAAAACCAACCCATTTTGTGATCTGATGTTTCCCTGGGGAGTTACACCAAAGTATATCTTAGAATTTGCAGAAAAACTCAATTCAACCAGAACGTGCTACTTTTGATCCAAAGCTCAGATCCGAAAAACAAACGTATATTGGTAGTGTCCTGAGTCGGGAATGCTAAAAAACCAACCCATTTTGTGATCTGATGTTTCCCTGGGGAGTTACACCCAAGTATATCTTAGAATTTGCAGAAAATGTCAATTGAACCAGAACGTGTAACTTTTGAACCAAAGCTCAGATTCGAAAAACAAATGTATATTAGTAGTGTCCTGAGTCAGGAATGCTAAAAAACCAATCCATTTTGTGATCTGATATTTCCCTGGGGAGTTACACCAAAGTATATCTTAGAATTTGCAGAAAAACTCAATTGAACCAGACGTGTAAATTTTGAACCAAAGCTCAGATTCGAAAAACAATCATATATTGGTAGTGTCCTGAGTCAGGAATGCTAAAAAACCAATCCATTTTGTGATCTGATGTTTCCCTGGGGAGTTACACCAAAGTATATCTTAGAATTTGCAGAAAATCTCAATTCAACCAGAACGTGTTAGTTTTGAACCAAAGCTCAGATCCGAAAAACAAACGTATATTGGTAGTGTCCTGAGTCGGGAATGCTAAAAAACCAACCCATTTTGTGATCTGATGTTTCCCTGGGGAGTTACACCAAAGTATATCTTAGAATTTGCAGAAAAACTCAATTCAACCAGAACGTGCTACTTTTGAACCAAAGCTCAGATCCGAAAAACAAACGTATATTAGTAGTGTCCTGAGTCGGGAATGCTAAAAAACCAACCCATTTTGTGATCTGATGTTTCCCTGGGGAGTTACATCCAAGTATATCTTAGAATTTGCAGAAAATCTCAATTGAACCAGAACGTGTAACTTTTGAACCAAAGCTCAGATCCGAAAAACAAACGTATATTAGTAGTGTCCTGAGTCGGGAATGCTAAAAAACCAACCCATTTTGTGATCTGATGTTTCCCTGGGGAGTTACACCCAAGTATATCTTAGAATTTGCAGAAAATCTCAATTGAACCAGAACGTGTTAGTTTTGAACCAAAGCTCAGATCCGAAAAACAAACGTATATTAGTAGTGTCCTGAGTCGGGAATGCTAAAAAACCAACCCATTTTGTGATCTGATGTTTCCCTGGGGAGTTACACCAAAGTATATCTTAGAATTTGCAGAAAATCTCAATTGAACCAGACGTGTAACTTTTGAACCAAAGCTCAGATTCGAAAAACAATCATATATTGGTAGTGTCCTGAGTCAGGAATGCTAAAAAACCAATCCATTTTGTGATCTGATGTTTCCCTGGGGAGTTACACCAAAGTATATCTTAGAATTTGCAGAAAATCTCAATTCAACCAGAACGTGTTAGTTTTGAACCAAAGCTCAGATCCGAAAAACAAACGTATATTGGTAGTGTCCTGAGTCGGGAATGCTAAAAAACCAACCCATTTTGTGATCTGATGTTTCCCTGGGGAGTTACACCAAAGTATATCTTAGAATTTGCAGAAAAACTCAATTCAACCAGAACGTGCTACTTTTGATCCAAAGCTCAGATCCGAAAAACAAACGTATATTGGTAGTGTCCTGAGTCGGGAATGCTAAAAAACCAACCCATTTTGTGATCTGATGTTTCCCTGGGGAGTTACACCCAAGTATATCTTAGAATTTGCAGAAAATGTCAATTGAACCAGAACGTGTAACTTTTGAACCAAAGCTCAGATTCGAAAAACAAACGTATATTAGTAGTGTCCTGAGTCGGGAATGCTAAAAAACCAACCCATTTTGTGATCTGATGTTTCCCTGGGGAGTTACACCAAAGTATATCTTAGAATTTGCAGAAAAACTCAATTCAACCAGAACGTGCTACTTTTGATGCAAAGCTCAGATTGGAAAAACAAACGTATATTAGTAGTGTCCTGAGTCGGGAATGCTAAAAAACCAACCCATTTTGTGATCTGATGTTTCCCTGGGGAGTTACACCCAAGTATATCTTAGAATTTGCAGAAAATGTCAATTGAACCAGAACGTGTAACTTTTGAACCAAAGCTCAGATTCGAAAAACAAACGTATATTAGTAGTGTCCTGAGTCGGGAATGCTAAAAAACCAACCCATTTTGTGATCTGATGTTTCCCTGGGGAGTTACACCCAAGTATATCTTAGAATTTGCAGAAAATCCCAATTGAACCAGAACGTGTTAGTTTTGAACCAAAGCTCAGATCCGAAAAACAAACGTATATTAGTAGTGTCCTGAGTCGGGAATGCTAAAAAACTACTCCATTTTGTGATCTGATGTTTCCCTGGGGAGTTACACCCAAGTATATCTTAGAATTTGCAGAAAATCTCAATTGAACCAGAACGTGTTAGTTTTGAACCAAAGCTCAGATCCGAAAAACAAACGTATATTAGTAGTGTCCTGAGTCGGGAATGCTAAAAAACCAACCCATTTTGTGATCTGATGTTTCCCTGGGGAGTTACATCCAAGTATATATTAGAATTTGCAGAAAATCTCAATTGAACCAGACATGTAACTTTTGAACCAAAGCTCAGATCCGAAAAACAAACGTATATTAGTAGTGTCCTGAGTCAGGAATGCTAAAAAACCAATCCATTTTGTGATCTGATGTTTCCCTGGGGAGTTACACCAAAGTATATCTTAGAATTTGCAGAAAATCTCAATTGAACCAGACGTGTAACTTTTGAACCAAAGCTCAGATTCGAAAAACAATCATATATTGGTAGTGTCCTGAGTCAGGAATGCTAAAAAACCAATCCATTTTGTGGTCTGATGTTTCCCTGGGGAGTTACACCAAAGTATATCTTAGAATTTGCAGAAAATCTCAATTCAACCAGAACGTGTTAGTTTTGAACCGAAGCTCAGATCCGAAAAACAAACGTATATTGGTAGTGTCCTGAGTCTGGAATGCTAAAAAACCAACCCATTTTGTGATCTGATGTTTCCCTGGGGAGTTACACCAAAGTATATCTTAGAATTTGCAGAAAAACTCAATTCAACCAGAACGTGCTACTTTTGATCCAAAGCTCAGATTGGAAAAACAAACGTATATTAGTAGTGTCCTGAGTCGGGAATGCTAAAAAACCAACCCATTTTGTGATCTGATGTTTCCCTGGGGAGTTACATCCAAGTATATCTTAGAATTTGCAGAAAATCTCAATTGAACCAGAACGTGTAACTTTTGAACCAAAGCTCAGATCCTTAAAAGAAACGTATATTAGTAGTGTCCTGAGTCGGGAATGCTAAAAAACCAACCCATTTTGTGATCTGATGTTTCCCTGGGGAGTTACACCCAAGTATATCTTAGAATTTGCAGAAAATCTCAATTGAACCAGAACGTGTTAGTTTTGAACCAAAGCTCAGATCCGAAAAACAAACGTATATTAGTAGTGTCCTGAGTCGGGAATGCTAAAAAACCAACCCATTTTGTGATCTGATGTTTCCCTGGGGAGTTACACCCAAGTATATCTTAGAATTTGCAGAAAATGTCAATTGAACCAGAACGTGTAACTTTTGAACCAAAGCTCAGATTCGAAAAACAAACGTATATTAGTAGTGTCCTGAGTCGGGAATGCTAAAAAACCAACCCATTTTGTGATCTGATGTTTCCCTGGGGAGTTACACCAAAGTATATCTTAGAATTTGCAGAAAAACTCAATTCAACCAGAACGTGCTACTTTTGATCCAAAGCTCAGATTGGAAAAACAAACGTATATTAGTAGTGTCCTGAGTCGGGAATGCTAAAAAACCAACCCATTTTGTGATCTGATGTTTCCCTGGGGAGTTACACCCAAGTATATCTTAGAATTTGCAGAAAATGTCAATTGAACCAGAACGTGTAACTTTTGAACCAAAGCTCAGATTCGAAAAACAAACGTATATTAGTAGTGTCCTGAGTCGGGAATGCTAAAAAACCAACCCATTTTGTGATCTGATGTTTCCCTGGGGAGTTACACCCAAGTATATCTTAGAATTTGCAGAAAAACTCAATTGAACCAGAACAAATAACTTTTGAACCAAAGCTCAGATTCGAAAAACAAACGTATATTAGTAGTGTCCTCAGTCGGGAATGCTAAAAAACCAACCCATTTTGTGATCTGATGTTTCCCTGGGGAGTTACACCCAAGTATATCTTAGAATTTGCAGAAAATCTCAATTGAACCAGAACATGTAACTTTTGAACCAAAGCTCAGATCCGAAAAACAAACGTATATTAGTAGTGTCCTGAGTCGGGAATGCTAAAAAACCAACCCATTTTGTGATCTGATGTTTCCCTGGGGAGTTACACCAAAGTATATCTTAGAATTTGCAGAAATACTCAATTCAACCAGAACGTGTTACTTTTGATCCAAAGCTCAGATTCGAAAAACAAACGTATATTAGTAGTGTCCTGAGTCAGGAATGCTAAAAAACCATTCCATTTTGTGATCTGATGTTTCCCTGGGGAGTTACACCAAAGTATATCTTAGAATTTGCAGAAAATCTCAATTGAACCAGACGTGTAACTTTTGAACCAAAGCTCAGATTCGAAAAACAATCATATATTGGTAGTGTCCTGAGTCAGGAACGCTAAAAAACCAACCCATTTTGTGATCTGATGTGTCCCTGGGGAGTTACACCCAAGTATATCTTAGAATTTGCAGAAAATCTCAATTGAACCAGACGTGTAACTTTTGAACCAAAGCTCAGATTCGAAAAACAATCATATATTGGTAGTGTCCTGAGTCAGGAATGCTAAAAAACCAATCCATTTTGTGGTCTGATGTTTCCCTGGGGAGTTACACCAAAGTATATCTTAGAATTTGCAGAAAATCTCAATTCAACCAGAACGTGTTAGTTTTGAACCGAAGCTCAGATCCGAAAAACAAACGTATATTGGTAGTGTCCTGAGTCGGGAATGCTAAAAAACCAACCCATTTTGTGATCTGATGTTTCCCTGGGGAGTTACACCAAAGTATATCTTAGAATTTGCAGAAAAACTCAATTCAACCAGAACGTGCTACTTTTGATCCAAAGCTCAGATCCGAAAAACAAACGTATATTGGTAGTGTCCTGAGTCGGGAATGCTAAAAAACCAACCCATTTTGTGATCTGATGTTTCCCTGGGGAGTTACACCCAAGTATATCTTAGAATTTGCAGAAAATGTCAATTGAACCAGAACGTGTAACTTTTGAACCAAAGCTCAGATTCGAAAAACAAACGTATATTAGTAGTGTCCTGAGTCGGGAATGCTAAAAAACCAACCCATTTTGTGATCTGATGTTTCCCTGGGGAGATACACCAAAGTATATCTTAGAATTTGCAGAAAAACTCAATTCAACCAGAACGTGCTACTTTTGATCCAAAGCTCAGATTGGAAAAACAAACGTATATTAGTAGTGTCCTGAGTCGGGAATGCTAAAAAACCAACCCATTTTGTGATCTGATGTTTCCCTGGGGAGTTACACCAAAGTATATCTTAGAATTTGCAGAAAAACTCAATTCAACCAGAACGTGCTACTTTTGATCCAAAGCTCAGATCCGAAAAACAAACGTATATTGGTAGTGTCCTGAGTCGGGAATGCTAAAAAACCAACCCATTTTGTGATCTGATGTTTCCCTGGGGAGTTACACCCAAGTATATCTTAGAATTTGCAGAAAATGTCAATTGAACCAGAACGTGTAACTTTTGAACCAAAGCTCAGATTCGAAAAACAAACGTATATTAGTAGTGTCCTGAGTCGGGAATGCTAAAAAACCAACCCATTTTGTGATCTGATGTTTCCCTGGGGAGTTACACCAAAGTATATCTTAGAATTTGCAGAAAAACTCAATTCAACCAGAACGTGCTACTTTTGATCCAAAGCTCAGATCCGAAAAACAAACGTATATTGGTAGTGTCCTGAGTCGGGAATGCTAAAAAACCAACCCATTTTGTGATCTGATGTTTCCCTGGGGAGTTACACCCAAGTATATCTTAGAATTTGCAGAAAATGTCAATTGAACCAGAACGTGTAACTTTTGAACCAAAGCTCAGATTCGAAAAACAAACGTATATTAGTAGTGTCCTGAGTCGGGAATGCTAAAAAACCAACCCATTTTGTGATCTGATGTTTCCCTGGGGAGTTACACCAAAGTATATCTTAGAATTTGCAGAAAAACTCAATTCAACCAGAACGTGCTACTTTTGATGCAAAGCTCAGATTGGAAAAACAAACGTATATTAGTAGTGTCCTGAGTCGGGAATGCTAAAAAACCAACCCATTTTGTGATCTGATGTTTCCCTGGGGAGTTACACCCAAGTATATCTTAGAATTTGCAGAAAATGTCAATTGAACCAGAACGTGTAACTTTTGAACCAAAGCTCAGATTCGAAAAACAAACGTATATTAGTAGTGTCCTGAGTCGGGAATGCTAAAAAACCAACCCATTTTGTGATCTGATGTTTCCCTGGGGAGTTACACCCAAGTATATCTTAGAATTTGCAGAAAATCCCAATTGAACCAGAACGTGTTAGTTTTGAACCAAAGCTCAGATCCGAAAAACAAACGTATATTAGTAGTGTCCTGAGTCGGGAATGCTAAAAAACTACTCCATTTTGTGATCTGATGTTTCCCTGGGGAGTTACACCCAAGTATATCTTAGAATTTGCAGAAAATCTCAATTGAACCAGAACGTGTTAGTTTTGAACCAAAGCTCAGATCCGAAAAACAAACGTATATTAGTAGTGTCCTGAGTCGGGAATGCTAAAAAACCAACCCATTTTGTGATCTGATGTTTCCCTGGGGAGTTACATCCAAGTATATATTAGAATTTGCAGAAAATCTCAATTGAACCAGACATGTAACTTTTGAACCAAAGCTCAGATCCGAAAAACAAACGTATATTAGTAGTGTCCTGAGTCAGGAATGCTAAAAAACCAATCCATTTTGTGATCTGATGTTTCCCTGGGGAGTTACACCAAAGTATATCTTAGAATTTGCAGAAAATCTCAATTGAACCAGACGTGTAACTTTTGAACCAAAGCTCAGATTCGAAAAACAATCATATATTGGTAGTGTCCTGAGTCAGGAATGCTAAAAAACCAATCCATTTTGTGGTCTGATGTTTCCCTGGGGAGTTACACCAAAGTATATCTTAGAATTTGCAGAAAATCTCAATTCAACCAGAACGTGTTAGTTTTGAACCGAAGCTCAGATCCGAAAAACAAACGTATATTGGTAGTGTCCTGAGTCTGGAATGCTAAAAAACCAACCCATTTTGTGATCTGATGTTTCCCTGGGGAGTTACACCAAAGTATATCTTAGAATTTGCAGAAAAACTCAATTCAACCAGAACGTGCTACTTTTGATCCAAAGCTCAGATCCGAAAAACAAACGTATATTGGTAGTGTCCTGAGTCGGGAATGCTAAAAAACCAACCCATTTTGTGATCTGATGTTTCCCTGGGGAGTTACACCCAAGTATATCTTAGAATTTGCAGAAAATGTCAATTGAACCAGAACGTGTAACTTTTGAACCAAAGCTCAGATTCGAAAAACAAACGTATATTAGTAGTGTCCTGAGTCGGGAATGCTAAAAAACCAACCCATTTTGTGATCTGATGTTTCCCTGGGGAGTTACACCAAAGTATATCTTAGAATTTGCAGAAAAACTCAATTCAACCAGAACGTGCTACTTTTGATCCAAAGCTCAGATTGGAAAAACAAACGTATATTAGTAGTGTCCTGAGTCGGGAATGCTAAAAAACCAACCCATTTTGTGATCTGATGTTTCCCTGGGGAGTTACATCCAAGTATATCTTAGAATTTGCAGAAAATCTCAATTGAACCAGAACGTGTAACTTTTGAACCAAAGCTCAGATCCTTAAAAGAAACGTATATTAGTAGTGTCCTGAGTCGGGAATGCTAAAAAACCAACCCATTTTGTGATCTGATGTTTCCCTGGGGAGTTACACCCAAGTATATCTTAGAATTTGCAGAAAATCTCAATTGAACCAGAACGTGTTAGTTTTGAACCAAAGCTCAGATCCGAAAAACAAACGTATATTAGTAGTGTCCTGAGTCGGGAATGCTAAAAAACCAACCCATTTTGTGATCTGATGTTTCCCTGGGGAGTTACACCCAAGTATATCTTAGAATTTGCAGAAAATGTCAATTGAACCAGAACGTGTAACTTTTGAACCAAAGCTCAGATTCGAAAAACAAACGTATATTAGTAGTGTCCTGAGTCGGGAATGCTAAAAAACCAACCCATTTTGTGATCTGATGTTTCCCTGGGGAGTTACACCAAAGTATATCTTAGAATTTGCAGAAAAACTCAATTCAACCAGAACGTGCTACTTTTGATCCAAAGCTCAGATTGGAAAAACAAACGTATATTAGTAGTGTCCTGAGTCGGGAATGCTAAAAAACCAACCCATTTTGTGATCTGATGTTTCCCTGGGGAGTTACACCCAAGTATATCTTAGAATTTGCAGAAAATGTCAATTGAACCAGAACGTGTAACTTTTGAACCAAAGCTCAGATTCGAAAAACAAACGTATATTAGTAGTGTCCTGAGTCGGGAATGCTAAAAAACCAACCCATTTTGTGATCTGATGTTTCCCTGGGGAGTTACACCCAAGTATATCTTAGAATTTGCAGAAAAACTCAATTGAACCAGAACAAATAACTTTTGAACCAAAGCTCAGATTCGAAAAACAAACGTATATTAGTAGTGTCCTCAGTCGGGAATGCTAAAAAACCAACCCATTTTGTGATCTGATGTTTCCCTGGGGAGTTACACCCAAGTATATCTTAGAATTTGCAGAAAATCTCAATTGAACCAGAACATGTAACTTTTGAACCAAAGCTCAGATCCGAAAAACAAACGTATATTAGTAGTGTCCTGAGTCGGGAATGCTAAAAAACCAACCCATTTTGTGATCTGATGTTTCCCTGGGGAGTTACACCAAAGTATATCTTAGAATTTGCAGAAATACTCAATTCAACCAGAACGTGTTACTTTTGATCCAAAGCTCAGATTCGAAAAACAAACGTATATTAGTAGTGTCCTGAGTCGGGAATGCTAAAAACCAACCCATTTTGTGATCTGATGTTTCCCTGGGGAGTTACACCCAAGTATATCTTAGAATTTGCAGAAAAACTCAATTGAACCAGAACAAATAACTTTTGAACCAAAGCTCAGATTCGAAAAACAAACGTATATTAGTAGTGTCCTGAGTCGGGAATGCTAAAAAACCAACCCATTTTGTGATCTGATGTTTCCCTGGGGAGTTACACCAAAGTATATCTTAGAATTTGCAGAAAATCTCAATTGAACCAGACATGTAACTTTTGAACCAAAGCTCAGATCCGAAAAACAAACGTATATTAGTAGTGTCCTGAGTCAGGAATGCTAAAAAACCATTCCATTTTGTGATCTGATGTTTCCCTGGGGAGTTACACCAAAGTATATCTTAGAATTTGCAGAAAATCTCAATTGAACCAGACGTGTAACTTTTGAACCAAAGCTCAGATTCGAAAAACAATCATATATTGGTAGTGTCCTGAGTCAGGAACGCTAAAAAACCAACCCATTTTGTGATCTGATGTGTCCCTGGGGAGTTACACCCAAGTATATCTTAGAATTTGCAGAAAATCTCAATTGAACCAGACGTGTAACTTTTGAACCAAAGCTCAGATTCGAAAAACAATCATATATTGGTAGTGTCCTGAGTCAGGAATGCTAAAAAACCAATCCATTTTGTGGTCTGATGTTTCCCTGGGGAGTTACACCAAAGTATATCTTAGAATTTGCAGAAAATCTCAATTCAACCAGAACGTGTTAGTTTTGAACCGAAGCTCAGATCCGAAAAACAAACGTATATTGGTAGTGTCCTGAGTCGGGAATGCTAAAAAACCAACCCATTTTGTGATCTGATGTTTCCCTGGGGAGTTACACCAAAGTATATCTTAGAATTTGCAGAAAAACTCAATTCAACCAGAACGTGCTACTTTTGATCCAAAGCTCAGATCCGAAAAACAAACGTATATTGGTAGTGTCCTGAGTCGGGAATGCTAAAAAACCAACCCATTTTGTGATCTGATGTTTCCCTGGGGAGTTACACCCAAGTATATCTTAGAATTTGCAGAAAATGTCAATTGAACCAGAACGTGTAACTTTTGAACCAAAGCTCAGATTCGAAAAACAAACGTATATTAGTAGTGTCCTGAGTCGGGAATGCTAAAAAACCAACCCATTTTGTGATCTGATGTTTCCCTGGGGAGTTACACCAAAGTATATCTTAGAATTTGCAGAAAAACTCAATTCAACCAGAACGTGCTACTTTTGATCCAAAGCTCAGATTGGAAAAACAAACGTATATTAGTAGTGTCCTGAGTCGGGAATGCTAAAAAACCAACCCATTTTGTGATCTGATGTTTCCCTGGGGAGTTACATCCAAGTATATCTTAGAATTTGCAGAAAATCTCAATTGAACCAGAACGTGTAACTTTTGAACCAAAGCTCAGATCCTTAAAAGAAACGTATATTAGTAGTGTCCTGAGTCGGGAATGCTAAAAAACCAACCCATTTTGTGATCTGATGTTTCCCTGGGGAGTTACACCCAAGTATATCTTAGAATTTGCAGAAAATCTCAATTGAACCAGAACGTGTTAGTTTTGAACCAAAGCTCAGATCCGAAAAACAAACGTATATTAGTAGTGTCCTGAGTCGGGAATGCTAAAAAACCAACCCATTTTGTGATCTGATGTTTCCCTGGGGAGTTACACCCAAGTATATCTTAGAATTTGCAGAAAATGTCAATTGAACCAGAACGTGTAACTTTTGAACCAAAGCTCAGATTCGAAAAACAAACGTATATTAGTAGTGTCCTGAGTCGGGAATGCTAAAAAACCAACCCATTTTGTGATCTGATGTTTCCCTGGGGAG
This sequence comes from Thamnophis sirtalis, assembly GCF_051295495.1. NCBI lineage: Eukaryota > Metazoa > Chordata > Lepidosauria > Squamata > Natricidae > Thamnophis > Thamnophis sirtalis. Next base: position 60,778,494 of record NW_028261388.1, read on the forward strand.
TTACACCAAAGTATATCTTAGAATTTGCAGAAAAACTCAATTCAACCAGAACGTGCTACTTTTGATCCAAAGCTCAGATTGGAAAAACAAACGTATATTAGTAGTGTCCTGAGTCGGGAATGCTAAAAAACCAACCCATTTTGTGATCTGATGTTTCCCTGGGGAGTTACACCCAAGTATATCTTAGAATTTGCAGAAAATGTCAATTGAACCAGAACGTGTAACTTTTGAACCAAAGCTCAGATTCGAAAAACAAACGTATATTAGTAGTGTCCTGAGTCGGGAATGCTAAAAAACCAACCCATTTTGTGATCTGATGTTTCCCTGGGGAGTTACACCCAAGTATATCTTAGAATTTGCAGAAAAACTCAATTGAACCAGAACAAATAACTTTTGAACCAAAGCTCAGATTCGAAAAACAAACGTATATTAGTAGTGTCCTCAGTCGGGAATGCTAAAAAACCAACCCATTTTGTGATCTGATGTTTCCCTGGGGAGTTACACCCAAGTATATCTTAGAATTTGCAGAAAATCTCAATTGAACCAGAACGTGTAACTTTTGAACCAAAGCTCAGATCCGAAAAACAAACGTATATTAGTAGTGTCCTGAGTCGGGAATGCTAAAAAACCAACCCATTTTGTGATCTGATGTTTCCCTGGGGAGTTACACCAAAGTATATCTTAGAATTTGCAGAAATACTCAATTCAACCAGAACGTGTTACTTTTGATCCAAAGCTCAGATTCGAAAAACAAACGTATATTAGTAGTGTCCTGAGTCGGGAATGCTAAAAACCAACCCATTTTGTGATCTGATGTTTCCCTGGGGAGTTACACCCAAGTATATCTTAGAATTTGCAGAAAAACTCAATTGAACCAGAACAAATAACTTTTGAACCAAAGCTCAGATTCGAAAAACAAACATATATTAGTAGTGTCCTGAGTCGGGAATGCTAAAAAACCAACCCATTTTGTGATCTGATGTTTCCCTGGGGAGTTACACCAAAGTATATCTTAGAATTTGCAGAAAATCTCAATTGAACCAGACATGTAACTTTTGAACCAAAGCTCAGATCCGAAAAACAAACGTATATTAGTAGTGTCCTGAGTCAGGAATGCTAAAAAACCATTCCATTTTGTGATCTGATGTTTCCCTGGGGAGTTACACCAAAGTATATCTTAGAATTTGCAGAAAATCTCAATTGAACCAGACGTGTAACTTTTGAACCAAAGCTCAGATTCGAAAAACAATCATATATTGGTAGTGTCCTGAGTCAGGAACGCTAAAAAACCAACCCATTTTGTGATCTGATGTGTCCCTGGGGAGTTACACCCAAGTATATCTTAGAATTTGCAGAAAATCTCAATTGAACCAGACGTGTAACTTTTGAACCAAAGCTCAGATCCGAAAAACAAACGTATATTAGTAGTGTCCTGAGTCAGGAATGCTAAAAAACCAATCCATTTTGTGATCTGATGTTTCCCTGGGGAGTTACACCAAAGTATATCTTAGAATTTGCAGAAAATCTCAATTGAACCAGACGTGTAACTTTTGAACCAAAGCTCAGATTCGAAAAACAATCATATATTGGTAGTGTCCTGAGTCAGGAATGCTAAAAAACCAATCCATTTTGTGGTCTGATGTTTCCCTGGGGAGTTACACCAAAGTATATCTTAGAATTTGCAGAAAATCTCAATTCAACCAGAACGTGTTAGTTTTGAACCAAAGCTCAGATCCGAAAAACAAACGTATATTGGTAGTGTCCTGAGTCGGGAATGCTAAAAAACCAACCCATTTTGTGATCTGATGTTTCCCTGGGGAGTTACACCAAAGTATATCTTAGAATTTGCAGAAAAACTCAATTCAACCAGAACGTGCTACTTTTGATCCAAAGCTCAGATCCGAAAAACAAACGTATATTGGTAGTGTCCTGAGTCGGGAATGCTAAAAAACCAACCCATTTTGTGATCTGATGTTTCCCTGGGGAGTTACACCCAAGTATATCTTAGAATTTGCAGAAAATGTCAATTGAACCAGAACGTGTTACTTTTGAACCAAAGCTCAGATTCGAAAAACAAACGTATATTAGTAGTGTCCTGAGTCGGGAATGCTAAAAACCAACCCATTTTGTGATCTGATGTTTCCCTGGGGAGTTACACCCAAGTATATCTTAGAATTTGCAGAAAAACTCAATTGAACCAGAACAAATAACTTTTGAACCAAAGCTCAGATTCGAAAAACAAACGTATATTAGTAGTGTCCTGAGTCGGGAATGCTAAAAAACCAACCCATTTTGTGATCTGATGTTTCCCTGGGGAGTTACACCAAAGTATATCTTAGAATTTGCAGAAAATCTCAATTGAACCAGACATGTAACTTTTGAACCAAAGCTCAGATCCGAAAAACAAACGTATATTAGTAGTGTCCTGAGTCAGGAATGCTAAAAAACCATTCCATTTTGTGATCTGATGTTTCCCTGGGGAGTTACACCAAAGTATATCTTAGAATTTGCAGAAAATCTCAATTCAACCAGAACGTGTTAGTTTTGAACCAAAGCTCAGATCCGAAAAACAAACGTATATTGGTAGTGTCCTGAGTCGGGAATGCTAAAAAACCAACCCATTTTGTGATCTGATGTTTCCCTGGGGAGTTACACCAAAGTATATCTTAGAATTTGCAGAAAAACTCAATTCAACCAGAACGTGCTACTTTTGATCCAAAGCTCAGATCCGAAAAACAAACGTATATTGGTAGTGTCCTGAGTCGGGAATGCTAAAAAACCAACCCATTTTGTGATCTGATGTTTCCCTGGGGAGTTACACCCAAGTATATCTTAGAATTTGCAGAAAATGTCAATTGAACCAGAACGTGTAACTTTTGAACCAAAGCTCAGATTCAAAAAACAAACGTATATTAGTAGTGTCCTGAGTCGGGAATGCTAAAAAACCAACCCATTTTGTGATCTGATGTTTCCCTGGGGAGTTACACCAAAGTATATCTTAGAATTTGCAGAAAAACTCAATTCAACCAGAACGTGCTACTTTTGATCCAAAGCTCAGATTGGAAAAACAAACGTATATTAGTAGTGTCCTGAGTCGGGAATGCTAAAAAACCAACCCATTTTGTGATCTGATGTTTCCCTGGGGAGTTACATCCAAGTATATCTTAGAATTTGCAGAAAATCTCAATTGAACCAGAACGTGTAACTTTTGAACCAAAGCTCAGATCCTTAAAAGAAACGTATATTAGTAGTGTCCTGAGTCGGGAATGCTAAAAAACCAACCCATTTTGTGATCTGATGTTTCCCTGGGGAGTTACACCCAAGTATATCTTAGAATTTGCAGAAAATCTCAATTGAACCAGAACGTGTTAGTTTTGAACCAAAGCTCAGATCCGAAAAACAAACGTATATTAGTAGTGTCCTGAGTCGGGAATGCTAAAAAACCAACCCATTTTGTGATCTGATGTTTCCCTGGGGAGTTACACCCAAGTATATCTTAGAATTTGCAGAAAAACTCAATTGAACCAGAACAAATAACTTTTGAACCAAAGCTCAGATTCGAAAAACAAACGTATATTAGTAGTGTCCTCAGTCGGGAATGCTAAAAAACCAACCCATTTTGTGATCTGATGTTTCCCTGGGGAGTTACACCCAAGTATATCTTAGAATTTGCAGAAAATCTCAATTGAACCAGAACGTGTAACTTTTGAACCAAAGCTCAGATCCGAAAAACAAACGTATATTAGTAGTGTCCTGAGTCGGGAATGCTAAAAAACCAACCCATTTTGTGATCTGATGTTTCCCTGGGGAGTTACACCAAAGTATATCTTAGAATTTGCAGAAATACTCAATTCAACCAGAACGTGTTACTTTTGATCCAAAGCTCAGATTCGAAAAACAAACGTATATTAGTAGTGTCCTGAGTCGGGAATGCTAAAAACCAACCCATTTTGTGATCTGATGTTTCCCTGGGGAGTTACACCCAAGTATATCTTAGAATTTGCAGAAAAACTCAATTGAACCAGAACAAATAACTTTTGAACCAAAGCTCAGATTCGAAAAACAAACATATATTAGTAGTGTCCTGAGTCGGGAATGCTAAAAAACCAACCCATTTTGTGATCTGATGTTTCCCTGGGGAGTTACACCAAAGTATATCTTAGAATTTGCAGAAAATCTCAATTGAACCAGACATGTAACTTTTGAACCAAAGCTCAGATCCGAAAAACAAACGTATATTAGTAGTGTCCTGAGTCAGGAATGCTAAAAAACCATTCCATTTTGTGATCTGATGTTTCCCTGGGGAGTTACACCAAAGTATATCTTAGAATTTGCAGAAAATCTCAATTGAACCAGACGTGTAACTTTTGAACCAAAGCTCAGATTCGAAAAACAATCATATATTGGTAGTGTCCTGAGTCAGGAACGCTAAAAAACCAACCCATTTTGTGATCTGATGTGTCCCTGGGGAGTTACACCCAAGTATATCTTAGAATTTGCAGAAAATCTCAATTGAACCAGACGTGTAACTTTTGAACCAAAGCTCAGATCCGAAAAACAAACGTATATTAGTAGTGTCCTGAGTCAGGAATGCTAAAAAACCAATCCATTTTGTGATCTGATGTTTCCCTGGGGAGTTACACCAAAGTATATCTTAGAATTTGCAGAAAATCTCAATTGAACCAGACGTGTAACTTTTGAACCAAAGCTCAGATTCGAAAAACAATCATATATTGGTAGTGTCCTGAGTCAGGAATGCTAAAAAACCAATCCATTTTGTGGTCTGATGTTTCCCTGGGGAGTTACACCAAAGTATATCTTAGAATTTGCAGAAAATCTCAATTCAACCAGAACGTGTTAGTTTTGAACCAAAGCTCAGATCCGAAAAACAAACGTATATTGGTAGTGTCCTGAGTCGGGAATGCTAAAAAACCAACCCATTTTGTGATCTGATGTTTCCCTGGGGAGTTACACCAAAGTATATCTTAGAATTTGCAGAAAAACTCAATTCAACCAGAACGTGCTACTTTTGATCCAAAGCTCAGATCCGAAAAACAAACGTATATTGGTAGTGTCCTGAGTCGGGAATGCTAAAAAACCAACCCATTTTGTGATCTGATGTTTCCCTGGGGAGTTACACCCAAGTATATCTTAGAATTTGCAGAAAATGTCAATTGAACCAGAACGTGTTACTTTTGAACCAAAGCTCAGATTCGAAAAACAAACGTATATTAGTAGTGTCCTGAGTCGGGAATGCTAAAAACCAACCCATTTTGTGATCTGATGTTTCCCTGGGGAGTTACACCCAAGTATATCTTAGAATTTGCAGAAAAACTCAATTGAACCAGAACAAATAACTTTTGAACCAAAGCTCAGATTCGAAAAACAAACGTATATTAGTAGTGTCCTGAGTCGGGAATGCTAAAAAACCAACCCATTTTGTGATCTGATGTTTCCCTGGGGAGTTACACCAAAGTATATCTTAGAATTTGCAGAAAATCTCAATTGAACCAGACATGTAACTTTTGAACCAAAGCTCAGATCCGAAAAACAAACGTATATTAGTAGTGTCCTGAGTCAGGAATGCTAAAAAACCATTCCATTTTGTGATCTGATGTTTCCCTGGGGAGTTACACCAAAGTATATCTTAGAATTTGCAGAAAATCTCAATTCAACCAGAACGTGTTAGTTTTGAACCAAAGCTCAGATCCGAAAAACAAACGTATATTGGTAGTGTCCTGAGTCGGGAATGCTAAAAAACCAACCCATTTTGTGATCTGATGTTTCCCTGGGGAGTTACACCAAAGTATATCTTAGAATTTGCAGAAAAACTCAATTGAACCAGAACAAATAACTTTTGAACCAAAGCTCAGATTCGAAAAACAAACGTATATTAGTAGTGTCCTGAGTCGGGAATGCTAAAAAACTACTCCATTTTGTGATCTGATGTTTCCCTGGGGAGTTACACCAAAGTATATCTTAGAATTTGCAGAAAATCTCAATTCAACCAGAACGTGTTAGTTTTGAACCAAAGCTCAGATCCGAAAAACAAACGTATATTGGTAGTGTCCTGAGTCGGGAATGCTAAAAAACCAACCCATTTTGTGATCTGATGTTTCCCTGGGGAGTTACACCCAAGTATATCTTAGAATTTGCAGAAAATGTCAATTGAACCAGAACGTGTAACTTTTGAAACAAAGCTCAGATTCGAAAAACAAACGTATATTAGTAGTGTCCTGAGTCGGGAATGCTAAAAAACCAACCCATTTTGTGATCTGATGTTTCCCTGGGGAGTTACACCAAAGTATATCTTAGAATTTGCAGAAAAACTCAATTCAACCAGAACGTGCTACTTTTGATCCAAAGCTCAGATTGGAAAAACAAACGTATATTAGTAGTGTCCTGAGTCGGGAATGCTAAAAAACCAACCCATTTTGTGATCTGATGTTTCCCTGGGGAGTTACATCCAAGTATATCTTAGAATTTGCAGAAAATCTCAATTGAACCAGAACGTGTAACTTTTGAACCAAAGCTCAGATCCTTAAAAGAAACGTATATTAGTAGTGTCCTGAGTCGGGAATGCTAAAAAACCAACCCATTTTGTGATCTGATGTTTCCCTGGGGAGTTACACCCAAGTATATCTTAGAATTTGCAGAAAATCTCAATTGAACCAGAACGTGTTAGTTTTGAACCAAAGCTCAGATTCGAAAAACAAACGTATATTAGTAGTGTCCTGAGTCGGGAATGCTAAAAAACCAACCCATTTTGTGATCTGATGTTTCCCTGGGGAGTTACACCCAAGTATATCTTAGAATTTGCAGAAAATGTCAATTGAACCAGAACGTGTAACTTTTGAACCAAAGCTCAGATTCGAAAAACAAACGTATATTAGTAGTGTCCTGAGTCGGGAATGCTAAAAAACCAACCCATTTTGTGATCTGATGTTTCCCTGGGGAGTTACACCAAAGTATATCTTAGAATTTGCAGAAAAACTCAATTCAACCAGAACAAATAACTTTTGAACCAAAGCTCAGATTCGAAAAACAAACGTATATTAGTAGTGTCCTCAGTCGGGAATGCTAAAAAACCAACCGATTTTGTGATCTGATGTTTCCCTGGGGAGTTACACCCAAGTATATCTTAGAATTTGCAGAAAATCTCAATTGAACCAGAACGTGTAACTTTTGAACCAAAGCTCAGATTCGAAAAACAAACGTATATTAGTAGTGTCCTGAGTCGGGAATGCTAAAAACCAACCCATTTTGTGATCTGATGTTTCCCTGGGGAGTTACACCCAAGTATATCTTAGAATTTGCAGAAAAACTCAATTGAACCAGAACAAATAACTTTTGAACCAAAGCTCAGATTCGAAAAACAAACGTATATTAGTAGTGTCCTGAGTCGGGAATGCTAAAAAACCAACCCATTTTGTGATCTGATGTTTCCCTGGGGAGTTACATCCAAGTATATCTTAGAATTTGCAGAAAATGTCAATTGAACCAGAACGTGTAACTTTTGAACCAAAGCTCAGATTCGAAAAACAAACGTATATTAGTAGTGTCCTGAGTCGGGAATGCTAAAAAACCAACCCATTTTGTGATCTGATGTTTCCCTGGGGAGTTACACCCAAGTATATCTTAGAATTTGCAGAAAAACTCAATTCAACCAGAACGTGTTACTTTTGATCCAAAGCTCAGATTCGAAAAACAAACGTATATTAGTAGTGTCCTGAGTCGGGAATGCTAAAAAACCAACCCATTTTGTGATCTGATGTTTCCCTGGGGAGTTACATCAAAGTATATCTTAGAATTTGCAGAAAAACTCAATTGAACCAGAACGTGTTACTTTTGATCCAAAGCTCAGATTCGAAAAACAAACGTATATTAGTAGTGTCCTGAGTCGGGAATGCAAAAAACCAACCCATTTTGTGATCTGATGTTTCCCTGGGGAGTTACACCCAAGTATATCTTAGAATTTGCAGAAAAACTCAATTGAACCAGAACAAATAACTTTTGAACCAAAGCTCAGATTCGAAAAACAAACGTATATTAGTAGTGTCCTGAGTCGGGAATGCTAAAAAACCAACCCATTTTGTGATCTGATGTTTCCCTGGGGAGTTACACCAAAGTATATCTTAGAATTTGCAGAAAATCTCAATTGAACCAGACATGTAACTTTTGAACCAAAGCTCAGATCCGAAAAACAAACGTATATTAGTAGTGTCCTGAGTCAGGAATGCTAAAAAACCATTCCATTTTGTGATCTGATGTTTCCCTGGGGAGTTACACCAAAGTATATCTTAGAATTTGCAGAAAATCTCAATTGAACCAGACGTGTAACTTTTGAACCAAAGCTCAGATTCGAAAAACAATCATATATTGGTAGTGTCCTGAGTCGGGAATGCTAAAAAACCAACCCATTTTGTGATCTGATGTGTCCCTGGGGAGTTACACCCAAGTATATCTTAGAATTTGCAGAAAATCTCAATTGAACCAGACGTGTAACTTTTGAACCAAAGCTCAGATCCGAAAAACAAACGTATATTAGTAGTGTCCTGAGTCAGGAATGCTAAAAAACCAATCCGTTTTGTGATCTGATGTTTCCCTGGGGAGTTACACCAAAGTATATCTTAGAATTTGCAGAAAATCTCAATTGAACCAGACGTGTAACTTTTGAACCAAAGCTCAGATTCGAAAAACAATCATATATTGGTAGTGTCCTGAGTCAGGAATGCTAAAAAACCAATCCATTTTGTGGTCTGATGTTTCCCTGGGGAGTTACACCAAAGTATATCTTAGAATTTGCAGAAAATCTCAATTCAACCAGAACGTGTTAGTTTTGAACCAAAGCTCAGATCCGAAAAACAAACGTATATTGGTAGTGTCCTGAGTCGGGAATGCTAAAAAACCAACCCATTTTGTGATCTGATGTTTCCCTGGGGAGTTACACCAAAGTATATCTTAGAATTTGCAGAAAAACTCAATTCAACCAGAACGTGCTACTTTTGATCCAAAGCTCAGATCCGAAAAACAAACGTATATTGGTAGTGTCCTGAGTCGGGAATGCTAAAAAACCAACCCATTTTGTGATCTGATGTTTCCCTGGGGAGTTACACCCAAGTATATCTTAGAATTTGCAGAAAATGTCAATTGAACCAGAACGTGTAACTTTTGAACCAAAGCTCAGATTCGAAAAACAAACGTATATTAGTAGTGTCCTGAGTCAGGAATGCTAAAAAACCAATCCATTTTGTGATCTGATGTTTCCCTGGGGAGTTACACCAAAGTATATCTTAGAATTTGCAGAAAAACTCAATTGAACCAGACGTGTAACTTTTGAACCAAAGCTCAGATTCGAAAAACAATCGTATATTGGTAGTGTCCTGAGTCAGGAATGCTAAAAAACCAATCCATTTTGTGATCAGATGTTTCCCTGGGGAGTTACACCAAAGTATATCTTAGAATTTGCAGAAAATCTCAATTCAACCAGAACGTGTTAGTTTTGAACCAAAGCTCAGATCCGAAAAACAAACGTATATTGGTAGTGTCCTGAGTCGGGAATGCTAAAAAACCAACCCATTTTGTGATCTGATGTTTCCCTGGGGAGTTACACCAAAGTATATCTTAGAATTTGCAGAAAAACTCAATTCAACCAGAACGTGCTACTTTTGAACCAAAGCTCAGATCCGAAAAACAAACGTATATTAGTAGTGTCCTGAGTCGGGAATGCTAAAAAACCAACCCATTTTGTGATCTGATGTTTCCCTGGGGAGTTACATCCAAGTATATCTTAGAATTTGCAGAAAATCTCAATTGAACCAGAACGTGTAACTTTTGAACCAAAGCTCAGATCCGAAAAACAAACGTATATTAGTAGTGTCCTGAGTCGGGAATGCTAAAAAACCAACCCATTTTGTGATCTGATGTTTCCCTGGGGAGTTACACCCAAGTATATCTTAGAATTTGCAGAAAATCTCAATTGAACCAGAACGTGTTAGTTTTGAACCAAAGCTCAGATCCGAAAAACAAACGTATATTAGTAGTGTCCTGAGTCGGGAATGCTAAAAAACCAACCCATTTTGTGATCTGATGTTTCCCTGGGGAGTTACACCAAAGTATATCTTAGAATTTGCAGAAAATCTCAATTGAACCAGACGTGTAACTTTTGAACCAAAGCTCAGATTCGAAAAACAATCATATATTGGTAGTGTCCTGAGTCAGGAATGCTAAAAAACCAATCCATTTTGTGATCTGATGTTTCCCTGGGGAGTTACACCAAAGTATATCTTAGAATTTGCAGAAAATCTCAATTCAACCAGAACGTGTTAGTTTTGAACCAAAGCTCAGATCCGAAAAACAAACGTATATTGGTAGTGTCCTGAGTCGGGAATGCTAAAAAACCAACCCATTTTGTGATCTGATGTTTCCCTGGGGAGTTACACCAAAGTATATCTTAGAATTTGCAGAAAAACTCAATTCAACCAGAACGTGCTACTTTTGATCCAAAGCTCAGATCCGAAAAACAAACGTATATTGGTAGTGTCCTGAGTCGGGAATGCTAAAAAACCAACCCATTTTGTGATCTGATGTTTCCCTGGGGAGTTACACCCAAGTATATCTTAGAATTTGCAGAAAATGTCAATTGAACCAGAACGTGTAACTTTTGAACCAAAGCTCAGATTCGAAAAACAAACGTATATTAGTAGTGTCCTGAGTCGGGAATGCTAAAAAACCAACCCATTTTGTGATCTGATGTTTCCCTGGGGAGTTACACCAAAGTATATCTTAGAATTTGCAGAAAAACTCAATTCAACCAGAACGTGCTACTTTTGATCCAAAGCTCAGATCCGAAAAACAAACGTATATTGGTAGTGTCCTGAGTCGGGAATGCTAAAAAACCAACCCATTTTGTGATCTGATGTTTCCCTGGGGAGTTACACCCAAGTATATCTTAGAATTTGCAGAAAATGTCAATTGAACCAGAACGTGTAACTTTTGAACCAAAGCTCAGATTCGAAAAACAAATGTATATTAGTAGTGTCCTGAGTCAGGAATGCTAAAAAACCAATCCATTTTGTGATCTGATGTTTCCCTGGGGAGTTACACCAAAGTATATCTTAGAATTTGCAGAAAAACTCAATTGAACCAGACGTGTAAATTTTGAACCAAAGCTCAGATTCGAAAAACAATCATATATTGGTAGTGTCCTGAGTCAGGAATGCTAAAAAACCAATCCATTTTGTGATCTGATGTTTCCCTGGGGAGTTACACCAAAGTATATCTTAGAATTTGCAGAAAATCTCAATTCAACCAGAACGTGTTAGTTTTGAACCAAAGCTCAGATCCGAAAAACAAACGTATATTGGTAGTGTCCTGAGTCGGGAATGCTAAAAAACCAACCCATTTTGTGATCTGATGTTTCCCTGGGGAGTTACACCAAAGTATATCTTAGAATTTGCAGAAAAACTCAATTCAACCAGAACGTGCTACTTTTGAACCAAAGCTCAGATCCGAAAAACAAACGTATATTAGTAGTGTCCTGAGTCGGGAATGCTAAAAAACCAACCCATTTTGTGATCTGATGTTTCCCTGGGGAGTTACATCCAAGTATATCTTAGAATTTGCAGAAAATCTCAATTGAACCAGAACGTGTAACTTTTGAACCAAAGCTCAGATCCGAAAAACAAACGTATATTAGTAGTGTCCTGAGTCGGGAATGCTAAAAAACCAACCCATTTTGTGATCTGATGTTTCCCTGGGGAGTTACACCCAAGTATATCTTAGAATTTGCAGAAAATCTCAATTGAACCAGAACGTGTTAGTTTTGAACCAAAGCTCAGATCCGAAAAACAAACGTATATTAGTAGTGTCCTGAGTCGGGAATGCTAAAAAACCAACCCATTTTGTGATCTGATGTTTCCCTGGGGAGTTACACCAAAGTATATCTTAGAATTTGCAGAAAATCTCAATTGAACCAGACGTGTAACTTTTGAACCAAAGCTCAGATTCGAAAAACAATCATATATTGGTAGTGTCCTGAGTCAGGAATGCTAAAAAACCAATCCATTTTGTGATCTGATGTTTCCCTGGGGAGTTACACCAAAGTATATCTTAGAATTTGCAGAAAATCTCAATTCAACCAGAACGTGTTAGTTTTGAACCAAAGCTCAGATCCGAAAAACAAACGTATATTGGTAGTGTCCTGAGTCGGGAATGCTAAAAAACCAACCCATTTTGTGATCTGATGTTTCCCTGGGGAGTTACACCAAAGTATATCTTAGAATTTGCAGAAAAACTCAATTCAACCAGAACGTGCTACTTTTGATCCAAAGCTCAGATCCGAAAAACAAACGTATATTGGTAGTGTCCTGAGTCGGGAATGCTAAAAAACCAACCCATTTTGTGATCTGATGTTTCCCTGGGGAGTTACACCCAAGTATATCTTAGAATTTGCAGAAAATGTCAATTGAACCAGAACGTGTAACTTTTGAACCAAAGCTCAGATTCGAAAAACAAACGTATATTAGTAGTGTCCTGAGTCGGGAATGCTAAAAAACCAACCCATTTTGTGATCTGATGTTTCCCTGGGGAGTTACACCAAAGTATATCTTAGAATTTGCAGAAAAACTCAATTCAACCAGAACGTGCTACTTTTGATGCAAAGCTCAGATTGGAAAAACAAACGTATATTAGTAGTGTCCTGAGTCGGGAATGCTAAAAAACCAACCCATTTTGTGATCTGATGTTTCCCTGGGGAGTTACACCCAAGTATATCTTAGAATTTGCAGAAAATGTCAATTGAACCAGAACGTGTAACTTTTGAACCAAAGCTCAGATTCGAAAAACAAACGTATATTAGTAGTGTCCTGAGTCGGGAATGCTAAAAAACCAACCCATTTTGTGATCTGATGTTTCCCTGGGGAGTTACACCCAAGTATATCTTAGAATTTGCAGAAAATCCCAATTGAACCAGAACGTGTTAGTTTTGAACCAAAGCTCAGATCCGAAAAACAAACGTATATTAGTAGTGTCCTGAGTCGGGAATGCTAAAAAACTACTCCATTTTGTGATCTGATGTTTCCCTGGGGAGTTACACCCAAGTATATCTTAGAATTTGCAGAAAATCTCAATTGAACCAGAACGTGTTAGTTTTGAACCAAAGCTCAGATCCGAAAAACAAACGTATATTAGTAGTGTCCTGAGTCGGGAATGCTAAAAAACCAACCCATTTTGTGATCTGATGTTTCCCTGGGGAGTTACATCCAAGTATATATTAGAATTTGCAGAAAATCTCAATTGAACCAGACATGTAACTTTTGAACCAAAGCTCAGATCCGAAAAACAAACGTATATTAGTAGTGTCCTGAGTCAGGAATGCTAAAAAACCAATCCATTTTGTGATCTGATGTTTCCCTGGGGAGTTACACCAAAGTATATCTTAGAATTTGCAGAAAATCTCAATTGAACCAGACGTGTAACTTTTGAACCAAAGCTCAGATTCGAAAAACAATCATATATTGGTAGTGTCCTGAGTCAGGAATGCTAAAAAACCAATCCATTTTGTGGTCTGATGTTTCCCTGGGGAGTTACACCAAAGTATATCTTAGAATTTGCAGAAAATCTCAATTCAACCAGAACGTGTTAGTTTTGAACCGAAGCTCAGATCCGAAAAACAAACGTATATTGGTAGTGTCCTGAGTCTGGAATGCTAAAAAACCAACCCATTTTGTGATCTGATGTTTCCCTGGGGAGTTACACCAAAGTATATCTTAGAATTTGCAGAAAAACTCAATTCAACCAGAACGTGCTACTTTTGATCCAAAGCTCAGATTGGAAAAACAAACGTATATTAGTAGTGTCCTGAGTCGGGAATGCTAAAAAACCAACCCATTTTGTGATCTGATGTTTCCCTGGGGAGTTACATCCAAGTATATCTTAGAATTTGCAGAAAATCTCAATTGAACCAGAACGTGTAACTTTTGAACCAAAGCTCAGATCCTTAAAAGAAACGTATATTAGTAGTGTCCTGAGTCGGGAATGCTAAAAAACCAACCCATTTTGTGATCTGATGTTTCCCTGGGGAGTTACACCCAAGTATATCTTAGAATTTGCAGAAAATCTCAATTGAACCAGAACGTGTTAGTTTTGAACCAAAGCTCAGATCCGAAAAACAAACGTATATTAGTAGTGTCCTGAGTCGGGAATGCTAAAAAACCAACCCATTTTGTGATCTGATGTTTCCCTGGGGAGTTACACCCAAGTATATCTTAGAATTTGCAGAAAATGTCAATTGAACCAGAACGTGTAACTTTTGAACCAAAGCTCAGATTCGAAAAACAAACGTATATTAGTAGTGTCCTGAGTCGGGAATGCTAAAAAACCAACCCATTTTGTGATCTGATGTTTCCCTGGGGAGTTACACCAAAGTATATCTTAGAATTTGCAGAAAAACTCAATTCAACCAGAACGTGCTACTTTTGATCCAAAGCTCAGATTGGAAAAACAAACGTATATTAGTAGTGTCCTGAGTCGGGAATGCTAAAAAACCAACCCATTTTGTGATCTGATGTTTCCCTGGGGAGTTACACCCAAGTATATCTTAGAATTTGCAGAAAATGTCAATTGAACCAGAACGTGTAACTTTTGAACCAAAGCTCAGATTCGAAAAACAAACGTATATTAGTAGTGTCCTGAGTCGGGAATGCTAAAAAACCAACCCATTTTGTGATCTGATGTTTCCCTGGGGAGTTACACCCAAGTATATCTTAGAATTTGCAGAAAAACTCAATTGAACCAGAACAAATAACTTTTGAACCAAAGCTCAGATTCGAAAAACAAACGTATATTAGTAGTGTCCTCAGTCGGGAATGCTAAAAAACCAACCCATTTTGTGATCTGATGTTTCCCTGGGGAGTTACACCCAAGTATATCTTAGAATTTGCAGAAAATCTCAATTGAACCAGAACATGTAACTTTTGAACCAAAGCTCAGATCCGAAAAACAAACGTATATTAGTAGTGTCCTGAGTCGGGAATGCTAAAAAACCAACCCATTTTGTGATCTGATGTTTCCCTGGGGAGTTACACCAAAGTATATCTTAGAATTTGCAGAAATACTCAATTCAACCAGAACGTGTTACTTTTGATCCAAAGCTCAGATTCGAAAAACAAACGTATATTAGTAGTGTCCTGAGTCAGGAATGCTAAAAAACCATTCCATTTTGTGATCTGATGTTTCCCTGGGGAGTTACACCAAAGTATATCTTAGAATTTGCAGAAAATCTCAATTGAACCAGACGTGTAACTTTTGAACCAAAGCTCAGATTCGAAAAACAATCATATATTGGTAGTGTCCTGAGTCAGGAACGCTAAAAAACCAACCCATTTTGTGATCTGATGTGTCCCTGGGGAGTTACACCCAAGTATATCTTAGAATTTGCAGAAAATCTCAATTGAACCAGACGTGTAACTTTTGAACCAAAGCTCAGATTCGAAAAACAATCATATATTGGTAGTGTCCTGAGTCAGGAATGCTAAAAAACCAATCCATTTTGTGGTCTGATGTTTCCCTGGGGAGTTACACCAAAGTATATCTTAGAATTTGCAGAAAATCTCAATTCAACCAGAACGTGTTAGTTTTGAACCGAAGCTCAGATCCGAAAAACAAACGTATATTGGTAGTGTCCTGAGTCGGGAATGCTAAAAAACCAACCCATTTTGTGATCTGATGTTTCCCTGGGGAGTTACACCAAAGTATATCTTAGAATTTGCAGAAAAACTCAATTCAACCAGAACGTGCTACTTTTGATCCAAAGCTCAGATCCGAAAAACAAACGTATATTGGTAGTGTCCTGAGTCGGGAATGCTAAAAAACCAACCCATTTTGTGATCTGATGTTTCCCTGGGGAGTTACACCCAAGTATATCTTAGAATTTGCAGAAAATGTCAATTGAACCAGAACGTGTAACTTTTGAACCAAAGCTCAGATTCGAAAAACAAACGTATATTAGTAGTGTCCTGAGTCGGGAATGCTAAAAAACCAACCCATTTTGTGATCTGATGTTTCCCTGGGGAGATACACCAAAGTATATCTTAGAATTTGCAGAAAAACTCAATTCAACCAGAACGTGCTACTTTTGATCCAAAGCTCAGATTGGAAAAACAAACGTATATTAGTAGTGTCCTGAGTCGGGAATGCTAAAAAACCAACCCATTTTGTGATCTGATGTTTCCCTGGGGAGTTACACCAAAGTATATCTTAGAATTTGCAGAAAAACTCAATTCAACCAGAACGTGCTACTTTTGATCCAAAGCTCAGATCCGAAAAACAAACGTATATTGGTAGTGTCCTGAGTCGGGAATGCTAAAAAACCAACCCATTTTGTGATCTGATGTTTCCCTGGGGAGTTACACCCAAGTATATCTTAGAATTTGCAGAAAATGTCAATTGAACCAGAACGTGTAACTTTTGAACCAAAGCTCAGATTCGAAAAACAAACGTATATTAGTAGTGTCCTGAGTCGGGAATGCTAAAAAACCAACCCATTTTGTGATCTGATGTTTCCCTGGGGAGTTACACCAAAGTATATCTTAGAATTTGCAGAAAAACTCAATTCAACCAGAACGTGCTACTTTTGATCCAAAGCTCAGATCCGAAAAACAAACGTATATTGGTAGTGTCCTGAGTCGGGAATGCTAAAAAACCAACCCATTTTGTGATCTGATGTTTCCCTGGGGAGTTACACCCAAGTATATCTTAGAATTTGCAGAAAATGTCAATTGAACCAGAACGTGTAACTTTTGAACCAAAGCTCAGATTCGAAAAACAAACGTATATTAGTAGTGTCCTGAGTCGGGAATGCTAAAAAACCAACCCATTTTGTGATCTGATGTTTCCCTGGGGAGTTACACCAAAGTATATCTTAGAATTTGCAGAAAAACTCAATTCAACCAGAACGTGCTACTTTTGATGCAAAGCTCAGATTGGAAAAACAAACGTATATTAGTAGTGTCCTGAGTCGGGAATGCTAAAAAACCAACCCATTTTGTGATCTGATGTTTCCCTGGGGAGTTACACCCAAGTATATCTTAGAATTTGCAGAAAATGTCAATTGAACCAGAACGTGTAACTTTTGAACCAAAGCTCAGATTCGAAAAACAAACGTATATTAGTAGTGTCCTGAGTCGGGAATGCTAAAAAACCAACCCATTTTGTGATCTGATGTTTCCCTGGGGAGTTACACCCAAGTATATCTTAGAATTTGCAGAAAATCCCAATTGAACCAGAACGTGTTAGTTTTGAACCAAAGCTCAGATCCGAAAAACAAACGTATATTAGTAGTGTCCTGAGTCGGGAATGCTAAAAAACTACTCCATTTTGTGATCTGATGTTTCCCTGGGGAGTTACACCCAAGTATATCTTAGAATTTGCAGAAAATCTCAATTGAACCAGAACGTGTTAGTTTTGAACCAAAGCTCAGATCCGAAAAACAAACGTATATTAGTAGTGTCCTGAGTCGGGAATGCTAAAAAACCAACCCATTTTGTGATCTGATGTTTCCCTGGGGAGTTACATCCAAGTATATATTAGAATTTGCAGAAAATCTCAATTGAACCAGACATGTAACTTTTGAACCAAAGCTCAGATCCGAAAAACAAACGTATATTAGTAGTGTCCTGAGTCAGGAATGCTAAAAAACCAATCCATTTTGTGATCTGATGTTTCCCTGGGGAGTTACACCAAAGTATATCTTAGAATTTGCAGAAAATCTCAATTGAACCAGACGTGTAACTTTTGAACCAAAGCTCAGATTCGAAAAACAATCATATATTGGTAGTGTCCTGAGTCAGGAATGCTAAAAAACCAATCCATTTTGTGGTCTGATGTTTCCCTGGGGAGTTACACCAAAGTATATCTTAGAATTTGCAGAAAATCTCAATTCAACCAGAACGTGTTAGTTTTGAACCGAAGCTCAGATCCGAAAAACAAACGTATATTGGTAGTGTCCTGAGTCTGGAATGCTAAAAAACCAACCCATTTTGTGATCTGATGTTTCCCTGGGGAGTTACACCAAAGTATATCTTAGAATTTGCAGAAAAACTCAATTCAACCAGAACGTGCTACTTTTGATCCAAAGCTCAGATCCGAAAAACAAACGTATATTGGTAGTGTCCTGAGTCGGGAATGCTAAAAAACCAACCCATTTTGTGATCTGATGTTTCCCTGGGGAGTTACACCCAAGTATATCTTAGAATTTGCAGAAAATGTCAATTGAACCAGAACGTGTAACTTTTGAACCAAAGCTCAGATTCGAAAAACAAACGTATATTAGTAGTGTCCTGAGTCGGGAATGCTAAAAAACCAACCCATTTTGTGATCTGATGTTTCCCTGGGGAGTTACACCAAAGTATATCTTAGAATTTGCAGAAAAACTCAATTCAACCAGAACGTGCTACTTTTGATCCAAAGCTCAGATTGGAAAAACAAACGTATATTAGTAGTGTCCTGAGTCGGGAATGCTAAAAAACCAACCCATTTTGTGATCTGATGTTTCCCTGGGGAGTTACATCCAAGTATATCTTAGAATTTGCAGAAAATCTCAATTGAACCAGAACGTGTAACTTTTGAACCAAAGCTCAGATCCTTAAAAGAAACGTATATTAGTAGTGTCCTGAGTCGGGAATGCTAAAAAACCAACCCATTTTGTGATCTGATGTTTCCCTGGGGAGTTACACCCAAGTATATCTTAGAATTTGCAGAAAATCTCAATTGAACCAGAACGTGTTAGTTTTGAACCAAAGCTCAGATCCGAAAAACAAACGTATATTAGTAGTGTCCTGAGTCGGGAATGCTAAAAAACCAACCCATTTTGTGATCTGATGTTTCCCTGGGGAGTTACACCCAAGTATATCTTAGAATTTGCAGAAAATGTCAATTGAACCAGAACGTGTAACTTTTGAACCAAAGCTCAGATTCGAAAAACAAACGTATATTAGTAGTGTCCTGAGTCGGGAATGCTAAAAAACCAACCCATTTTGTGATCTGATGTTTCCCTGGGGAGTTACACCAAAGTATATCTTAGAATTTGCAGAAAAACTCAATTCAACCAGAACGTGCTACTTTTGATCCAAAGCTCAGATTGGAAAAACAAACGTATATTAGTAGTGTCCTGAGTCGGGAATGCTAAAAAACCAACCCATTTTGTGATCTGATGTTTCCCTGGGGAGTTACACCCAAGTATATCTTAGAATTTGCAGAAAATGTCAATTGAACCAGAACGTGTAACTTTTGAACCAAAGCTCAGATTCGAAAAACAAACGTATATTAGTAGTGTCCTGAGTCGGGAATGCTAAAAAACCAACCCATTTTGTGATCTGATGTTTCCCTGGGGAGTTACACCCAAGTATATCTTAGAATTTGCAGAAAAACTCAATTGAACCAGAACAAATAACTTTTGAACCAAAGCTCAGATTCGAAAAACAAACGTATATTAGTAGTGTCCTCAGTCGGGAATGCTAAAAAACCAACCCATTTTGTGATCTGATGTTTCCCTGGGGAGTTACACCCAAGTATATCTTAGAATTTGCAGAAAATCTCAATTGAACCAGAACATGTAACTTTTGAACCAAAGCTCAGATCCGAAAAACAAACGTATATTAGTAGTGTCCTGAGTCGGGAATGCTAAAAAACCAACCCATTTTGTGATCTGATGTTTCCCTGGGGAGTTACACCAAAGTATATCTTAGAATTTGCAGAAATACTCAATTCAACCAGAACGTGTTACTTTTGATCCAAAGCTCAGATTCGAAAAACAAACGTATATTAGTAGTGTCCTGAGTCGGGAATGCTAAAAACCAACCCATTTTGTGATCTGATGTTTCCCTGGGGAGTTACACCCAAGTATATCTTAGAATTTGCAGAAAAACTCAATTGAACCAGAACAAATAACTTTTGAACCAAAGCTCAGATTCGAAAAACAAACGTATATTAGTAGTGTCCTGAGTCGGGAATGCTAAAAAACCAACCCATTTTGTGATCTGATGTTTCCCTGGGGAGTTACACCAAAGTATATCTTAGAATTTGCAGAAAATCTCAATTGAACCAGACATGTAACTTTTGAACCAAAGCTCAGATCCGAAAAACAAACGTATATTAGTAGTGTCCTGAGTCAGGAATGCTAAAAAACCATTCCATTTTGTGATCTGATGTTTCCCTGGGGAGTTACACCAAAGTATATCTTAGAATTTGCAGAAAATCTCAATTGAACCAGACGTGTAACTTTTGAACCAAAGCTCAGATTCGAAAAACAATCATATATTGGTAGTGTCCTGAGTCAGGAACGCTAAAAAACCAACCCATTTTGTGATCTGATGTGTCCCTGGGGAGTTACACCCAAGTATATCTTAGAATTTGCAGAAAATCTCAATTGAACCAGACGTGTAACTTTTGAACCAAAGCTCAGATTCGAAAAACAATCATATATTGGTAGTGTCCTGAGTCAGGAATGCTAAAAAACCAATCCATTTTGTGGTCTGATGTTTCCCTGGGGAGTTACACCAAAGTATATCTTAGAATTTGCAGAAAATCTCAATTCAACCAGAACGTGTTAGTTTTGAACCGAAGCTCAGATCCGAAAAACAAACGTATATTGGTAGTGTCCTGAGTCGGGAATGCTAAAAAACCAACCCATTTTGTGATCTGATGTTTCCCTGGGGAGTTACACCAAAGTATATCTTAGAATTTGCAGAAAAACTCAATTCAACCAGAACGTGCTACTTTTGATCCAAAGCTCAGATCCGAAAAACAAACGTATATTGGTAGTGTCCTGAGTCGGGAATGCTAAAAAACCAACCCATTTTGTGATCTGATGTTTCCCTGGGGAGTTACACCCAAGTATATCTTAGAATTTGCAGAAAATGTCAATTGAACCAGAACGTGTAACTTTTGAACCAAAGCTCAGATTCGAAAAACAAACGTATATTAGTAGTGTCCTGAGTCGGGAATGCTAAAAAACCAACCCATTTTGTGATCTGATGTTTCCCTGGGGAGTTACACCAAAGTATATCTTAGAATTTGCAGAAAAACTCAATTCAACCAGAACGTGCTACTTTTGATCCAAAGCTCAGATTGGAAAAACAAACGTATATTAGTAGTGTCCTGAGTCGGGAATGCTAAAAAACCAACCCATTTTGTGATCTGATGTTTCCCTGGGGAGTTACATCCAAGTATATCTTAGAATTTGCAGAAAATCTCAATTGAACCAGAACGTGTAACTTTTGAACCAAAGCTCAGATCCTTAAAAGAAACGTATATTAGTAGTGTCCTGAGTCGGGAATGCTAAAAAACCAACCCATTTTGTGATCTGATGTTTCCCTGGGGAGTTACACCCAAGTATATCTTAGAATTTGCAGAAAATCTCAATTGAACCAGAACGTGTTAGTTTTGAACCAAAGCTCAGATCCGAAAAACAAACGTATATTAGTAGTGTCCTGAGTCGGGAATGCTAAAAAACCAACCCATTTTGTGATCTGATGTTTCCCTGGGGAGTTACACCCAAGTATATCTTAGAATTTGCAGAAAATGTCAATTGAACCAGAACGTGTAACTTTTGAACCAAAGCTCAGATTCGAAAAACAAACGTATATTAGTAGTGTCCTGAGTCGGGAATGCTAAAAAACCAACCCATTTTGTGATCTGATGTTTCCCTGGGGAGTTACACCAAAGTATATCTTAGAATTTGCAGAAAAACTCAATTCAACCAGAACGTGCTACTTTTGATCCAAAGCTCAGATTGGAAAAACAAACGTATATTAGTAGTGTCCTGAGTCGGGAATGCTAAAAAACCAACCCATTTTGTGATCTGATGTTTCCCTGGGGAGTTACACCCAAGTATATCTTAGAATTTGCAGAAAATGTCAATTGAACCAGAACGTGTAACTTTTGAACCAAAGCTCAGATTCGAAAAACAAACGTATATTAGTAGTGTCCTGAGTCGGGAATGCTAAAAAACCAACCCATTTTGTGATCTGATGTTTCCCTGGGGAGTTACACCCAAGTATATCTTAGAATTTGCAGAAAAACTCAATTGAACCAGAACAAATAACTTTTGAACCAAAGCTCAGATTCGAAAAACAAACGTATATTAGTAGTGTCCTCAGTCGGGAATGCTAAAAAACCAACCCATTTTGTGATCTGATGTTTCCCTGGGGAGTTACACCCAAGTATATCTTAGAATTTGCAGAAAATCTCAATTCAACCAGAACGTGTTAGTTTTGAACCAAAGCTCAGATCCGAAAAACAAACGTATATTGGTAGTGTCCTGAGTCGGGAATGCTAAAAAACCAACCCATTTTGTGATCTGATGTTTCCCTGGGGAGTTACACCAAAGTATATCTTAGAATTTGCAGAAAAACTCAATTCAACCAGAACGTGCTACTTTTGATCCAAAGCTCAGATCCGAAAAACAAACGTATATTGGTAGTGTCCTGAGTCGGGAATGCTAAAAAACCAACCCATTTTGTGATCTGATGTTTCCCTGGGGAGTTACACCCAAGTATATCTTAGAATTTGCAGAAAATGTCAATTGAACCAGAACGTGTTACTTTTGAACCAAAGCTCAGATTCGAAAAACAAACGTATATTAGTAGTGTCCTGAGTCGGGAATGCTAAAAACCAACCCATTTTGTGATCTGATGTTTCCCTGGGGAGTTACACCCAAGTATATCTTAGAATTTGCAGAAAAACTCAATTGAACCAGAACAAATAACTTTTGAACCAAAGCTCAGATTCGAAAAACAAACGTATATTAGTAGTGTCCTGAGTCGGGAATGCTAAAAAACCAACCCATTTTGTGATCTGATGTTTCCCTGGGGAGTTACACCAAAGTATATCTTAGAATTTGCAGAAAATCTCAATTGAACCAGACATGTAACTTTTGAACCAAAGCTCAGATCCGAAAAACAAACGTATATTAGTAGTGTCCTGAGTCAGGAATGCTAAAAAACCATTCCATTTTGTGATCTGATGTTTCCCTGGGGAGTTACACCAAAGTATATCTTAGAATTTGCAGAAAATCTCAATTCAACCAGAACGTGTTAGTTTTGAACCAAAGCTCAGATCCGAAAAACAAACGTATATTGGTAGTGTCCTGAGTCGGGAATGCTAAAAAACCAACCCATTTTGTGATCTGATGTTTCCCTGGGGAGTTACACCAAAGTATATCTTAGAATTTGCAGAAAAACTCAATTCAACCAGAACGTGCTACTTTTGATCCAAAGCTCAGATCCGAAAAACAAACGTATATTGGTAGTGTCCTGAGTCGGGAATGCTAAAAAACCAACCCATTTTGTGATCTGATGTTTCCCTGGGGAGTTACACCCAAGTATATCTTAGAATTTGCAGAAAATGTCAATTGAACCAGAACGTGTAACTTTTGAACCAAAGCTCAGATTCAAAAAACAAACGTATATTAGTAGTGTCCTGAGTCGGGAATGCTAAAAAACCAACCCATTTTGTGATCTGATGTTTCCCTGGGGAGTTACACCAAAGTATATCTTAGAATTTGCAGAAAAACTCAATTCAACCAGAACGTGCTACTTTTGATGCAAAGCTCAGATTGGAAAAACAAACGTATATTAGTAGTGTCCTGAGTCGGGAATGCTAAAAAACCAACCCATTTTGTGATCTGATGTTTCCCTGGGGAGTTACACCCAAGTATATCTTAGAATTTGCAGAAAATGTCAATTGAACCAGAACGTGTAACTTTTGAACCAAAGCTCAGATTCGAAAAACAAACGTATATTAGTAGTGTCCTGAGTCGGGAATGCTAAAAAACCAACCCATTTTGTGATCTGATGTTTCCCTGGGGAGTTACACCCAAGTATATCTTAGAATTTGCAGAAAATCCCAATTGAACCAGAACGTGTTAGTTTTGAACCAAAGCTCAGATCCGAAAAACAAACGTATATTAGTAGTGTCCTGAGTCGGGAATGCTAAAAAACTACTCCATTTTGTGATCTGATGTTTCCCTGGGGAGTTACACCCAAGTATATCTTAGAATTTGCAGAAAATCTCAATTGAACCAGAACGTGTTAGTTTTGAACCAAAGCTCAGATCCGAAAAACAAACGTATATTAGTAGTGTCCTGAGTCGGGAATGCTAAAAAACCAACCCATTTTGTGATCTGATGTTTCCCTGGGGAGTTACATCCAAGTATATATTAGAATTTGCAGAAAATCTCAATTGAACCAGACATGTAACTTTTGAACCAAAGCTCAGATCCGAAAAACAAACGTATATTAGTAGTGTCCTGAGTCAGGAATGCTAAAAAACCAATCCATTTTGTGATCTGATGTTTCCCTGGGGAGTTACACCAAAGTATATCTTAGAATTTGCAGAAAATCTCAATTGAACCAGACGTGTAACTTTTGAACCAAAGCTCAGATTCGAAAAACAATCATATATTGGTAGTGTCCTGAGTCAGGAATGCTAAAAAACCAATCCATTTTGTGGTCTGATGTTTCCCTGGGGAGTTACACCAAAGTATATCTTAGAATTTGCAGAAAATCTCAATTCAACCAGAACGTGTTAGTTTTGAACCGAAGCTCAGATCCGAAAAACAAACGTATATTGGTAGTGTCCTGAGTCTGGAATGCTAAAAAACCAACCCATTTTGTGATCTGATGTTTCCCTGGGGAGTTACACCAAAGTATATCTTAGAATTTGCAGAAAAACTCAATTCAACCAGAACGTGCTACTTTTGATCCAAAGCTCAGATCCGAAAAACAAACGTATATTGGTAGTGTCCTGAGTCGGGAATGCTAAAAAACCAACCCATTTTGTGATCTGATGTTTCCCTGGGGAGTTACACCCAAGTATATCTTAGAATTTGCAGAAAATGTCAATTGAACCAGAACGTGTAACTTTTGAACCAAAGCTCAGATTCGAAAAACAAACGTATATTAGTAGTGTCCTGAGTCGGGAATGCTAAAAAACCAACCCATTTTGTGATCTGATGTTTCCCTGGGGAGTTACACCAAAGTATATCTTAGAATTTGCAGAAAAACTCAATTCAACCAGAACGTGCTACTTTTGATCCAAAGCTCAGATTGGAAAAACAAACGTATATTAGTAGTGTCCTGAGTCGGGAATGCTAAAAAACCAACCCATTTTGTGATCTGATGTTTCCCTGGGGAGTTACATCCAAGTATATCTTAGAATTTGCAGAAAATCTCAATTGAACCAGAACGTGTAACTTTTGAACCAAAGCTCAGATCCTTAAAAGAAACGTATATTAGTAGTGTCCTGAGTCGGGAATGCTAAAAAACCAACCCATTTTGTGATCTGATGTTTCCCTGGGGAGTTACACCCAAGTATATCTTAGAATTTGCAGAAAATCTCAATTGAACCAGAACGTGTTAGTTTTGAACCAAAGCTCAGATCCGAAAAACAAACGTATATTAGTAGTGTCCTGAGTCGGGAATGCTAAAAAACCAACCCATTTTGTGATCTGATGTTTCCCTGGGGAGTTACACCCAAGTATATCTTAGAATTTGCAGAAAATGTCAATTGAACCAGAACGTGTAACTTTTGAACCAAAGCTCAGATTCGAAAAACAAACGTATATTAGTAGTGTCCTGAGTCGGGAATGCTAAAAAACCAACCCATTTTGTGATCTGATGTTTCCCTGGGGAGTTACACCAAAGTATATCTTAGAATTTGCAGAAAAACTCAATTCAACCAGAACGTGCTACTTTTGATCCAAAGCTCAGATTGGAAAAACAAACGTATATTAGTAGTGTCCTGAGTCGGGAATGCTAAAAAACCAACCCATTTTGTGATCTGATGTTTCCCTGGGGAGTTACACCCAAGTATATCTTAGAATTTGCAGAAAATGTCAATTGAACCAGAACGTGTAACTTTTGAACCAAAGCTCAGATTCGAAAAACAAACGTATATTAGTAGTGTCCTGAGTCGGGAATGCTAAAAAACCAACCCATTTTGTGATCTGATGTTTCCCTGGGGAGTTACACCCAAGTATATCTTAGAATTTGCAGAAAAACTCAATTGAACCAGAACAAATAACTTTTGAACCAAAGCTCAGATTCGAAAAACAAACGTATATTAGTAGTGTCCTCAGTCGGGAATGCTAAAAAACCAACCCATTTTGTGATCTGATGTTTCCCTGGGGAGTTACACCCAAGTATATCTTAGAATTTGCAGAAAATCTCAATTGAACCAGAACATGTAACTTTTGAACCAAAGCTCAGATCCGAAAAACAAACGTATATTAGTAGTGTCCTGAGTCGGGAATGCTAAAAAACCAACCCATTTTGTGATCTGATGTTTCCCTGGGGAGTTACACCAAAGTATATCTTAGAATTTGCAGAAATACTCAATTCAACCAGAACGTGTTACTTTTGATCCAAAGCTCAGATTCGAAAAACAAACGTATATTAGTAGTGTCCTGAGTCGGGAATGCTAAAAACCAACCCATTTTGTGATCTGATGTTTCCCTGGGGAGTTACACCCAAGTATATCTTAGAATTTGCAGAAAAACTCAATTGAACCAGAACAAATAACTTTTGAACCAAAGCTCAGATTCGAAAAACAAACGTATATTAGTAGTGTCCTGAGTCGGGAATGCTAAAAAACCAACCCATTTTGTGATCTGATGTTTCCCTGGGGAGTTACACCAAAGTATATCTTAGAATTTGCAGAAAATCTCAATTGAACAAGACATGTAACTTTTGAACCAAAGCTCAGATCCGAAAAACAAACGTATATTAGTAGTGTCCTGAGTCAGGAATGCTAAAAAACCATTCCATTTTGTGATCTGATGTTTCCCTGGGGAGTTACACCAAAGTATATCTTAGAATTTGCAGAAAATCTCAATTGAACCAGACGTGTAACTTTTGAACCAAAGCTCAGATTCGAAAAACAATCATATATTGGTAGTGTCCTGAGTCAGGAACGCTAAAAAACCAACCCATTTTGTGATCTGATGTGTCCCTGGGGAGTTACACCCAAGTATATCTTAGAATTTGCAGAAAATCTCAATTGAACCAGACGTGTAACTTTTGAACCAAAGCTCAGATTCGAAAAACAATCATATATTGGTAGTGTCCTGAGTCAGGAATGCTAAAAAACCAATCCATTTTGTGGTCTGATGTTTCCCTGGGGAGTTACACCAAAGTATATCTTAGAATTTGCAGAAAATCTCAATTCAACCAGAACGTGTTAGTTTTGAACCGAAGCTCAGATCCGAAAAACAAACGTATATTGGTAGTGTCCTGAGTCGGGAATGCTAAAAAACCAACCCATTTTGTGATCTGATGTTTCCCTGGGGAGTTACACCAAAGTATATCTTAGAATTTGCAGAAAAACTCAATTCAACCAGAACGTGCTACTTTTGATCCAAAGCTCAGATCCGAAAAACAAACGTATATTGGTAGTGTCCTGAGTCGGGAATGCTAAAAAACCAACCCATTTTGTGATCTGATGTTTCCCTGGGGAGTTACACCCAAGTATATCTTAGAATTTGCAGAAAATGTCAATTGAACCAGAACGTGTAACTTTTGAACCAAAGCTCAGATTCGAAAAACAAACGTATATTAGTAGTGTCCTGAGTCGGGAATGCTAAAAAACCAACCCATTTTGTGATCTGATGTTTCCCTGGGGAGTTACACCAAAGTATATCTTAGAATTTGCAGAAAAACTCAATTCAACCAGAACGTGCTACTTTTGATCCAAAGCTCAGATTGGAAAAACAAACGTATATTAGTAGTGTCCTGAGTCGGGAATGCTAAAAAACCAACCCATTTTGTGATCTGATGTTTCCCTGGGGAGTTACACCCAAGTATATCTTAGAATTTGCAGAAAATGTCAATTGAACCAGAACGTGTAACTTTTGAACCAAAGCTCAGATTCGAAAAACAAACGTATATTAGTAGTGTCCTGAGTCGGGAATGCTAAAAAACCAACCCATTTTGTGATCTGATGTTTCCCTGGGGAGTTACACCCAAGTATATCTTAGAATTTGCAGAAAAACTCAATTGAACCAGAACAAATAACTTTTGAACCAAAGCTCAGATTCGAAAAACAAACGTATATTAGTAGTGTCCTCAGTCGGGAATGCTAAAAAACCAACCCATTTTGTGATCTGATGTTTCCCTGGGGAGTTACACCCAAGTATATCTTAGAATTTGCAGAAAATCTCAATTGAACCAGAACGTGTAACTTTTGAACCAAAGCTCAGATCCGAAAAACAAACGTATATTAGTAGTGTCCTGAGTCGGGAATGCTAAAAAACCAACCCATTTTGTGATCTGATGTTTCCCTGGGGAGTTACACCAAAGTATATCTTAGAATTTGCAGAAATACTCAATTCAACCAGAACGTGTTACTTTTGATCCAAAGCTCAGATTCGAAAAACAAACGTATATTAGTAGTGTCCTGAGTCGGGAATGCTAAAAACCAACCCATTTTGTGATCTGATGTTTCCCTGGGGAGTTACACCCAAGTATATCTTAGAATTTGCAGAAAAACTCAATTGAACCAGAACAAATAACTTTTGAACCAAAGCTCAGATTCGAAAAACAAACATATATTAGTAGTGTCCTGAGTCGGGAATGCTAAAAAACCAACCCATTTTGTGATCTGATGTTTCCCTGGGGAGTTACACCAAAGTATATCTTAGAATTTGCAGAAAATCTCAATTGAACCAGACATGTAACTTTTGAACCAAAGCTCAGATCCGAAAAACAAACGTATATTAGTAGTGTCCTGAGTCAGGAATGCTAAAAAACCATTCCATTTTGTGATCTGATGTTTCCCTGGGGAGTTACACCAAAGTATATCTTAGAATTTGCAGAAAATCTCAATTGAACCAGACGTGTAACTTTTGAACCAAAGCTCAGATTCGAAAAACAATCATATATTGGTAGTGTCCTGAGTCAGGAACGCTAAAAAACCAACCCATTTTGTGATCTGATGTGTCCCTGGGGAGTTACACCCAAGTATATCTTAGAATTTGCAGAAAATCTCAATTGAACCAGACGTGTAACTTTTGAACCAAAGCTCAGATCCGAAAAACAAACGTATATTAGTAGTGTCCTGAGTCAGGAATGCTAAAAAACCAATCCATTTTGTGATCTGATGTTTCCCTGGGGAGTTACACCAAAGTATATCTTAGAATTTGCAGAAAATCTCAATTGAACCAGACGTGTAACTTTTGAACCAAAGCTCAGATTCGAAAAACAATCATATATTGGTAGTGTCCTGAGTCAGGAATGCTAAAAAACCAATCCATTTTGTGGTCTGATGTTTCCCTGGGGAGTTACACCAAAGTATATCTTAGAATTTGCAGAAAATCTCAATTCAACCAGAACGTGTTAGTTTTGAACCAAAGCTCAGATCCGAAAAACAAACGTATATTGGTAGTGTCCTGAGTCGGGAATGCTAAAAAACCAACCCATTTTGTGATCTGATGTTTCCCTGGGGAGTTACACCAAAGTATATCTTAGAATTTGCAGAAAAACTCAATTCAACCAGAACGTGCTACTTTTGATCCAAAGCTCAGATCCGAAAAACAAACGTATATTGGTAGTGTCCTGAGTCGGGAATGCTAAAAAACCAACCCATTTTGTGATCTGATGTTTCCCTGGGGAGTTACACCCAAGTATATCTTAGAATTTGCAGAAAATGTCAATTGAACCAGAACGTGTTACTTTTGAACCAAAGCTCAGATTCGAAAAACAAACGTATATTAGTAGTGTCCTGAGTCGGGAATGCTAAAAACCAACCCATTTTGTGATCTGATGTTTCCCTGGGGAGTTACACCCAAGTATATCTTAGAATTTGCAGAAAAACTCAATTGAACCAGAACAAATAACTTTTGAACCAAAGCTCAGATTCGAAAAACAAACGTATATTAGTAGTGTCCTGAGTCGGGAATGCTAAAAAACCAACCCATTTTGTGATCTGATGTTTCCCTGGGGAGTTACACCAAAGTATATCTTAGAATTTGCAGAAAATCTCAATTGAACCAGACATGTAACTTTTGAACCAAAGCTCAGATCCGAAAAACAAACGTATATTAGTAGTGTCCTGAGTCAGGAATGCTAAAAAACCATTCCATTTTGTGATCTGATGTTTCCCTGGGGAGTTACACCAAAGTATATCTTAGAATTTGCAGAAAATCTCAATTGAACCAGACGTGTAACTTTTGAACCAAAGCTCAGATTCGAAAAACAATCATATATTGGTAGTGTCCTGAGTCAGGAATGCTAAAAAACCAACCCATTTTGTGATCTGATGTGTCCCTGGGGAGTTACACCCAAGTATATCTTAGAATTTGCAGAAAATCTCAATTGAACCAGACGTGTAACTTTTGAACCAAAGCTCAGATCCGAAAAACAAACGTATATTAGTAGTGTCCTGAGTCAGGAATGCTAAAAAACCAATCCATTTTGTGATCTGATGTTTCCCTGGGGAGTTACACCAAAGTATATCTTAGAATTTGCAGAAAATCTCAATTGAACCAGACGTGTAACTTTTGAACCAAAGCTCAGATTCGAAAAACAATCATATATTGGTAGTGTCCTGAGTCAGGAATGCTAAAAAACCAATCCATTTTGTGGTCTGATGTTTCCCTGGGGAGTTACACCAAAGTATATCTTAGAATTTGCAGAAAATCTCAATTCAACCAGAACGTGTTAGTTTTGAACCAAAGCTCAGATCCGAAAAACAAACGTATATTGGTAGTGTCCTGAGTCGGGAATGCTAAAAAACCAACCCATTTTGTGATCTGATCTTTCCCTGGGGAGTTACACCAAAGTATATCTTAGAATTTGCAGAAAAACTCAATTCAACCAGAACGTGCTACTTTTGATCCAAAGCTCAGATCCGAAAAACAAACGTATATTGGTAGTGTCCTGAGTCGGGAATGCTAAAAAACCAACCCATTTTGTGATCTGATGTTTCCCTGGGGAGTTACACCCAAGTATATCTTAGAATTTGCAGAAAATGTCAATTGAACCAGAACGTGTAACTTTTGAACCAAAGCTCAGATCCGAAAAACAAACGTATATTAGTAGTGTCCTGAGTCAGGAATGCTAAAAAACCAATCCATTTTGTGATCTGATGTTTCCCTGGGGAGTTACACCAAAGTATATCTTAGAATTTGCAGAAAATCTCAATTGAACCAGACGTGTAACTTTTGAACCAAAGCTCAGATTCGAAAAACAATCATATATTGGTAGTGTCCTGAGTCAGGAATGCTAAAAAACCAATCCATTTTGTGGTCTGATGTTTCCCTGGGGAGTTACACCAAAGTATATCTTAGAATTTGCAGAAAATCTCAATTCAACCAGAACGTGTAACTTTTGAACCAAAGCTCAGATTCGAAAAACAAACGTATATTAGTAGTGTCCTGAGTCGGGAATGCTAAAAAACCAACCCATTTTGTGATCTGATGTTTCCCTGGGGAGTTACACCCAAGTATATCTTAGAATTTGCAGAAAATCCCAATTGAACCAGAACGTGTTAGTTTTGAACCAAAGCTCAGATCCGAAAAACAAACGTATATTAGTAGTGTCCTGAGTCGGGAATGCTAAAAAACTACTCCATTTTGTGATCTGATGTTTCCCTGGGGAGTTACACCCAAGTATATCTTAGAATTTGCAGAAAATCTCAATTGAACCAGAACGTGTTAGTTTTGAACCAAAGCTCAGATCCGAAAAACAAACGTATATTAGTAGTGTCCTGAGTCGGGAATGCTAAAAAACCAACCCATTT
Source organism: Thamnophis sirtalis (assembly GCF_051295495.1). Classification (NCBI taxonomy): domain Eukaryota; kingdom Metazoa; phylum Chordata; class Lepidosauria; order Squamata; family Natricidae; genus Thamnophis; species Thamnophis sirtalis. The sequence continues at coordinate 60,810,288 of NW_028261388.1, forward strand.
TGTGATCTGATGTTTCCCTGGGGAGTTACATCCAAGTATATATTAGAATTTGCAGAAAATCTCAATTGAACCAGACATGTAACTTTTGAACCAAAGCTCAGATCCGAAAAACAAACGTATATTAGTAGTGTCCTGAGTCAGGAATGCTAAAAAACCAATCCATTTTGTGATCTGATGTTTCCCTGGGGAGTTACACCAAAGTATATCTTAGAATTTGCAGAAAATCTCAATTGAACCAGACGTGTAACTTTTGAACCAAAGCTCAGATTCGAAAAACAATCATATATTGGTAGTGTCCTGAGTCAGGAATGCTAAAAAACCAATCCATTTTGTGGTCTGATGTTTCCCTGGGGAGTTACACCAAAGTATATCTTAGAATTTGCAGAAAATCTCAATTCAACCAGAACGTGTTAGTTTTGAACCGAAGCTCAGATCCGAAAAACAAACGTATATTGGTAGTGTCCTGAGTCTGGAATGCTAAAAAACCAACCCATTTTGTGATCTGATGTTTCCCTGGGGAGTTACACCAAAGTATATCTTAGAATTTGCAGAAAAACTCAATTCAACCAGAACGTGCTACTTTTGATCCAAAGCTCAGATCCGAAAAACAAACGTATATTGGTAGTGTCCTGAGTCGGGAATGCTAAAAAACCAACCCATTTTGTGATCTGATGTTTCCCTGGGGAGTTACACCCAAGTATATCTTAGAATTTGCAGAAAATGTCAATTGAACCAGAACGTGTAACTTTTGAACCAAAGCTCAGATTCGAAAAACAAACGTATATTAGTAGTGTCCTGAGTCGGGAATGCTAAAAAACCAACCCATTTTGTGATCTGATGTTTCCCTGGGGAGTTACACCAAAGTATATCTTAGAATTTGCAGAAAAACTCAATTCAACCAGAACGTGCTACTTTTGATCCAAAGCTCAGATTGGAAAAACAAACGTATATTAGTAGTGTCCTGAGTCGGGAATGCTAAAAAACCAACCCATTTTGTGATCTGATGTTTCCCTGGGGAGTTACATCCAAGTATATCTTAGAATTTGCAGAAAATCTCAATTGAACCAGAACGTGTAACTTTTGAACCAAAGCTCAGATCCTTAAAAGAAACGTATATTAGTAGTGTCCTGAGTCGGGAATGCTAAAAAACCAACCCATTTTGTGATCTGATGTTTCCCTGGGGAGTTACACCCAAGTATATCTTAGAATTTGCAGAAAATCTCAATTGAACCAGAACGTGTTAGTTTTGAACCAAAGCTCAGATCCGAAAAACAAACGTATATTAGTAGTGTCCTGAGTCGGGAATGCTAAAAAACCAACCCATTTTGTGATCTGATGTTTCCCTGGGGAGTTACACCCAAGTATATCTTAGAATTTGCAGAAAATGTCAATTGAACCAGAACGTGTAACTTTTGAACCAAAGCTCAGATTCGAAAAACAAACGTATATTAGTAGTGTCCTGAGTCGGGAATGCTAAAAAACCAACCCATTTTGTGATCTGATGTTTCCCTGGGGAGTTACACCAAAGTATATCTTAGAATTTGCAGAAAAACTCAATTCAACCAGAACGTGCTACTTTTGATCCAAAGCTCAGATTGGAAAAACAAACGTATATTAGTAGTGTCCTGAGTCGGGAATGCTAAAAAACCAACCCATTTTGTGATCTGATGTTTCCCTGGGGAGTTACACCCAAGTATATCTTAGAATTTGCAGAAAATGTCAATTGAACCAGAACGTGTAACTTTTGAACCAAAGCTCAGATTCGAAAAACAAACGTATATTAGTAGTGTCCTGAGTCGGGAATGCTAAAAAACCAACCCATTTTGTGATCTGATGTTTCCCTGGGGAGTTACACCCAAGTATATCTTAGAATTTGCAGAAAAACTCAATTGAACCAGAACAAATAACTTTTGAACCAAAGCTCAGATTCGAAAAACAAACGTATATTAGTAGTGTCCTCAGTCGGGAATGCTAAAAAACCAACCCATTTTGTGATCTGATGTTTCCCTGGGGAGTTACACCCAAGTATATCTTAGAATTTGCAGAAAATCTCAATTGAACCAGAACATGTAACTTTTGAACCAAAGCTCAGATCCGAAAAACAAACGTATATTAGTAGTGTCCTTAGTCGGGAATGCTAAAAAACCAACCCATTTTGTGATCTGATGTTTCCCTGGGGAGTTACACCAAAGTATATCTTAGAATTTGCAGAAATACTCAATTCAACCAGAACGTGTTACTTTTGATCCAAAGCTCAGATTCGAAAAACAAACGTATATTAGTAGTGTCCTGAGTCGGGAATGCTAAAAACCAACCCATTTTGTGATCTGATGTTTCCCTGGGGAGTTACACCCAAGTATATCTTAGAATTTGCAGAAAAACTCAATTGAACCAGAACAAATAACTTTTGAACCAAAGCTCAGATTCGAAAAACAAACGTATATTAGTAGTGTCCTGAGTCGGGAATGCTAAAAAACCAACCCATTTTGTGATCTGATGTTTCCCTGGGGAGTTACACCAAAGTATATCTTAGAATTTGCAGAAAATCTCAATTGAACAAGACATGTAACTTTTGAACCAAAGCTCAGATCCGAAAAACAAACGTATATTAGTAGTGTCCTGAGTCAGGAATGCTAAAAAACCATTCCATTTTGTGATCTGATGTTTCCCTGGGGAGTTACACCAAAGTATATCTTAGAATTTGCAGAAAATCTCAATTGAACCAGACGTGTAACTTTTGAACCAAAGCTCAGATTCGAAAAACAATCATATATTGGTAGTGTCCTGAGTCAGGAACGCTAAAAAACCAACCCATTTTGTGATCTGATGTGTCCCTGGGGAGTTACACCCAAGTATATCTTAGAATTTGCAGAAAATCTCAATTGAACCAGACGTGTAACTTTTGAACCAAAGCTCAGATTCGAAAAACAATCATATATTGGTAGTGTCCTGAGTCAGGAATGCTAAAAAACCAATCCATTTTGTGGTCTGATGTTTCCCTGGGGAGTTACACCAAAGTATATCTTAGAATTTGCAGAAAATCTCAATTCAACCAGAACGTGTTAGTTTTGAACCGAAGCTCAGATCCGAAAAACAAACGTATATTGGTAGTGTCCTGAGTCGGGAATGCTAAAAAACCAACCCATTTTGTGATCTGATGTTTCCCTGGGGAGTTACACCAAAGTATATCTTAGAATTTGCAGAAAAACTCAATTCAACCAGAACGTGCTACTTTTGATCCAAAGCTCAGATCCGAAAAACAAACGTATATTGGTAGTGTCCTGAGTCGGGAATGCTAAAAAACCAACCCATTTTGTGATCTGATGTTTCCCTGGGGAGTTACACCCAAGTATATCTTAGAATTTGCAGAAAATGTCAATTGAACCAGAACGTGTAACTTTTGAACCAAAGCTCAGATTCGAAAAACAAACGTATATTAGTAGTGTCCTGAGTCGGGAATGCTAAAAAACCAACCCATTTTGTGATCTGATGTTTCCCTGGGGAGTTACACCAAAGTATATCTTAGAATTTGCAGAAAAACTCAATTCAACCAGAACGTGCTACTTTTGATCCAAAGCTCAGATTGGAAAAACAAACGTATATTAGTAGTGTCCTGAGTCGGGAATGCTAAAAAACCAACCCATTTTGTGATCTGATGTTTCCCTGGGGAGTTACATCCAAGTATATCTTAGAATTTGCAGAAAATGTCAATTGAACCAGAACGTGTAACTTTTGAACCAAAGCTCAGATCCTTAAAAGAAACGTATATTAGTAGTGTCCTGAGTCGGGAATGCTAAAAAACCAACCCATTTTGTGATCTGATGTTTCCCTGGGGAGTTACACCCAAGTATATCTTAGAATTTGCAGAAAATCTCAATTGAACCAGAACGTGTTAGTTTTGAACCAAAGCTCAGATCCGAAAAACAAACGTATATTAGTAGTGTCCTGAGTCGGGAATGCTAAAAAACCAACCCATTTTGTGATCTGATGTTTCCCTGGGGAGTTACACCCAAGTATATCTTAGAATTTGCAGAAAATGTCAATTGAACCAGAACGTGTAACTTTTGAACCAAAGCTCAGATTCGAAAAACAAACGTATATTAGTAGTGTCCTGAGTCGGGAATGCTAAAAAACCAACCCATTTTGTGATCTGATGTTTCCCTGGGGAGTTACACCAAAGTATATCTTAGAATTTGCAGAAAAACTCAATTCAACCAGAACGTGCTACTTTTGATCCAAAGCTCAGATTGGAAAAACAAACGTATATTAGTAGTGTCCTGAGTCGGGAATGCTAAAAAACCAACCCATTTTGTGATCTGATGTTTCCCTGGGGAGTTACACCCAAGTATATCTTAGAATTTGCAGAAAATGTCAATTGAACCAGAACGTGTAACTTTTGAACCAAAGCTCAGATTCGAAAAACAAACGTATATTAGTAGTGTCCTGAGTCGGGAATGCTAAAAAACCAACCCATTTTGTGATCTGATGTTTCCCTGGGGAGTTACACCCAAGTATATCTTAGAATTTGCAGAAAATCTCAATTGAACCAGAACGTGTAACTTTTGAACCAAAGCTCAGATCCGAAAAACAAACGTATATTAGTAGTGTCCTGAGTCGGGAATGCTAAAAAACCAACCCATTTTGTGATCTGATGTTTCCCTGGGGAGTTACACCAAAGTATATCTTAGAATTTGCAGAAATACTCAATTCAACCAGAACGTGTTACTTTTGATCCAAAGCTCAGATTCGAAAAACAAACGTATATTAGTAGTGTCCTGAGTCGGGAATGCTAAAAACCAACCCATTTTGTGATCTGATGTTTCCCTGGGGAGTTACACCCAAGTATATCTTAGAATTTGCAGAAAAACTCAATTGAACCAGAACAAATAACTTTTGAACCAAAGCTCAGATTCGAAAAACAAACATATATTAGTAGTGTCCTGAGTCGGGAATGCTAAAAAACCAACCCATTTTGTGATCTGATGTTTCCCTGGGGAGTTACACCAAAGTATATCTTAGAATTTGCAGAAAATCTCAATTGAACCAGACATGTAACTTTTGAACCAAAGCTCAGATCCGAAAAACAAACGTATATTAGTAGTGTCCTGAGTCAGGAATGCTAAAAAACCATTCCATTTTGTGATCTGATGTTTCCCTGGGGAGTTACACCAAAGTATATCTTAGAATTTGCAGAAAATCTCAATTGAACCAGACGTGTAACTTTTGAACCAAAGCTCAGATTCGAAAAACAATCATATATTGGTAGTGTCCTGAGTCAGGAACGCTAAAAAACCAACCCATTTTGTGATCTGATGTGTCCCTGGGGAGTTACACCCAAGTATATCTTAGAATTTGCAGAAAATCTCAATTGAACCAGACGTGTAACTTTTGAACCAAAGCTCAGATCCGAAAAACAAACGTATATTAGTAGTGTCCTGAGTCAGGAATGCTAAAAAACCAATCCATTTTGTGATCTGATGTTTCCCTGGGGAGTTACACCAAAGTATATCTTAGAATTTGCAGAAAATCTCAATTGAACCAGACGTGTAACTTTTGAACCAAAGCTCAGATTCGAAAAACAATCATATATTGGTAGTGTCCTGAGTCAGGAATGCTAAAAAACCAATCCATTTTGTGGTCTGATGTTTCCCTGGGGAGTTACACCAAAGTATATCTTAGAATTTGCAGAAAATCTCAATTCAACCAGAACGTGTTAGTTTTGAACCAAAGCTCAGATCCGAAAAACAAACGTATATTGGTAGTGTCCTGAGTCGGGAATGCTAAAAAACCAACCCATTTTGTGATCTGATGTTTCCCTGGGGAGTTACACCAAAGTATATCTTAGAATTTGCAGAAAAACTCAATTCAACCAGAACGTGCTACTTTTGATCCAAAGCTCAGATCCGAAAAACAAACGTATATTGGTAGTGTCCTGAGTCGGGAATGCTAAAAAACCAACCCATTTTGTGATCTGATGTTTCCCTGGGGAGTTACACCCAAGTATATCTTAGAATTTGCAGAAAATGTCAATTGAACCAGAACGTGTTACTTTTGAACCAAAGCTCAGATTCGAAAAACAAACGTATATTAGTAGTGTCCTGAGTCGGGAATGCTAAAAACCAACCCATTTTGTGATCTGATGTTTCCCTGGGGAGTTACACCCAAGTATATCTTAGAATTTGCAGAAAAACTCAATTGAACCAGAACAAATAACTTTTGAACCAAAGCTCAGATTCGAAAAACAAACGTATATTAGTAGTGTCCTGAGTCGGGAATGCTAAAAAACCAACCCATTTTGTGATCTGATGTTTCCCTGGGGAGTTACACCAAAGTATATCTTAGAATTTGCAGAAAATCTCAATTGAACCAGACATGTAACTTTTGAACCAAAGCTCAGATCCGAAAAACAAACGTATATTAGTAGTGTCCTGAGTCAGGAATGCTAAAAAACCATTCCATTTTGTGATCTGATGTTTCCCTGGGGAGTTACACCAAAGTATATCTTAGAATTTGCAGAAAATCTCAATTGAACCAGACGTGTAACTTTTGAACCAAAGCTCAGATTCGAAAAACAATCATATATTGGTAGTGTCCTGAGTCAGGAATGCTAAAAAACCAACCCATTTTGTGATCTGATGTGTCCCTGGGGAGTTACACCCAAGTATATCTTAGAATTTGCAGAAAATCTCAATTGAACCAGACGTGTAACTTTTGAACCAAAGCTCAGATCCGAAAAACAAACGTATATTAGTAGTGTCCTGAGTCAGGAATGCTAAAAAACCAATCCATTTTGTGATCTGATGTTTCCCTGGGGAGTTACACCAAAGTATATCTTAGAATTTGCAGAAAATCTCAATTGAACCAGACGTGTAACTTTTGAACCAAAGCTCAGATTCGAAAAACAATCATATATTGGTAGTGTCCTGAGTCAGGAATGCTAAAAAACCAATCCATTTTGTGGTCTGATGTTTCCCTGGGGAGTTACACCAAAGTATATCTTAGAATTTGCAGAAAATCTCAATTCAACCAGAACGTGTTAGTTTTGAACCAAAGCTCAGATCCGAAAAACAAACGTATATTGGTAGTGTCCTGAGTCGGGAATGCTAAAAAACCAACCCATTTTGTGATCTGATCTTTCCCTGGGGAGTTACACCAAAGTATATCTTAGAATTTGCAGAAAAACTCAATTCAACCAGAACGTGCTACTTTTGATCCAAAGCTCAGATCCGAAAAACAAACGTATATTGGTAGTGTCCTGAGTCGGGAATGCTAAAAAACCAACCCATTTTGTGATCTGATGTTTCCCTGGGGAGTTACACCCAAGTATATCTTAGAATTTGCAGAAAATGTCAATTGAACCAGAACGTGTAACTTTTGAACCAAAGCTCAGATCCGAAAAACAAACGTATATTAGTAGTGTCCTGAGTCAGGAATGCTAAAAAACCAATCCATTTTGTGATCTGATGTTTCCCTGGGGAGTTACACCAAAGTATATCTTAGAATTTGCAGAAAATCTCAATTGAACCAGACGTGTAACTTTTGAACCAAAGCTCAGATTCGAAAAACAATCATATATTGGTAGTGTCCTGAGTCAGGAATGCTAAAAAACCAATCCATTTTGTGGTCTGATGTTTCCCTGGGGAGTTACACCAAAGTATATCTTAGAATTTGCAGAAAATCTCAATTCAACCAGAACGTGTTAGTTTTGAACCAAAGCTCAGATCCGAAAAACAAACGTATATTGGTAGTGTCCTGAGTCGGGAATGCTAAAAAACCAACCCATTTTGTGATCTGATGTTTCCCTGGGGAGTTACACCAAAGTATATCTTAGAATTTGCAGAAAAACTCAATTCAACCAGAACGTGCTACTTTTGATCCAAAGCTCAGATCCGAAAAACAAACGTATATTGGTAGTGTCCTGAGTCGGGAATGCTAAAAAACCAACCCATTTTGTGATCTGATGTTTCCCTGGGGAGTTACACCCAAGTATATCTTAGAATTTGCAGAAAATGTCAATTGAACCAGAACGTGTTACTTTTGAACCAAAGCTCAGATTCGAAAAACAAACGTATATTAGTAGTGTCCTGAGTCGGGAATGCTAAAAACCAACCCATTTTGTGATCTGATGTTTCCCTGGGGAGTTACACCCAAGTATATCTTAGAATTTGCAGAAAAACTCAATTGAACCAGAACAAATAACTTTTGAACCAAAGCTCAGATTCGAAAAACAAACGTATATTAGTAGTGTCCTGAGTCGGGAATGCTAAAAAACCAACCCATTTTGTGATCTGATGTTTCCCTGGGGAGTTACACCAAAGTATATCTTAGAATTTGCAGAAAATCTCAATTGAACCAGACATGTAACTTTTGAACCAAAGCTCAGATCCGAAAAACAAACGTATATTAGTAGTGTCCTGAGTCAGGAATGCTAAAAAACCATTCCATTTTGTGATCTGATGTTTCCCTGGGGAGTTACACCAAAGTATATCTTAGAATTTGCAGAAAATCTCAATTGAACCAGACGTGTAACTTTTGAACCAAAGCTCAGATTCGAAAAACAATCATATATTGGTAGTGTCCTGAGTCAGGAATGCTAAAAAACCAACCCATTTTGTGATCTGATGTGTCCCTGGGGAGTTACACCCAAGTATATCTTAGAATTTGCAGAAAATCTCAATTGAACCAGACGTGTAACTTTTGAACCAAAGCTCAGATCCGAAAAACAAACGTATATTAGTAGTGTCCTGAGTCAGGAATGCTAAAAAACCAATCCATTTTGTGATCTGATGTTTCCCTGGGGAGTTACACCAAAGTATATCTTAGAATTTGCAGAAAATCTCAATTGAACCAGACGTGTAACTTTTGAACCAAAGCTCAGATTCGAAAAACAATCATATATTGGTAGTGTCCTGAGTCAGGAATGCTAAAAAACCAATCCATTTTGTGGTCTGATGTTTCCCTGGGGAGTTACACCAAAGTATATCTTAGAATTTGCAGAAAATCTCAATTCAACCAGAACGTGTTAGTTTTGAACCAAAGCTCAGATCCGAAAAACAAACGTATATTGGTAGTGTCCTGAGTCGGGAATGCTAAAAAACCAACCCATTTTGTGATCTGATCTTTCCCTGGGGAGTTACACCAAAGTATATCTTAGAATTTGCAGAAAAACTCAATTCAACCAGAACGTGCTACTTTTGATCCAAAGCTCAGATCCGAAAAACAAACGTATATTGGTAGTGTCCTGAGTCGGGAATGCTAAAAAACCAACCCATTTTGTGATCTGATGTTTCCCTGGGGAGTTACACCCAAGTATATCTTAGAATTTGCAGAAAATGTCAATTGAACCAGAACGTGTAACTTTTGAACCAAAGCTCAGATTCGAAAAACAAACGTATATTAGTAGTGTCCTGAGTCGGGAATGCTAAAAAACCAACCCATTTTGTGATCTGATGTTTCCCTGGGGAGTTACACCAAAGTATATCTTAGAATTTGCAGAAAAACTCAATTGAACCAGACATGTAACTTTTGAACCAAAGCTCAGATCCGAAAAACAAACGTATATTAGTAGTGTCCTGAGTCAGGAATGCTAAAAAACCAATCCATTTTGTGATCTGATGTTTCCCTGGGGAGTTACACCAAAGTATATCTTAGAATTTGCAGAAAATCTCAATTGAACCAGACGTGTAACTTTTGAACCAAAGCTCAGATTCGAAAAACAATCATATATTGGTAGTGTCCTGAGTCAGGAATGCTAAAAAACCAATCCATTTTGTGATCTGATGTTTCCCTGGGGAGTTACACCAAAGTATATCTTAGAATTTGCAGAAAATCTCAATTCAACCAGAACGTGTTAGTTTTGAACCAAAGCTCAGATCCGAAAAACAAACGTATATTGGTAGTGTCCTGAGTCGGGAATGCTAAAAAACCAACCCATTTTGTGATCTGATGTTTCCCTGGGGAGTTACACCAAAGTATATCTTAGAATTTGCAGAAAAACTCAATTCAACCAGAACGTGCTACTTTTGAACCAAAGCTCAGATCCGAAAAACAAACGTATATTAGTAGTGTCCTGAGTCGGGAATGCTAAAAAACCAACCCATTTTGTGATCTGATGTTTCCCTGGGGAGTTACATCCAAGTATATCTTAGAATTTGCAGAAAATCTCAATTGAACCAGAACGTGTAACTTTTGAACCAAAGCTCAGATCCGAAAAACAAATGTATATTAGTAGTGTCCTGAGTCGGGAATGCTAAAAAACCAACCCATTTTGTGATCTGATGTTTCCCTGGGGAGTTACACCCAAGTATATCTTAGAATTTGCAGAAAATCTCAATTGAACCAGAACGTGTTAGTTTTGAACCAAAGCTCAGATCCGAAAAACAAACGTATATTAGTAGTGTCCTGAGTCGGGAATGCTAAAAAACCAACCCATTTTGTGATCTGATGTTTCCCTGGGGAGTTACACCAAAGTATATCTTAGAATTTGCAGAAAATCTCAATTGAACCAGACGTGTAACTTTTGAACCAAAGCTCAGATCCGAAAAACAAACGTATATTAGTAGTGTCCTGAGTCAGGAATGCTAAAAAACCAATCCATTTTGTGATCTGATGTTTCCCTGGGGAGTTACACCAAAGTATATCTTAGAATTTGCAGAAAATCTCAATTGAACCAGACGTGTAACTTTTGAACCAAAGCTCAGATTCAAAAAACAATCATATATTGGTAGTGTCCTGAGTCAGGAATGCTAAAAAACCAATCCATTTTGTGGTCTGATGTTTCCCTGGGGAGTTACACCAAAGTATATCTTAGAATTTGCAGAAAATCTCAATTCAACCAGAACGTGTTAGTTTTGAACCAAAGCTCAGATCCGAAAAACAAACGTATATTGGTAGTGTCCTGAGTCGGGAATGCTAAAAAACCAACCCATTTTGTGATCTGATGTTTCCCTGGGGAGTTACACCCAAGTATATCTTAGAATTTGCAGAAAAACTCAATTGAACCAGAACAAATAACTTTTGAACCAAAGCTCAGATTCGAAAAACAAACGTATATTAGTAGTGTCCTCAGTCGGGAATGCTAAAAAACCAACCCATTTTGTGATCTGATGTTTCCCTGGGGAGTTACACCCAAGTATATCTTAGAATTTGCAGAAAATCTCAATTGAACCAGAACGTGTAACTTTTGAACCAAAGCTCAGATCCGAAAAACAAACGTATATTAGTAGTGTCCTGAGTCGGGAATGCTAAAAAACCAACCCATTTTGTGATCTGATGTTTCCCTGGGGAGTTACACCAAAGTATATCTTAGAATTTGCAGAAATACTCAATTCAACCAGAACGTGTTACTTTTGATCCAAAGCTCAGATTCGAAAAACAAACGTATATTAGTAGTGTCCTGAGTCGGGAATGCTAAAAACCAACCCATTTTGTGATCTGATGTTTCCCTGGGGAGTTACACCCAAGTATATCTTAGAATTTGCAGAAAAACTCAATTGAACCAGAACAAATAACTTTTGAACCAAAGCTCAGATTCGAAAAACAAACGTATATTAGTACTGTCCTGAGTCGGGAATGCTAAAAAACCAACCCATTTTGTGATCTGATGTTTCCCTGGGGAGTTACACCAAAGTATATCTTAGAATTTGCAGAAAATCTCAATTGAACCAGACGTGTAACTTTTGAACCAAAGCTCAGATTCGAAAAACAATCATATATTGGTAGTGTCCTGAGTCAGGAATGCTAAAAAACCAATCCATTTTGTGGTCTGATGTTTCCCTGGGGAGTTACACCAAAGTATATCTTAGAATTTGCAGAAAATCTCAATTCAACCAGAACGTGTTAGTTTTGAACCAAAGCTCAGATCCGAAAAACAAACGTATATTGGTAGTGTCCTGAGTCGGGAATGCTAAAAAACCAACCCATTTTGTGATCTGATCTTTCCCTGGGGAGTTACACCAAAGTATATCTTAGAATTTGCAGAAAAACTCAATTCAACCAGAACGTGCTACTTTTGATCCAAAGCTCAGATCCGAAAAACAAACGTATATTGGTAGTGTCCTGAGTCGGGAATGCTAAAAAACCAACCCATTTTGTGATCTGATGTTTCCCTGGGGAGTTACACCCAAGTATATCTTAGAATTTGCAGAAAATGTCAATTGAACCAGAACGTGTAACTTTTGAACCAAAGCTCAGATTCGAAAAACAAACGTATATTAGTAGTGTCCTGAGTCGGGAATGCTAAAAAACCAACCCATTTTGTGATCTGATGTTTCCCTGGGGAGTTACACCAAAGTATATCTTAGAATTTGCAGAAAAACTCAATTGAACCAGACATGTAACTTTTGAACCAAAGCTCAGATCCGAAAAACAAACGTATATTAGTAGTGTCCTGAGTCAGGAATGCTAAAAAACCAATCCATTTTGTGATCTGATGTTTCCCTGGGGAGTTACACCAAAGTATATCTTAGAATTTGCAGAAAATCTCAATTGAACCAGACGTGTAACTTTTGAACCAAAGCTCAGATTCGAAAAACAATCATATATTGGTAGTGTCCTGAGTCAGGAATGCTAAAAAACCAATCCATTTTGTGATCTGATGTTTCCCTGGGGAGTTACACCAAAGTATATCTTAGAATTTGCAGAAAATCTCAATTCAACCAGAACGTGTTAGTTTTGAACCAAAGCTCAGATCCGAAAAACAAACGTATATTGGTAGTGTCCTGAGTCGGGAATGCTAAAAAACCAACCCATTTTGTGATCTGATGTTTCCCTGGGGAGTTACACCAAAGTATATCTTAGAATTTGCAGAAAAACTCAATTCAACCAGAACGTGCTACTTTTGAACCAAAGCTCAGATCCGAAAAACAAACGTATATTAGTAGTGTCCTGAGTCGGGAATGCTAAAAAACCAACCCATTTTGTGATCTGATGTTTCCCTGGGGAGTTACATCCAAGTATATCTTAGAATTTGCAGAAAATCTCAATTGAACCAGAACGTGTAACTTTTGAACCAAAGCTCAGATCCGAAAAACAAATGTATATTAGTAGTGTCCTGAGTCGGGAATGCTAAAAAACCAACCCATTTTGTGATCTGATGTTTCCCTGGGGAGTTACACCCAAGTATATCTTAGAATTTGCAGAAAATCTCAATTGAACCAGAACGTGTTAGTTTTGAACCAAAGCTCAGATCCGAAAAACAAACGTATATTAGTAGTGTCCTGAGTCGGGAATGCTAAAAAACCAACCCATTTTGTGATCTGATGTTTCCCTGGGGAGTTACACCAAAGTATATCTTAGAATTTGCAGAAAATCTCAATTGAACCAGACGTGTAACTTTTGAACCAAAGCTCAGATCCGAAAAACAAACGTATATTAGTAGTGTCCTGAGTCAGGAATGCTAAAAAACCAATCCATTTTGTGATCTGATGTTTCCCTGGGGAGTTACACCAAAGTATATCTTAGAATTTGCAGAAAATCTCAATTGAACCAGACGTGTAACTTTTGAACCAAAGCTCAGATTCAAAAAACAATCATATATTGGTAGTGTCCTGAGTCAGGAATGCTAAAAAACCAATCCATTTTGTGGTCTGATGTTTCCCTGGGGAGTTACACCAAAGTATATCTTAGAATTTGCAGAAAATCTCAATTCAACCAGAACGTGTTAGTTTTGAACCAAAGCTCAGATCCGAAAAACAAACGTATATTGGTAGTGTCCTGAGTCGGGAATGCTAAAAAACCAACCCATTTTGTGATCTGATGTTTCCCTGGGGAGTTACACCCAAGTATATCTTAGAATTTGCAGAAAAACTCAATTGAACCAGAACAAATAACTTTTGAACCAAAGCTCAGATTCGAAAAACAAACGTATATTAGTAGTGTCCTCAGTCGGGAATGCTAAAAAACCAACCCATTTTGTGATCTGATGTTTCCCTGGGGAGTTACACCCAAGTATATCTTAGAATTTGCAGAAAATCTCAATTGAACCAGAACGTGTAACTTTTGAACCAAAGCTCAGATCCGAAAAACAAACGTATATTAGTAGTGTCCTGAGTCGGGAATGCTAAAAAACCAACCCATTTTGTGATCTGATGTTTCCCTGGGGAGTTACACCAAAGTATATCTTAGAATTTGCAGAAATACTCAATTCAACCAGAACGTGTTACTTTTGATCCAAAGCTCAGATTCGAAAAACAAACGTATATTAGTAGTGTCCTGAGTCGGGAATGCTAAAAACCAACCCATTTTGTGATCTGATGTTTCCCTGGGGAGTTACACCCAAGTATATCTTAGAATTTGCAGAAAAACTCAATTGAACCAGAACAAATAACTTTTGAACCAAAGCTCAGATTCGAAAAACAAACGTATATTAGTACTGTCCTGAGTCGGGAATGCTAAAAAACCAACCCATTTTGTGATCTGATGTTTCCCTGGGGAGTTACACCAAAGTATATCTTAGAATTTGCAGAAAATCTCAATTGAACCAGACATGTAACTTTGGAAACAAAGCTCAGATCCGAAAAACAAACGTATATTGGTAGTGTCCTGAGTCGGGAATGCTAAAAAACCAATCCATTTTGTGATCTGATGTTTCCCTGGGGAGTTACACCAAAGTATATCTTAGAATTTGCAGAAAATCTCAATTGAACCAGACGTGTAACTTTTGAACCAAAGCTCAGATTCGAAAAACAATCATATATTGGTAGTGTCCTGAGTCAGGAATGCTAAAAAACCAACCCATTTTGTGATCTGATGTGTCCCTGGGGAGTTACACCCAAGTATATCTTAGAATTTGCAGAAAATCTCAATTGAACCAGAACGTGTTAGTTTTGAACCAAAGCTCAGATCCGAAAAACAAACGTATATTAGTAGTGTCCTGAGTCGGGAATGCTAAAAAACCAACCCATTTTGTGATCTGATGTTTCCCTGGGGAGTTACATCCAAGTATATCTTAGAATTTGCAGAAAATGTCAATTGAACCAGAACGTGTAACTTTTGAACCAAAGCTCAGATTCGAAAAACAAACGTATATTAGTAGTGTCCTGAGTCGGGAATGCTAAAAAACCAACCCATTTTGTGATCTGATGTTTCCCTGGGGAGTTACACCCAAGTATATCTTAGAATTTGCAGAAAAACTCAATTCAACCAGAACGTGTTACTTTTGATCCAAAGCTCAGATTCGAAAAACAAACGTATATTAGTAGTGTCCTGAGTCGGGAATGCTAAAAAACCAACCCATTTTGTGATCTGATGTTTCCCTGGGGAGTTACACCAAAGTATATCTTAGAATTTGCAGAAAAACTCAATTGAACCAGAACGTGTTACTTTTGATCCAAAGCTCAGATTCGAAAAACAAACGTATATTAGTAGTGTCCTGAGTCGGGAATGCAAAAAACCAACCCATTTTGTGATCTGATGTTTCCCTGGGGAGTTACACCCAAGTATATCTTAGAATTTGCAGAAAAACTCAATTGAACCAGAACAAATAACTTTTGAACCAAAGCTCAGATTCGAAAAACAAACGTATATTATTAGTGTCCTGAGTCGGGAATGCTAAAAAACCAACCCGTTTTGTGATCTGATGTTTCCCTGGGGAGTTACACCAAAGTATATCTTAGAATTTGCAGAAAATCTCAATTGAACCAGACATGTAACTTTTGAACCAAAGCTCAGATCCGAAAAACAAACGTATATTAGTAGTGTCCTGAGTCAGGAATGCTAAAAAACCATTCCATTTTGTGATCTGATGTTTCCCTGGGGAGTTACACCAAAGTATATCTTAGAATTTGCAGAAAATCTCAATTGAACCAGACGTGTAACTTTTGAACCAAAGCTCAGATTCGAAAAACAATCATATATTGGTAGTGTCCTGAGTCAGGAATGCTAAAAAACCAACCCATTTTGTGATCTGATGTGTCCCTGGGGAGTTACACCCAAGTATATCTTAGAATTTGCAGAAAATCTCAATTGAACCAGACGTGTAACTTTTGAACCAAAGCTCAGATCCGAAAAACAAACGTATATTAGTAGTGTCCTGAGTCAGGAATGCTAAAAAACCAATCCATTTTGTGATCTGATGTTTCCCTGGGGAGTTACACCAAAGTATATCTTAGAATTTGCAGAAAATCTCAATTGAACCAGACGTGTAACTTTTGAACCAAAGCTCAGATTCGAAAAACAATCATATATTGGTAGTGTCCTGAGTCAGGAATGCTAAAAAACCAATCCATTTTGTGGTCTGATGTTTCCCTGGGGAGTTACACCAAAGTATATCTTAGAATTTGCAGAAAATCTCAATTCAACCAGAACGTGTTAGTTTTGAACCAAAGCTCAGATCCGAAAAACAAACGTATATTGGTAGTGTCCTGAGTCGGGAATGCTAAAAAACCAACCCATTTTGTGATCTGATGTTTCCCTGGGGAGTTACACCAAAGTATATCTTAGAATTTTCAGAAAAACTCAATTCAACCAGAACGTGTTACTTTTGATCCAAAGCTCAGATTCGAAAAACAAACGTATATTAGTAGTGTCCTGAGTCCCGAATGCTAAAAAACCAACCCATTTTGTGATCTGATGTTTCCCTGGGGAGTTACACCCAAGTATATCGTAGAATTTGCAGAAAAACTCAATTGAACCAGAACGTGTTACTTTTGATCCAAAGCTCAGATTCGAAAAACAAACGTATATTAGTAGTGTCCTGAGTCGGGAATGCAAAAAACCAACCCATTTTGTGATCTGATGTTTCCCTGGGGAGTTACACCCAAGTATATCTTAGAATTTGCAGAAAAACTCAATTGAACCAGAACAAATAACTTTTGAACCAAAGCTCAGATTCGAAAAACAAACGTATATTATTAGTGTCCTGAGTCGGGAATGCTAAAAAACCAACCCGTTTTGTGATCTGATGTTTCCCTGGGGAGTTACACCAAAGTATATCTTAGAATTTGCAGAAAATCTCAATTGAACCAGACATGTAACTTTTGAACCAAAGCTCAGATCCGAAAAACAAACGTATATTAGTAGTGTCCTGAGTCAGGAATGCTAAAAAACCATTCCATTTTGTGATCTGATGTTTCCCTGGGGAGTTACACCAAAGTATATCTTAGAATTTGCAGAAAATCTCAATTGAACCAGACGTGTAACTTTTGAACCAAAGCTCAGATTCGAAAAACAATCATATATTGGTAGTGTCCTGAGTCAGGAATGCTAAAAAACCAACCCATTTTGTGATCTGATGTGTCCCTGGGGAGTTACACCCAAGTATATCTTAGAATTTGCAGAAAATCTCAATTGAACCAGACGTGTAACTTTTGAACCAAAGCTCAGATCCGAAAAACAAACGTATATTAGTAGTGTCCTGAGTCAGGAATGCTAAAAAACCAATCCATTTTGTGATCTGATGTTTCCCTGGGGAGTTACACCAAAGTATATCTTAGAATTTGCAGAAAATCTCAATTGAACCAGACGTGTAACTTTTGAACCAAAGCTCAGATTCGAAAAACAATCATATATTGGTAGTGTCCTGAGTCAGGAATGCTAAAAAACCAATCCATTTTGTGGTCTGATGTTTCCCTGGGGAGTTACACCAAAGTATATCTTAGAATTTGCAGAAAATCTCAATTCAACCAGAACGTGTTAGTTTTGAACCAAAGCTCAGATCCGAAAAACAAACGTATATTGGTAGTGTCCTGAGTCGGGAATGCTAAAAAACCAACCCATTTTGTGATCTGATGTTTCCCTGGGGAGTTACACCAAAGTATATCTTAGAATTTTCAGAAAAACTCAATTCAACCAGAACGTGTTACTTTTGATCCAAAGCTCAGATTCGAAAAACAAACGTATATTAGTAGTGTCCTGAGTCCCGAATGCTAAAAAACCAACCCATTTTGTGATCTGATGTTTCCCTGGGGAGTTACACCCAAGTATATCTTAGAATTTGCAGAAAAACTCAATTGAACCAGAACGTGTTACTTTTGATCCAAAGCTCAGATTCGAAAAACAAACGTATATTAGTAGTGTCCTGAGTCGGGAATGCAAAAAACCAACCCATTTTGTGATCTGATGTTTCCCTGGGGAGTTACACCCAAGTATATCTTAGAATTTGCAGAAAAACTCAATTGAACCAGAACAAATAACTTTTGAACCAAAGCTCAGATTCGAAAAACAAACGTATATTAGTAGTGTCCTGAGTCGGGAATGCTAAAAAACCAACCCGTTTTGTGATCTGATGTTTCCCTGGGGAGTTACACCAAAGTATATCTTAGAATTTGCAGAAAATCTCAATTGAACCAGACATGTAACTTTTGAACCAAAGCTCAGATCCGAAAAACAAACGTATATTAGTAGTGTCCTGAGTCAGGAATGCTAAAAAACCATTCCATTTTGTGATCTGATGTTTCCCTGGGGAGTTACACCAAAGTATATCTTAGAATTTGCAGAAAATCTCAATTGAACCAGACGTGTAACTTTTGAACCAAAGCTCAGATTCGAAAAACAATCATATATTGGTAGTGTCCTGAGTCAGGAATGCTAAAAAACCAACCCATTTTGTGATCTGATGTGTCCCTGGGGAGTTACACCCAAGTATATCTTAGAATTTGCAGAAAATCTCAATTGAACCAGACGTGTAACTTTTGAACCAAAGCTCAGATCCGAAAAACAAACGTATATTAGTAGTGTCCTGAGTCAGGAATGCTAAAAAACCAATCCATTTTGTGATCTGATGTTTCCCTGGGGAGTTACACCAAAGTATATCTTAGAATTTGCAGAAAATCTCAATTGAACCAGACGTGTAACTTTTGAACCAAAGCTCAGATTCGAAAAACAATCATATATTGGTAGTGTCCTGAGTCAGGAATGCTAAAAAACCAATCCATTTTGTGGTCTGATGTTTCCCTGGGGAGTTACACCAAAGTATATCTTAGAATTTGCAGAAAATCTCAATTCAACCAGAACGTGTTAGTTTTGAACCAAAGCTCAGATCCGAAAAACAAACGTATATTGGTAGTGTCCTGAGTCGGGAATGCTAAAAAAACAACCCATTTTGTGATCTGATGTTTCCCTGGGGAGTTACACCAAAGTATATCTTAGAATTTTCAGAAAAACTCAATTCAACCAGAACGTGCTACTTTTGATCCAAAGCTCAGATCCGAAAAACAAACGTATATTGGTAGTGTCCTGAGTCGGGAATGCTAAAAAACCAACCCATTTTGTGATCTGATGTTTCCCTGGGGAGTTACACCCAAGTATATCTTAGAATTTGCAGAAAATGTCAATTGAACCAGAACGTGTAACTTTTGAACCAAAGCTCAGATTCGAAAAACAAACGTATATTAGTAGTGTCCTGAGTCGGGAATGCTAAAAAACCAACCCATTTTGTGATCTGATGTTTCCCTGGGGAGTTACACCAAAGTATATCTTAGAATTTGCAGAAAATCTCAATTGAACCAGACATGTAACTTTTGAACCAAAGCTCAGATCCGAAAAACAAACGTATATTAGTAGTGTCCTGAGTCAGGAATGCTAAAAAACCATTCCATTTTGTGATCTGATGTTTCCCTGGGGAGTTACACCCAAGTATATCTTAGAATTTGCAGAAAATGTCAATTGAACCAGAACGTGTAACTTTTGAACCAAAGCTCAGATTCGAAAAACAAACGTATATTAGTAGTGTCCTGAGTCGGGAATGCTAAAAAACCAACCCATTTTGTGATCTGATGTTTCCCTGGGGAGTTACACCAAAGTATATCTTAGAATTTGCAGAAAAACTCAATTGAACCAGACATGTAACTTTTGAACCAAAGCTCAGATCCGAAAAACAAACATATATTAGTAGTGTCCTGAGTCAGGAATGCTAAAAAACCAATCCATTTTGTGATCTGATGTTTCCCTGGGGAGTTACACCAAAGTATATCTTAGAATTTGCAGAAAATCTCAATTGAACCAGACGTGTAACTTTTGAACCAAAGCTCAGATTCGAAAAACAATCATATATTGGTAGTGTCCTGAGTCAGGAATGCTAAAAAACCAATCAATTTTGTGATCTGATGTTTCCCTGGGGAGTTACACCAAAGTATATCTTAGAATTTGCAGAAAATGTCAATTGAACCAGAACGTGTAACTTTTGAACCAAAGCTCAGATTCGAAAAACAAACGTATATTAGTAGTGTCCTGAGTCGGGAATGCTAAAAAACCAACCCATTTTGTGATCTGATGTTTCCCTGGGGAGTTACACCAAAGTATATCTTAGAATTTGCAGAAAATCTCAATTGAACCAGACGTGTAACTTTTGAACCAAAGCTCAGATTCGAAAAACAATCATATATTGGTAGTGTCCTGAGTCGGGAATGCTAAAAAACCAACCCGTTTTGTGATCTGATGTTTCCCTGGGGAGTTACACCAAAGTATATCTTAGAATTTGCAGAAAATCTCAATTGAACCAGACATGTAACTTTTGAACCAAAGCTCAGATCCGAAAAACAAACGTATATTAGTAGTGTCCTGAGTCAGGAATGCTAAAAAACCATTCCATTTTGTGATCTGATGTTTCCCTGGGGAGTTACACCAAAGTATATCTTAGAATTTGCAGAAAATCTCAATTGAACCAGACGTGTAACTTTTGAACCAAAGCTCAGATTCGAAAAACAATCATATATTGGTAGTGTCCTGAGTCAGGAATGCTAAAAAACCAATCCATTTTGTGGTCTGATGTTTCCCTGGGGAGTTACACCAAAGTATATCTTAGAATTTGCAGAAAATCTCAATTCAACCAGAACGTGTTAGTTTTGAACCAAAGCTCAGATCCGAAAAACAAACGTATATTGGTAGTGTCCTGAGTCGGGAATGCTAAAAAACCAACCCATTTTGTGATCTGATCTTTCCCTGGGGAGTTACACCAAAGTATATCTTAGAATTTGCAGAAAAACTCAATTCAACCAGAACGTGCTACTTTTGATCCAAAGCTCAGATCCGAAAAACAAACGTATATTGGTAGTGTCCTGAGTCGGGAATGCTAAAAAACCAACCCATTTTGTGATCTGATGTTTCCCTGGGGAGTTACACCCAAGTATATCTTAGAATTTGCAGAAAATGTCAATTGAACCAGAACGTGTAACTTTTGAACCAAAGCTCAGATTCGAAAAACAAACGTATATTAGTAGTGTCCTGAGTCGGGAATGCTAAAAAACCAACCCATTTTGTGATCTGATGTTTCCCTGGGGAGTTACACCAAAGTATATCTTAGAATTTGCAGAAAAACTCAATTGAACCAGACATGTAACTTTTGAACCAAAGCTCAGATCCGAAAAACAAACGTATATTAGTAGTGTCCTGAGTCAGGAATGCTAAAAAACCAATCCATTTTGTGATCTGATGTTTCCCTGGGGAGTTACACCAAAGTATATCTTAGAATTTGCAGAAAATCTCAATTGAACCAGACGTGTAACTTTTGAACCAAAGCTCAGATTCGAAAAACAATCATATATTGGTAGTGTCCTGAGTCAGGAATGCTAAAAAACCAATCCATTTTGTGATCTGATGTTTCCCTGGGGAGTTACACCAAAGTATATCTTAGAATTTGCAGAAAATCTCAATTCAACCAGAACGTGTTAGTTTTGAACCAAAGCTCAGATCCGAAAAACAAACGTATATTGGTAGTGTCCTGAGTCGGGAATGCTAAAAAACCAACCCATTTTGTGATCTGATGTTTCCCTGGGGAGTTACACCAAAGTATATCTTAGAATTTGCAGAAAAACTCAATTCAACCAGAACGTGCTACTTTTGAACCAAAGCTCAGATCCGAAAAACAAACGTATATTAGTAGTGTCCTGAGTCGGGAATGCTAAAAAACCAACCCATTTTGTGATCTGATGTTTCCCTGGGGAGTTACATCCAAGTATATCTTAGAATTTGCAGAAAATCTCAATTGAACCAGAACGTGTAACTTTTGAACCAAAGCTCAGATCCGAAAAACAAATGTATATTAGTAGTGTCCTGAGTCGGGAATGCTAAAAAACCATTCCATTTTGTGATCTGATGTTTCCCTGGGGAGTTACACCAAAGTATATCTTAGAATTTGCAGAAAATCTCAATTGAACCAGACATGTAACTTTTGAACCAAAGCTCAGATCCGAAAAACAAACGTATATTAGTAGTGTCCTGAGTCAGGAATGCTAAAAAACCATTCCATTTTGTGATCTGATGTTTCCCTGGGGAGTTACACCAAAGTATATCTTAGAATTTGCAGAAAATCTCAATTGAACCAGACGTGTAACTTTTGAACCAAAGCTCAGATTCGAAAAACAATCATATATTGGTAGTGTCCTGAGTCAGGAATGCTAAAAAACCAACCCATTTTGTGATCTGATGTGTCCCTGGGGAGTTACACCCAAGTATATCTTAGAATTTGCAGAAAATCTCAATTGAACCAGACGTGTAACTTTTGAACCAAAGCTCAGATCCTAAAAACAAACGTATATTAGTAGTGTCCTGAGTCAGGAATGCTAAAAAACCAATCCATTTTGTGATCTGATGTTTCCCTGGGGAGTTACACCAAAGTATATCTTAGAATTTGCAGAAAATCTCAATTGAACCAGACGTGTAACTTTTGAACCAAAGCTCAGATTCGAAAAACAATCATATATTGGTAGTGTCCTGAGTCAGGAATGCTAAAAAACCAATCCATTTTGTGGTCTGATGTTTCCCTGGGGAGTTACACCAAAGTATATCTTAGAATTTGCAGAAAATCTCAATTCAACCAGAACGTGTTAGTTTTGAACCAAAGCTCAGATCCGAAAAACAAACGTATATTGGTAGTGTCCTGAGTCGGGAATGCTAAAAAACCAACCCATTTTGTGATCTGATCTTTCCCTGGGGAGTTACACCAAAGTATATCTTAGAATTTGCAGAAAAACTCAATTCAACCAGAACGTGCTACTTTTGATCCAAAGCTCAGATCCGAAAAACAAACGTATATTGGTAGTGTCCTGAGTCGGGAATGCTAAAAAACCAACCCATTTTGTGATCTGATGTTTCCCTGGGGAGTTACACCCAAGTATATCTTAGAATTTGCAGAAAATGTCAATTGAACCAGAACGTGTAACTTTTGAACCAAAGCTCAGATTCGAAAAACAAACGTATATTAGTAGTGTCCTGAGTCGGGAATGCTAAAAAACCAACCCATTTTGTGATCTGATGTTTCCCTGGGGAGTTACACCAAAGTATATCTTAGAATTTGCAGAAAAACTCAATTGAACCAGACATGTAACTTTTGAACCAAAGCTCAGATCCGAAAAACAAACGTATATTAGTAGTGTCCTGAGTCAGGAATGCTAAAAAACCAATCCATTTTGTGATCTGATGTTTCCCTGGGGAGTTACACCAAAGTATATCTTAGAATTTGCAGAAAATCTCAATTGAACCAGACGTGTAACTTTTGAACCAAAGCTCAGATTCGAAAAACAATCATATATTGGTAGTGTCCTGAGTCAGGAATGCTAAAAAACCAATCCATTTTGTGATCTGATGTTTCCCTGGGGAGTTACACCCAAGTATATCTTAGAATTTGCAGAAAATGTCAATTGAACCAGAACGTGTAACTTTTGAACCAAAGCTCAGATTCGAAAAACAAACGTATATTAGTAGTGTCCTGAGTCGGGAATGCTAAAAAACCAACCCATTTTGTGATCTGATGTTTCCCTGGGGAGTTACACCAAAGTATATCTTAGAATTTGCAGAAAAACTCAATTGAACCAGACATGTAACTTTTGAACCAAAGCTCAGATCCGAAAAACAAACATATATTAGTAGTGTCCTGAGTCAGGAATGCTAAAAAACCAATCCATTTTGTGATCTGATGTTTCCCTGGGGAGTTACACCAAAGTATATCTTAGAATTTGCAGAAAATCTCAATTGAACCAGACGTGTAACTTTTGAACCAAAGCTCAGATTCGAAAAACAATCATATATTGGTAGTGTCCTGAGTCAGGAATGCTAAAAAACCAATCCATTTTGTGATCTGATGTTTCCCTGGGGAGTTACACCAAAGTATATCTTAGAATTTGCAGAAAATGTCAATTGAACCAGAACGTGTAACTTTTGAACCAAAGCTCAGATTCGAAAAACAAACGTATATTAGTAGTGTCCTGAGTCGGGAATGCTAAAAAACCAACCCATTTTGTGATCTGATGTTTCCCTGGGGAGTTACACCAAAGTATATCTTAGAATTTGCAGAAAATCTCAATTGAACCAGACGTGTAACTTTTGAACCAAAGCTCAGATTCGAAAAACAATCATATATTGGTAGTGTCCTGAGTCGGGAATGCTAAAAAACCAACCCGTTTTGTGATCTGATGTTTCCCTGGGGAGTTACACCAAAGTATATCTTAGAATTTGCAGAAAATCTCAATTGAACCAGACATGTAACTTTTGAACCAAAGCTCAGATCCGAAAAACAAACGTATATTAGTAGTGTCCTGAGTCAGGAATGCTAAAAAACCATTCCATTTTGTGATCTGATGTTTCCCTGGGGAGTTACACCAAAGTATATCTTAGAATTTGCAGAAAATCTCAATTGAACCAGACGTGTAACTTTTGAACCAAAGCTCAGATTCGAAAAACAATCATATATTGGTAGTGTCCTGAGTCAGGAATGCTAAAAAACCAACCCATTTTGTGATCTGATGTGTCCCTGGGGAGTTACACCAAAGTATATCTTAGAATTTGCAGAAAATCTCAATTGAACCAGACGTGTAACTTTTGAACCAAAGCTCAGATTCGAAAAACAATCATATATTGGTAGTGTCCTGAGTCGGGAATGCTAAAAAACCAACCCGTTTTGTGATCTGATGTTTCCCTGGGGAGTTACACCAAAGTATATCTTAGAATTTGCAGAAAATCTCAATTGAACCAGACATGTAACTTTTGAACCAAAGCTCAGATCCGAAAAACAAACGTATATTAGTAGTGTCCTGAGTCAGGAATGCTAAAAAACCATTCCATTTTGTGATCTGATGTTTCCCTGGGGAGTTACACCAAAGTATATCTTAGAATTTGCAGAAAATCTCAATTGAACCAGACGTGTAACTTTTGAACCAAAGCTCAGATTCGAAAAACAATCATATATTGGTAGTGTCCTGAGTCAGGAATGCTAAAAAACCAACCCATTTTGTGATCTGATGTGTCCCTGGGGAGTTACACCCAAGTATATCTTAGAATTTGCAGAAAATCTCAATTGAACCAGACGTGTAACTTTTGAACCAAAGCTCAGATCCGAAAAACAAACGTATATTAGTAGTGTCCTGAGTCAGGAATGCTAAAAAACCAATCCATTTTGTGATCTGATGTTTCCCTGGGGAGTTACACCAAAGTATATCTTAGAATTTGCAGAAAATCTCAATTGAACCAGACGTGTAACTTTTGAACCAAAGCTCAGATTCGAAAAACAATCATATATTGGTAGTGTCCTGAGTCAGGAATGCTAAAAAACCAATCCATTTTGTGGTCTGATGTTTCCCTGGGGAGTTACACCAAAGTATATCTTAGAATTTGCAGAAAATCTCAATTCAACCAGAACGTGTTAGTTTTGAACCAAAGCTCAGATCCGAAAAACAAACGTATATTGGTAGTGTCCTGAGTCGGGAATGCTAAAAAACCAACCCATTTTGTGATCTGATCTTTCCCTGGGGAGTTACACCAAAGTATATCTTAGAATTTGCAGAAAAACTCAATTCAACCAGAACGTGCTACTTTTGATCCAAAGCTCAGATCCGAAAAACAAACGTATATTGGTAGTGTCCTGAGTCGGGAATGCTAAAAAACCAACCCATTTTGTGATCTGATGTTTCCCTGGGGAGTTACACCCAAGTATATCTTAGAATTTGCAGAAAATGTCAATTGAACCAGAACGTGTAACTTTTGAACCAAAGCTCAGATTCGAAAAACAAACGTATATTAGTAGTGTCCTGAGTCGGGAATGCTAAAAAACCAACCCATTTTGTGATCTGATGTTTCCCTGGGGAGTTACACCAAAGTATATCTTAGAATTTGCAGAAAAACTCAATTGAACCAGACATGTAACTTTTGAACCAAAGCTCAGATCCGAAAAACAAACGTATATTAGTAGTGTCCTGAGTCAGGAATGCTAAAAAACCAATCCATTTTGTGATCTGATGTTTCCCTGGGGAGTTACACCAAAGTATATCTTAGAATTTGCAGAAAATCTCAATTGAACCAGACGTGTAACTTTTGAACCAAAGCTCAGATTCGAAAAACAATCATATATTGGTAGTGTCCTGAGTCAGGAATGCTAAAAAACCAATCCATTTTGTGGTCTGATGTTTCCCTGGGGAGTTACACCAAAGTATATCTTAGAATTTGCAGAAAATCTCAATTCAACCAGAACGTGTTAGTTTTGAACCAAAGCTCAGATCCGAAAAACAAACGTATATTGGTAGTGTCCTGAGTCGGGAATGCTAAAAAACCAACCCATTTTGTGATCTGATCTTTCCCTGGGGAGTTACACCAAAGTATATCTTAGAATTTGCAGAAAAACTCAATTCAACCAGAACGTGCTACTTTTGATCCAAAGCTCAGATCCGAAAAACAAACGTATATTGGTAGTGTCCTGAGTCGGGAATGCTAAAAAACCAACCCATTTTGTGATCTGATGTTTCCCTGGGGAGTTACACCCAAGTATATCTTAGAATTTGCAGAAAATGTCAATTGAACCAGAACGTGTAACTTTTGAACCAAAGCTCAGATTCGAAAAACAAACGTATATTAGTAGTGTCCTGAGTCGGGAATGCTAAAAAACCAACCCATTTTGTGATCTGATGTTTCCCTGGGGAGTTACACCAAAGTATATCTTAGAATTTGCAGAAAAACTCAATTGAACCAGACATGTAACTTTTGAACCAAAGCTCAGATCCGAAAAACAAACGTATATTAGTAGTGTCCTGAGTCAGGAATGCTAAAAAACCAATCCATTTTGTGATCTGATGTTTCCCTGGGGAGTTACACCAAAGTATATCTTAGAATTTGCAGAAAATCTCAATTGAACCAGACGTGTAACTTTTGAACCAAAGCTCAGATTCGAAAAACAATCATATATTGGTAGTGTCCTGAGTCAGGAATGCTAAAAAACCAATCCATTTTGTGATCTGATGTTTCCCTGGGGAGTTACACCAAAGTATATCTTAGAATTTGCAGAAAATCTCAATTCAACCAGAACCTGTTAGTTTTGAACCAAAGCTCAGATCCGAAAAACAAACGTATATTGGTAGTGTCCTGAGTCGGGAATGCTAAAAAACCAACCCATTTTGTGATCTGATGTTTCCCTGGGGAGTTACACCAAAGTATATCTTAGAATTTGCAGAAAAACTCAATTCAACCAGAACGTGCTACTTTTGAACCAAAGCTCAGATCCGAAAAACAAACGTATATTAGTAGTGTCCTGAGTCGGGAATGCTAAAAAACCAACCCATTTTGTGATCTGATGTTTCCCTGGGGAGTTACATCCAAGTATATCTTAGAATTTGCAGAAAATCTCAATTGAACCAGAACGTGTAACTTTTGAACCAAAGCTCAGATCCGAAAAACAAATGTATATTAGTAGTGTCCTGAGTCGGGAATGCTAAAAAACCAACCCATTTTGTGATCTGATGTTTCCCTGGGGAGTTACACCCAAGTATATCTTAGAATTTGCAGAAAATCTCAATTGAACCAGAACGTGTTAGTTTTGAACCAAAGCTCAGATCCGAAAAACAAACGTATATTAGTAGTGTCCTGAGTCGGGAATGCTAAAAAACCAACCCATTTTGTGATCTGATGTTTCCCTGGGGAGTTACACCAAAGTATATCTTAGAATTTGCAGAAAATCTCAATTGAACCAGACGTGTAACTTTTGAACCAAAGCTCAGATCCGAAAAACAAACGTATATTAGTAGTGTCCTGAGTCAGGAATGCTAAAAAACCAATCCATTTTGTGATCTGATGTTTCCCTGGGGAGTTACACCAAAGTATATCTTAGAATTTGCAGAAAATCTCAATTGAACCAGACGTGTAACTTTTGAACCAAAGCTCAGATTCAAAAAACAATCATATATTGGTAGTGTCCTGAGTCAGGAATGCTAAAAAACCAATCCATTTTGTGGTCTGATGTTTCCCTGGGGAGTTACACCAAAGTATATCTTAGAATTTGCAGAAAATCTCAATTCAACCAGAACGTGTTAGTTTTGAACCAAAGCTCAGATCCGAAAAACAAACGTATATTGGTAGTGTCCTGAGTCGGGAATGCTAAAAAACCAACCCATTTTGTGATCTGATGTTTCCCTGGGGAGTTACACCCAAGTATATCTTAGAATTTGCAGAAAAACTCAATTGAACCAGAACAAATAACTTTTGAACCAAAGCTCAGATTCGAAAAACAAACGTATATTAGTAGTGTCCTCAGTCGGGAATGCTAAAAAACCAACCCATTTTGTGATCTGATGTTTCCCTGGGGAGTTACACCCAAGTATATCTTAGAATTTGCAGAAAATCTCAATTGAACCAGAACGTGTAACTTTTGAACCAAAGCTCAGATCCGAAAAACAAACGTATATTAGTAGTGTCCTGAGTCGGGAATGCTAAAAAACCAACCCATTTTGTGATCTGATGTTTCCCTGGGGAGTTACACCAAAGTATATCTTAGAATTTGCAGAAATACTCAATTCAACCAGAACGTGTTACTTTTGATCCAAAGCTCAGATTCGAAAAACAAACGTATATTAGTAGTGTCCTGAGTCGGGAATGCTAAAAACCAACCCATTTTGTGATCTGATGTTTCCCTGGGGAGTTACACCCAAGTATATCTTAGAATTTGCAGAAAAACTCAATTGAACCAGAACAAATAACTTTTGAACCAAAGCTCAGATTCGAAAAACAAACGTATATTAGTACTGTCCTGAGTCGGGAATGCTAAAAAACCAACCCATTTTGTGATCTGATGTTTCCCTGGGGAGTTACACCAAAGTATATCTTAGAATTTGCAGAAAATCTCAATTGAACCAGACATGTAACTTTGGAAACAAAGCTCAGATCCGAAAAACAAACATATATTAGTAGTGTCCTGAGTCAGGAATGCTAAAAAACCAATCCATTTTGTGATCTGATGTTTCCCTGGGGAGTTACACCAAAGTATATCTTAGAATTTGCAGAAAATCTCAATTGAACCAGACGTGTAACTTTTGAACCAAAGCTCAGATTCGAAAAACAATCATATATTGGTAGTGTCCTGAGTCAGGAATGCTAAAAAACCAACCCATTTTGTGATCTGATGTGTCCCTGGGGAGTTACACCCAAGTATATCTTAGAATTTGCAGAAAATCTCAATTGAACCAGAACGTGTTAGTTTTGAACCAAAGCTCAGATCCGAAAAACAAACGTATATTAGTAGTGTCCTGAGTCGGGAATGCTAAAAAACCAACCCATTTTGTGATCTGATGTTTCCCTGGGGAGTTACATCCAAGTATATCTTAGAATTTGCAGAAAATGTCAATTGAACCAGAACGTGTAACTTTTGAACCAAAGCTCAGATTCGAAAAACAAACGTATATTAGTAGTGTCCTGAGTCGGGAATGCTAAAAAACCAACCCATTTTGTGATCTGATGTTTCCCTGGGGAGTTACACCCAAGTATATCTTAGAATTTGCAGAAAAACTCAATTCAACCAGAACGTGTTACTTTTGATCCAAAGCTCAGATTCGAAAAACAAACGTATATTAGTAGTGTCCTGAGTCGGGAATGCTAAAAAACCAACCCATTTTGTGATCTGATGTTTCCCTGGGGAGTTACACCAAAGTATATCTTAGAATTTGCAGAAAAACTCAATTGAACCAGAACGTGTTACTTTTGATCCAAAGCTCAGATTCGAAAAACAAACGTATATTAGTAGTGTCCTGAGTCGGGAATGCAAAAAACCAACCCATTTTGTGATCTGATGTTTCCCTGGGGAGTTACACCCAAGTATATCTTAGAATTTGCAGAAAAACTCAATTGAACCAGAACAAATAACTTTTGAACCAAAGCTCAGATTCGAAAAACAAACGTATATTAGTAGTGTCCTGAGTCGGGAATGCTAAAAAACCAACCCGTTTTGTGATCTGATGTTTCCCTGGGGAGTTACACCAAAGTATATCTTAGAATTTGCAGAAAATCTCAATTGAACCAGACATGTAACTTTTGAACCAAAGCTCAGATCCGAAAAACAAACGTATATTAGTAGTGTCCTGAGTCAGGAATGCTAAAAAACCATTCCATTTTGTGATCTGATGTTTCCCTGGGGAGTTACACCAAAGTATATCTTAGAATTTGCAGAAAATCTCAATTGAACCAGACGTGTAACTTTTGAACCAAAGCTCAGATTCGAAAAACAATCATATATTGGTAGTGTCCTGAGTCAGGAATGCTAAAAAACCAACCCATTTTGTGATCTGATGTGTCCCTGGGGAGTTACACCCAAGTATATCTTAGAATTTGCAGAAAATCTCAATTGAACCAGACGTGTAACTTTTGAACCAAAGCTCAGATCCGAAAAACAAACGTATATTAGTAGTGTCCTGAGTCAGGAATGCTAAAAAACCAATCCATTTTGTGATCTGATGTTTCCCTGGGGAGTTACACCAAAGTATATCTTAGAATTTGCAGAAAATCTCAATTGAACCAGACGTGTAACTTTTGAACCAAAGCTCAGATTCGAAAAACAATCATATATTGGTAGTGTCCTGAGTCAGGAATGCTAAAAAACCAATCCATTTTGTGGTCTGATGTTTCCCTGGGGAGTTACACCAAAGTATATCTTAGAATTTGCAGAAAATCTCAATTCAACCAGAACGTGTTAGTTTTGAACCAAAGCTCAGATCCGAAAAACAAACGTATATTGGTAGTGTCCTGAGTCGGGAATGCTAAAAAACCAACCCATTTTGTGATCTGATGTTTCCCTGGGGAGTTACACCAAAGTATATCTTAGAATTTTCAGAAAAACTCAATTCAACCAGAACGTGTTACTTTTGATCCAAAGCTCAGATTCGAAAAACAAACGTATATTAGTAGTGTCCTGAGTCCCGAATGCTAAAAAACCAACCCATTTTGTGATCTGATGTTTCCCTGGGGAGTTACACCCAAGTATATCTTAGAATTTGCAGAAAAACTCAATTGAACCAGAACGTGTTACTTTTGATCCAAAGCTCAGATTCGAAAAACAAACGTATATTAGTAGTGTCCTGAGTCGGGAATGCAAAAAACCAACCCATTTTGTGATCTGATGTTTCCCTGGGGAGTTACACCCAAGTATATCTTAGAATTTGCAGAAAAACTCAATTGAACCAGAACAAATAACTTTTGAACCAAAGCTCAGATTCGAAAAACAAACGTATATTAGTAGTGTCCTGAGTCGGGAATGCTAAAAAACCAACCCGTTTTGTGATCTGATGTTTCCCTGGGGAGTTACACCAAAGTATATCTTAGAATTTGCAGACAATCTCAATTGAACCAGACATGTAACTTTTGAACCAAAGCTCAGATCCGAAAAACAAACGTATATTAGTAGTGTCCTGAGTCAGGAATGCTAAAAAACCATTCCATTTTGTGATCTGATGTTTCCCTGGGGAGTTACACCAAAGTATATCTTAGAATTTTCAGAAAAACTCAATTCAACCAGAACGTGTTACTTTTGATCCAAAGCTCAGATTCGAAAAACAAACGTATATTAGTAGTGTCCTGAGTCCCGAATGCTAAAAAACCAACCCATTTTGTGATCTGATGTTTCCCTGGGGAGTTACACCCAAGTATATCTTAGAATTTGCAGAAAAACTCAATTGAACCAGAACGTGTTACTTTTGATCCAAAGCTCAGATTCGAAAAACAAACGTATATTAGTAGTGTCCTGAGTCGGGAATGCTAAAAAACCATTCCATTTTGTGATCTGATGTTTCCCTGGGGAGTTACACCAAAGTATATCTTAGAATTTGCAGAAAATCTCAATTGAACCAGACGTGTAACTTTTGAACCAAAGCTCAGATTCGAAAAACAATCATATATTGGTAGTGTCCTGAGTCAGGAATGCTAAAAAACCAATCCATTTTGTGGTCTGATGTTTCCCTGGGGAGTTACACCAAAGTATATCTTAGAATTTGCAGAAAATCTCAATTCAACCAGAACGTGTTAGTTTTGAACCAAAGCTCAGATCCGAAAAACAAACGTATATTGGTAGTGTCCTGAGTCGGGAATGCTAAAAAACCAACCCATTTTGTGATCTGATGTTTCCCTGGGGAGTTACACCAAAGTATATCTTAGAATTTTCAGAAAAACTCAATTCAACCAGAACGTGCTACTTTTGATCCAAAGCTCAGATCCGAAAAACAAACGTATATTGGTAGTGTCCTGAGTCGGGAATGCTAAAAAACCAACCCATTTTGTGATCTGATGTTTCCCTGGGGAGTTACACCCAAGTATATCTTAGAATTTGCAGAAAATGTCAATTGAACCAGAACGTGTAACTTTTGAACCAAAGCTCAGATTCGAAAAACAAACGTATATTAGTAGTGTCCTGAGTCGGGAATGCTAAAAAACCAACCCATTTTGTGATCTGATGTTTCCCTGGGGAGTTACACCAAAGTATATCTTAGAATTTGCAGAAAAACTCAATTGAACCAGACATGTAACTTTTGAACCAAAGCTCAGATTCGAAAAACAAACGTATATTAGTAGTGTCCTGAGTCGGGAATGCTAAAAAACCAACCCGTTTTGTGATCTGATGTTTCCCTGGGGAGTTACACCCAAGTATATCTTAGAATTTTCAGAAAAACTCAATTCAACCAGAACGTGCTACTTTTGATCCAAAGCTCAGATCCGAAAAACAAACGTATATTGGTAGTGTCCTGAGTCGGGAATGCTAAAAAACCAACCCATTTTGTGATCTGATGTTTCCCTGGGGAGTTACACCCAAGTATATCTTAGAATTTGCAGAAAATGTCAATTGAACCAGAACGTGTAACTTTTGAACCAAAGCTCAGATTCGAAAAACAAACGTATATTAGTAGTGTCCTGAGTCGGGAATGCTAAAAAACCAACCCATTTTGTGATCTGATGTTTCCCTGGGGAGTTACACCAAAGTATATCTTAGAATTTGCAGAAAAACTCAATTGAACCAGACATGTAACTTTTGAACCAAAGCTCAGATTCGAAAAACAAACGTATATTAGTAGTGTCCTGAGTCGGGAATGCTAAAAAACCAACCCGTTTTGTGATCTGATGTTTCCCTGGGGAGTTACACCAAAGTATATCTTAGAATTTGCAGAAAATCTCAATTGAACCAGACATGTAACTTTTGAACCAAAGCTCAGATCCGAAAAACAAACGTATATTAGTAGTGTCCTGAGTCAGGAATGCTAAAAAACCATTCCATTTTGTGATCTGATGTTTCCCTGGGGAGTTACACCAAAGTATATCTTAGAATTTGCAGAAAATCTCAATTGAACCAGACGTGTAACTTTTGAACCAAAGCTCAGATTCGAAAAACAATCATATATTGGTAGTGTCCTGAGTCAGGAATGCTAAAAAACCAACCCATTTTGTGATCTGATGTGTCCCTGGGGAGTTACACCCAAGTATATCTTAGAATTTGCAGAAAATCTCAATTGAACCAGACGTGTAACTTTTGAACCAAAGCTCAGATCCGAAAAACAAACGTATATTAGTAGTGTCCTGAGTCAGGAATGCTAAAAAACCAATCCATTTTGTGATCTGATGTTTCCCTGGGGAGTTACACCAAAGTATATCTTAGAATTTGCAGAAAATCTCAATTGAACCAGACGTGTAACTTTTGAACCAAAGCTCAGATTCGAAAAACAATCATATATTGGTAGTGTCCTGAGTCAGGAATGCTAAAAAACCAATCCATTTTGTGGTCTGATGTTTCCCTGGGGAGTTACACCAAAGTATATCTTAGAATTTGCAGAAAATCTCAATTCAACCAGAACGTGTTAGTTTTGAACCAAAGCTCAGATCCGAAAAACAAACGTATATTGGTAGTGTCCTGAGTCGGGAATGCTAAAAAACCAACCCATTTTGTGATCTGATGTTTCCCTGGGGAGTTACACCAAAGTATATCTTAGAATTTTCAGAAAAACTCAATTCAACCAGAACGTGCTACTTTTGATCCAAAGCTCAGATCCGAAAAACAAACGTATATTGGTAGTGTCCTGAGTCGGGAATGCTAAAAAACCAACCCATTTTGTGATCTGATGTTTCCCTGGGGAGTTACACCCAAGTATATCTTAGAATTTGCAGAAAATGTCAATTGAACCAGAACGTGTAACTTTTGAACCAAAGCTCAGATTCGAAAAACAAACGTATATTAGTAGTGTCCTGAGTCGGGAATGCTAAAAAACCAACCCATTTTGTGATCTGATGTTTCCCTGGGGAGTTACACCAAAGTATATCTTAGAATTTGCAGAAAAACTCAATTGAACCAGACATGTAACTTTTGAACCAAAGCTCAGATCCGAAAAACAAACGTATATTAGTAGTGTCCTGAGTCAGGAATGCTAAAAAACCAATCCATTTTGTGATCTGATGTTTCCCTGGGGAGTTACACCAAAGTATATCTTAGAATTTGCAGAAAATCTCAATTGAACCAGACGTGTAACTTTTGAACCAAAGCTCAGATTCGAAAAACAATCATATATTGGTAGTGTCCTGAGTCAGGAATGCTAAAAAACCAACCCATTTTGTGATCTGATGTGTCCCTGGGGAGTTACACCCAAGTATATCTTAGAATTTGCAGAAAATCTCAATTGAACCAGACGTGTAACTTTTGAACCAAAGCTCAGATCCGAAAAACAAACGTATATTAGTAGTGTCCTGAGTCAGGAATGCTAAAAAACCAATCCATTTTGTGATCTGATGTTTCCCTGGGGAGTTACACCAAAGTATATCTTAGAATTTGCAGAAAATCTCAATTGAACCAGACGTGTAACTTTTGAACCAAAGCTCAGATTCGAAAAACAATCATATATTGGTAGTGTCCTGAGTCAGGAATGCTAAAAAACCAATCCATTTTGTGGTCTGATGTTTCCCTGGGGAGTTACACCTAAGTATATCTTAGAATTTGCAGAAAATCTCAATTCAACCAGAACGTGTTAGTTTTGAACCAAAGCTCAGATCCGAAAAACAAACGTATATTGGTAGTGTCCTGAGTCGGGAATGCTAAAAAACCAACCCATTTTGTGATCTGATGTTTCCCTGGGGAGTTACACCAAAGTATATCTTAGAATTTTCAGAAAAACTCAATTCAACCAGAACGTGCTACTTTTGATCCAAAGCTCAGATCCGAAAAACAAACGTATATTGGTAGTGTCCTGAGTCGGGAATGCTAAAAAACCAACCCATTTTGTGATCTGATGTTTCCCTGGGGAGTTACACCCAAGTATATCTTAGAATTTGCAGAAAATGTCAATTGAACCAGAACGTGTAACTTTTGAACCAAAGCTCAGATTCGAAAAACAAACGTATATTAGTAGTGTCCTGAGTCGGGAATGCTAAAAAACCAACCCATTTTGTGATCTGATGTTTCCCTGGGGAGTTACACCCAAGTATATCTTAGAATTTGCAGAAAATCTCAATTGAACCAGACGTGTAACTTTTGAACCAAAGCTCAGATCCGAAAAACAAACGTATATTAGTAGTGTCCTGAGTCAGGAATGCTAAAAAACCAATCCATTTTGTGATCTGATGTTTCCCTGGGGAGTTACACCAAAGTATATCTTAGAATTTGCAGAAAATCTCAATTGAACCAGACGTGTAACTTTTGAACCAAAGCTCAGATTCGAAAAACAATCATATATTGGTAGTGTCCTGAGTCAGGAATGCTAAAAAACCAATCCATTTTGTGGTCTGATGTTTCCCTGGGGAGTTACACCAAAGTATATCTTAGAATTTGCAGAAAATCTCAATTCAACCAGAAGGTGTTAGTTTTGAACCAAAGCTCAGATCCGAAAAACAAACGTATATTGGTAGTGTCCTGAGTCGGGAATGCTAAAAAACCAACCCATTTTGTGATCTG
Source organism: Thamnophis sirtalis (assembly GCF_051295495.1). Classification (NCBI taxonomy): domain Eukaryota; kingdom Metazoa; phylum Chordata; class Lepidosauria; order Squamata; family Natricidae; genus Thamnophis; species Thamnophis sirtalis. Next base: position 60,846,382 of record NW_028261388.1, read on the forward strand.
ATGTTTCCCTGGGGAGTTACACCAAAGTATATCTTAGAATTTTCAGAAAAACTCAATTCAACCAGAACGTGCTACTTTTGATCCAAAGCTCAGATCCGAAAAACAAACGTATATTGGTAGTGTCCTGAGTCGGGAATGCTAAAAAACCAACCCATTTTGTGATCTGATGTTTCCCTGGGGAGTTACACCCAAGTATATCTTAGAATTTGCAGAAAATGTCAATTGAACCAGAACGTGTAACTTTTGAACCAAAGCTCAGATTCGAAAAACAAACGTATATTAGTAGTGTCCTGAGTCGGGAATGCTAAAAAACCAACCCATTTTGTGATCTGATGTTTCCCTGGGGAGTTACACCAAAGTATATCTTAGAATTTGCAGAAAAACTCAATTGAACCAGACATGTAACTTTTGAACCAAAGCTCAGATCCGAAAAACAAACGTATATTAGTAGTGTCCTGAGTCAGGAATGCTAAAAAACCAATCCATTTTGTGATCTGATGTTTCCCTGGGGAGTTACACCAAAGTATATCTTAGAATTTGCAGAAAATCTCAATTGAACCAGACGTGTAACTTTTGAACCAAAGCACAGATTCGAAAAACAATCATATATTGGTAGTGTCCTGAGTCAGGAATGCTAAAAAACCAATCCATTTTGTGATCTGATGTTTCCCTGGGGAGTTACACCAAAGTATATCTTAGAATTTGCAGAAAATCTCAATTCAACCAGAACGTGTTAGTTTTGAACCAAAGCTCAGATCCGAAAAACAAACGTATATTGGTAGTGTCCTGAGTCGGGAATGCTAAAAAACCAACCCATTTTGTGATCTGATGTTTCCCTGGGGAGTTACACCAAAGTATATCTTAGAATTTGCAGAAAAACTCAATTCAACCAGAACGTGCTACTTTTGAACCAAAGCTCAGATCCGAAAAACAAACGTATATTAGTAGTGTCCTGAGTCGGGAATGCTAAAAAACCAACCCATTTTGTGATCTGATGTTTCCCTGGGGAGTTACATCCAAGTATATCTTAGAATTTGCAGAAAATCTCAATTGAACCAGAACGTGTAACTTTTGAACCAAAGCTCAGATCCAAAAAACAAACGTATATTAGTAGTGTCCTGAGTCGGGAATGCTAAAAAACCAACCCATTTTGTGATCTGATGTTTCCCTGGGGAGTTACACCCAAGTATATCTTAGAATTTGCAGAAAATCTCAATTGAACCAGAACGTGTTAGTTTTGAACCAAAGCTCAGATCCGAAAAACAAACGTATATTAGTAGTGTCCTGAGTCGGGAATGCTAAAAAACCAACCCATTTTGTGATCTGATGTTTCCCTGGGGAGTTACACCAAAGTATATCTTAGAATTTGCAGAAAATCTCAATTGAACCAGACGTGTAACTTTTGAACCAAAGCTCAGATTCGAAAAACAATCATATATTGGTAGTGTCCTGAGTCAGGAATGCTAAAAAACCAATCCATTTTGTGATCTGATGTTTCCCTGGGGAGTTACACCAAAGTATATCTTAGAATTTGCAGAAAATCTCAATTAACCAGAACGTGTTAGTTTTGAACCAAAGCTCAGATCTGAAAAACAAACGTATATTGGTAGTGTCCTGAGTCGGGAATGCTAAAAAACCAACCCATTTTGTGATCTGATGTTTCCCTGGGGAGTTACACCAAAGTATATCTTAGAATTTGCAGAAAAACTCAATTCAACCAGAACGTGCTACTTTTGATCCAAAGCTCAGATCCGAAAAACAAACGTATATTGGTAGTGTCCTGAGTCGGGAATGCTAAAAAACCAACCCATTTTGTGATCTGATGTTTCCCTGGGGAGTTACACCCAAGTATATCTTAGAATTTGCAGAAAATGTCAATTGAACCAGAACGTGTAACTTTTGAACCAAAGCTCAGATTCGAAAAACAAACGTATATTAGTAGTGTCCTGAGTCGGGAATGCTAAAAAACCAACCCATTTTGTGATCTGATGTTTCCCTGGGGAGTTACACCAAAGTATATCTTAGAATTTGCAGAAAAACTCAATTCAACCAGAACGTGCTACTTTTGATGCAAAGCTCAGATTGGAAAAACAAACGTATATTAGTAGTGTCCTGAGTCGGGAATGCTAAAAAACCAACCCATTTTGTGATCTGATGTTTCCCTGGGGAGTTACACCCAAGTATATCTTAGAATTTGCAGAAAATGTCAATTGAACCAGAACGTGTAACTTTTGAACCAAAGCTCAGATTCGAAAAACAAACGTATATTAGTAGTGTCCTGAGTCGGGAATGCTAAAAAACCAACCCATTTTGTGATCTGATGTTTCCCTGGGGAGTTACACCCAAGTATATCTTAGAATTTGCAGAAAATCCCAATTGAACCAGAACGTGTTAGTTTTGAACCAAAGCTCAGATCCGAAAAACAAACGTATATTAGTAGTGTCCTGAGTCGGGAATGCTAAAAAACTACTCCATTTTGTGATCTGATGTTTCCCTGGGGAGTTACACCCAAGTATATCTTAGAATTTGCAGAAAATCTCAATTGAACCAGAACGTGTTAGTTTTGAACCAAAGCTCAGATCCGAAAAACAAACGTATATTAGTAGTGTCCTGAGTCGGGAATGCTAAAAAACTACTCCATTTTGTGATCTGATGTTTCCCTGGGGAGTTACACCCAAGTATATCTTAGAATTTGCAGAAAATCTCAATTGAACCAGAACGTGTTAGTTTTGAACCAAAGCTCAGATCCGAAAAACAAACGTATATTAGTAGTGTCCTGAGTCGGGAATGCTAAAAAACCAACCCATTTTGTGATCTGATGTTTCCCTGGGGAGTTACATCCAAGTATATCTTAGAATTTGCAGAAAATCTCAATTGAACCAGAACGTGTAACTTTTGAACCAAAGCTCAGATCCGAAAAACAAACGTATATTAGTAGTGTCCGAGTCGGGAATGCTAAAAAACCACTCCATTTTGTGATCTGATGTTTCCCTGGGGAGTTACACCCAAGTATATCTTAGAATTTTGCAGAAAATCTCAATTGAACCAGAACGTGTTAGTTTTGAACCAAAGCTCACATCCGAAAAACAAACGTATATTAGTAGTGTCCTGAGTCGGGAATGCTAAAAAACCAACCCATTTTGTGATCTGATGTTTCCCTGGGGAGTTACACCCAAGTATATCTTAGAATTTGCAGAAAATCTCAATTGAACCAGAACGTGTTAGTTTTGAACCAAAGCTCAGATCCGAAAAACAAACGTATATTAGTAGTGTCCTGAGTCGGGAATGCTAAAAAACCAACCCATTTTGTGATCTGATGTTTCCCTGGGGAGTTACATCCAAGTATAACTTAGAATTTGCAGAAAATCTCAATTGAACCAGAATGTGTAACTTTTGAACCAAAGCTCAGATTCGAAAAACAAACGTATATTAGTAGTGTCCTGAGTCAGGAATGCTAAAAAACCAACCCATTTTGTGATCTGATGTTTCCCTGGGGAGTTACACCAAAGTATATCTGAGAATTTGCAGAAAAACTCAATTCAACCAGAACGTGCTACTTTTGATGCAAAGCTCAGATTGGAAAAACAAACGTATATTAGTAGTGTCCTGAGTCGGGAATGCTAAAAAACCAACCCATTTTGTGATCTGATGTTTCCCTGGGGAGTTACACCCAAGTATATCTTAGAATTTGCAGAAAATGTCAATTGAACCAGAACGTGTAACTTTTGAACCAAAGCTCAGATTCGAAAAACAAACGTATATTAGTAGTGTCCTGAGTCGGGAATGCTAAAAAACCAACCCATTTTGTGATCTGATGTTTCCCTGGGGAGTTACACCAAAGTATATCTTAGAATTTGCAGAAAATCTCAATTGAACCAGACGTGTAACTTTTGAACCAAAGCTCAGATTCGAAAAACAATCATATATTGGTAGTGTCCTGAGTCAGGAATGCTAAAAAACCAATCCATTTTGTGATCTGATGTTTCCCTGGGGAGTTACACCAAAGTATATCTTAGAATTTGCAGAAAATCTCAATTCAACCAGAACGTGTTAGTTTTGAACCAAAGCTCAGATCCGAAAAACAAACGTATATTGGTAGTGTCCTGAGTCGGGAATGCTAAAAAACCAACCCATTTTGTGATCTGATGTTTCCCTGGGGAGTTACACCAAAGTATATCTTAGAATTTGCAGAAAAACTCAATTCAACCAGAACGTGCTACTTTTGAACCAAAGCTCAGATCCGAAAAACAAACGTATATTAGTAGTGTCCTGAGTCGGGAATGCTAAAAAACCAACCCATTTTGTGATCTGATGTTTCCCTGGGGAGTTACATCCAAGTATATCTTAGAATTTGCAGAAAATCTCAATTGAACCAGAACGTGTAACTTTTGAACCAAAGCTCAGATCCGAAAAACAAACGTATATTAGTAGTGTCCTGAGTCGGGAATGCTAAAAAACCAACCCATTTTGTGATCTGATGTTTCCCTGGGGAGTTACACCCAAGTATATCTTAGAATTTGCAGAAAATCTCAATTGAACCAGAACGTGTTAGTTTTGAACCAAAGCTCAGATCCGAAAAACAAACGTATATTAGTAGTGTCCTGAGTCGGGAATGCTAAAAAACCAACCCATTTTGTGATCTGATGTTTCCCTGGGGAGTTACATCCAAGTATAACTTAGAATTTGCAGAAAATCTCAATTGAACCAGAATGTGTAACTTTTGAACCAAAGCTCAGATTCGAAAAACAAACGTATATTAGTAGTGTCCTGAGTCAGGAATGCTAAAAAACCAACCCATTTTGTGATCTGATGTTTCCCTGGGGAGTTACACCAAAGTATATCTTAGAATTTGCAGAAAAACTCAATTCAAGCAGAACGTGCTACTTTTGATGCAAAGCTCAGATTGGAAAAACAAACGTATATTAGTAGTGTCCTGAGTCGGGAATGCTAAAAAACCAACCCATTTTGTGATCTGATGTTTCCCTGGGGAGTTACACCCAAGTATATCTTAGAATTTGCAGAAAATGTCAATTGAACCAGAACGTGTAACTTTTGAACCAAAGCTCAGATTCGAAAAACAAACGTATATTAGTAGTGTCCTGAGTTGGGAATGCTAAAAAACCAACCCATTTTGTGATCTGATGTTTCCCTGGGGAGTTACACCAAAGTATATCTTAGAATTTGCAGAAAAACTCAATTGAACCAGAACGTGTAACTTTTGAACCAAAGCTCAGATCCGAAAAACAAACGTATATTAGTAGTGTCCGAGTCGGGAATGCTAAAAAACCACTCCATTTTGTGATCTGATGTTTCCCTGGGGAGTTACACCCAAGTATATCTTAGAATTTTGCAGAAAATCTCAATTGAACCAGAACGTGTTAGTTTTGAACCAAAGCTCAGATCCGAAAAACAAACGTATATTAGTAGTGTCCTGAGTCGGGAATGCTAAAAAACCAACCCATTTTGTGATCTGATGTTTCCCTGGGGAGTTACACCCAAGTATATCTTAGAATTTGCAGAAAATCTCAATTGAACCAGAACGTGTTAGTTTTGAACCAAAGCTCAGATCCGAAAAACAAACGTATATTAGTAGTGTCCTGAGTCGGGAATGCTAAAAAACCAACCCATTTTGTGATCTGATGTTTCCCTGGGGAGTTACATCCAAGTATAACTTAGAATTTGCAGAAAATCTCAATTGAACCAGAATGTGTAACTTTTGAACCAAAGCTCAGATTCGAAAAACAAACGTATATTAGTAGTGTCCTGAGTCAGGAATGCTAAAAAACCAACCCATTTTGTGATCTGATGTTTCCCTGGGGAGTTACACCAAAGTATATCTTAGAATTTGCAGAAAAACTCAATTCAACCAGAACGTGCTACTTTTGATGCAAAGCTCAGATTGGAAAAACAAACGTATATTAGTAGTGTCCTGAGTGGGAATGCTAAAAAACCAACCCATTTTGTGATCTGATGTTTCCCTGGGGAGTTACACCCAAGTATATCTTAGAATTTGCAGAAAATGTCAATTGAACCAGAACGTGTAACTTTTGAACCAAAGCTCAGATTCGAAAAACAAACGTATATTAGTAGTGTCCTGAGTCGGGAATGCTAAAAAACCAACCCATTTTGTGATCTGATGTTTCCCTGGGGAGTTACACCAAAGTATATCTTAGAATTTGCAGAAAATCTCAATTGAACCAGACGTGTAACTTTTGAACCAAAGCTCAGATTCGAAAAACAATCATATATTGGTAGTGTCCTGAGTCAGGAATGCTAAAAAACCAATCCATTTTGTGATCTGATGTTTCCCTGGGGAGTTACACCAAAGTATATCTTAGAATTTGCAGAAAATCTCAATTCAACCAGAACGTGTTAGTTTTGAACCAAAGCTCAGATCCGAAAAACAAACGTATATTGGTAGTGTCCTGAGTCGGGAATGCTAAAAAACCAACCCATTTTGTGATCTGATGTTTCCCTGGGGAGTTACACCAAAGTATATCTTAGAATTTGCAGAAAAACTCAATTCAACCAGAACGTGCTACTTTTGAACCAAAGCTCAGATCCGAAAAACAAACGTATATTAGTAGTGTCCTGAGTCGGGAATGCTAAAAAACCAACCCATTTTGTGATCTGATGTTTCCCTGGGGAGTTACATCCAAGTATATCTTAGAATTTGCAGAAAATCTCAATTGAACCAGAACGTGTAACTTTTGAACCAAAGCTCAGATCCGAAAAACAAACGTATATTAGTAGTGTCCTGAGTCGGGAATGCTAAAAAACCAACCCATTTTGTGATCTGATGTTTCCCTGGGGAGTTACATCCAAGTATATCTTAGAATTTGCAGAAAATCTCAATTGAACCAGAACGTGTAACTTTTGAACCAAAGCTCAGATCCGAAAAACAAACGTATATTAGTAGTGTCCTGAGTCGGGAATGCTAAAAAACCAACCCATTTTGTGATCTGATGTTTCCCTGGGGAGTTACACCCAAGTATATCTTAGAATTTGCAGAAAATCTCAATTGAACCAGAACGTGTTAGTTTTGAACCAAAGCTCAGATCCGAAAAACAAACGTATATTAGTAGTGTCCTGAGTCGGGAATGCTAAAAAACCAACCCATTTTGTGATCTGATGTTTCCCTGGGGAGTTACATCCAAGTATAACTTAGAATTTGCAGAAAATCTCAATTGAACCAGAATGTGTAACTTTTGAACCAAAGCTCAGATTCGAAAAACAAACGTATATTAGTAGTGTCCTGAGTCAGGAATGCTAAAAAACCAACCCATTTTGTGATCTGATGTTTCCCTGGGGAGTTACACCAAAGTATATCTTAGAATTTGCAGAAAAACTCAATTGAACCAGAACGTGTTAGTTTTGAACCAAAGCTCAGATCCGAAAAACAAACGTATATTAGTAGTGTCCTGAGTCGGGAATGCTAAAAAACCAACCCATTTTGTGATCTGATGTTTCCCTGGGGAGTTACATCCAAGTATAACTTAGAATTTGCAGAAAATCTCAATTGAACCAGAATGTGTAACTTTTGAACCAAAGCTCAGATTCGAAAAACAAACGTATATTAGTAGTGTCCTGAGTCAGGAATGCTAAAAAACCAACCCATTTTGTGATCTGATGTTTCCCTGGGGAGTTACACCAAAGTATATCTTAGAATTTGCAGAAAAACTCAATTCAACCAGAACGTGCTACTTTTGAACCAAAGCTCAGATCCGAAAAACAAACGTATATTAGTAGTGTCCTGAGTCGGGAATGCTAAAAAACCAACCCATTTTGTGATCTGATGTTTCCCTGGGGAGTTACATCCAAGTATATCTTAGAATTTGCAGAAAATCTCAATTGAACCAGAACGTGTAACTTTTGAACCAAAGCTCAGATCCGAAAAACAAACGTATATTAGTAGTGTCCTGAGTCGGGAATGCTAAAAAACCAACCCATTTTGTGATCTGATGTTTCCCTGGGGAGTTACACCCAAGTATATCTTAGAATTTGCAGAAAATCTCAATTGAACCAGAACGTGTTAGTTTTGAACCAAAGCTCAGATCCGAAAAACAAACGTATATTGGTAGTGTCCTGAGTCGGGAATGCTAAAAAACCAACCCATTTTGTGATCTGATGTTTCCCTGGGGAGTTACACCAAAGTATATCTTAGAATTTGCAGAAAAACTCAATTCAACCAGAACGTGCTACTTTTGAACCAAAGCTCAGATCCGAAAAAGAAACGTATATTAGTAGTGTCCTGAGTCGGGAATGCTAAAAAACCAACCCATTTTGTGATCTGATGTTTCCCTGGGGAGTTACATCCAAGTATATCTTAGAATTTGCAGAAAATCTCAATTGAACCAGAACGTGTAACTTTTGAACCAAAGCTCAGATCCGAAAAACAAACGTATATTAGTAGTGTCCTGAGTCGGGAATGCTAAAAAACCAACCCATTTTGTGATCTGATGTTTCCCTGGGGAGTTACACCCAAGTATATCTTAGAATTTGCAGAAAATCTCAATTGAACCAGAACGTGTTAGTTTTGAACCAAAGCTCAGATCCGAAAAACAAACGTATATTAGTAGTGTCCTGAGTCGGGAATGCTAAAAAACCAACCCATTTTGTGATCTGATGTTTCCCTGGGGAGTTACACCAAAGTATATCTTAGAATTTGCAGAAAATCTCAATTGAACCAGACGTGTAACTTTTGAACCAAAGCTCAGATTCGAAAAACAATCATATATTGGTAGTGTCCTGAGTCAGGAATGCTAAAAAACCAATCCATTTTGTGATCTGATGTTTCCCTGGGGAGTTACACCAAAGTATATCTTAGAATTTGCAGAAAATCTCAATTAACCAGAACGTGTTAGTTTTGAACCAAAGCTCAGATCCGAAAAACAAACGTATATTGGTAGTGTCCTGAGTCGGGAATGCTAAAAAACCAACCCATTTTGTGATCTGATGTTTCCCTGGGGAGTTACACCAAAGTATATCTTAGAATTTGCAGAAAAACTCAATTCAACCAGAACGTGCTACTTTTGATCCAAAGCTCAGATCCGAAAAACAAACGTATATTGGTAATGTCCTGAGTCGGGAATGCTAAAAAACCAACCCATTTTGTGATCTGATGTTTCCCTGGGGAGTTACACCCAAGTATATCTTAGAATTTGCAGAAAATGTCAATTGAACCAGAACGTGTAACTTTTGAACCAAAGCTCAGATTCGAAAAACAAACGTATATTAGTAGTGTCCTGAGTCGGGAATGCTAAAAAACCAACCCATTTTGTGATCTGATGTTTCCCTGGGGAGTTACACCAAAGTATATCTTAGAATTTGCAGAAAAACTCAATTCAACCAGAACGTGCTACTTTTGATGCAAAGCTCAGATTGGAAAAACAAACGTATATTAGTAGTGTCCTGAGTCAGGAATGCTAAAAAACCAACCCATTTTGTGATCTGATGTTTCCCTGGGGAGTTACACCCAAGTATATCTTAGAATTTGCAGAAAATGTCAATTGAACCAGAACGTGTAACTTTTGAACCAAAGCTCAGATTCGAAAAACAAACGTATATTAGTAGTGTCCTGAGTCGGGAATGCTAAAAAACCAACCCATTTTGTGATCTGATGTTTCCCTGGGGAGTTACACCCAAGTATATCTTAGAATTTGCAGAAAATCCCAATTGAACCAGAACGTGTTAGTTTTGAACCAAAGCTCAGATCCGAAAAACAAACGTATATTAGTAGTGTCCTGAGTCGGGAATGCTAAAAAACTACTCCATTTTGTGATCTGATGTTTCCCTGGGGAGTTACACCCAAGTATATCTTAGAATTTGCAGAAAATCTCAATTGAACCAGAACGTGTTAGTTTTGAACCAAAGCTCAGATCCGAAAAACAAACGTATATTAGTAGTGTCCTGAGTCGGGAATGCTAAAAAACTACTCCATTTTGTGATCTGATGTTTCCCTGGGGAGTTACACCCAAGTATATCTTAGAATTTGCAGAAAATCTCAATTGAACCAGAACGTGTTAGTTTTGAACCAAAGCTCAGATCCGAAAAACAAACGTATATTAGTAGTGTCCTGAGTCGGGAATGCTAAAAAACCAACCCATTTTGTGATCTGATGTTTCCCTGGGGAGTTACATCCAAGTATATCTTAGAATTTGCAGAAAATCTCAATTGAACCAGAACGTGTAACTTTTGAACCAAAGCTCAGATCCGAAAAACAAACGTATATTAGTAGTGTCCGAGTCGGGAATGCTAAAAAACCACTCCATTTTGTGATCTGATGTTTCCCTGGGGAGTTACACCCAAGTATATCTTAGAATTTTGCAGAAAATCTCAATTGAACCAGAACGTGTTAGTTTTGAACCAAAGCTCAGATCCGAAAAACAAACGTATATTAGTAGTGTCCTGAGTCGGGAATGCTAAAAAACCAACCCATTTTGTGATCTGATGTTTCCCTGGGGAGTTACACCCAAGTATATCTTAGAATTTGCAGAAAATCTCAATTGAACCAGAACGTGTTAGTTTTGAACCAAAGCTCAGATCCGAAAAACAAACGTATATTAGTAGTGTCCTGAGTCGGGAATGCTAAAAAACCAACCCATTTTGTGATCTGATGTTTCCCTGGGGAGTTACATCCAAGTATATCTTAGAATTTGTAGAAAATGTCAATTGAACCAGAACGTGTAACTTTTGAACCAAAGCTCAGATTCGAAAAACAAACGTATATTAGTAGTGTCCTGAGTCGGGAATGCTAAAAAACCAACCCATTTTGTGATCTGATGTTTCCCTGGGGAGTTACACCCAAGTATATCTTAGAATTTGCAGAAAAACTCAATTCAACCAGAACGTGTTACTTTTGATCCAAAGCTCAGATTCGAAAAACAAACGTATATTAGTAGTGTCCTGAGTCGGGAATGCTAAAAAACCAACCCATTTTGTGATCTGATGTTTCCCTGGGGAGTTACACCAAAGTATATCTTAGAATTTGCAGAAAAACTCAATTGAACCAGAACGTGTTACTTTTGATCCAAAGCTCAGATTCGAAAAACAAACGTATATTAGTAGTGTCCTGAGTCGGGAATGCAAAAAACCAACCCATTTTGTGATCTGATGTTTCCCTGGGGAGTTACACCCAAGTATATCTTAGAATTTGCAGAAAAACTCAATTGAACCAGAACAAATAACTTTTGAACCAAAGCTCAGATTCGAAAAACAAACGTATATTAGTAGTGTCCTGAGTCGGGAATGCTAAAAAACCAACCCGTTTTGTGATCTGATGTTTCCCTGGGGAGTTACACCAAAGTATATCTTAGAATTTGCAGAAAATCTCAATTGAACCAGACATGTAACTTTTGAACCAAAGCTCAGATCCGAAAAACAAACGTATATTAGTAGTGTCCTGAGTCAGGAATGCTAAAAAACCATTCCATTTTGTGATCTGATGTTTCCCTGGGGAGTTACACCAAAGTATATCTTAGAATTTGCAGAAAATCTCAATTGAACCAGACGTGTAACTTTTGAACCAAAGCTCAGATTCGAAAAACAATCATATATTGGTAGTGTCCTGAGTCAGGAATGCTAAAAAACCAACCCATTTTGTGATCTGATGTGTCCCTGGGGAGTTACACCCAAGTATATCTTAGAATTTGCAGAAAATCTCAATTGAACCAGACGTGTAACTTTTGAACCAAAGCTCAGATCCGAAAAACAAACGTATATTAGTAGTGTCCTGAGTCAGGAATGCTAAAAAACCAATCCATTTTGTGATCTGATGTTTCCCTGGGGAGTTACACCAAAGTATATCTTAGAATTTGCAGAAAATCTCAATTGAACCAGACGTGTAACTTTTGAACCAAAGCTCAGATTCGAAAAACAATCATATATTGGTAGTGTCCTGAGTCAGGAATGCTAAAAAACCAATCCATTTTGTGGTCTGATGTTTCCCTGGGGAGTTACACCAAAGTATATCTTAGAATTTGCAGAAAATCTCAATTCAACCAGAACGTGTTAGTTTTGAACCAAAGCTCAGATCCGAAAAACAAACGTATATTGGTAGTGTCCTGAGTCGGGAATGCTAAAAAACCAACCCATTTTGTGATCTGATGTTTCCCTGGGGAGTTACACCAAAGTATATCTTAGAATTTTCAGAAAAACTCAATTCAACCAGAACGTGCTACTTTTGATCCAAAGCTCAGATCCGAAAAACAAACGTATATTGGTAGTGTCCTGAGTCGGGAATGCTAAAAAACCAACCCATTTTGTGATCTGATGTTTCCCTGGGGAGTTACACCCAAGTATATCTTAGAATTTGCAGAAAATGTCAATTGAACCAGAACGTGTAACTTTTGAACCAAAGCTCAGATTCGAAAAACAAACGTATATTAGTAGTGTCCTGAGTCGGGAATGCTAAAAAACCAACCCATTTTGTGATCTGATGTTTCCCTGGGGAGTTACACCAAAGTATATCTTAGAATTTGCAGAAAAACTCAATTGAACCAGACATGTAACTTTTGAACCAAAGCTCAGATCCGAAAAACAAACGTATATTAGTAGTGTCCTGAGTCAGGAATGCTAAAAAACCAACCCATTTTGTGATCTGATGTTTCCCTGGGGAGTTACACCAAAGTATATCTTAGAATTTGCAGAAAAACTCAATTCAACCAGAACGTGCTACTTTTGAACCAAAGCTCAGATCCGAAAAACAAACGTATATTAGTAGTGTCCTGAGTCGGGAATGCTAAAAAACCAACCCATTTTGTGATCTGATGTTTCCCTGGGGAGTTACACCCAAGTATATCTTAGAATTTGCAGAAAATCTCAATTGAACCAGAACGTGTTAGTTTTGAACCAAAGCTCAGATCCGAAAAACAAACGTATATTAGTAGTGTCCTGAGTCGGGAATGCTAAAAAACCAACCCATTTTGTGATCTGATGTTTCCCTGGGGAGTTACACCAAAGTATATCTTAGAATTTGCAGAAAATCTCAATTGAACCAGACGTGTAACTTTTGAACCAAAGCTCAGATTCGAAAAACAATCATATATTGGTAGTGTCCTGAGTCAGGAATGCTAAAAAACCAATCCATTTTGTGATCTGATGTTTCCCTGGGGAGTTACACCAAAGTATATCTTAGAATTTGCAGAAAATCTCAATTAACCAGAACGTGTTAGTTTTGAACCAAAGCTCAGATCCGAAAAACAAACGTATATTGGTAGTGTCCTGAGTCGGGAATGCTAAAAAACCAACCCATTTTGTGATCTGATGTTTCCCTGGGGAGTTACACCAAAGTATATCTTAGAATTTGCAGAAAAACTCAATTCAACCAGAACGTGCTACTTTTGATCCAAAGCTCAGATCCGAAAAACAAACGTATATTGGTAGTGTCCTGAGTCGGGAATGCTAAAAAACCAACCCATTTTGTGATCTGATGTTTCCCTGGGGAGTTACACCCAAGTATATCTTAGAATTTGCAGAAAATGTCAATTGAACCAGAACGTGTAACTTTTGAACCAAAGCTCAGATTCGAAAAACAAACGTATATTAGTAGTGTCCTGAGTCGGGAATGCTAAAAATCCAACCCATTTTGTGATCTGAGGTTTCCCTGGGGAGTTACACCAAAGTATATCTTAGAATTTGCAGAAAAACTCAATTCAACCAGAACGTGCTACTTTTGATGCAAAGCTCAGATTGGAAAAACAAACGTATATTAGTAGTGTCCTGAGTCGGGAATGCTAAAAAACCAACCCATTTTGTGATCTGATGTTTCCCTGGGGAGTTACACCCAAGTATATCTTAGAATTTGCAGAAAATGTCAATTGAACCAGAACGTGTAACTTTTGAACCAAAGCTCAGATTCGAAAAACAAACGTATATTAGTAGTGTCCTGAGTCGAGAATGCTAAAAAACCAACCCATTTTGTGATCTGATGTTTCCCTTGGGAGTTACACCCAAGTATATCTTAGAATTTGCAGAAAATCCCAATTGAACCAGAACGTGTTAGTTTTGAACCAAAGCTCAGATCCGAAAAACAAACGTATATTAGTAGTGTCCTGAGTCGGGAATGCTAAAAAACTACTCCATTTTGTGATCTGATGTTTCCCTGGGGAGTTACACCCAAGTATATCTTAGAATTTGCAGAAAATCTCAATTGAACCAGAACGTGTTAGTTTTGAACCAAAGCTCAGATCCGAAAAACAAACGTATATTAGTAGTGTCCTGAGTCGGGAATGCTAAAAAACTACTCCATTTTGTGATCTGATGTTTCCCTGGGGAGTTACACCCAAGTATATCTTAGAATTTGCAGAAAATCTCAATTGAACCAGAACGTGTTAGTTTTGAACCAAAGCTCAGATCCGAAAAACAAACGTATATTAGTAGTGTCCTGAGTCGGGAATGCTAAAAAACCAACCCATTTTGTGATCTGATGTTTCCCTGGGGAGTTACATCCAAGTATATCTTAGAATTTGCAGAAAATCTCAATTGAACCAGAACGTGTAACTTTTGAACCAAAGCTCAGATCCGAAAAACAAACGTATATTAGTAGTGTCCGAGTCGGGAATGCTAAAAAACCACTCCATTTTGTGATCTGATGTTTCCCTGGGGAGTTACACCCAAGTATATCTTAGAATTTTGCAGAAAATCTCAATTGAACCAGAACGTGTTAGTTTTGAACCAAAGCTCAGATCCGAAAAACAAACGTATATTAGTAGTGTCCTGAGTCGGGAATGCTAAAAAACCAACCCATTTTGTGATCTGATGTTTCCCTGGGGAGTTACACCCAAGTATATCTTAGAATTTGCAGAAAATCTCAATTGAACCAGAACGTGTTAGTTTTGAACCAAAGCTCAGATCCGAAAAACAAACGTATATTAGTAGTGTCCTGAGTCGGGAATGCTAAAAAACCAACCCATTTTGTGATCTGATGTTTCCCTGGGGAGTTACATCCAAGTATAACTTAGAATTTGCAGAAAATCTCAATTGAACCAGAATGTGTAACTTTTGAACCAAAGCTCAGATTCGAAAAACAAACGTATATTAGTAGTGTCCTGAGTCAGGAATGCTAAAAAACCAACCCATTTTGTGATCTGATGTTTCCCTGGGGAGTTACACCAAAGTATATCTTAGAATTTGCAGAAAAACTCAATTCAACCAGAACGTGCTACTTTTGATGCAAAGCTCAGATTGGAAAAACAAACGTATATTAGTAGTGTCCTGAGTCGGGAATGCTAAAAAACCAACCCATTTTGTGATCTGATGTTTCCCTGGGGAGTTACACCCAAGTATATCTTAGAATTTGCAGAAAATGTCAATTGAACCAGAACGTGTAACTTTTGAACCAAAGCTCAGATTCGAAAAACAAACGTATATTAGTAGTGTCCTGAGTCGGGAATGCTAAAAAACCAACCCATTTTGTGATCTGATGTTTCCCTGGGGAGTTACACCAAAGTATATCTTAGAATTTGCAGAAAAACTCAATTGAACCAGACATGTAACTTTTGAACCAAAGCTCAGATCCGAAAAACAAACGTATATTAGTAGTGTCCTGAGTCAGGAATGCTAAAAAACCAATCCATTTTGTGATCTGATGTTTCCCTGGGGAGTTACACCAAAGTATATCTTAGAATTTGCAGAAAATCTCAATTGAACCAGACGTGTAACTTTTGAACCAAAGCTCAGATTCGAAAAACAATCATATATTGGTAGTGTCCTGAGTCAGGAATGCTAAAAAACCAATCCATTTTGTGATCTGATGTTTCCCTGGGGAGTTACACCAAAGTATATCTTAGAATTTGCAGAAAATCTCAATTCAACCAGAACGTGTTAGTTTTGAACCAAAGCTCAGATCCGAAAAACAAACGTATATTGGTAGTGTCCTGAGTCGGGAATGCTAAAAAACCAACCCATTTTGTGATCTGATGTTTCCCTGGGGAGTTACACCAAAGTATATCTTAGAATTTGCAGAAAAACTCAATTCAACCAGAACGTGCTACTTTTGAACCAAAGCTCAGATCCGAAAAACAAACGTATATTAGTAGTGTCCTGAGTCGGGAATGCTAAAAAACCAACCCATTTTGTGATCTGATGTTTCCCTGGGGAGTTACATCCAAGTATATCTTAGAATTTGCAGAAAATCTCAATTGAACCAGAACGTGTAACTTTTGAACCAAAGCTCAGATCCGAAAAACAAACGTATATTAGTAGTGTCCTGAGTCGGGAATGCTAAAAAACCAACCCATTTTGTGATCTGATGTTTCCCTGGGGAGTTACACCCAAGTATATCTTAGAATTTGCAGAAAATCTCAATTGAACCAGAACGTGTTAGTTTTGAACCAAAGCTCAGATCCGAAAAACAAACGTATATTAGTAGTGTCCTGAGTCGGGAATGCTAAAAAACCAACCCATTTTGTGATCTGATGTTTCCCTGGGGAGTTACACCAAAGTATATCTTAGAATTTGCAGAAAATCTCAATTGAACCAGACGTGTAACTTTTGAACCAAAGCTCAGATTCGAAAAACAATCATATATTGGTAGTGTCCTGAGTCAGGAATGCTAAAAAACCAATCCATTTTGTGATCTGATGTTTCCCTGGGGAGTTACACCAAAGTATATCTTAGAATTTGCAGAAAATCTCAATTAACCAGAACGTGTTAGTTTTGAACCAAAGCTCAGATCCGAAAAACAAACGTATATTGGTAGTGTCCTGAGTCGGGAATGCTAAAAAACCAACCCATTTTGTGATCTGATGTTTCCCTGGGGAGTTACACCAAAGTATATCTTAGAATTTGCAGAAAAACTCAATTCAACCAGAACGTGCTACTTTTGATCCAAAGCTCAGATCCGAAAAACAAACGTATATTGGTAGTGTCCTGAGTCGGGAATGCTAAAAAACCAACCCATTTTGTGATCTGATGTTTCCCTGGGGAGTTACACCCAAGTATATCTTAGAATTTGCAGAAAATGTCAATTGAACCAGAACGTGTAACTTTTGAACCAAAGCTCAGATTCGAAAAACAAACGTATATTAGTAGTGTCCTGAGTCGGGAATGCTAAAAAACCAACCCATTTTGTGATCTGATGTTTCCCTGGGGAGTTACACCAAAGTATATCTTAGAATTTGCAGAAAAACTCAATTCAACCAGAACGTGCTACTTTTGATGCAAAGCTCAGATTGGAAAAACAAACGTATATTAGTAGTGTCCTGAGTCGGGAATGCTAAAAAACCAACCCATTTTGTGATCTGATGTTTCCCTGGGGAGTTACACCCAAGTATATCTTAGAATTTGCAGAAAATGTCAATTGAACCAGAACGTGTAACTTTTGAACCAAAGCTCAGATTCGAAAAACAAACGTATATTAGTAGTGTCCTGAGTCGGGAATGCTAAAAAACCAACCCATTTTGTGATCTGATGTTTCCCTGGGGAGTTACACCCAAGTATATCTTAGAATTTGCAGAAAATCCCAATTGAACCAGAACGTGTTAGTTTTGAACCAAAGCTCAGATCCGAAAAACAAACGTATATTAGTAGTGTCCTGAGTCGGGAATGCTAAAAAACTACTCCATTTTGTGATCTGATGTTTCCCTGGGGAGTTACACCCAAGTATATCTTAGAATTTGCAGAAAATCTCAATTGAACCAGAACGTGTTAGTTTTGAACCAAAGCTCAGATCCGAAAAACAAACGTATATTAGTAGTGTCCTGAGTCGGGAATGCTAAAAAACTACTCCATTTTGTGATCTGATGTTTCCCTGGGGAGTTACACCCAAGTATATCTTAGAATTTGCAGAAAATCTCAATTGAACCAGAACGTGTTAGTTTTGAACCAAAGCTCAGATCCGAAAAACAAACGTATATTAGTAGTGTCCTGAGTCGGGAATGCTAAAAAACCAACCCATTTTGTGATCTGATGTTTCCCTGGGGAGTTACATCCAAGTATATCTTAGAATTTGCAGAAAATCTCAATTGAACCAGAACGTGTAACTTTTGAACCAAAGCTCAGATCCGAAAAACAAACGTATATTAGTAGTGTCCGAGTCGGGAATGCTAAAAAACCACTCCATTTTGTGATCTGATGTTTCCCTGGGGAGTTACACCCAAGTATATCTTAGAATTTTGCAGAAAATCTCAATTGAACCAGAATGTGTTAGTTTTGAACCAAAGCTCAGATCCGAAAAACAAACGTATATTAGTAGTGTCCTGAGTCGGGAATGCTAAAAAACCAACCCATTTTGTGATCTGATGTTTCCCTGGGGAGTTACACCCAAGTATATCTTAGAATTTGCAGAAAATCTCAATTGAACCAGAACGTGTTAGTTTTGAACCAAAGCTCAGATCCGAAAAACAAACGTATATTAGTAGTGTCCTGAGTCGGGAATGCTAAAAAACCAACCCATTTTGTGATCTGATGTTTCCCTGGGGAGTTACATCCAAGTATAACTTAGAATTTGCAGAAAATCTCAATTGAACCAGAATGTGTAACTTTTGAACCAAAGCTCAGATTCGAAAAACAAACGTATATTAGTAGTGTCCTGAGTCAGGAATGCTAAAAAACCAACCCATTTTGTGATCTGATGTTTCCCTGGGGAGTTACACCAAAGTATATCTTAGAATTTGCAGAAAAACTCAATTCAACCAGAACGTGCTACTTTTGATGCAAAGCTCAGATTGGAAAAACAAACGTATATTAGTAGTGTCCTGAGTCGGGAATGCTAAAAAACCAACCCATTTTGTGATCTGATGTTTCCCTGGGGAGTTACACCCAAGTATATCTTAGAATTTGCAGAAAATGTCAATTGAACCAGAACGTGTAACTTTTGAACCAAAGCTCAGATTCGAAAAACAAACGTATATTAGTAGTGTCCTGAGTCGGGAATGCTAAAAAACCAACCCATTTTGTGATCTGATGTTTCCCTGGGGAGTTACACCAAAGTATATCTTAGAATTTGCAGAAAAACTCAATTGAACCAGACATGTAACTTTTGAACCAAAGCTCAGATCCGAAAAACAAACGTATATTAGTAGTGTCCTGAGTCAGGAATGCTAAAAAACCAATCCATTTTGTGATCTGATGTTTCCCTGGGGAGTTACACCAAAGTATATCTTAGAATTTGCAGAAAATCTCAATTGAACCAGACGTGTAACTTTTGAACCAAAGCTCAGATTCGAAAAACAATCATATATTGGTAGTGTCCTGAGTCAGGAATGCTAAAAAACCAATCCATTTTGTGATCTGATGTTTCCCTGGGGAGTTACACCAAAGTATATCTTAGAATTTGCAGAAAATCTCAATTAACCAGAACGTGTTAGTTTTGAACCAAAGCTCAGATCCGAAAAACAAACGTATATTGGTAGTGTCCTGAGTCGGGAATGCTAAAAAACCAACCCATTTTGTGATCTGATGTTTCCCTGGGGAGTTACACCAAAGTATATCTTAGAATTTGCAGAAAAACTCAATTCAACCAGAACGTGCTACTTATGATCCAAAGCTCAGATCCGAAAAACAAACGTATATTGGTAGTGTCCTGAGTCGGGAATGCTAAAAAACCAACCCATTTTGTGATCTGATGTTTCCCTGGGGAGTTACACCCAAGTATATCTTAGAATTTGCAGAAAATGTCAATTGAACCAGAACGTGTAACTTTTGAACCAAAGCTCAGATTCGAAAAACAAACGTATATTAGTAGTGTCCTGAGTCGGGAATGCTAAAAAACCAACCCATTTTGTGATCTGATGTTTCCCTGGGGAGTTACACCAAAGTATATCTTAGAATTTGCAGAAAAACTCAATTCAACCAGAACGTGCTACTTTTGATGCAAAGCTCAGATTGGAAAAACAAACGTATATTAGTAGTGTCCTGAGTCGGGAATGCTAAAAAACCAACCCATTTTGTGATCTGATGTTTCCCTGGGGAGTTACACCCAAGTATATCTTAGAATTTGCAGAAAATGTCAATTGAACCAGAACGTGTAACTTTTGAACCAAAGCTCAGATTCGAAAAACAAACGTATATTAGTAGTGTCCTGAGTCGGGAATGCTAAAAAACCAACCCATTTTGTGATCTGATGTTTCCCTGGGGAGTTACACCCAAGTATATCTTAGAATTTGCAGAAAATCCCAATTGAACCAGAACGTGTTAGTTTTGAACCAAAGCTCAGATCTGAAAAACAAACGTATATTAGTAGTGTCCTGAGTCGGGAATGCTAAAAAACTACTCCATTTTGTGATCTGATGTTTCCCTGGGGAGTTACACCCAAGTATATCTTAGAATTTGCAGAAAATCTCAATTGAACCAGAACGTGTTAGTTTTGAACCAAAGCTCAGATCCGAAAAACAAACGTATATTAGTAGTGTCCTGAGTCGGGAATGCTAAAAAACTACTCCATTTTGTGATCTGATGTTTCCCTGGGGAGTTACACCCAAGTATATCTTAGAATTTGCAGAAAATCTCAATTGAACCAGAACGTGTTAGTTTTGAACCAAAGCTCAGATCCGAAAAACAAACGTATATTAGTAGTGTCCTGAGTCGGGAATGCTAAAAAACCAACCCATTTTGTGATCTGATGTTTCCCTGGGGAGTTACATCCAAGTATATCTTAGAATTTGCAGAAAATCTCAATTGAACCAGAACGTGTAACTTTTGAACCAAAGCTCAGATCCGAAAAACAAACGTATATTAGTAGTGTCCGAGTCGGGAATGCTAAAAAACCACTCCATTTTGTGATCTGATGTTTCCCTGGGGAGTTACACCCAAGTATATCTTAGAATTTTGCAGAAAATCTCAATTGAACCAGAACGTGTTAGTTTTGAACCAAAGCTCAGATCCGAAAAACAAACGTATATTAGTAGTGTCCTGAGTCGGGAATGCTAAAAAACCAACCCATTTTGTGATCTGATGTTTCCCTGGGGAGTTACACCCAAGTATATCTTAGAATTTGCAGAAAATCTCAATTGAACCAGAACGTGTTAGTTTTGAACCAAAGCTCAGATCCGAAAAACAAACGTATATTAGTAGTGTCCTGAGTCGGGAATGCTAAAAAACCAACCCATTTTGTGATCTGATGTTTCCCTGGGGAGTTACATCCAAGTATAACTTAGAATTTGCAGAAAATCTCAATTGAACCAGAATGTGTAACTTTTGAACCAAAGCTCAGATTCGAAAAACAAACGTATATTAGTAGTGTCCTGAGTCAGGAATGCTAAAAAACCAACCCATTTTGTGATCTGATGTTTCCCTGGGGAGTTACACCAAAGTATATCTTAGAATTTGCAGAAAAACTCAATTCAACCAGAACGTGCTACTTTTGATGCAAAGCTCAGATTGGAAAAACAAACGTATATTAGTAGTGTCCTGAGTCGGGAATGCTAAAAAACCAACCCATTTTGTGATCTGATGTTTCCCTGGGGAGTTACACCCAAGTATATCTTAGAATTTGCAGAAAATGTCAATTGAACCAGAACGTGTAACTTTTGAACCAAAGCTCAGATTCGAAAAACAAACGTATATTAGTAGTGTCCTGAGTCGGGAATGCTAAAAAACCAACCCATTTTGTGATCTGATGTTTCCCTGGGGAGTTACATCCAAGTATAACTTAGAATTTGCAGAAAATCTCAATTGAACCAGAATGTGTAACTTTTGAACCAAAGCTCAGATTCGAAAAACAAACGTATATTAGTAGTGTCCTGAGTCAGGAATGCTAAAAAACCAACCCATTTTGTGATCTGATGTTTCCCTGGGGAGTTACACCAAAGTATATCTTAGAATTTGCAGAAAAACTCAATTCAACCAGAACGTGCTACTTTTGATGCAAAGCTCAGATTGGAAAAACAAACGTATATTAGTAGTGTCCTGAGTCGGGAATGCTAAAAAACCAACCCATTTTGTGATCTGATGTTTCCCTGGGGAGTTACACCCAAGTATATCTTAGAATTTGCAGAAAATGTCAATTGAACCAGAACGTGTAACTTTTGAACCAAAGCTCAGATTCGAAAAACAAACGTATATTAGTAGTGTCCTGAGTCGGGAATGCTAAAAAACCAACCCATTTTGTGATCTGATGTTTCCCTGGGGAGTTACACCCCAGTATATCTTAGAATTTGCAGAAAATCCCAATTGAACCAGAACGTGTTAGTTTTGATCCAAAGCTCAGATTCGAAAAACAAACGTATATTAGTAGTGTCCTGAGTCGGGAATGCTAAAAAACTACTCCATTTTGTGATCTGATGTTTCCCTGGGGAGTTACACCCAAGTATATCTTAGAATTTGCAGAAAATCTCAATTGAACCAGAACGTGTTAGTTTTGAACCAAAGCTCAGATCCGAAAAACAAACGTATATTAGTAGTGTCCTGAGTCGGGAATGCTAAAAAACCAACCCATTTTGTGATCTGATGTTTCCCTGGGGAGTTACATCCAAGTATAACTTAGAATTTGCAGAAAATGTCAATTGAACCAGAATGTGTAACTTTTGAACCAAAGCTCAGATTCGAAAAACAAACGTATATTAGTAGTGTCCTGAGTCAGGAATGCTAAAAAACCAACCCATTTTGTGATCTGATGTTTCCCTGGGGAGTTACACCAAAGTATATCTTAGAATTTGCAGAAAAACTCAATTCAACCAGAACGTGCTACTTTTGATGCAAAGCTCAGATTGGAAAAACAAACGTATATTAGTAGTGTCCTGAGTCGGGAATGCTAAAAAACCAACCCATTTTGTGATCTGATGTTTCCCTGGGGAGTTACACCCAAGTATATCTTAGAATTTGCAGAAAATGTCAATTGAACCAGAACGTGTAACTTTTGAACCAAAGCTCAGATTCGAAAAACAAACGTATATTAGTAGTGTCCTGAGTCGGGAATGCTAAAAAACCAACCCATTTTGTGATCTGATGTTTCCCTGGGGAGTTACACCCCAGTATATCTTAGAATTTGCAGAAAATCCCAATTGAACCAGAACGTGTTAGTTTTGATCCAAAGCTCAGATTCGAAAAACAAACGTATATTAGTAGTGTCCTGAGTCGGGAATGCTAAAAAACTACTCCATTTTGTGATCTGATGTTTCCCTGGGGAGTTACACCCAAGTATATCTTAGAATTTGCAGAAAATCTCAATTGAACCAGAACGTGTTAGTTTTGAACCAAAGCTCAGATCCGAAAAACAAACGTATATTAGTAGTGTTCTGAGTCGGGAATGCTAAAAAACCAACCCATTTTGTGATCTGATGTTTCCCTGGGGAGTTACATCCAAGTATATCTTAGAATTTGCAGAAAATCTCAATTGAACCAGAACGTGTAACTTTTGAACCAAAGCTCAGATCCGAAAAACAAACGTATATTAGTAGTGTCCGAGTCGGGAATGCTAAAAAACCAACCCATTTTGTGATCTGATGTTTCCCTGGGGAGTTACACCCAAGTATATCTTAGAATTTGCAGAAAATCTCAATTGAACCAGAACGTGTTAGTTTTGAACCAAAGCTCAGATCCGAAAAACAAACGTATATTAGTAGTGTCCTGAGTCGGGAATGCTAAAAAACCAACCCATTTTGTGATCTGATGTTTCCCTGGGGAGTTACATCCAAGTATAACTTAGAATTTGCAGAAAATGTCAATTGAACCAGAATGTGTAACTTTTGAACCAAAGCTCAGATTCGAAAAACAAACGTATATTAGTAGTGTCCTGAGTCAGGAATGCTAAAAAACCAACCCATTTTGTGATCTGATGTTTCCCTGGGGAGTTACACCAAAGTATATCTTAGAATTTGCAGAAAAACTCAATTCAACCAGAACGTGCTACTTTTGATGCAAAGCTCAGATTGGAAAAACAAACGTATATTAGTAGTGTCCTGAGTCGGGAATGCTAAAAAACCAACCCATTTTGTGATCTGATGTTTCCCTGGGGAGTTACACCCAAGTATATCTTAGAATTTGCAGAAAATGTCAATTGAACCAGAACGTGTAACTTTTGAACCAAAGCTCAGATTCGAAAAACAAACGTATATTAGTAGTGTCCTGAGTCGGGAATGCTAAAAAACCAACCCATTTTGTGATCTGATGTTTCCCTGGGGAGTTACACCCCAGTATATCTTAGAATTTGCAGAAAATCCCAATTGAACCAGAACGTGTTAGTTTTGATCCAAAGCTCAGATTCGAAAAACAAACGTATATTAGTAGTGTCCTGAGTCGGGAATGCTAAAAAACTACTCCATTTTGTGATCTGATGTTTCCCTGGGGAGTTACACCCAAGTATATCTTAGAATTTGCAGAAAATCTCAATTGAACCAGAACGTGTTAGTTTTGAACCAAAGCTCAGATCCGAAAAACAAACGTATATTAGTAGTGTTCTGAGTCGGGAATGCTAAAAAACCAACCCATTTTGTGATCTGATGTTTCCCTGGGGAGTTACATCCAAGTATATCTTAGAATTTGCAGAAAATCTCAATTGAACCAGAACGTGTAACTTTTGAACCAAAGCTCAGATCCGAAAAACAAACGTATATTAGTAGTGTCCGAGTCGGGAATGCTAAAAAACCAACCCATTTTGTGATCTGATGTTTCCCTGGGGAGTTACACCCAAGTATATCTTAGAATTTGCAGAAAAACTCAATTCAACCAGAACGTGTTACTTTTGATCCAAAGCTCAGATTCGAAAAACAAACGTATATTAGTAGTGTCCTGAGTCGGGAATGCTAAAAAACCAACCCATTTTGTGATCTGATGTTTCCCTGGGGAGTTACATCCAAGTATATCTTAGAATTTGCAGAAAATCTCAATTGAACCAGAACGTGTAACTTTTGAACCAAAGCTCAGATCCGAAAAACAAACGTATATTAGTAGTGTCCGAGTCGGGAATGCTAAAAAACCAACCCATTTTGTGATCTGATGTTTCCCTGGGGAGTTACACCCAAGTATATCTTAGAATTTGCAGAAAAACTCAATTCAACCAGAACGTGTTACTTTTGATCCAAAGCTCAGATTCGAAAAACAAACGTATATTAGTAGTGTCCTGAGTCGGGAATGCTAAAAAACCAACCCATTTTGTGATCTGATGTTTCCCTGGGGAGTTACACCAAAGTATATCTTAGAATTTGCAGAAAAACTCAATTGAACCAGAACGTGTTACTTTTGATCCAAAGCTCAGATTCGAAAAACAAACGTATATTAGTAGTGTCCTGAGTCGGGAATGCAAAAAACCAACCCATTTTGTGATCTGATGTTTCCCTGGGGAGTTACACCCAAGTATATCTTAGAATTTGCAGAAAAACTCAATTGAACCAGAACAAATAACTTTTGAACCAAAGCTCAGATTCGAAAAACAAACGTATATTAGTAGTGTCCTGAGTCGGGAATGCTAAAAAACCAACCCGTTTTGTGATCTGATGTTTCCCTGGGGAGTTACACCAAAGTATATCTTAGAATTTGCAGAAAATCTCAATTGAACCAGACATGTAACTTTTGAACCAAAGCTCAGATCCGAAAAACAAACGTATATTAGTAGTGTCCTGAGTCAGGAATGCTAAAAAACCATTCCATTTTGTGATCTGATGTTTCCCTGGGGAGTTACACCAAAGTATATCTTAGAATTTGCAGAAAATCTCAATTGAACCAGACGTGTAACTTTTGAACCAAAGCTCAGATTCGAAAAACAATCATATATTGGTAGTGTCCTGAGTCAGGAATGCTAAAAAACCAACCCATTTTGTGATCTGATGTGTCCCTGGGGAGTTACACCCAAGTATATCTTAGAATTTGCAGAAAATCTCAATTGAACCAGACGTGTAACTTTTGAACCAAAGCTCAGATCCGAAAAACAAACGTATATTAGTAGTGTCCTGAGTCAGGAATGCTAAAAAACCAATCCATTTTGTGATCTGATGTTTCCCTGGGGAGTTACACCAAAGTATATCTTAGAATTTGCAGAAAATCTCAATTGAACCAGACGTGTAACTTTTGAACCAAAGCTCAGATTCGAAAAACAATCATATATTGGTAGTGTCCTGAGTCAGGAATGCTAAAAAACCAATCCATTTTGTGGTCTGATGTTTCCCTGGGGAGTTACACCAAAGTATATCTTAGAATTTGCAGAAAATGTCAATTGAACCAGAACGTGTAACTTTTGAACCAAAGCTCAGATTCGAAAAACAAACGTATATTAGTAGTGTCCTGAGTCGGGAATGCTAAAAAACCAACCCATTTTGTGATCTGATGTTTCCCTGGGGAGTTACACCAAAGTATATCTTAGAATTTGCAGAAAAACTCAATTGAACCAGACATGTAACTTTTGAACCAAAGCTCAGATCCGAAAAACAAACGTATATTAGTAGTATCCTGAGTCAGGAATGCTAAAAAACCAATCCATTTTGTGATCTGATGTTTCCCTGGGGAGTTACACCAAAGTATATCTTAGAATTTGCAGAAAATCTCAATTGAACCAGACGTGTAACTTTTGAACCAAAGCTCAGATTCGAAAAACAATCATATATTGGTAGTGTCCTGAGTCAGGAATGCTAAAAAACCAATCCATTTTGTGATCTGATGTTTCCCTGGGGAGTTACACCCAAGTATATCTTAGAATTTGCAGAAAATCTCAATTGAACCAGAACGTGTAACTTTTGAACCAAAGCTCAGATCCGAAAAACAAACGTATATTAGTAGTGTCCTGAGTCGGGAATGCTAAAAAACCAACCCATTTTGTGATCTGATGTTTCCCTGGGGAGTTACACCAAAGTATATCTTAGAATTTGCAGAAATACTCAATTCAACCAGAACGTGTTACTTTTGATCCAAAGCTCAGATTCGAAAAACAAACGTATATTAGTAGTGTCCTGAGTCGGGAATGCTAAAAACCAACCCATTTTGTGATCTGATGTTTCCCTGGGGAGTTACACCCAAGTATATCTTAGAATTTGCAGAAAAACTCAATTGAACCAGAACAAATAACTTTTGAACCAAAGCTCAGATTCGAAAAACAAACGTATATTAGTACTGTCCTGAGTCGGGAATGCTAAAAAACCAACCCATTTTGTGATCTGATGTTTCCCTGGGGAGTTACACCAAAGTATATCTTAGAATTTGCAGAAAATCTCAATTGAACCAGACATGTAACTTTTGAACCAAAGCTCAGATCCGAAAAACAAACGTATATTAGTAGTGTCCTGAGTCAGGAATGCTAAAAAACCAATCCATTTTGTGATCTGATGTTTCCCTGGGGAGTTACACCAAAGTATATCTTAGAATTTGCAGAAAATCTCAATTGAACCAGACGTGTAACTTTTGAACCAAAGCTCAGATTCGAAAAACAATCATATATTGGTAGTGTCCTGAGTCAGGAATGCTAAAAAACCAACCCATTTTGTGATCTGATGTGTCCCTGGGGAGTTACACCCAAGTATATCTTAGAATTTGCAGAAAATCTCAATTGAACCAGAACGTGTTAGTTTTGAACCAAAGCTCAGATCCGAAAAACAAACGTATATTAGTAGTGTCCTGAGTCGGGAATGCTAAAAAACCAACCCATTTTGTGATCTGATGTTTCCCTGGGGAGTTACATCCAAGTATATCTTAGAATTTGTAGAAAATGTCAATTGAACCAGAACGTGTAACTTTTGAACCAAAGCTCAGATTCGAAAAACAAACGTATATTAGTAGTGTCCTGAGTCGGGAATGCTAAAAAACCAACCCATTTTGTGATCTGATGTTTCCCTGGGGAGTTACACCCAAGTATATCTTAGAATTTGCAGAAAAACTCAATTCAACCAGAACGTGTTACTTTTGATCCAAAGCTCAGATTCGAAAAACAAACGTATATTAGTAGTGTCCTGAGTCGGGAATGCTAAAAAACCAACCCATTTTGTGATCTGATGTTTCCCTGGGGAGTTACACCAAAGTATATCTTAGAATTTGCAGAAAAACTCAATTGAACCAGAACGTGTTACTTTTGATCCAAAGCTCAGATTCGAAAAACAAACGTATATTAGTAGTGTCCTGAGTCGGGAATGCAAAAAACCAACCCATTTTGTGATCTGATGTTTCCCTGGGGAGTTACACCCAAGTATATCTTAGAATTTGCAGAAAAACTCAATTGAACCAGAATGTGTAACTTTTGAACCAAAGCTCAGATTCGAAAAACAAACGTATATTAGTAGTGTCCTGAGTCGGGAATGCTAAAAAACCAACCCGTTTTGTGATCTGATGTTTCCCTGGGGAGTTACACCAAAGTATATCTTAGAATTTGCAGAAAATCTCAATTGAACCAGACATGTAACTTTTGAACCAAAGCTCAGATCCGAAAAACAAACGTATATTAGTAGTGTCCTGAGTCAGGAATGCTAAAAAACCATTCCATTTTGTGATCTGATGTTTCCCTGGGTTGTTACACCAAAGTATATCTTAGAATTTGCAGAAAATCTCAATTGAACCAGACGTGTAACTTTTGAACCAAAGCTCAGATTCGAAAAACAATCATATATTGGTAGTGTCCTGAGTCAGGAATGCTAAAAAACCAACCCATTTTGTGATCTGATGTGTCCCTGGGGAGTTACACCCAAGTATATCTTAGAATTTGCAGAAAATCTCAATTGAACCAGACGTGTAACTTTTGAACCAAAGCTCAGATCCGAAAAACAAACGTATATTAGTAGTGTCCTGAGTCAGGAATGCTAAAAAACCAATCCATTTTGTGATCTGATGTTTCCCTGGGGAGTTACACCAAAGTATATCTTAGAATTTGCAGAAAATCTCAATTGAACCAGAAGTGTAACTTTTGAACCAAAGCTCAGATTCGAAAAACAATCATATATTGGTAGTGTCCTGAGTCAGGAATGCTAAAAAACCAATCCATTTTGTGGTCTGATGTTTCCCTGGGGAGTTACACCAAAGTATATCTTAGAATTTGCAGAAAATCTCAATTCAACCAGAACGTGTTAGTTTTGAACCAAAGCTCAGATCCGAAAAACAAACGTATATTGGTAGTGTCCTGAGTCGGGAATGCTAAAAAACCAACCCATTTTGTGATCTGATGTTTCCCTGGGGAGTTACACCAAAGTATATCTTAGAATTTTCAGAAAAACTCAATTCAACCAGAACGTGCTACTTTTGATCCAAAGCTCAGATCCGAAAAACAAACGTATATTGGTAGTGTCCTGAGTCGGGAATGCTAAAAAACCAACCCATTTTGTGATCTGATGTTTCCCTGGGGAGTTACACCCAAGTATATCTTAGAATTTGCAGAAAATGTCAATTGAACCAGAACGTGTAACTTTTGAACCAAAGCTCAGATTCGAAAAACAAACGTATATTAGTAGTGTCCTGAGTCGGGAATGCTAAAAAACCAACCCATTTTGTGATCTGATGTTTCCCTGGGGAGTTACACCAAAGTATATCTTAGAATTTGCAGAAAAACTCAATTGAACCAGACATGTAACTTTTGAACCAAAGCTCAGATCCGAAAAACAAACGTATATTAGTAGTATCCTGAGTCAGGAATGCTAAAAAACCAATCCATTTTGTGATCTGATGTTTCCCTGGGGAGTTACACCAAAGTATATCTTAGAATTTGCAGAAAATCTCAATTGAACCAGACGTGTAACTTTTGAACCAAAGCTCAGATTCGAAAAACAATCATATATTGGTAGTGTCCTGAGTCAGGAATGCTAAAAAACCAATCCATTTTGTGATCTGATGTTTCCCTGGGGAGTTACACCCAAGTATATCTTAGAATTTGCAGAAAATCTCAATTGAACCAGAACGTGTAACTTTTGAACCAAAGCTCAGATCCGAAAAACAAACGTATATTAGTAGTGTCCTGAGTCGGGAATGCTAAAAAACCAACCCATTTTGTGATCTGATGTTTCCCTGGGGAGTTACACCAAAGTATATCTTAGAATTTGCAGAAATACTCAATTCAACCAGAACGTGTTACTTTTGATCCAAAGCTCAGATTCGAAAAACAAACGTATATTAGTAGTGTCCTGAGTCGGGAATGCTAAAAACCAACCCATTTTGTGATCTGATGTTTCCCTGGGGAGTTACACCCAAGTATATCTTAGAATTTGCAGAAAAACTCAATTGAACCAGAACAAATAACTTTTGAACCAAAGCTCAGATTCGAAAAACAAACGTATATTAGTACTGTCCTGAGTCGGGAATGCTAAAAAACCAACCCATTTTGTGATCTGATGTTTCCCTGGGGAGTTACACCAAAGTATATCTTAGAATTTGCAGAAAATCTCAATTGAACCAGACATGTAACTTTTGAACCAAAGCTCAGATCCGAAAAACAAACGTATATTAGTAGTGTCCTGAGTCAGGAATGCTAAAAAACCAATCCATTTTGTGATCTGATGTTTCCCTGGGGAGTTACACCAAAGTATATCTTAGAATTTGCAGAAAATCTCAATTGAACCAGACGTGTAACTTTTGAACCAAAGCTCAGATTCGAAAAACAATCATATATTGGTAGTGTCCTGAGTCAGGAATGCTAAAAAACCAACCCATTTTGTGATCTGATGTGTCCCTGGGGAGTTACACCCAAGTATATCTTAGAATTTGCAGAAAATCTCAATTGAACCAGAACGTGTTACTTTTGATCCAAAGCTCAGATTCGAAAAACAAACGTATATTAGTAGTGTCCTGAGTCGGGAATGCAAAAAACCAACCCATTTTGTGATCTGATGTTTCCCTGGGGAGTTACACCCAAGTATATCTTAGAATTTGCAGAAAAACTCAATTGAACCAGAATGTGTAACTTTTGAACCAAAGCTCAGATTCGAAAAACAAACGTATATTAGTAGTGTCCTGAGTCGGGAATGCTAAAAAACCAACCCGTTTTGTGATCTGATGTTTCCCTGGGGAGTTACACCAAAGTATATCTTAGAATTTGCAGAAAATCTCAATTGAACCAGACATGTAACTTTTGAACCAAAGCTCAGATCCGAAAAACAAACGTATATTAGTAGTGTCCTGAGTCAGGAATGCTAAAAAACCATTCCATTTTGTGATCTGATGTTTCCCTGGGTTGTTACACCAAAGTATATCTTAGAATTTGCAGAAAATCTCAATTGAACCAGACGTGTAACTTTTGAACCAAAGCTCAGATTCGAAAAACAATCATATATTGGTAGTGTCCTGAGTCAGGAATGCTAAAAAACCAACCCATTTTGTGATCTGATGTGTCCCTGGGGAGTTACACCCAAGTATATCTTAGAATTTGCAGAAAATCTCAATTGAACCAGACGTGTAACTTTTGAACCAAAGCTCAGATCCGAAAAACAAACGTATATTAGTAGTGTCCTGAGTCAGGAATGCTAAAAAACCAATCCATTTTGTGATCTGATGTTTCCCTGGGGAGTTACACCAAAGTATATCTTAGAATTTGCAGAAAATCTCAATTGAACCAGACGTGTAACTTTTGAACCAAAGCTCAGATTCGAAAAACAATCATATATTGGTAGTGTCCTGAGTCAGGAATGCTAAAAAACCAATCCATTTTGTGGTCTGATGTTTCCCTGGGGAGTTACACCAAAGTATATCTTAGAATTTGCAGAAAATCTCAATTCAACCAGAACGTGTTAGTTTTGAACCAAAGCTCAGATCCGAAAAACAAACGTATATTGGTAGTGTCCTGAGTCGGGAATGCTAAAAAACCAACCCATTTTGTGATCTGATGTTTCCCTGGGGAGTTACACCAAAGTATATCTTAGAATTTTCAGAAAAACTCAATTCAACCAGAACGTGCTACTTTTGATCCAAAGCTCAGATCCGAAAAACAAACGTATATTGGTAGTGTCCTGAGTCGGGAATGCTAAAAAACCAACCCATTTTGTGATCTGATGTTTCCCTGGGGAGTTACACCCAAGTATATCTTAGAATTTGCAGAAAATGTCAATTGAACCAGAACGTGTAACTTTTGAACCAAAGCTCAGATTCGAAAAACAAACGTATATTAGTAGTGTCCTGAGTCGGGAATGCTAAAAAACCAACCCATTTTGTGATCTGATGTTTCCCTGGGGAGTTACACCAAAGTATATCTTACAATTTGCAGAAAAACTCAATTGAACCAGACATGTAACTTTTGAACCAAAGCTCAGATCCGAAAAACAAACGTATATTAGTAGTGTCCTGAGTCAGGAATGCTAAAAAACCAATCCATTTTGTGATCTGATGTTTCCCTGGGGAGTTACACCAAAGTATATCTTAGAATTTGCAGAAAATCTCAATTGAACCAGACGTGTAACTTTTGAACCAAAGCTCAGATTCGAAAAACAATCATATATTGGTAGTGTCCTGAGTCAGGAATGCTAAAAAAACCAATCCATTTTGTGATCTGATGTTTCCCTGGGGAGTTACACCAAAGTATATCTTAGAATTTGCAGAAAATCTCAATTCAACCAGAACGTGTTAGTTTTGAACCAAAGCTCAGATCCGAAAAACAAACGTATATTGGTAGTGTCCTGAGTCGGGAATGCTAAAAAACAACCCATTTTGTGATCTGATGTTTCCCTGGGGAGTTACACCAAAGTATATCTTAGAATTTGCAGAAAAACTCAATTCAACCAGAACGTGCTACTTTTGAACCAAAGCTCAGATCCGAAAAACAAACGTATATTAGTAGTGTCCTGAGTCGGGAATGCTAAAAAACCAACCCATTTTGTGATCTGATGTTTCCCTGGGGAGTTACATCCAAGTATATCTTAGAATTTGCAGAAAAACTCAATTGAACCAGAACAAATAACTTTTGAACCAAAGCTCAGATTCGAAAAACAAACGTATATTAGTACTGTCCTGAGTCGGGAATGCTAAAAAACCAACCCATTTTGTGATCTGATGTTTCCCTGGGGAGTTACACCAAAGTATATCTTAGAATTTGCAGAAAATCTCAATTGAACCAGACATGTAACTTTTGAACCAAAGCTCAGATCCGAAAAACAAACGTATATTAGTAGTGTCCTGAGTCAGGAATGCTAAAAAACCAATCCATTTTGTGATCTGATGTTTCCCTGGGGAGTTACACCAAAGTATATCTTAGAATTTGCAGAAAATCTCAATTGAACCAGACGTGTAACTTTTGAACCAAAGCTCAGATTCGAAAAACAATCATATATTGGTAGTGTCCTGAGTCAGGAATGCTAAAAAACCAACCCATTTTGTGATCTGATGTGTCCCTGGGGAGTTACACCCAAGTATATCTTAGAATTTGCAGAAAATCTCAATTGAACCAGAACGTGTTAGTTTTGAACCAAAGCTCAGATCCGAAAAACAAACGTATATTAGTAGTGTCCTGAGTCGGGAATGCTAAAAAACCAACCCATTTTGTGATCTGATGTTTCCCTGGGGAGTTACATCCAAGTATATCTTAGAATTTGTAGAAAATGTCAATTGAACCAGAACGTGTAACTTTTGAACCAAAGCTCAGATTCGAAAAACAAACGTATATTAGTAGTGTCCTGAGTCGGGAATGCTAAAAAACCAACCCATTTTGTGATCTGATGTTTCCCTGGGGAGTTACACCCAAGTATATCTTAGAATTTGCAGAAAAACTCAATTCAACCAGAACGTGTTACTTTTGATCCAAAGCTCAGATTCGAAAAACAAACGTATATTAGTAGTGTCCTGAGTCGGGAATGCTAAAAAACCAACCCATTTTGTGATCTGATGTTTCCCTGGGGAGTTACACCAAAGTATATCTTAGAATTTGCAGAAAAACTCAATTGAACCAGAACGTGTTACTTTTGATCCAAAGCTCAGATTCGAAAAACAAACGTATATTAGTAGTGTCCTGAGTCGGGAATGCAAAAAACCAACCCATTTTGTGATCTGATGTTTCCCTGGGGAGTTACACCCAAGTATATCTTAGAATTTGCAGAAAAACTCAATTGAACCAGAATGTGTAACTTTTGAACCAAAGCTCAGATTCGAAAAACAAACGTATATTAGTAGTGTCCTGAGTCGGGAATGCTAAAAAACCAACCCGTTTTGTGATCTGATGTTTCCCTGGGGAGTTACACCAAAGTATATCTTAGAATTTGCAGAAAATCTCAATTGAACCAGACATGTAACTTTTGAACCAAAGCTCAGATCCGAAAAACAAACGTATATTAGTAGTGTCCTGAGTCAGGAATGCTAAAAAACCATTCCATTTTGTGATCTGATGTTTCCCTGGGTTGTTACACCAAAGTATATCTTAGAATTTGCAGAAAATCTCAATTGAACCAGACGTGTAACTTTTGAACCAAAGCTCAGATTCGAAAAACAATCATATATTGGTAGTGTCCTGAGTCAGGAATGCTAAAAAACCAACCCATTTTGTGATCTGATGTGTCCCTGGGGAGTTACACCCAAGTATATCTTAGAATTTGCAGAAAATCTCAATTGAACCAGACGTGTAACTTTTGAACCAAAGCTCAGATCCGAAAAACAAACGTATATTAGTAGTGTCCTGAGTCAGGAATGCTAAAAAACCAATCCATTTTGTGATCTGATGTTTCCCTGGGGAGTTACACCAAAGTATATCTTAGAATTTGCAGAAAATCTCAATTGAACCAGACGTGTAACTTTTGAACCAAAGCTCAGATTCGAAAAACAATCATATATTGGTAGTGTCCTGAGTCAGGAATGCTAAAAAACCAATCCATTTTGTGGTCTGATGTTTCCCTGGGGAGTTACACCAAAGTATATCTTAGAATTTGCAGAAAATCTCAATTCAACCAGAACGTGTTAGTTTGAACCAAAGCTCAGATCCGAAAAACAAACGTATATTGGTAGTGTCCTGAGTCGGGAATGCTAAAAAACCAACCCATTTTGTGATCTGATGTTTCCCTGGGGAGTTACACCAAAGTATATCTTAGAATTTTCAGAAAAACTCAATTCAACCAGAACGTGCTACTTTTGATCCAAAGCTCAGATCCGAAAAACAAACGTATATTGGTAGTGTCCTGAGTCGGGAATGCTAAAAAACCAACCCATTTTGTGATCTGATGTTTCCCTGGGGAGTTACACCCAAGTATATCTTAGAATTTGCAGAAAATGTCAATTGAACCAGAACGTGTAACTTTTGAACCAAAGCTCAGATTCGAAAAACAAACGTATATTAGTAGTGTCCTGAGTCGGGAATGCTAAAAAACCAACCCATTTTGTGATCTGATGTTTCCCTGGGGAGTTACACCAAAGTATATCTTACAATTTGCAGAAAAACTCAATTGAACCAGACATGTAACTTTTGAACCAAAGCTCAGATCCGAAAAACAAACGTATATTAGTAGTGTCCTGAGTCAGGAATGCTAAAAAACCAATCCATTTTGTGATCTGATGTTTCCCTGGGGAGTTACACCAAAGTATATCTTAGAATTTGCAGAAAATCTCAATTGAACCAGACGTGTAACTTTTGAACCAAAGCTCAGATTCGAAAAACAATCATATATTGGTAGTGTCCTGAGTCAGGAATGCTAAAAAACCAATCCATTTTGTGATCTGATGTTTCCCTGGGGAGTTACACCAAAGTATATCTTAGAATTTGCAGAAAATCTCAATTCAACCAGAACGTGTTAGTTTTGAACCAAAGCTCAGATCCGAAAAACAAACGTATATTGGTAGTGTCCTGAGTCGGGAATGCTAAAAAACAACCCATTTTGTGATCTGATGTTTCCCTGGGGAGTTACACCAAAGTATATCTTAGAATTTGCAGAAAAACTCAATTCAACCAGAACGTGCTACTTTTGAACCAAAGCTCAGATCCGAAAAACAAACGTATATTAGTAGTGTCCTGAGTCGGGAATGCTAAAAAACCAACCCATTTTGTGATCTGATGTTTCCCTGGGGAGTTACATCCAAGTATATCTTAGAATTTGCAGAAAATCTCAATTGAACCAGAACGTGTAACTTTTGAACCAAAGCTCAGATTCGAAAAACAAACGTATATTAGTAGTGTCCTGAGTCGGGAATGCTAAAAACCAACCCATTTTGTGATCTGATGTTTCCCTGGGGAGTTACACCCAAGTATATCTTAGAATTTGCAGAAAAACTCAATTGAACCAGAACAAATAACTTTTGAACCAAAGCTCAGATTCGAAAAACAAACGTATATTAGTACTGTCCTGAGTCGGGAATGCTAAAAAACCAACCCATTTTGTGATCTGATGTTTCCCTGGGGAGTTACACCAAAGTATATCTTAGAATTTGCAGAAAATCTCAATTGAACCAGACATGTAACTTTTGAACCAAAGCTCAGATCCGAAAAACAAACGTATATTAGTAGTGTCCTGAGTCAGGAATGCTAAAAAACCAATCCATTTTGTGATCTGATGTTTCCCTGGGGAGTTACACCAAAGTATATCTTAGAATTTGCAGAAAATCTCAATTGAACCAGACGTGTAACTTTTGAACCAAAGCTCAGATTCGAAAAACAATCATATATTGGTAGTGTCCTGAGTCAGGAATGCTAAAAAACCAACCCATTTTGTGATCTGATGTGTCCCTGGGGAGTTACACCCAAGTATATCTTAGAATTTGCAGAAAATCTCAATTGAACCAGAACGTGTTAGTTTTGAACCAAAGCTCAGATCCGAAAAACAAACGTATATTAGTAGTGTCCTGAGTCGGGAATGCTAAAAAACCAACCCATTTTGTGATCTGATGTTTCCCTGGGGAGTTACATCCAAGTATATCTTAGAATTTGTAGAAAATGTCAATTGAACCAGAACGTGTAACTTTTGAACCAAAGCTCAGATTCGAAAAACAAACGTATATTAGTAGTGTCCTGAGTCGGGAATGCTAAAAAACCAACCCATTTTGTGATCTGATGTTTCCCTGGGGAGTTACACCCAAGTATATCTTAGAATTTGCAGAAAAAACTCAATTCAACCAGAACGTGTTACTTTTGATCCAAAGCTCAGATTCGAAAAACAAACGTATATTAGTAGTGTCCTGAGTCGGGAATGCTAAAAAACCAACCCATTTTGTGATCTGATGTTTTCCCTGGGGAGTTACACCAAAGTATATCTTAGAATTTGCAGAAAAACTCAATGAACCAGAACGTGTTACTTTTGATCCAAAGCTCAGATTCGAAAAACAAACGTATATTAGTAGTGTCCTGAGTCGGGAATGCAAAAAACCAACCCATTTTGTGATCTGATGTTTCCCTGGGGAGTTACACCCAAGTATATCTTAGAATTTGCAGAAAAACTCAATTGAACCAGAATGTGTAACTTTTGAACCAAAGCTCAGATTCGAAAAACAAACGTATATTAGTAGTGTCCTGAGTCGGGAATGCTAAAAAACCAACCCGTTTTGTGATCTGATGTTTCCCTGGGGAGTTACACCAAAGTATATCTTAGAATTTGCAGAAAATCTCAATTGAACCAGACATGTAACTTTTGAACCAAAGCTCAGATCCGAAAAACAAACGTATATTAGTAGTGTCCTGAGTCAGGAATGCTAAAAAAACCATTCCAATTTGTGATCTGATGTTTCCCTTGGTTGTTACACCAAAGTATATCTTAGAATTTGCAGAAAATCTCAATTGAACCAGACGTGTAACTTTTGAACCAAAGCTCAGATTCGAAAAACAATCATATATTGGTAGTGTCCTGAGTCAGGAATGCTAAAAAACCAACCCATTTTGTGATCTGATGTGTCCCTGGGGAGTTACACCCAAGTATATCTTAGAATTTGCAGAAAATCTCAATTGAACCAGACGTGTAACTTTGAACCAAAGCTCAGATCCGAAAAACAAACGTATATTAGTAGTGTCCTGAGTCAGGAATGCTAAAAAACCAATCCATTTTGTGATCTGATGTTTCCCTGGGGAGTTACACCAAAGTATATCTTAGAATTTGCAGAAAATCTCAATTGAACCAGACGTGTAACTTTTGAACCAAAGCTCAGATTCGAAAAACAATCATATATTGGTAGTGTCCTGAGTCAGGAATGCTAAAAAACCAATCCATTTTGTGGTCTGATGTTTCCCTGGGGAGTTACACCAAAGTATATCTTAGAATTTGCAGAAAATCTCAATTCAACCAGAACGTGTTAGTTTTGAACCAAAGCTCAGATCCGAAAAACAAACGTATATTGGTAGTGTCCTGAGTCGGGAATGCTAAAAAACCAACCCATTTTGTGATCTGATGTTTCCCTGGGGAGTTACACCAAAGTATATCTTAGAATTTTCAGAAAAACTCAATTCAACCAGAACGTGCTACTTTTGATCCAAAGCTCAGATCCGAAAAACCAACGTATATTGGTAGTGTCCTGAGTCGGGAATGCTAAAAAACCAACCCATTTTGTGATCTGATGTTTCCCTGGGAGTTACACCCAAGTATATCTTAGAATTTGCAGAAAATGTCAATTGAACCAGAACGTGTAACTTTTGAACCAAAGCTCAGATTCGAAAAACAAACGTATATTAGTAGTGTCCTGAGTCGGGAATGCTAAAAAACCAACCCATTTTGTGATCTGATGTTTCCCCTGGGGAGTTACACCAAAGTATATCTTACAATTTGCAGAAAAACTCAATTGAACCAGACATGTAACTTTTGAACCAAAGCTCAGATCCGAAAAACAAACGTATATTAGTAGTGTCCTGAGTCAGGAATGCTAAAAAACCAATCCATTTTGTGATCTGATGTTTCCCTGGGGAGTTACACCAAAGTATATCTTAGAATTTGCAGAAAATCTCAATTGAACCAGACGTGTAACTTTTGAACCAAAGCTCAGATTCGAAAAACAATCATATATTGGTAGTGTCCTGAGTCAGGAATGCTAAAAAACCAATCCATTTTGTGATCTGATGTCTCCCTGGGGAGTTACACCAAAGTATATCTTAGAATTTGCAGAAAATCTCAATTCAACCAGAACGTGTTAGTTTTGAACCAAAGCTCAGATCCGAAAAACAAACGTATATTGGTAGTGTCCTGAGTCGGGAATGCTAAAAAACAACCCATTTTGTGATCTGATGTTTCCCTGGGGAGTTACACCAAAGTATATCTTAGAATTTGCAGAAAAACTCAATTCAACCAGAACGTGCTACTTTTGAACCAAAGCTCAGATCCGAAAAACAAACGTATATTAGTAGTGTCCTGAGTCGGGAATGCTAAAAAACCAACCCATTTTGTGATCTGATGTTTCCCTGGGGAGTTACATCCAAGTATATCTTAGAATTTGCAGAAAATCTCAATTGAACCAGAACGTGTAACTTTTGAACCAAAGCTCAGATCCGAAAAACAAACGTATATTAGTAGTGTCCTGAGTCGGGAATGCTAAAAAACCAACCCATTTTGTGATCTGATGTTTCCCTGGGGAGTTACACCCAAGTATATCTTAGAATTTGCAGAAAATCTCAATTGAACCAGAACGTGTTAGTTTTGAACCAAAGCTCAGATCCGAAAAACAAACGTATATTAGTAGTGTCCTGAGTCGGGAATGCTAAAAAACCAACCCATTTTGTGATCTGATGTTTCCCTGGGGAGTTACACCAAAGTATATCTTAGAATTTGCAGAAAAACTCAATTCAACCAGAACGTGCTACTTTTGATCCAAAGCTCAGATCCGAAAAACAAACGTATATTGGTAGTGTCCTGAGTCGGGAATGCTAAAAAACCAACCCATTTTGTGATCTGATGTTTCCCTGGGGAGTTACACCCAAGTATATCTTAGAATTTGCAGAAAATGTCAATTGAACCAGAACGTGTAACTTTTGAACCAAAGCTCAGATTCGAAAAACAAACGTATATTAGTAGTGTCCTGAGTCGGGAATGATAAAAAACCAACCCATTTTGTGATCTGATGTTTCCCTGGGGAGTTACACCAAAGTATATCTTAGAATTTGCAGAAAAACTCAATTCAACCAGAACGTGCTACTTTTGATGCAAAGCTCAGATTGGAAAAACAAACGTATATTAGTAGTGTCCTGAGTCGGGAATGCTAAAAAACCAACCCATTTTGTGATCTGATGTTTCCCTGGGGAGTTACACCCAAGTATATCTTAGAATTTGCAGAAAATGTCAATTGAACCAGAACGTGTAACTTTTGAACCAAAGCTCAGATTCGAAAAACAAACGTATATTAGTAGTGTCCTGAGTCGGGAATGCTAAAAAACCAACCCATTTTGTGATCTGATGTTTCCCTGGGGAGTTACACCCAAGTATATCTTAGAATTTGCAGAAAATCCCAATTGAACCAGAACGTGTTAGTTTTGAACCAAAGCTCAGATCCGAAAAACAAACATATATTAGTAGTGTCCTGAGTTGGGAATGCTAAAAAACTACTCCATTTTGTGATCTGATGTTTCCCTGGGGAGTTACACCCAAGTATATCTTAGAATTTGCAGAAAATCTCAATTGAACCAGAACGTGTTAGTTTTGAACCAAAGCTCAGATCCGAAAAAGAAACGTATATTAGTAGTGTCCTGAGTCGGGAATGCTAAAAAACTACTCCATTTTGTGATCTGATGTTTCCCTGGGGAGTTACACCCAAGTATATCTTAGAATTTGCAGAAAATCTCAATTGAACCAGAACGTGTTAGTTTTGAACCAAAGCTCAGATCCGAAAAACAAACGTATATTAGTAGTGTCCTGAGTCGGGAATGCTAAAAAACCAACCCATTTTGTGATCTGATGTTTCCCTGGGGAGTTACATCCAAGTATATCTTAGAATTTGCAGAAAATCTCAATTGAACCAGAACGTGTAACTTTTGAACCAAAGCTCAGATCCGAAAAACAAACGTATATTAGTAGTGTCCGAGTCGGGAATGCTAAAAAACCACTCCATTTTGTGATCTGATGTTTCCCTGGGGAGTTACACCCAAGTATATCTTAGAATTTTGCAGAAAATCTCAATTGAACCAGAACGTGTTAGTTTTGAACCAAAGCTCAGATCCGAAAAACAAACGTATATTAGTAGTGTCCTGAGTCGGGAATGCTAAAAAACCAACCCATTTTGTGATCTGATGTTTCCCTGGGGAGTTACACCCAAGTATATCTTAGAATTTGCAGAAAATCTCAATTGAACCAGAACGTGTTAGTTTTGAACCAAAGCTCAGATCCGAAAAACAAACGTATATTAGTAGTGTCCTGAGTCGGGAATGCTAAAAAACCAACCCATTTTGTGATCTGATGTTTCCCTGGGGAGTTACATCCAAGTATAACTTAGAATTTGCAGAAAATCTCAATTGAACCAGAATGTGTAACTTTTGAACCAAAGCTCAGATTCGAAAAACAAACGTATATTAGTAGTGTCCTGAGTCAGGAATGCTAAAAAACCAACCCATTTTGTGATCTGATGTTTCCCTGGGGAGTTACACCAAAGTATATCTTAGAATTTGCAGAAAAACTCAATTCAACCAGAACGTGCTACTTTTGATGCAAAGCTCAGATTGGAAAAACAAACGTATATTAGTAGTGTCCTGAGTCGGGAATGCTAAAAAACCAACCCATTTTGTGATCTGATGTTTCCCTGGGGAGTTACACCCAAGTATATCTTAGAATTTGCAGAAAATGTCAATTGAACCAGAACGTGTAACTTTTGAACCAAAGCTCAGATTCGAAAAACAAACGTATATTAGTAGTGTCCTGAGTCGGGAATGCTAAAAAACCAACCCATTTTGTGATCTGATGTTTCCCTGGGGAGTTACACCCCAGTATATCTTAGAATTTGCAGAAAATCCCAATTGAACCAGAACGTGTTAGTTTTGAACCAAAGCTCAGATCCGAAAAACAAACGTATATTAGTAGTGTCCTGAGTCGGGAATGCTAAAAAACTACTCCATTTTGTGATCTGATGTTTCCCTGGGGAGTTACACCAAAGTATATCTTAGAATTTGCAGAAAATCTCAATTGAACCAGAACGTGTTAGTTTTGAACCAAAGCTCAGATCCGAAAAACAAACGTATATTAGTAGTGTCCTGAGTCGGGAATGCTAAAAAACCAACCCATTTTGTGATCTGATGTTTCCCTGGGGAGTTACATCCAAGTATATCTTAGAATTTGCAGAAAATCTCAATTGAACCAGAACGTGTAACTTTTGAACCAAAGCTCAGATCCGAAAAACAAACGTATATTAGTAGTGTCCGAGTCGGGAATGCTAAAAAACCACTCCATTTTGTGATCTGATGTTTCCCTGGGGAGTTACACCCAAGTATATCTTAGAATTTTGCAGAAAATCTCAATTGAACCAGAACGTGTTAGTTTTGAACCAAAGCTCAGATCCGAAAAACAAACGTATATTAGTAGTGTCCTGAGTCGGGAATGCTAAAAAAAAAACCCATTTTGTGATCTGATGTTTCCCTGGGGAGTTACACCCAAGTATATCTTAGAATTTGCAGAAAATCTCAATTGAACCAGAACGTGTTAGTTTTGAACCAAAGCTCAGATCCGAAAAACAAACGTATATTAGTAGTGTCCTGAGTCGGGAATGCTAAAAAACCAACCCATTTTGTGATCTGATGTTTCCCTGGGGAGTTACATCCAAGTATATCTTAGAATTTGCAGAAAATCTCAATTGAACCAGAACGTGTAACTTTTGAACCAAAGCTCAGATCCTTAAAAGAAACGTATATTAGTAGTGTCCTGAGTCGGGAATGCTAAAAAACCAACCCATTTTGTGATCTGATGTTTCCCTGGGGAGTTACACCCAAGTATATCTTAGAATTTGCAGAAAATCTCAATTGAACCAGAACGTGTTAGTTTTGAACCAAAGCTCAGATCCGAAAAACAAACGTATATTAGTAGTGTCCTGAGTCGGGAATGCTAAAAAACCAACCCATTTTGTGATCTGATGTTTCCCTGGGGAGTTACACCAAAGTATATCTTAGAATTTGCAGAAAATCTCAATTGAACCAGACGTGTAACTTTTGAACCAAAGCTCAGATTCGAAAAACAATCATATATTGGTAGTGTCCTGAGTCAGGAATGCTAAAAAACCAATCCATTTTGTGATCTGATGTTTCCCTGGGGAGTTACACCAAAGTATATCTTAGAATTTGCAGAAAATCTCAATTCAACCAGAACGTGTTAGTTTTGAACCAAAGCTCAGATCCGAAAAACAAACGTATATTGGTAGTGTCCTGAGTCGGGAATGCTAAAAAACCAACCCATTTTGTGATCTGATGTTTCCCTGGGGAGTTACACCAAAGTATATCTTAGAATTTGCAGAAAAACTCAATTCAACCAGAACGTGCTACTTTTGATCCAAAGCTCAGATCCGAAAAACAAACGTATATTGGTAGTGTCCTGAGTCGGGAATGCTAAAAAACCAACCCATTTTGTGATCTGATGTTTCCCTGGGGAGTTACACCCAAGTATATCTTAGAATTTGCAGAAAATGTCAATTGAACCAGAACGTGTAACTTTTGAACCAAAGCTCAGATTCGAAAAACAAACGTATATTAGTAGTGTCCTGAGTCGGGAATGCTAAAAAACCAACCCATTTTGTGATCTGATGTTTCCCTGGGGAGTTACACCAAAGTATATCTTAGAATTTGCAGAAAAACTCAATTCAACCAGAACGTGCTACTTTTGATGCAAAGCTCAGATTGGAAAAACAAACGTATATTAGTAGTGTCCTGAGTCGGGAATGCTAAAAAACCAACCCATTTTGTGATCTGATGTTTCCCTGGGGAGTTACACCCAAGTATATCTTAGAATTTGCAGAAAATCTCAATTGAACCAGAACGTGTTAGTTTTGAACCAAAGCTCAGATCCGAAAAACAAACGTATATTAGTAGTGTCCTGAGTCGGGAATGCTAAAAAACCAACCCATTTTGTGATCTGATGTTTCCCTGGGGAGTTACACCAAAGTATATCTTAGAATTTGCAGAAAATCTCAATTGAACCAGACGTGTAACTTTTGAACCAAAGCTCAGATTCGAAAAACAATCATATATTGGTAGTGTCCTGAGTCAGGAATGCTAAAAAACCAATCCATTTTGTGATCTGATGTTTCCCTGGGGAGTTACACCAAAGTATATCTTAGAATTTGCAGAAAATCTCAATTCAACCAGAACGTGTTAGTTTTGAACCAAAGCTCAGATCCGAAAAACAAACGTATATTGGTAGTGTCCTGAGTCGGGAATGCTAAAAAACCAACCCATTTTGTGATCTGATGTTTCCCTGGGGAGTTACAC
Organism: Thamnophis sirtalis; assembly: GCF_051295495.1. Classification (NCBI taxonomy): domain Eukaryota; kingdom Metazoa; phylum Chordata; class Lepidosauria; order Squamata; family Natricidae; genus Thamnophis; species Thamnophis sirtalis. Next base: position 60,890,483 of record NW_028261388.1, read on the forward strand.
CAAAGTATATCTTAGAATTTGCAGAAAAACTCAATTCAACCAGAACGTGCTACTTTTGATCCAAAGCTCAGATCCGAAAAACAAACGTATATTGGTAGTGTCCTGAGTCGGGAATGCTAAAAAACCAACCCATTTTGTGATCTGATGTTTCCCTGGGGAGTTACACCCAAGTATATCTTAGAATTTGCAGAAAATGTCAATTGAACCAGAACGTGTAACTTTTGAACCAAAGCTCAGATTCGAAAAACAAACGTATATTAGTAGTGTCCTGAGTCGGGAATGCTAAAAAACCAACCCATTTTGTGATCTGATGTTTCCCTGGGGAGTTACACCAAAGTATATCTTAGAATTTGCAGAAAAACTCAATTCAACCAGAACGTGCTACTTTTGATGCAAAGCTCAGATTGGAAAAACAAACGTATATTAGTAGTGTCCTGAGTCGGGAATGCTAAAAAACCAACCCATTTTGTGATCTGATGTTTCCCTGGGGAGTTACACCCAAGTATATCTTAGAATTTGCAGAAAATGTCAATTGAACCAGAACGTGTAACTTTTGAACCAAAGCTCAGATTCGAAAAACAAACGTATATTAGTAGTGTCCTGAGTCGGGAATGCTAAAAAACCAACCCATTTTGTGATCTGATGTTTCCCTGGGGAGTTACACCCAAGTATATCTTAGAATTTGCAGAAAATCCCAATTGAACCAGAACGTGTTAGTTTTGAACCAAAGCTCAGATCCGAAAAACAAACGTATATTAGTAGTGTCCTGAGTCAGGAATGCTAAAAAACTACTCCATTTTGTGATCTGATGTTTCCCTGGGGAGTTACACCCAAGTATATCTTAGAATTTGCAGAAAATCTCAATTGAACCAGAACGTGTTAGTTTTGAACCAAAGCTCAGATCCGAAAAACAAACGTATATTAGTAGTGTCCTGAGTCGGGAATGCTAAAAAACCAACCCATTTTGTGATCTGATGTTTCCCTGGGGAGTTACATCCAAGTATATCTTAGAATTTGCAGAAAATCTCAATTGAACCAGAACGTGTAACTTTTGAACCAAAGCTCAGATCCGAAAAACAAACGTATATTAGTAGTGTCCGAGTCGGGAATGCTAAAAAACCACTCCATTTTGTGATCTGATGTTTCCCTGGGGAGTTACACCCAAGTATATCTTAGAATTTTGCAGAAAATCTCAATTGAACCAGAACGTGTTAGTTTTGAACCAAAGCTCAGATTCGAAAAACAAACGTATATTAGTAGTGTCCTGAGTCGGGAATGCAAAAAACCAACCCATTTTGTGATCTGATGTTTCCCTGGGGAGTTACACCCAAGTATATCTTAGAATTTGCAGAAAAACTCAATTGAACCAGAACAAATAACTTTTGAACCAAAGCTCAGATTCGAAAAACAAACGTATATTAGTAGTGTCCTGAGTCGGGAATGCTAAAAAACCAACCCGTTTTGTGATCTGATGTTTCCCTGGGGAGTTACACCAAAGTATATCTTAGAATTTGCAGAAAATCTCAATTGAACCAGACATGTAACTTTTGAACCAAAGCTCAGATCCGAAAAACAAACGTATATTAGTAGTGTCCTGAGTCAGGAATGCTAAAAAACCATTCCATTTTGTGATCTGATGTTTCCCTGGGGAGTTACACCAAAGTATATCTTAGAATTTGCAGAAAATCTCAATTGAACCAGACGTGTAACTTTTGAACCAAAGCTCAGATTCGAAAAACAATCATATATTGGTAGTGTCCTGAGTCAGGAATGCTAAAAAACCAACCCATTTTGTGATCTGATGTGTCCCTGGGGAGTTACACCCAAGTATATCTTAGAATTTGCAGAAAATCTCAATTGAACCAGACGTGTAACTTTTGAACCAAAGCTCAGATCCGAAAAACAAACGTATATTAGTAGTGTCCTGAGTCAGGAATGCTAAAAAACCAATCCATTTTGTGATCTGATGTTTCCCTGGGGAGTTACACCAAAGTATATCTTAGAATTTGCAGAAAATCTCAATTGAACCAGACGTGTAACTTTTGAACCAAAGCTCAGATTCGAAAAACAATCATATATTGGTAGTGTCCTGAGTCAGGAATGCTAAAAAACCAATCCATTTTGTGGTCTGATGTTTCCCTGGGGAGTTACACCAAAGTATATCTTAGAATTTGCAGAAAATCTCAATTCAACCAGAACGTGTTAGTTTTGAACCAAAGCTCAGATCCGAAAAACAAACGTATATTGGTAGTGTCCTGAGTCGGGAATGCTAAAAAACCAACCCATTTTGTGATCTGATGTTTCCCTGGGGAGTTACACCAAAGTATATCTTAGAATTTTCAGAAAAACTCAATTCAACCAGAACGTGCTACTTTTGATCCAAAGCTCAGATCCGAAAAACAAACGTATATTGGTAGTGTCCTGAGTCGGGAATGCTAAAAAACCAACCCATTTTGTGATCTGATGTTTCCCTGGGGAGTTACACCCAAGTATATCTTAGAATTTGCAGAAAATGTCAATTGAACCAGAACGTGTAACTTTTGAACCAAAGCTCAGATTCGAAAAACAAACGTATATTAGTAGTGTCCTGAGTCGGGAATGCTAAAAAACCAACCCATTTTGTGATCTGATGTTTCCCTGGGGAGTTACACCAAAGTATATCTTAGAATTTGCAGAAAAACTTAATTGAACCAGACATGTAACTTTTGAACCAAAGCTCAGATCCGAAAAACAAACGTATATTAGTAGTGTCCTGAGTCGGGAATGCTAAAAAACCAACCCATTTTGTGATCTGATGTTTCCCTGGGGAGTTACATCCAAGTATATCTTAGAATTTGCAGAAAATCTCAATTGAACCAGAACGTGTAACTTTTGAACCAAAGCTCAGATTCGAAAAACAAACGTATATTAGTAGTGTCCTGAGTCGGGAATGCTAAAAACCAACCCATTTTGTGATCTGATGTTTCCCTGGGGAGTTACACCCAAGTATATCTTAGAATTTGCAGAAAAACTCAATTGAACCAGAACAAATAACTTTTGAACCAAAGCTCAGATTCGAAAAACAAACGTATATTAGTACTGTCCTGAGTCGGGAATGCTAAAAAACCAACCCATTTTGTGATCTGATGTTTCCCTGGGGAGTTACACCAAAGTATATCTTAGAATTTGCAGAAAATCTCAATTGAACCAGACATGTAACTTTTGAACCAAAGCTCAGATCCGAAAAACAAACGTATATTAGTAGTGTCCTGAGTCAGGAATGCTAAAAAACCAATCCATTTTGTGATCTGATGTTTCCCTGGGGAGTTACACCAAAGTATATCTTAGAATTTGCAGAAAATCTCAATTGAACCAGACGTGTAACTTTTGAACCAAAGCTCAGATTCGAAAAACAATCATATATTGGTAGTGTCCTGAGTCAGGAATGCTAAAAAACCAACCCATTTTGTGATCTGATGTGTCCCTGGGGAGTTACACCCAAGTATATCTTAGAATTTGCAGAAAATCTCAATTGAACCAGAACGTGTTAGTTTTGAACCAAAGCTCAGATCCGAAAAACAAACGTATATTAGTAGTGTCCTGAGTCGGGAATGCTAAAAAAGCAACCCATTTTGTGATCTGATGTTTCCCTGGGGAGTTACATCCAAGTATATCTTAGAATTTGTAGAAAATGTCAATTGAACCAGAACGTGTAACTTTTGAACCAAAGCTCAGATTCGAAAAACAAACGTATATTAGTAGTGTCCTGAGTCGGGAATGCTAAAAAACCAACCCATTTTGTGATCTGATGTTTCCCTGGGGAGTTACACCCAAGTATATCTTAGAATTTGCAGAAAAACTCAATTCAACCAGAACGTGTTACTTTTGATCCAAAGCTCAGATTCGAAAAACAAACGTATATTAGTAGTGTCCTGAGTCGGGAATGCTAAAAAACCAACCCATTTTGTGATCTGATGTTTCCCTGGGGAGTTACACCAAAGTATATCTTAGAATTTGCAGAAAAACTCAATTGAACCAGAACGTGTTACTTTTGATCCAAAGCTCAGATTCGAAAAACAAACGTATATTAGTAGTGTCCTGAGTCGGGAATGCAAAAAACCAACCCATTTTGTGATCTGATGTTTCCCTGGGGAGTTACACCCAAGTATATCTTAGAATTTGCAGAAAAACTCAATTGAACCAGAATGTGTAACTTTTGAACCAAAGCTCAGATTCGAAAAACAAACGTATATTAGTAGTGTCCTGAGTCGGGAATGCTAAAAAACCAACCCGTTTTGTGATCTGATGTTTCCCTGGGGAGTTACACCAAAGTATATCTTAGAATTTGCAGAAAATCTCAATTGAACCAGACATGTAACTTTTGAACCAAAGCTCAGATCCGAAAAACAAACGTATATTAGTAGTGTCCTGAGTCAGGAATGCTAAAAAACCATTCCATTTTGTGATCTGATGTTTCCCTGGGTTGTTACACCAAAGTATATCTTAGAATTTGCAGAAAATCTCAATTGAACCAGACGTGTAACTTTTGAACCAAAGCTCAGATTCGAAAAACAATCATATATTGGTAGTGTCCTGAGTCAGGAATGCTAAAAAACCAACCCATTTTGTGATCTGATGTGTCCCTGGGGAGTTACACCCAAGTATATCTTAGAATTTGCAGAAAATCTCAATTGAACCAGACGTGTAACTTTTGAACCAAAGCTCAGATCCGAAAAACAAACGTATATTAGTAGTGTCCTGAGTCAGGAATGCTAAAAAACCAATCCATTTTGTGATCTGATGTTTCCCTGGGGAGTTACACCAAAGTATATCTTAGAATTTGCAGAAAATCTCAATTGAACCAGACGTGTAACTTTTGAACCAAAGCTCAGATTCGAAAAACAATCATATATTGGTAGTGTCCTGAGTCAGGAATGCTAAAAAACCAATCCATTTTGTGGTCTGATGTTTCCCTGGGGAGTTACACCAAAGTATATCTTAGAATTTGCAGAAAATCTCAATTCAACCAGAACGTGTTAGTTTTGAACCAAAGCTCAGATCCGAAAAACAAACGTATATTGGTAGTGTCCTGAGTCGGGAATGCTAAAAAACCAACCCATTTTGTGATCTGATGTTTCCCTGGGGAGTTACACCAAAGTATATCTTAGAATTTTCAGAAAAACTCAATTCAACCAGAACGTGCTACTTTTGATCCAAAGCTCAGATCCGAAAAACAAACGTATATTGGTAGTGTCCTGAGTCGGGAATGCTAAAAAACCAACCCATTTTGTGATCTGATGTTTCCCTGGGGAGTTACACCCAAGTATATCTTAGAATTTGCAGAAAATGTCAATTGAACCAGAACGTGTAACTTTTGAACCAAAGCTCAGATTCGAAAAACAAACGTATATTAGTAGTGTCCTGAGTCGGGAATGCTAAAAAACCAACCCATTTTGTGATCTGATGTTTCCCTGGGGAGTTACACCAAAGTATATCTTACAATTTGCAGAAAAACTCAATTGAACCAGACATGTAACTTTTGAACCAAAGCTCAGATCCGAAAAACAAACGTATATTAGTAGTGTCCTGAGTCAGGAATGCTAAAAAACCAATCCATTTTGTGATCTGATGTTTCCCTGGGGAGTTACACCAAAGTATATCTTAGAATTTGCAGAAAATCTCAATTGAACCAGACGTGTAACTTTTGAACCAAAGCTCAGATTCGAAAAACAATCATATATTGGTAGTGTCCTGAGTCAGGAATGCTAAAAAACCAATCCATTTTGTGATCTGATGTTTCCCTGGGGAGTTACACCAAAGTATATCTTAGAATTTGCAGAAAATCTCAATTCAACCAGAACGTGTTAGTTTTGAACCAAAGCTCAGATCCGAAAAACAAACGTATATTGGTAGTGTCCTGAGTCGGGAATGCTAAAAAACAACCCATTTTGTGATCTGATGTTTCCCTGGGGAGTTACACCAAAGTATATCTTAGAATTTGCAGAAAAACTCAATTCAACCAGAACGTGCTACTTTTGAACCAAAGCTCAGATCCGAAAAACAAACGTATATTAGTAGTGTCCTGAGTCGGGAATGCTAAAAAACCAACCCATTTTGTGATCTGATGTTTCCCTGGGGAGTTACATCCAAGTATATCTTAGAATTTGCAGAAAATCTCAATTGAACCAGAACGTGTAACTTTTGAACCAAAGCTCAGATCCGAAAAACAAACGTATATTAGTAGTGTCCTGAGTCGGGAATGCTAAAAAACCAACCCATTTTGTGATCTGATGTTTCCCTGGGGAGTTACACCCAAGTATATCTTAGAATTTGCAGAAAATCTCAATTGAACCAGAACGTGTTAGTTTTGAACCAAAGCTCAGATCCGAAAAACAAACGTATATTAGTAGTGTCCTGAGTCGGGAATGCTAAAAAACCAACCCATTTTGTGATCTGATGTTTCCCTGGGGAGTTACACCAAAGTATATCTTAGAATTTGCAGAAAAACTCAATTCAACCAGAACGTGCTACTTTTGATCCAAAGCTCAGATCCGAAAAACAAACGTATATTGGTAGTGTCCTGAGTCGGGAATGCTAAAAAACCAACCCATTTTGTGATCTGATGTTTCCCTGGGGAGTTACACCCAAGTATATCTTAGAATTTGCAGAAAATGTCAATTGAACCAGAACGTGTAACTTTTGAACCAAAGCTCAGATTCGAAAAACAAACGTATATTAGTAGTGTCCTGAGTCGGGAATGCTAAAAAACCAACCCATTTTGTGATCTGATGTTTCCCTGGGGAGTTACACCAAAGTATATCTTAGAATTTGCAGAAAAACTCAATTCAACCAGAACGTGCTACTTTTGATGCAAAGCTCAGATTGGAAAAACAAACGTATATTAGTAGTGTCCTGAGTCGGGAATGCTAAAAAACCAACCCATTTTGTGATCTGATGTTTCCCTGGGGAGTTACACCCAAGTATATCTTAGAATTTGCAGAAAATGTCAATTGAACCAGAACGTGTAACTTTTGAACCAAAGCTCAGATTCGAAAAACAAACGTATATTAGTAGTGTCCTGAGTCGGGAATGCTAAAAAACCAACCCATTTTGTGATCTGATGTTTCCCTGGGGAGTTACACCCAAGTATATCTTAGAATTTGCAGAAAATCCCAATTGAACCAGAACGTGTTAGTTTTGAACCAAAGCTCAGATCCGAAAAACAAACATATATTAGTAGTGTCCTGAGTTGGGAATGCTAAAAAACTACTCCATTTTGTGATCTGATGTTTCCCTGGGGAGTTACACCCAAGTATATCTTAGAATTTGCAGAAAATCTCAATTGAACCAGAACGTGTTAGTTTTGAACCAAAGCTCAGATCCGAAAAAGAAACGTATATTAGTAGTGTCCTGAGTCGGGAATGCTAAAAAACTACTCCATTTTGTGATCTGATGTTTCCCTGGGGAGTTACACCCAAGTATATCTTAGAATTTGCAGAAAATCTCAATTGAACCAGAACGTGTTAGTTTTGAACCAAAGCTCAGATCCGAAAAACAAACGTATATTAGTAGTGTCCTGAGTCGGGAATGCTAAAAAACCAACCCATTTTGTGATCTGATGTTTCCCTGGGGAGTTACATCCAAGTATATCTTAGAATTTGCAGAAAATCTCAATTGAACCAGAACGTGCTACTTTTGATGCAAAGCTCAGATTGGAAAAACAAACGTATATTAGTAGTGTCCGAGTCGGGAATGCTAAAAAACCACTCCATTTTGTGATCTGATGTTTCCCTGGGGAGTTACACCCAAGTATATCTTAGAATTTTGCAGAAAATCTCAATTGAACCAGAACGTGTTAGTTTTGAACCAAAGCTCAGATCCGAAAAACAAACGTATATTAGTAGTGTCCTGAGTCGGGAATGCTAAAAAACCAACCCATTTTGTGATCTGATGTTTCCCTGGGGAGTTACACCCAAGTATATCTTAGAATTTGCAGAAAATCTCAATTGAACCAGAACGTGTTAGTTTTGAACCAAAGCTCAGATCCGAAAAACAAACGTATATTAGTAGTGTCCTGAGTCGGGAATGCTAAAAAACCAACCCATTTTGTGATCTGATGTTTCCCTGGGGAGTTACATCCAAGTATAACTTAGAATTTGCAGAAAATCTCAATTGAACCAGAATGTGTAACTTTTGAACCAAAGCTCAGATTCGAAAAACAAACGTATATTAGTAGTGTCCTGAGTCAGGAATGCTAAAAAACCAACCCATTTTGTGATCTGATGTTTCCCTGGGGAGTTACACCAAAGTATATCTTAGAATTTGCAGAAAAACTCAATTCAACCAGAACGTGCTACTTTTGATGCAAAGCTCAGATTGGAAAAACAAACGTATATTAGTAGTGTCCTGAGTCGGGAATGCTAAAAAACCAACCCATTTTGTGATCTGATGTTTCCCTGGGGAGTTACACCCAAGTATATCTTAGAATTTGCAGAAAATGTCAATTGAACCAGAACGTGTAACTTTTGAACCAAAGCTCAGATTCGAAAAACAAACGTATATTAGTAGTGTCCTGAGTCGGGAATGCTAAAAAACCAACCCATTTTGTGATCTGATGTTTCCCTGGGGAGTTACACCCCAGTATATCTTAGAATTTGCAGAAAATCCCAATTGAACCAGAACGTGTTAGTTTTGAACCAAAGCTCAGATCCGAAAAACAAACGTATATTAGTAGTGTCCTGAGTCGGGAATGCTAAAAAACTACTCCATTTTGTGATCTGATGTTTCCCTGGGGAGTTACACCAAAGTATATCTTAGAATTTGCAGAAAATCTCAATTGAACCAGAACGTGTTAGTTTTGAACCAAAGCTCAGATCCGAAAAACAAACGTATATTAGTAGTGTCCTGAGTCGGGAATGCTAAAAAACCAACCCATTTTGTGATCTGATGTTTCCCTGGGGAGTTACATCCAAGTATATCTTAGAATTTGCAGAAAATCTCAATTGAACCAGAACGTGTAACTTTTGAACCAAAGCTCAGATCCGAAAAACAAACGTATATTAGTAGTGTCCGAGTCGGGAATGCTAAAAAACCACTCCATTTTGTGATCTGATGTTTCCCTGGGGAGTTACACCCAAGTATATCTTAGAATTTTGCAGAAAATCTCAATTGAACCAGAACGTGTTAGTTTTGAACCAAAGCTCAGATCCGAAAAACAAACGTATATTAGTAGTGTCCTGAGTCGGGAATGCTAAAAAAAAAACCCATTTTGTGATCTGATGTTTCCCTGGGGAGTTACACCCAAGTATATCTTAGAATTTGCAGAAAATCTCAATTGAACCAGAACGTGTTAGTTTTGAACCAAAGCTCAGATCCGAAAAACAAACGTATATTAGTAGTGTCCTGAGTCGGGAATGCTAAAAAACCAACCCATTTTGTGATCTGATGTTTCCCTGGGGAGTTACATCCAAGTATATCTTAGAATTTGCAGAAAATCTCAATTGAACCAGAACGTGTAACTTTTGAACCAAAGCTCAGATCCTTAAAAGAAACGTATATTAGTAGTGTCCTGAGTCGGGAATGCTAAAAAACCAACCCATTTTGTGATCTGATGTTTCCCTGGGGAGTTACACCCAAGTATATCTTAGAATTTGCAGAAAATCTCAATTGAACCAGAACGTGTTAGTTTTGAACCAAAGCTCAGATCCGAAAAACAAACGTATATTAGTAGTGTCCTGAGTCGGGAATGCTAAAAAACCAACCCATTTTGTGATCTGATGTTTCCCTGGGGAGTTACACCAAAGTATATCTTAGAATTTGCAGAAAATCTCAATTGAACCAGACGTGTAACTTTTGAACCAAAGCTCAGATTCGAAAAACAATCATATATTGGTAGTGTCCTGAGTCAGGAATGCTAAAAAACCAATCCATTTTGTGATCTGATGTTTCCCTGGGGAGTTACACCAAAGTATATCTTAGAATTTGCAGAAAATCTCAATTCAACCAGAACGTGTTAGTTTTGAACCAAAGCTCAGATCCGAAAAACAAACGTATATTGGTAGTGTCCTGAGTCGGGAATGCTAAAAAACCAACCCATTTTGTGATCTGATGTTTCCCTGGGGAGTTACACCAAAGTATATCTTAGAATTTGCAGAAAAACTCAATTCAACCAGAACGTGCTACTTTTGATCCAAAGCTCAGATCCGAAAAACAAACGTATATTGGTAGTGTCCTGAGTCGGGAATGCTAAAAAACCAACCCATTTTGTGATCTGATGTTTCCCTGGGGAGTTACACCCAAGTATATCTTAGAATTTGCAGAAAATGTCAATTGAACCAGAACGTGTAACTTTTGAACCAAAGCTCAGATTCGAAAAACAAACGTATATTAGTAGTGTCCTGAGTCGGGAATGCTAAAAAACCAACCCATTTTGTGATCTGATGTTTCCCTGGGGAGTTACACCAAAGTATATCTTAGAATTTGCAGAAAAACTCAATTCAACCAGAACGTGCTACTTTTGATGCAAAGCTCAGATTGGAAAAACAAACGTATATTAGTAGTGTCCTGAGTCGGGAATGCTAAAAAACCAACCCATTTTGTGATCTGATGTTTCCCTGGGGAGTTACACCCAAGTATATCTTAGAATTTGCAGAAAATGTCAATTGAACCAGAACGTGTAACTTTTGAACCAAAGCTCAGATTCGAAAAACAAACGTATATTAGTAGTGTCCTGAGTCGGGAATGCTAAAAAACCAACCCATTTTGTGATCTGATGTTTCCCTGGGGAGTTACACCCAAGTATATCTTAGAATTTGCAGAAAATCCCAATTGAACCAGAACGTGTTAGTTTTGAACCAAAGCTCAGATCCGAAAAACAAACGTATATTAGTAGTGTCCTGAGTCGGGAATGCTAAAAAACTACTCCATTTTGTGATCTGATGTTTCCCTGGGGAGTTACACCCAAGTATATCTTAGAATTTGCAGAAAATCTCAATTGAACCAGAACGTGTTAGTTTTGAACCAAAGCTCAGATCCGAAAAACAAACGTATATTAGTAGTGTCCTGAGTCGGGAATGCTAAAAAACCAACCCATTTTGTGATCTGATGTTTCCCTGGGGAGTTACATCCAAGTATATCTTAGAATTTGCAGAAAATCTCAATTGAACCAGAACGTGTAACTTTTGAACCAAAGCTCAGATCCGAAAAACAAACGTATATTAGTAGTGTCCGAGTCGGGAATGCTAAAAAACCACTCCATTTTGTGATCTGATGTTTCCCTGGGGAGTTACACCCAAGTATATCTTAGAATTTTGCAGAAAATCTCAATTGAACCAGAACGTGTTAGTTTTGAACCAAAGCTCAGATTCGAAAAACAAACGTATATTAGTAGTGTCCTGAGTCGGGAATGCAAAAAACCAACCCATTTTGTGATCTGATGTTTCCCTGGGGAGTTACACCCAAGTATATCTTAGAATTTGCAGAAAAACTCAATTGAACCAGAACAAATAACTTTTGAACCAAAGCTCAGATTCGAAAAACAAACGTATATTAGTAGTGTCCTGAGTCGGGAATGCTAAAAAACCAACCCGTTTTGTGATCTGATGTTTCCCTGGGGAGTTACACCAAAGTATATCTTAGAATTTGCAGAAAATCTCAATTGAACCAGACATGTAACTTTTGAACCAAAGCTCAGATCCGAAAAACAAACGTATATTAGTAGTGTCCTGAGTCAGGAATGCTAAAAAACCATTCCATTTTGTGATCTGATGTTTCCCTGGGGAGTTACACCAAAGTATATCTTAGAATTTGCAGAAAATCTCAATTGAACCAGACGTGTAACTTTTGAACCAAAGCTCAGATTCGAAAAACAATCATATATTGGTAGTGTCCTGAGTCAGGAATGCTAAAAAACCAACCCATTTTGTGATCTGATGTGTCCCTGGGGAGTTACACCCAAGTATATCTTAGAATTTGCAGAAAATCTCAATTGAACCAGACGTGTAACTTTTGAACCAAAGCTCAGATCCGAAAAACAAACGTATATTAGTAGTGTCCTGAGTCAGGAATGCTAAAAAACCAACCCATTTTGTGATCTGATGTTTCCCTGGGGAGTTACACCCAAGTATATCTTAGAATTTGCAGAAAATGTCAATTGAACCAGAACGTGTAACTTTTGAACCAAAGCTCAGATTCGAAAAACAAACGTATATTAGTAGTGTCCTGAGTCGGGAATGCTAAAAAACCAACCCATTTTGTGATCTGATGTTTCCCTGGGGAGTTACACCCAAGTATATCTTAGAATTTGCAGAAAATCCCAATTGAACCAGAACGTGTTAGTTTTGAACCAAAGCTCAGATCCGAAAAACAAACATATATTAGTAGTGTCCTGAGTTGGGAATGCTAAAAAACTACTCCATTTTGTGATCTGATGTTTCCCTGGGGAGTTACACCCAAGTATATCTTAGAATTTGCAGAAAATCTCAATTGAACCAGAACGTGTTAGTTTTGAACCAAAGCTCAGATCCGAAAAAGAAACGTATATTAGTAGTGTCCTGAGTCGGGAATGCTAAAAAACTACTCCATTTTGTGATCTGATGTTTCCCTGGGGAGTTACACCCAAGTATATCTTAGAATTTGCAGAAAATCTCAATTGAACCAGAACGTGTTAGTTTTGAACCAAAGCTCAGATCCGAAAAACAAACGTATATTAGTAGTGTCCTGAGTCGGGAATGCTAAAAAACCAACCCATTTTGTGATCTGATGTTTCCCTGGGGAGTTACATCCAAGTATATCTTAGAATTTGCAGAAAATCTCAATTGAACCAGAACGTGTAACTTTTGAACCAAAGCTCAGATCCGAAAAACAAACGTATATTAGTAGTGTCCGAGTCGGGAATGCTAAAAAACCACTCCATTTTGTGATCTGATGTTTCCCTGGGGAGTTACACCCAAGTATATCTTAGAATTTTGCAGAAAATCTCAATTGAACCAGAACGTGTTAGTTTTGAACCAAAGCTCAGATCCGAAAAACAAACGTATATTAGTAGTGTCCTGAGTCGGGAATGCTAAAAAACCAACCCATTTTGTGATCTGATGTTTCCCTGGGGAGTTACACCCAAGTATATCTTAGAATTTGCAGAAAATCTCAATTGAACCAGAACGTGTTAGTTTTGAACCAAAGCTCAGATCCGAAAAACAAACGTATATTAGTAGTGTCCTGAGTCGGGAATGCTAAAAAACCAACCCATTTTGTGATCTGATGTTTCCCTGGGGAGTTACATCCAAGTATAACTTAGAATTTGCAGAAAATCTCAATTGAACCAGAATGTGTAACTTTTGAACCAAAGCTCAGATTCGAAAAACAAACGTATATTAGTAGTGTCCTGAGTCAGGAATGCTAAAAAACCAACCCATTTTGTGATCTGATGTTTCCCTGGGGAGTTACACCAAAGTATATCTTAGAATTTGCAGAAAAACTCAATTCAACCAGAACGTGCTACTTTTGATGCAAAGCTCAGATTGGAAAAACAAACGTATATTAGTAGTGTCCTGAGTCGGGAATGCTAAAAACCAACCCATTTTGTGATCTGATGTTTCCCTGGGGAGTTACACCCAAGTATATCTTAGAATTTGCAGAAAATGTCAATTGAACCAGAACGTGTAACTTTTGAACCAAAGCTCAGATTCGAAAAACAAACGTATATTAGTAGTGTCCTGAGTCGGGAATGCTAAAAAACCAACCCATTTTGTGATCTGATGTTTCCCTGGGGAGTTACACCCCAGTATATCTTAGAATTTGCAGAAAATCCCAATTGAACCAGAACGTGTTAGTTTTGAACCAAAGCTCAGATCCGAAAAACAAACGTATATTAGTAGTGTCCTGAGTCGGGAATGCTAAAAAACTACTCCATTTTGTGATCTGATGTTTCCCTGGGGAGTTACACCAAAGTATATCTTAGAATTTGCAGAAAATCTCAATTGAACCAGAACGTGTTAGTTTTGAACCAAAGCTCAGATCCGAAAAACAAACGTATATTAGTAGTGTCCTGAGTCGGGAATGCTAAAAAACCAACCCATTTTGTGATCTGATGTTTCCCTGGGGAGTTACATCCAAGTATATCTTAGAATTTGCAGAAAATCTCAATTGAACCAGAACGTGTAACTTTTGAACCAAAGCTCAGATCCGAAAAACAAACGTATATTAGTAGTGTCCGAGTCGGGAATGCTAAAAAACCACTCCATTTTGTGATCTGATGTTTCCCTGGGGAGTTACACCCAAGTATATCTTAGAATTTTGCAGAAAATCTCAATTGAACCAGAACGTGTTAGTTTTGAACCAAAGCTCAGATCCGAAAAACAAACGTATATTAGTAGTGTCCTGAGTCGGGAATGCTAAAAAAAAAACCCATTTTGTGATCTGATGTTTCCCTGGGGAGTTACACCCAAGTATATCTTAGAATTTGCAGAAAATCTCAATTGAACCAGAACGTGTTAGTTTTGAACCAAAGCTCAGATCCGAAAAACAAACGTATATTAGTAGTGTCCTGAGTCGGGAATGCTAAAAAACCAACCCATTTTGTGATCTGATGTTTCCCTGGGGAGTTACATCCAAGTATATCTTAGAATTTGCAGAAAATCTCAATTGAACCAGAACGTGTAACTTTTGAACCAAAGCTCAGATCCTTAAAAGAAACGTATATTAGTAGTGTCCTGAGTCGGGAATGCTAAAAAACCAACCCATTTTGTGATCTGATGTTTCCCTGGGGAGTTACACCCAAGTATATCTTAGAATTTGCAGAAAATCTCAATTGAACCAGAACGTGTTAGTTTTGAACCAAAGCTCAGATCCGAAAAACAAACGTATATTAGTAGTGTCCTGAGTCGGGAATGCTAAAAAACCAACCCATTTTGTGATCTGATGTTTCCCTGGGGAGTTACACCAAAGTATATCTTAGAATTTGCAGAAAATCTCAATTGAACCAGACGTGTAACTTTTGAACCAAAGCTCAGATTCGAAAAACAATCATATATTGGTAGTGTCCTGAGTCAGGAATGCTAAAAAACCAATCCATTTTGTGATCTGATGTTTCCCTGGGGAGTTACACCAAAGTATATCTTAGAATTTGCAGAAAATCTCAATTCAACCAGAACGTGTTAGTTTTGAACCAAAGCTCAGATCCGAAAAACAAACGTATATTGGTAGTGTCCTGAGTCGGGAATGCTAAAAAACCAACCCATTTTGTGATCTGATGTTTCCCTGGGGAGTTACACCAAAGTATATCTTAGAATTTGCAGAAAAACTCAATTCAACCAGAACGTGCTACTTTTGATCCAAAGCTCAGATCCGAAAAACAAACGTATATTGGTAGTGTCCTGAGTCGGGAATGCTAAAAAACCAACCCATTTTGTGATCTGATGTTTCCCTGGGGAGTTACACCCAAGTATATCTTAGAATTTGCAGAAAATGTCAATTGAACCAGAACGTGTAACTTTTGAACCAAAGCTCAGATTCGAAAAACAAACGTATATTAGTAGTGTCCTGAGTCGGGAATGCTAAAAAACCAACCCATTTTGTGATCTGATGTTTCCCTGGGGAGTTACACCAAAGTATATCTTAGAATTTGCAGAAAAACTCAATTCAACCAGAACGTGCTACTTTTGATGCAAAGCTCAGATTGGAAAAACAAACGTATATTAGTAGTGTCCTGAGTCGGGAATGCTAAAAAACCAACCCATTTTGTGATCTGATGTTTCCCTGGGGAGTTACACCCAAGTATATCTTAGAATTTGCAGAAAATGTCAATTGAACCAGAACGTGTAACTTTTGAACCAAAGCTCAGATTCGAAAAACAAACGTATATTAGTAGTGTCCTGAGTCGGGAATGCTAAAAAACCAACCCATTTTGTGATCTGATGTTTCCCTGGGGAGTTACACCCAAGTATATCTTAGAATTTGCAGAAAATCCCAATTGAACCAGAACGTGTTAGTTTTGAACCAAAGCTCAGATCCGAAAAACAAACGTATATTAGTAGTGTCCTGAGTCGGGAATGCTAAAAAACTACTCCATTTTGTGATCTGATGTTTCCCTGGGGAGTTACACCCAAGTATATCTTAGAATTTGCAGAAAATCTCAATTGAACCAGAACGTGTTAGTTTTGAACCAAAGCTCAGATCCGAAAAACAAACGTATATTAGTAGTGTCCTGAGTCGGGAATGCTAAAAAACCAACCCATTTTGTGATCTGATGTTTCCCTGGGGAGTTACATCCAAGTATATCTTAGAATTTGCAGAAAATCTCAATTGAACCAGAACGTGTAACTTTTGAACCAAAGCTCAGATCCGAAAAACAAACGTATATTAGTAGTGTCCGAGTCGGGAATGCTAAAAAACCACTCCATTTTGTGATCTGATGTTTCCCTGGGGAGTTACACCCAAGTATATCTTAGAATTTTGCAGAAAATCTCAATTGAACCAGAACGTGTTAGTTTTGAACCAAAGCTCAGATTCGAAAAACAAACGTATATTAGTAGTGTCCTGAGTCGGGAATGCAAAAAACCAACCCATTTTGTGATCTGATGTTTCCCTGGGGAGTTACACCCAAGTATATCTTAGAATTTGCAGAAAAACTCAATTGAACCAGAACAAATAACTTTTGAACCAAAGCTCAGATTCGAAAAACAAACGTATATTAGTAGTGTCCTGAGTCGGGAATGCTAAAAAACCAACCCGTTTTGTGATCTGATGTTTCCCTGGGGAGTTACACCAAAGTATATCTTAGAATTTGCAGAAAATCTCAATTGAACCAGACATGTAACTTTTGAACCAAAGCTCAGATCCGAAAAACAAACGTATATTAGTAGTGTCCTGAGTCAGGAATGCTAAAAAACCATTCCATTTTGTGATCTGATGTTTCCCTGGGGAGTTACACCAAAGTATATCTTAGAATTTGCAGAAAATCTCAATTGAACCAGACGTGTAACTTTTGAACCAAAGCTCAGATTCGAAAAACAATCATATATTGGTAGTGTCCTGAGTCAGGAATGCTAAAAAACCAACCCATTTTGTGATCTGATGTGTCCCTGGGGAGTTACACCCAAGTATATCTTAGAATTTGCAGAAAATCTCAATTGAACCAGACGTGTAACTTTTGAACCAAAGCTCAGATCCGAAAAACAAACGTATATTAGTAGTGTCCTGAGTCAGGAATGCTAAAAAACCAATCCATTTTGTGATCTGATGTTTCCCTGGGGAGTTACACCAAAGTATATCTTAGAATTTGCAGAAAATCTCAATTGAACCAGACGTGTAACTTTTGAACCAAAGCTCAGATTCGAAAAACAATCATATATTGGTAGTGTCCTGAGTCAGGAATGCTAAAAAACCAATCCATTTTGTGGTCTGATGTTTCCCTGGGGAGTTACACCAAAGTATATCTTAGAATTTGCAGAAAATCTCAATTCAACCAGAACGTGTTAGTTTTGAACCAAAGCTCAGATCCGAAAAACAAACGTATATTGGTAGTGTCCTGAGTCGGGAATGCTAAAAAACCAACCCATTTTGTGATCTGATGTTTCCCTGGGGAGTTACACCAAAGTATATCTTAGAATTTTCAGAAAAACTCAATTCAACCAGAACGTGCTACTTTTGATCCAAAGCTCAGATCCGAAAAACAAACGTATATTGGTAGTGTCCTGAGTCGGGAATGCTAAAAAACCAACCCATTTTGTGATCTGATGTTTCCCTGGGGAGTTACACCCAAGTATATCTTAGAATTTGCAGAAAATGTCAATTGAACCAGAACGTGTAACTTTTGAACCAAAGCTCAGATTCGAAAAACAAACGTATATTAGTAGTGTCCTGAGTCGGGAATGCTAAAAAACCAACCCATTTTGTGATCTGATGTTTCCCTGGGGAGTTACACCAAAGTATATCTTAGAATTTGCAGAAAAACTTAATTGAACCAGACATGTAACTTTTGAACCAAAGCTCAGATCCGAAAAACAAACGTATATTAGTAGTGTCCTGAGTCAGGAATGCTAAAAAACCAATCCATTTTGTGATCTGATGTTTCCCTGGGGAGTTACACCAAAGTATATCTTAGAATTTGCAGAAAATCTCAATTGAACCAGACGTGTAACTTTTGAACCAAAGCTCAGATTCGAAAAACAATCATATATTGGTAGTGTCCTGAGTCAGGAATGCTAAAAAACCAATCCATTTTGTGATCTGATGTTTCCCTGGGGAGTTACACCAAAGTATATCTTAGAATTTGCAGAAAATCTCAATTCAACCAGAACGTGTTAGTTTTGAACCAAAGCTCAGATCCGAAAAACAAACGTATATTGGTAGTGTCCTGAGTCGGGAATGCTAAAAAACCAACCCATTTTGTGATCTGATGTTTCCCTGGGGAGTTACACCAAAGTATATCTTAGAATTTGCAGAAAAACTCAATTCAACCAGAACGTGCTACTTTTGAACCAAAGCTCAGATCCGAAAAACAAACGTATATTAGTAGTGTCCTGAGTCGGGAATGCTAAAAAACCAACCCATTTTGTGATCTGATGTTTCCCTGGGGAGTTACATCCAAGTATATCTTAGAATTTGCAGAAAATCTCAATTGAACCAGAACGTGTAACTTTTGAACCAAAGCTCAGATCCGAAAAACAAACGTATATTAGTAGTGTCCTGAGTCGGGAATGCTAAAAAACCAACCCATTTTGTGATCTGATGTTTCCCTGGGGAGTTACACCCAAGTATATCTTAGAATTTGCAGAAAATCTCAATTGAACCAGAACGTGTTAGTTTTGAACCAAAGCTCAGATCCGAAAAACAAACGTATATTAGTAGTGTCCTGAGTCGGGAATGCTAAAAAACCAACCCATTTTGTGATCTGATGTTTCCCTGGGGAGTTACACCCAAGTATATCTTAGAATTTGCAGAAAAACTCAATTGAACCAGAACAAATAACTTTTGAACCAAAGCTCAGATTCGAAAAACAAACGTATATTAGTAGTGTCCTGAGTCGGGAATGCTAAAAAACCAACCCGTTTTGTGATCTGATGTTTCCCTGGGGAGTTACACCAAAGTATATCTTAGAATTTGCAGAAAATCTCAATTGAACCAGACATGTAACTTTTGAACCAAAGCTCAGATCCGAAAAACAAACGTATATTAGTAGTGTCCTGAGTCAGGAATGCTAAAAAACCATTCCATTTTGTGATCTGATGTTTCCCTGGGGAGTTACACCAAAGTATATCTTAGAATTTGCAGAAATCTCAATTGAACCAGACGTGTAACTTTTGAACCAAAGCTCAGATTCGAAAAACAATCATATATTGGTAGGGTCCTGAGTCAGGAATGCTAAAAACCAACCCATTTTGTGATCTGATGTGTTCCCTGGGGAGTTACACCCAAGTATATCTTAGAATT
Organism: Thamnophis sirtalis; assembly: GCF_051295495.1. Classification (NCBI taxonomy): domain Eukaryota; kingdom Metazoa; phylum Chordata; class Lepidosauria; order Squamata; family Natricidae; genus Thamnophis; species Thamnophis sirtalis. The sequence continues at coordinate 60,909,890 of NW_028261388.1, forward strand.
TGCAGAAAATCTCAATTGAACCAGACGTGTAACTTTTGAACCAAAGCTCAGATCCGAAAAACAAACGTATATTAGTAGTGTCCTGAGTCAGGAATGCTAAAAAACCAATCCATTTTGTGATCTGATGTTTCCCTGGGGGAGTTACACCAAAGTATATCTTAGAATTTGCAGAAAATCTCAATTGAACCAGACGTGTAACTTTTGAACCAAAGCTCAGATTCGAAAAACAATCATATATTGGTAGTGTCCTGAGTCAGGAATGCTAAAAAACCAATCCATTTTGTGGTCTGATGTTTCCCTGGGGAGTTACACCAAAGTATATCTTAGAATTTGCAGAAAATCTCAATTCAACCAGAACGTGTTAGTTTTGAACCAAAGCTCAGATCCGAAAAACAAACGTATATTGGTAGTGTCCTGAGTCGGGAATGCTAAAAACCAACCCATTTTGTGATCTGATGTTTCCCTGGGGAGTTACACCAAAGTATATCTTAGAATTTTCAGAAAACTCAATTCAACCAGACGTGCTACTTTTGATCCAAAGCTCAGATCCGAAAAAACAAACGTATATTGGTAGTGTCCTGAGTCGGGAATGCTAAAAAACCAACCCATTTTGTGATCTGATGTTTCCCTGGGGAGTTACACCCAAGTATATCTTAGAATTTGCAGAAAATGTCAATTGAACCAGAACGTGTAACTTTTGAACCAAAGCTCAGATTCGAAAAACAAACGTATATTAGTAGTGTCCTGAGTCGGGAATGCTAAAAACCAACCCATTTTGTGATCTGATGTTTCCCTGGGGAGTTACACCAAAGTATATCTTAGAATTTGCAGAAAAACTCAATTGAACCAGACATGTAACTTTTGAACCAAAGCTCAGATCCGAAAAACAAACGTATATTAGTAGTGTCCTGAGTCAGGAATGCTAAAAAACCAATCCATTTTGTGATCTGATGTTTCCCTGGGGAGTTACACCAAAGTATATCTTAGAATTTGCAGAAAATCTCAATTGAACCAGACGTGTAACTTTTGAACCAAAGCTCAGATTCGAAAAACAATCATATATTGGTAGTGTCCTGAGTCAGGAATGCTAAAAAACCAATCCATTTTGTGATCTGATGTTTCCCTGGGGAGTTACACCAAAGTATATCTTAGAATTTGCAGAAAATCTCAATTCAACCAGAACGTGTTAGTTTTGAACCAAAGCTCAGATCCGAAAAAACAAACGTATATTGGTAGTGTCCTGAGTCGGGAATGCTAAAAAACCAACCCATTTTGTGATCTGATGTTTCCCTGGGGAGTTACACCAAAGTATATCTTAGAATTTGCAGAAAAAACTCAATTCAACCAGAACGTGCTACTTTTGAAACCAAAGCTCAGATCCGAAAAACAAACGTATATTAGTAGTGTCCTGAGTCGGGAATGCTAAAAAACCAACCCATTTTGTGATCTGATGTTTCCCTGGGGAGTTACATCCAAGTATATCTTAGAATTTGCAGAAATCTCAATTGAACCAGAACGTGTAACTTTTGAACCAAAGCTCAGATCCGAAAAACAAACGTATATTAGTAGTGTCCTGAGTCGGGAATGCTAAAAAACCAACCCATTTTGTGATCTGATGTTTCCCTGGGGAGTTACACCCAAGTATATCTTAGAATTTGCAGAAAATCTCAATTGAACCAGAACGTGTTAGTTTTGAACCAAAGCTCAGATCCGAAAAACAAATGTATATTAGTAGTGTCCTGAGTCGGGAATGCTAAAAAACCAACCCATTTTGTGATCTGATGTTTCCCTGGGGAGTTACACCAAAGTATATCTTAGAATTTGCAGAAAATCTCAATTGAACCAGACGTGTAACTTTTGAACCAAAGCTCAGATTCGAAAAACAATCATATATTGGTAGTGTCCTGAGTCAGGAATGCTAAAAAACCAATCCATTTTGTGATCTGATGTTTCCCTGGGGAGTTACACCAAAGTATATCTTAGAATTTGCAGAAAATCTCAATTAACCAGAACGTGTTAGTTTTGAACCAAAGCTCAGATCCGAAAAACAAACGTATATTGGTAGTGTCCTGAGTCGGGAATGCTAAAAAACCAACCCATTTTGTGATCTGATGTTTCCCTGGGGAGTTACACCAAAGTATATCTTAGAATTTGCAGAAAACTCAATTCAACCAGAACGTGCTACTTTTGATCCAAAGCTCAGATCCGAAAAACAAACGTATATTGGTAGTGTCCTGAGTCGGGAATGCTAAAAAACCAACCCATTTTGTGATCTGATGTTTCCCTGGGGAGTTACACCCAAGTATATCTTAGAATTTGCAGAAAATGTCAATTGAACCAGAACGTGTAACTTTTGAACCAAAGCTCAGATTCGAAAAACAAACGTATATTAGTAGTGTCCTGAGTCGGGAATGCTAAAAAACCAACCCATTTTGTGATCTGATGTTTCCCTGGGGAGTTACACCAAAGTATATCTTAGAATTTGCAGAAAAACTCAATTCAACCAGAACGTGCTACTTTTGATGCAAAGCTCAGATTGGAAAAACAAACGTATATTAGTAGTGTCCTGAGTCGGGAATGCTAAAAACCAACCCATTTTGTGATCTGATGTTTCCCTGGGGAGTTACACCCAAGTATATCTTAGAATTTGCAGAAAATGTCAATTGAACCAGAACGTGTAACTTTTGAACCAAAGCTCAGATTCGAAAAACAAACGTATATTAGTAGTGTCCTGAGTCGGGAATGCTAAAAAACCAACCCATTTTGTGATCTGATGTTTCCCTGGGGAGTTACACCCAAGCATATCTTAGATTTTGCAGAAAATCCCAATTGAACCAGAACGTGTTAGTTTTGAACCAAAGCTCAGATCCGAAAAACAAACGTATATTAGTAGTGTCCTGAGTCGGGAATGCTAAAAAAACTACTCCATTTTGTGATCTGATGTTTCCCTGGGGAGTTACACCCAAGTATATCTTAGAATTTGCAGAAATCTCAATTGAACCAAGAACGTGTTAGTTTTGAACCAAAGCTCAGATCCGAAAAACAAACGTATATTAGTAGTGTCCTGAGTCGGGAATGCTAAAAAACCAACCCATTTTGTGATCTGATGTTTCCCTGGGGAGTTACATCCAAGTATATCTTAGAATTTGCAGAAAATCTCAATTGAACCAGAACGTGTAACTTTTGAACCAAAGCTCAGATCCGAAAACAAACGTATATTAGTAGTGTCCGAGTCGGGAATGCTAAAAAACCACTCCATTTTGTGATCTGATGGTTCCCTGGGGAGTTACACCCAAGTATATCTTAGAATTTTGCAGAAAATCTCAATTGAACCAGAACGTGTTAGTTTTGAACCAAAGCTCAGATCCGAAAAACAAACGTATATTAGTAGTGTCCTGAGTCGGGAATGCTAAAAAACCAACCCATTTTGTGATCTGATGTTTCCCTGGGGAGTTACACCCAAGTATATCTTAGAATTTGCAGAAAATCTCAATTGAACCAGAACGTGTTAGTTTTGAACCAAAGCTCAGATCCGAAAAACAAACGTATATTAGTAGTGTCCTGAGTCGGGAATGCTAAAAACCAACCCATTTTGTGATCTGATGTTTCCCTGGGGAGTTACACCAAGTATATCTTAGAATTTGCAGAAAATGTCAATTGAACCAGAACGTGTAACTTTTGAACCAAAGCTCAGATTCGAAAAACAAACGTATATTTGTAGTGTCCTGAGTCGGGAATGCTAAAAAACAAACCCATTTTGTGATCTGATGTTTCCCTGGGGAGTTACACCCAAGTATATCTTAGAATTTGCAGAAAAACTCAATTGAACCAGAACAAATAACTTTTGAACCAAAGCTCAGATTCGAAAAACAAACGTATATTAGTAGTGTCCTCAGTTGGGAATGCTAAAAAACAACCCATTTTTGTGATCTGATGTTTCCCTGGGAGTTACACCCAAGTATATCTTAGAATTTGCAGAAAATCTCAATTGAACCAGAACGTGTAACTTTTGAACCAAAGCTCAGATGCGAAAAACAAACGTATATTAGTAGTGTCCTGAGTCGGGAATGCTAAAAACCAACCCCATTTTGTGATCTGATGTTTCCCTGGGGAGTTACACCAAAGTATATCTTAGAATTTGCAGAAATACTCAATTCAACCAGAACGTGTTACTTTTGATCCAAAGCTCAGATTCGAAAAACAAACGTATATTAGTAGTGTCCTGAGTCGGGAATGCTAAAAACCAACCCATTTTGTGATCTGATGTTTCCCTGGGGAGTTACACCCAAGTATATCTTAGAATTTGAAGAAAAACTCAATTGAACCAGAACAAATAACTTTTGAACCAAAGCTCAGATTCGAAAAACAAACGTATATTAGTAGTGTCCTGAGTCAGGAATGCTAAAAAACCAACCCATTTTGTGATCTGATGTGTCCCTGGGGAGTTACACCCAAGTATATCTTAGAATTTGCAGAAAATCTCAATTGAACCAGACGTGTAACTTTTGAACCAAAGCTCAGATCCGAAAAACAAACGTATATTAGTAGTGTCCTGAGTCAGGAATGCTAAAAAACCAATCCATTTTGTGATCTGATGTTTCCCTGGGGAGTTACACCAAAGTATATCTTAGAATTTGCAGAAAATCTCAATTGAACCAGACGTGTAACTTTTGAACCAAAGCTCAGATTCGAAAAACAATCATATATTGGTAGTGTCCTGAGTCAGGAATGCTAAAAAACCAATCCATTTTGTGGTCTGATGTTTCCCTGGGGAGTTACACCAAAGTATATCTTAGAATTTGCAGAAAATCTCAATTCAACCAGAACGTGTTAGTTTTGAACCAAAGCTCAGATCCGAAAAACAAACGTATATTGGTAGTGTCCTGAGTCGGGAATGCTAAAAAACCAACCCATTTTGTGATCTGATGTTTCCCTGGGGAGTTACACCAAAGTATATCTTAGAATTTTCAGAAAAACTCAATTCAACCAGAACGTGCTACTTTTGATCCAAAGCTCAGATCCGAAAAACAAACGTATATTGGTAGTGTCCTGAGTCGGGAATGCTAAAAAACCAACCCATTTTGTGATCTGATGTTTCCCTGGGGAGTTACACCCAAGTATATCTTAGAATTTGCAGAAAATGTCAATTGAACCAGAACGTGTAACTTTTGAACCAAAGCTCAGATTCGAAAAACAAACGTATATTAGTAGTGTCCTGAGTCGGGAATGCTAAAAAACCAACCCATTTTGTGATCTGATGTTTCCCTGGGGAGTTACACCAAAGTATATCTTAGAATTTGCAGAAAAACTCAATTGAACCAGACATGTAACTTTTGAACCAAAGCTCAGATCCGAAAAACAAACGTATATTAGTAGTGTCCTGAGTCAGGAATGCTAAAAAACCAATCCATTTTGTGATCTGATGTTTCCCTGGGGAGTTACACCAAAGTATATCTTAGAATTTGCAGAAAATCTCAATTGAACCAGACGTGTAACTTTTGAACCAAAGCTCAGATTCGAAAAACAATCATATATTGGTAGTGTCCTGAGTCAGGAATGCTAAAAAACCAATCCATTTTGTGATCTGATGTTTCCCTGGGGAGTTACACCAAAGTATATCTTAGAATTTGCAGAAAATCTCAATTCAACCAGAACGTGTTAGTTTTGAACCAAAGCTCAGATCCGAAAAACAAACGTATATTGGTAGTGTCCTGAGTCGGGAATGCTAAAAAACCAACCCATTTTGTGATCTGATGTTTCCCTGGGGAGTTACACCAAAGTATATCTTAGAATTTGCAGAAAAACTCAATTCAACCAGAACGTGCTACTTTTGAACCAAAGCTCAGATCCGAAAAACAAACGTATATTAGTAGTGTCCTGAGTCGGGAATGCTAAAAAACCAACCCATTTTGTGATCTGATGTTTCCCTGGGGAGTTACATCCAAGTATATCTTAGAATTTGCTGAAAATCTCAATTGAACCAGAACGTGTAACTTTTGAACCAAAGCTCAGATCCGAAAAACAAACGTATATTAGTAGTGTCCTGAGTCGGGAATGCTAAAAAACCAACCCATTTTGTGATCTGATGTTTCCCTGGGGAGTTACACCCAAGTATATCTTAGAATTTGCAGAAAATCTCAATTGAACCAGAACGTGTTAGTTTTGAACCAAAGCTCAGATCCGAAAAACAAACGTATATTAGTAGTGTCCTGAGTCGGGAATGCTAAAAAACCAACCCATTTTGTGATCTGATGTTTCCCTGGGGAGTTACACCCAAGCATATCTTAGAATTTGCAGAAAATCCCAATTGAACCAGAACGTGTTAGTTTTGAACCAAAGCTCAGATCCGAAAAACAAACGTATATTAGTAGTGTCCTGAGTCGGGAATGCTAAAAAACTACTCCATTTTGTGATCTGATGTTTCCCTGGGGAGTTACACCCAAGTATATCTTAGAATTTGCAGAAAATCTCAATTGAACCAGAACGTGTTAGTTTTGAACCAAAGCTCAGATCCGAAAAACAAACGTATATTAGTAGTGTCCTGAGTCGGGAATGCTAAAAAACCAACCCATTTTGTGATCTGATGTTTCCCTGGGGAGTTACATCCAAGTATATCTTAGAATTTGCAGAAAATCTCAATTGAACCAGAACGTGTAACTTTTGAACCAAAGCTCAGATCCGAAAAACAAACGTATATTAGTAGTGTCCGAGTCGGGAATGCTAAAAAACCACTCCATTTTGTGATCTGATGGTTCCCTGGGGAGTTACACCCAAGTATATCTTAGAATTTTGCAGAAAATCTCAATTGAACCAGAACGTGTTAGTTTTGAACCAAAGCTCAGATCCGAAAAACAAACGTATATTAGTAGTGTCCTGAGTCGGGAATGCTAAAAAACCAACCCATTTTGTGATCTGATGTTTCCCTGGGGAGTTACACCCAAGTATATCTTAGAATTTGCAGAAAATCTCAATTGAACCAGAACGTGTTAGTTTTGAACCAAAGCTCAGATCCGAAAAACAAACGTATATTAGTAGTGTCCTGAGTCGGGAATGCTAAAAAACCAACCCATTTTGTGATCTGATGTTTCCCTGGGGAGTTACACCCAAGTATATCTTAGAATTTGCAGAAAATGTCAATTGAACCAGAACGTGTAACTTTTGAACCAAAGCTCAGATTCGAAAAACAAACGTATATTAGTAGTGTCCTGAGTCGGGAATGCTAAAAAACAAACCCATTTTGTGATCTGATGTTTCCCTGGGGAGTTACACCCAAGTATATCTTAGAATTTGCAGAAAATCTCAATTGAACCAGAACGTGTAACTTTTGAACCAAAGCTCAGATGCGAAAAACAAACGTATATTAGTAGTGTCCTGAGTCGGGAATGCTAAAAACCAACCCATTTTGTGATCTGATGTTTCCCTGGGGAGTTACACCAAAGTATATCTTAGAATTTGCAGAAATACTCAATTCAACCAGAACGTGTTACTTTTGATCCAAAGCTCAGATTCGAAAAACAAACGTATATTAGTAGTGTCCTGAGTCGGGAATGCTAAAAACCAACCCATTTTGTGATCTGATGTTTCCCTGGGGAGTTACACCCAAGTATATCTTAGAATTTGAAGAAAAACTCAATTGAACCAGAACAAATAACTTTTGAACCAAAGCTCAGATTCGAAAAACAAACGTATATTAGTAGTGTCCTGAGTCAGGAATGCTAAAAAACCAACCCATTTTGTGATCTGATGTGTCCCTGGGGAGTTACACCCAAGTATATCTTAGAATTTGCAGAAAATCTCAATTGAACCAGACGTGTAACTTTTGAACCAAAGCTCAGATCCGAAAAACAAACGTATATTAGTAGTGTCCTGAGTCAGGAATGCTAAAAAACCAATCCATTTTGTGATCTGATGTTTCCCTGGGGAGTTACACCAAAGTATATCTTAGAATTTGCAGAAAATCTCAATTGAACCAGACGTGTAACTTTTGAACCAAAGCTCAGATTCGAAAAACAATCATATATTGGTAGTGTCCTGAGTCAGGAATGCTAAAAAACCAATCCATTTTGTGGTCTGATGTTTCCCTGGGGAGTTACACCAAAGTATATCTTAGAATTTGCAGAAAATCTCAATTCAACCAGAACGTGTTAGTTTTGAACCAAAGCTCAGATCCGAAAAACAAACGTATATTGGTAGTGTCCTGAGTCGGGAATGCTAAAAAACCAACCCATTTTGTGATCTGATGTTTCCCTGGGGAGTTACACCAAAGTATATCTTAGAATTTTCAGAAAAACTCAATTCAACCAGAACGTGCTACTTTTGATCCAAAGCTCAGATCCGAAAAACAAACGTATATTGGTAGTGTCCTGAGTCGGGAATGCTAAAAAACCAACCCATTTTGTGATCTGATGTTTCCCTGGGGAGTTACACCCAAGTATATCTTAGAATTTGCAGAAAATGTCAATTGAACCAGAACGTGTAACTTTTGAACCAAAGCTCAGATTCGAAAAACAAACGTATATTAGTAGTGTCCTGAGTCGGGAATGCTAAAAAACCAACCCATTTTGTGATCTGATGTTTCCCTGGGGAGTTACACCAAAGTATATCTTAGAATTTGCAGAAAAACTCAATTGAACCAGACATGTAACTTTTGAACCAAAGCTCAGATCCGAAAAACAAACATATATTAGTAGTGTCCTGAGTCAGGAATGCTAAAAAACCAACCCATTTTGTGATCTGATGTTTCCCTGGGGAGTTACACCCAAGCATATCTTAGAATTTGCAGAAAATCCCAATTGAACCAGAACGTGTTAGTTTTGAACCAAAGCTCAGATCCGAAAAACAAACGTATATTAGTAGTGTCCTGAGTCGGGAATGCTAAAAAACTACTCCATTTTGTGATCTGATGTTTCCCTGGGGAGTTACACCCAAGTATATCTTAGAATTTGCAGAAAATCTCAATTGAACCAGAACGTGTTAGTTTTGAACCAAAGCTCAGATCCGAAAAACAAACGTATATTAGTAGTGTCCTGAGTCGGGAATGCTAAAAAACCAACCCATTTTGTGATCTGATGTTTCCCTGGGGAGTTACATCCAAGTATATCTTAGAATTTGCAGAAAATCTCAATTGAACCAGAACGTGTAACTTTTGAACCAAAGCTCAGATCCGAAAAACAAACGTATATTAGTAGTGTCCGAGTCGGGAATGCTAAAAAACCACTCCATTTTGTGATCTGATGGTTCCCTGGGGAGTTACACCCAAGTATATCTTAGAATTTTGCAGAAAATCTCAATTGAACCAGAACGTGTTAGTTTTGAACCAAAGCTCAGATCCGAAAAACAAACGTATATTAGTAGTGTCCTGAGTCGGGAATGCTAAAAAACCAACCCATTTTGTGATCTGATGTTTCCCTGGGGAGTTACACCCAAGTATATCTTAGAATTTGCAGAAAATCTCAATTGAACCAGAACGTGTTAGTTTTGAACCAAAGCTCAGATCCGAAAAACAAACGTATATCAGTAGTGTCCTGAGTCGGGAATGCTAAAAAACCAACCCATTTTGTGATCTGATGTTTCCCTGGGGAGTTACACCCAAGTATATCTTAGAATTTGCAGAAAATGTCAATTGAACCAGAACGTGTAACTTTTGAACCAAAGCTCAGATTCGAAAAACAAACGTATATTAGTAGTGTCCTGAGTCGGGAATGCTAAAAAACAAACCCATTTTGTGATCTGATGTTTCCCTGGGGAGTTACACCCAAGTATATCTTAGAATTTGCAGAAAAACTCAATTGAACCAGAACAAATAACTTTTGAACCAAAGCTCAGATTCGAAAAACAAACGTATATTAGTAGTGTCCTCAGTCGGGAATGCTAAAAAACCAACCCATTTTGTGATCTGATGTTTCCCTGGGGAGTTACACCCAAGTATATCTTAGAATTTGCAGAAAATCTCAATTGAACCAGAACGTGTAACTTTTGAACCAAAGCTCAGATGCGAAAAACAAACGTATATTAGTAGTGTCCTGAGTCGGGAATGCTAAAAACCAACCCATTTTGTGATCTGATGTTTCCCTGGGGAGTTACACCAAAGTATATCTTAGAATTTGCAGAAATACTCAATTCAACCAGAACGTGTTACTTTTGATCCAAAGCTCAGATTCGAAAAACAAACGTATATTAGTAGTGTCCTGAGTCGGGAATGCTAAAAACCAACCCATTTTGTGATCTGATGTTTCCCTGGGGAGTTACACCCAAGTATATCTTAGAATTTGAAGAAAAACTCAATTGAACCAGAACAAATAACTTTTGAACCAAAGCTCAGATTCGAAAAACAAACGTATATTAGTAGTGTCCTGAGTCAGGAATGCTAAAAAACCAACCCATTTTGTGATCTGATGTGTCCCTGGGGAGTTACACCCAAGTATATCTTAGAATTTGCAGAAAATCTCAATTGAACCAGACGTGTAACTTTTGAACCAAAGCTCAGATCCGAAAAACAAACGTATATTAGTAGTGTCCTGAGTCAGGAATGCTAAAAAACCAATCCATTTTGTGATCTGATGTTTCCCTGGGGAGTTACACCAAAGTATATCTTAGAATTTGCAGAAAATCTCAATTGAACCAGACGTGTAACTTTTGAACCAAAGCTCAGATTCGAAAAACAATCATATATTGGTAGTGTCCTGAGTCAGGAATGCTAAAAAACCAATCCATTTTGTGGTCTGATGTTTCCCTGGGGAGTTACACCAAAGTATATCTTAGAATTTGCAGAAAATCTCAATTCAACCAGAACGTGTTAGTTTTGAACCAAAGCTCAGATCCGAAAAACAAACGTATATTGGTAGTGTCCTGAGTCGGGAATGCTAAAAAACCAACCCATTTTGTGATCTGATGTTTCCCTGGGGAGTTACACCAAAGTATATCTTAGAATTTTCAGAAAAACTCAATTCAACCAGAACGTGCTACTTTTGATCCAAAGCTCAGATCCGAAAAACAAACGTATATTGGTAGTGTCCTGAGTCGGGAATGCTAAAAAACCAACCCATTTTGTGATCTGATGTTTCCCTGGGGAGTTACACCCAAGTATATCTTAGAATTTGCAGAAAATGTCAATTGAACCAGAACGTGTAACTTTTGAACCAAAGCTCAGATTCGAAAAACAAACGTATATTAGTAGTGTCCTGAGTCGGGAATGCTAAAAAACCAACCCATTTTGTGATCTGATGTTTCCCTGGGGAGTTACACCAAAGTATATCTTAGAATTTGCAGAAAAACTCAATTGAACCAGACATGTAACTTTTGAACCAAAGCTCAGATCCGAAAAACAAACGTATATTAGTAGTGTCCTGAGTCAGGAATGCTAAAAAACCAATCCATTTTGTGATCTGATGTTTCCCTGGGGAGTTACACCAAAGTATATCTTAGAATTTGCAGAAAATCTCAATTGAACCAGACGTGTAACTTTTGAACCAAAGCTCAGATTCGAAAAACAATCATATATTGGTAGTGTCCTGAGTCAGGAATGCTAAAAAACCAATCCATTTTGTGATCTGATGTTTCCCTGGGGAGTTACACCAAAGTATATCTTAGAATTTGCAGAAAATCTCAATTCAACCAGAACGTGTTAGTTTTGAACCAAAGCTCAGATCCGAAAAACAAACGTATATTGGTAGTGTCCTGAGTCGGGAATGCTAAAAAACCAACCCATTTTGTGATCTGATGTTTCCCTGGGGAGTTACACCAAAGTATATCTTAGAATTTGCAGAAAAACTCAATTCAACCAGAACGTGCTACTTTTGAACCAAAGCTCAGATCCGAAAAACAAACGTATATTAGTAGTGTCCTGAGTCGGGAATGCTAAAAAACCAACCCATTTTGTGATCTGATGTTTCCCTGGGGAGTTACATCCAAGTATATCTTAGAATTTGCAGAAAATCTCAATTGAACCAGAACGTGTAACTTTTGAACCAAAGCTCAGATCCGAAAAACAAACGTATATTAGTAGTGTCCTGAGTCGGGAATGCTAAAAAACCAACCCATTTTGTGATCTGATGTTTCCCTGGGGAGTTACACCCAAGTATATCTTAGAATTTGCAGAAAATCTCAATTGAACCAGAACGTGTTAGTTTTGAACCAAAGCTCAGATCCGAAAAACAAACGTATATTAGTAGTGTCCTGAGTCGGGAATGCTAAAAAACCAACCCATTTTGTGATCTGATGTTTCCCTGGGGAGTTACACCAAAGTATATCTTAGAATTTGCAGAAAATCTCAATTGAACCAGACGTGTAACTTTTGAACCAAAGCTCAGATTCGAAAAACAATCATATATTGGTAGTGTCCTGAGTCAGGAATGCTAAAAAACCAATCCATTTTGTGATCTGATGTTTCCCTGGGGAGTTACACCAAAGTATATCTTAGAATTTGCAGAAAATCTCAATTAACCAGAACGTGTTAGTTTTGAACCAAAGCTCAGATCCGAAAAACAAACGTATATTGGTAGTGTCCTGAGTCGGGAATGCTAAAAAACCAACCCATTTTGTGATCTGATGTTTCCCTGGGGAGTTACACCAAAGTATATCTTAGAATTTGCAGAAAAACTCAATTCAACCAGAACGTGCTACTTTTGATCCAAAGCTCAGATCCGAAAAACAAACGTATATTGGTAGTGTCCTGAGTCGGGAATGCTAAAAAACCAACCCATTTTGTGATCTGATGTTTCCCTGGGGAGTTACACCCAAGTATATCTTAGAATTTGCAGAAAATGTCAATTGAACCAGAACGTGTAACTTTTGAACCAAAGCTCAGATTCGAAAAACAAACGTATATTAGTAGTGTCCTGAGTCGGGAATGCTAAAAAACCAACCCATTTTGTGATCTGATGTTTCCCTGGGGAGTTACACTAAAGTATATCTTAGAATTTGCAGAAAAACTCAATTCAACCAGAACGTGTTACTTTTGATCCAAAGCTCAGATTGGAAAAACAAACGTATATTAGTAGTGTCCTGAGTCGGGAATGCTAAAAAACCAACCCATTTTGTGATCTGATGTTTCCCTGGGGAGTTACACCCAAGTATATCTTAGAATTTGCAGAAAATGTCAATTGAACCAGAACGTGTAACTTTTGAACCAAAGCTCAGATTCGAAAAACAAACGTATATTAGTAGTGTCCTGAGTCGGGAATGCTAAAAAACCAACCCATTTTGTGATCTGATGTTTCCCTGGGGAGTTACACCCAAGCATATCTTAGAATTTGCAGAAAATCCCAATTGAACCAGAACGTGTTAGTTTTGAACCAAAGCTCAGATCCGAAAAACAAACGTATATTAGTAGTGTCCTGAGTCGGGAATGCTAAAAAACTACTCCATTTTGTGATCTGATGTTTCCCTGGGGAGTTACACCCAAGTATATCTTAGAATTTGCAGAAAATCTCAATTGAACCAGAACGTGTTAGTTTTGAACCAAAGCTCAGATCCGAAAAACAAACGTATATTGGTAGTGTCCTGAGTCGGGAATGCTAAAAAACCAACCCATTTTGTGATCTGATGTTTCCCTGGGGAGTTACACCAAAGTATATCTTAGAATTTGCAGAAAAACTCAATTCAACCAGAACGTGCTACTTTTGATCCAAAGCTCAGATCCGAAAAACAAACGTATATTGGTAGTGTCCTGAGTCGGGAATGCTAAAAAACCAACCCATTTTGTGATCTGATGTTTCCCTGGGGAGTTACACCCAAGTATATCTTAGAATTTGCAGAAAATGTCAATTGAACCAGAACGTGTAACTTTTGAACCAAAGCTCAGATTCGAAAAACAAACGTATATTAGTAGTGTCCTGAGTCGGGAATGCTAAAAAACCAACCCATTTTGTGATCTGATGTTTCCCTGGGGAGTTACACCAAAGTATATCTTAGAATTTGCAGAAAAACTCAATTCAACCAGAACGTGCTACTTTTGATGCAAAGCTCAGATTGGAAAAACAAACGTATATTAGTAGTGTCCTGAGTCGGGAATGCTAAAAAACCAACCCATTTTGTGATCTGATGTTTCCCTGGGGAGTTACACCCAAGTATATCTTAGAATTTGCAGAAAATGTCAATTGAACCAGAACGTGTAACTTTTGAACCAAAGCTCAGATTCGAAAAACAAACGTATATTAGTAGTGTCCTGAGTCGGGAATGCTAAAAAACCAACCCATTTTGTGATCTGATGTTTCCCTGGGGAGTTACACCCAAGTATATCTTAGAATTTGCAGAAAATCCCAATTGAACCAGAACGTGTTAGTTTTGAACCAAAGCTCAGATCTGAAAAACAAACGTATATTAGTAGTGTCCTGAGTCGGGAATGCTAAAAAACTACTCCATTTTGTGATCTGATGTTTCCCTGGGGAGTTACACCCAAGTATATCTTAGAATTTGCAGAAAATCTCAATTGAACCAGAACGTGTTAGTTTTGAACCAAAGCTCAGATCCGAAAAACAAACGTATATTAGTAGTGTCCTGAGTCGGGAATGCTAAAAAACTACTCCATTTTGTGATCTGATGTTTCCCTGGGGAGTTACACCCAAGTATATCTTAGAATTTGCAGAAAATCTCAATTGAACCAGAACGTGTTAGTTTTGATCCAAAGCTCAGATCCGAAAAACAAACGTATATTAGTAGTGTCCTGAGTCGGGAATGCTAAAAAACCAACCCATTTTGTGATCTGATGTTTCCCTGGGGAGTTACATCCAAGTATATCTTAGAATTTGCAGAAAATCTCAATTGAACCAGAACGTGTAACTTTTGAACCAAAGCTCAGATCCGAAAAACAAACGTATATTAGTAGTGTCCGAGTCGGGAATGCTAAAAAACCACTCCATTTTGTGATCTGATGTTTCCCTGGGGAGTTACACCCAAGTATATCTTAGAATTTTGCAGAAAATCTCAATTGAACCAGAACGTGTTAGTTTTGAACCAAAGCTCAGATCCGAAAAACAAACGTATATTAGTAGTGTCCTGAGTCGGGAATGCTAAAAAACCAACCCATTTTGTGATCTGATGTTTCCCTGGGGAGTTACACCCAAGTATATCTTAGAATTTGCAGAAAATCTCAATTGAACCAGAACGTGTTAGTTTTGAACCAAAGCTCAGATCCGAAAAACAAACGTATATTAGTAGTGTCCTGAGTCGGGAATGCTAAAAAACCAACCCATTTTGTGATCTGATGTTTCCCTGGGGAGTTACATCCAAGTATAACTTAGAATTTGCAGAAAATCTCAATTGAACCAGAATGTGTAACTTTTGAACCAAAGCTCAGATTCGAAAAACAAACGTATATTAGTAGTGTCCTGAGTCAGGAATGCTAAAAAACCAACCCATTTTGTGATCTGATGTTTCCCTGGGGAGTTACACCAAAGTATATCTTAGAATTTGCAGAAAAACTCAATTCAACCAGAACGTGCTACTTTTGATGCAAAGCTCAGATTGGAAAAACAAACGTATATTAGTAGTGTCCTGAGTCGGGAATGCTAAAAAACCAACCCATTTTGTGATCTGATGTTTCCCTGGGGAGTTACACCCAAGTATATCTTAGAATTTGCAGAAAATGTCAATTGAACCAGAACGTGTAACTTTTGAACCAAAGCTCAGATTCGAAAAACAAACGTATATTAGTAGTGTCCTGAGTCGGGAATGCTAAAAAACCAACCCATTTTGTGATCTGATGTTTCCCTGGGGAGTTACACCCCAGTATATCTTAGAATTTGCAGAAAATCCCAATTGAACCAGAACGTGTTAGTTTTGATCCAAAGCTCAGATTCGAAAAACAAACGTATATTAGTAGTGTCCTGAGTCGGGAATGCTAAAAAACTACTCCATTTTGTGATCTGATGTTTCCCTGGGGAGTTACACCCAAGTATATCTTAGAATTTGCAGAAAATCTCAATTGAACCAGAACGTGTTAGTTTTGAACCAAAGCTCAGATCCGAAAAACAAACGTATATTAGTAGTGTCCTGAGTCGGGAATGCTAAAAAACCAACCCATTTTGTGATCTGATGTTTCCCTGGGGAGTTACATCCAAGTATAACTTAGAATTTGCAGAAAATCTCAATTGAACCAGAATGTGTAACTTTTGAACCAAAGCTCAGATTCGAAAAACAAACGTATATTAGTAGTGTCCTGAGTCAGGAATGCTAAAAAACCAACCCATTTTGTGATCTGATGTTTCCCTGGGGAGTTACACCAAAGTATATCTTAGAATTTGCAGAAAAACTCAATTCAACCAGAACGTGCTACTTTTGATGCAAAGCTCAGATTGGAAAAACAAACGTATATTAGTAGTGTCCTGAGTCGGGAATGCTAAAAAACCAACCCATTTTGTGATCTGATGTTTCCCTGGGGAGTTACACCCAAGTATATCTTAGAATTTGCAGAAAATGTCAATTGAACCAGAACGTGTAACTTTTGAACCAAAGCTCTGATTCGAAAAACAAACGTATATTCGTAGTGTCCTGAGTCGGGAATGCTAAAAAACCAACCCATTTTGTGATCTGATGTTTCCCTGGGGAGTTACACCCCAGTATATCTTAGAATTTGCAGAAAATCCCAATTGAACCAGAACGTGTTAGTTTTGATCCAAAGCTCAGATTCGAAAAACAAACCTATATTAGTAGTGTCCTGAGTCGGGAATGCTAAAAAACTACTCCATTTTGTGATCTGATGTTTCCCTGGGGAGTTACACCCAAGTATATCTTAGAATTTGCAGAAAATCTCAATTGAACCAGAACGTGTTAGTTTTGAACCAAAGCTCAGATCCGAAAAACAAACGTATATTAGTAGTGTCCTGAGTCGGGAATGCTAAAAAACCAACCCATTTTGTGATCTGATGTTTCCCTGGGGAGTTACATCCAAGTATATCTTAGAATTTGCAGAAAATCTCAATTGAACCAGAACGTGTAACTTTTGAACCAAAGCTCAGATCCGAAAAACAAACGTATATTAGTAGTGTCCGAGTCGGGAATGCTAAAAAACCAACCCATTTTGTGATCTGATGTTTCCCTGGGGAGTTACACCCAAGTATATCTTAGAATTTGCAGAAAAACTCAATTCAACCAGAACGTGTTACTTTTGATCCAAAGCTCAGATTCGAAAAACAAACGTATATTAGTAGTGTCCTGAGTCGGGAATGCTAAAAAACCAACCCATTTTGTGATCTGATGTTTCCCTGGGGAGTTACACCAAAGTATATCTTAGAATTTGCAGAAAAACTCAATTGAACCAGAACGTGTTACTTTTGATCCAAAGCTCAGATTCGAAAAACAAACGTATATTAGTAGTGTCCTGAGTCGGGAATGCAAAAAACCAACCCATTTTGTGATCTGATGTTTCCCTGGGGAGTTACACCCAAGTATATCTTAGAATTTGCAGAAAAACTCAATTGAACCAGAACAAATAACTTTTGAACCAAAGCTCAGATTCGAAAAACAAACGTATATTAGTAGTGTCCTGAGTCGGGAATGCTAAAAAACCAACCCGTTTTGTGATCTGATGTTTCCCTGGGGAGTTACACCAAAGTATATCTTAGAATTTGCAGAAAATCTCAATTGAACCAGACATGTAACTTTTGAACCAAAGCTCAGATCCGAAAAACAAACGTATATTAGTAGTGTCCTGAGTCAGGAATGCTAAAAAACCATTCCATTTTGTGATCTGATGTTTCCCTGGGGAGTTACACCAAAGTATATCTTAGAATTTGCAGAAAATCTCAATTGAACCAGACGTGTAACTTTTGAACCAAAGCTCAGATTCGAAAAACAATCATATATTGGTAGTGTCCTGAGTCAGGAATGCTAAAAAACCAACCCATTTTGTGATCTGATGTGTCCCTGGGGAGTTACACCCAAGTATATCTTAGAATTTGCAGAAAATCTCAATTGAACCAGACGTGTAACTTTTGAACCAAAGCTCAGATCCGAAAAACAAACGTATATTAGTAGTGTCCTGAGTCAGGAATGCTAAAAAACCAATCCATTTTGTGATCTGATGTTTCCCTGGGGAGTTACACCAAAGTATATCTTAGAATTTGCAGAAAATCTCAATTGAACCAGACGTGTAACTTTTGAACCAAAGCTCAGATTCGAAAAACAATCATATATTGGTAGTGTCCTGAGTCAGGAATGCTAAAAAACCAATCCATTTTGTGGTCTGATGTTTCCCTGGGGAGTTACACCAAAGTATATCTTAGAATTTGCAGAAAATCTCAATTCAACCAGAACGTGTTAGTTTTGAACCAAAGCTCAGATCCGAAAAACAAACGTATATTGGTAGTGTCCTGAGTCAGGAATGCTAAAAAACCAATCCATTTTGTGGTCTGATGTTTCCCTGGGGAGTTACACCAAAGTATATCTTAGAATTTGCAGAAAATGTCAATTGAACCAGAACGTGTAACTTTTGAACCAAAGCTCAGATTCGAAAAACAAACGTATATTAGTAGTGTCCTGAGTCGGGAATGCTAAAAAACCAACCCATTTTGTGATCTGATGTTTCCCTGGGGAGTTACACCAAAGTATATCTTAGAATTTGCAGAAAAACTCAATTGAACCAGACATGTAACTTTTGAACCAAAGCTCAGATCCGAAAAACAAACGTATATTAGTAGTATCCTGAGTCAGGAATGCTAAAAAACCAATCCATTTTGTGATCTGATGTTTCCCTGGGGAGTTACACCAAAGTATATCTTAGAATTTGCAGAAAATCTCAATTGAACCAGACGTGTAACTTTTGAACCAAAGCTCAGATTCGAAAAACAATCATATATTGGTAGTGTCCTCAGTCAGGAATGCTAAAAAACCAATCCATTTTGTGATCTGATGTTTCCCTGGGGAGTTACACCCAAGTATATCTTAGAATTTGCAGAAAATCTCAATTGAACCAGAACGTGTAACTTTTGAACCAAAGCTCAGATCCGAAAAACAAACGTATATTAGTAGTGTCCTGAGTCGGGAATGCTAAAAAACCAACCCATTTTGTGATCTGATGTTTCCCTGGGGAGTTACACCAAAGTATATCTTAGAATTTGCAGAAATACTCAATTCAACCAGAACGTGTTACTTTTGATCCAAAGCTCAGATTCGAAAAACAAACGTATATTAGTAGTGTCCTGAGTCGGGAATGCTAAAAACCAACCCATTTTGTGATCTGATGTTTCCCTGGGGAGTTACACCCAAGTATATCTTAGAATTTGCAGAAAAACTCAATTGAACCAGAACAAATAACTTTTGAACCAAAGCTCAGATTCGAAAAACAAACGTATATTAGTACTGTCCTGAGTCGGGAATGCTAAAAAACCAACCCATTTTGTGATCTGATGTTTCCCTGGGGAGTTACACCAAAGTATATCTTAGAATTTGCAGAAAATCTCAATTGAACCAGACATGTAACTTTTGAACCAAAGCTCAGATCCGAAAAACAAACGTATATTAGTAGTGTCCTGAGTCAGGAATGCTAAAAAACCAATCCATTTTGTGATCTGATGTTTCCCTGGGGAGTTACACCAAAGTATATCTTAGAATTTGCAGAAAATCTCAATTGAACCAGACGTGTAACTTTTGAACCAAAGCTCAGATTCGAAAAACAATCATATATTGGTAGTGTCCTGAGTCAGGAATGCTAAAAAACCAACCCATTTTGTGATCTGATGTGTCCCTGGGGAGTTACACCCAAGTATATCTTAGAATTTGCAGAAAATCTCAATTGAACCAGAACGTGTTAGTTTTGAACCAAAGCTCAGATCCGAAAAACAAACGTATATTAGTAGTGTCCTGAGTCGGGAATGCTAAAAAACCAACCCATTTTGTGATCTGATGTTTCCCTGGGGAGTTACATCCAAGTATATCTTAGAATTTGTAGAAAATGTCAATTGAACCAGAACGTGTAACTTTTGAACCAAAGCTCAGATTCGAAAAACAAACGTATATTAGTAGTGTCCTGAGTCGGGAATGCTAAAAAACCAACCCATTTTGTGATCTGATGTTTCCCTGGGGAGTTACACCCAAGTATATCTTAGAATTTGCAGAAAAACTCAATTCAACCAGAACGTGTTACTTTTGATCCAAAGCTCAGATTCGAAAAACAAACGTATATTAGTAGTGTCCTGAGTCGGGAATGCTAAAAAACCAACCCATTTTGTGATCTGATGTTTCCCTGGGGAGTTACACCAAAGTATATCTTAGAATTTGCAGAAAAACTCAATTGAACCAGAACGTGTTACTTTTGATCCAAAGCTCAGATTCGAAAAACAAACGTATATTAGTAGTGTCCTGAGTCGGGAATGCAAAAAACCAACCCATTTTGTGATCTGATGTTTCCCTGGGGAGTTACACCCAAGTATATCTTAGAATTTGCAGAAAAACTCAATTGAACCAGAATGTGTAACTTTTGAACCAAAGCTCAGATTCGAAAAACAAACGTATATTAGTAGTGTCCTGAGTCGGGAATGCTAAAAAACCAACCCGTTTTGTGATCTGATGTTTCCCTGGGGAGTTACACCAAAGTATATCTTAGAATTTGCAGAAAATCTCAATTGAACCAGACATGTAACTTTTGAACCAAAGCTCAGATCCGAAAAACAAACGTATATTAGTAGTGTCCTGAGTCAGGAATGCTAAAAAACCATTCCATTTTGTGATCTGATGTTTCCCTGGGTTGTTACACCAAAGTATATCTTAGAATTTGCAGAAAATCTCAATTGAACCAGACGTGTAACTTTTGAACCAAAGCTCAGATTCGAAAAACAATCATATATTGGTAGTGTCCTGAGTCAGGAATGCTAAAAAACCAACCCATTTTGTGATCTGATGTGTCCCTGGGGAGTTACACCCAAGTATATCTTAGAATTTGCAGAAAATCTCAATTGAACCAGACGTGTAACTTTTGAACCAAAGCTCAGATCCGAAAAACAAACGTATATTAGTAGTGTCCTGAGTCAGGAATGCTAAAAAACCAATCCATTTTGTGATCTGATGTTTCCCTGGGGAGTTACACCAAAGTATATCTTAGAATTTGCAGAAAATCTCAATTGAACCAGACGTGTAACTTTTGAACCAAAGCTCAGATTCGAAAAACAATCATATATTGGTAGTGTCCTGAGTCAGGAATGCTAAAAAACCAATCCATTTTGTGGTCTGATGTTTCCCTGGGGAGTTACACCAAAGTATATCTTAGAATTTGCAGAAAATCTCAATTCAACCAGAACGTGTTAGTTTTGAACCAAAGCTCAGATCCGAAAAACAAACGTATATTGGTAGTGTCCTGAGTCGGGAATGCTAAAAAACCAACCCATTTTGTGATCTGATGTTTCCCTGGGGAGTTACACCAAAGTATATCTTAGAATTTTCAGAAAAACTCAATTCAACCAGAACGTGCTACTTTTGATCCAAAGCTCAGATCCGAAAAACAAACGTATATTGGTAGTGTCCTGAGTCGGGAATGCTAAAAAACCAACCCATTTTGTGATCTGATGTTTCCCTGGGGAGTTACACCCAAGTATATCTTAGAATTTGCAGAAAATGTCAATTGAACCAGAACGTGTAACTTTTGAACCAAAGCTCAGATTCGAAAAACAAACGTATATTAGTAGTGTCCTGAGTCGGGAATGCTAAAAAACCAACCCATTTTGTGATCTGATGTTTCCCTGGGGAGTTACACCAAAGTATATCTTACAATTTGCAGAAAAACTCAATTGAACCAGACATGTAACTTTTGAACCAAAGCTCAGATCCGAAAAACAAACGTATATTAGTAGTGTCCTGAGTCAGGAATGCTAAAAAACCAATCCATTTTGTGATCTGATGTTTCCCTGGGGAGTTACACCAAAGTATATCTTAGAATTTGCAGAAAATCTCAATTGAACCAGACGTGTAACTTTTGAACCAAAGCTCAGATTCGAAAAACAATCATATATTGGTAGTGTCCTGAGTCAGGAATGCTAAAAAACCAATCCATTTTGTGATCTGATGTTTCCCTGGGGAGTTACACCAAAGTATATCTTAGAATTTGCAGAAAATCTCAATTCAACCAGAACGTGTTAGTTTTGAACCAAAGCTCAGATCCGAAAAACAAACGTATATTGGTAGTGTCCTGAGTCGGGAATGCTAAAAAACAACCCATTTTGTGATCTGATGTTTCCCTGGGGAGTTACACCAAAGTATATCTTAGAATTTGCAGAAAAACTCAATTCAACCAGAACGTGCTACTTTTGAACCAAAGCTCAGATCCGAAAAACAAACGTATATTAGTAGTGTCCTGAGTCGGGAATGCTAAAAAACCAACCCATTTTGTGATCTGATGTTTCCCTGGGGAGTTACATCCAAGTATATCTTAGAATTTGCAGAAAATCTCAATTGAACCAGAACGTGTAACTTTTGAACCAAAGCTCAGATCCGAAAAACAAACGTATATTAGTAGTGTCCTGAGTCGGGAATGCTAAAAAACCAACCCATTTTGTGATCTGATGTTTCCCTGGGGAGTTACACCCAAGTATATCTTAGAATTTGCAGAAAATCTCAATTGAACCAGAACGTGTTAGTTTTGAACCAAAGCTCAGATCCGAAAAACAAACGTATATTAGTAGTGTCCTGAGTCGGGAATGCTAAAAAACCAACCCATTTTGTGATCTGATGTTTCCCTGGGGAGTTACACCAAAGTATATCTTAGAATTTGCAGAAAAACTCAATTCAACCAGAACGTGCTACTTTTGATCCAAAGCTCAGATCCGAAAAACAAACGTATATTGGTAGTGTCCTGAGTCGGGAATGCTAAAAAACCAACCCATTTTGTGATCTGATGTTTCCCTGGGGAGTTACACCCAAGTATATCTTAGAATTTGCAGAAAATGTCAATTGAACCAGAACGTGTAACTTTTGAACCAAAGCTCAGATTCGAAAAACAAACGTATATTAGTAGTGTCCTGAGTCGGGAATGCTAAAAAACCAACCCATTTTGTGATCTGATGTTTCCCTGGGGAGTTACACCAAAGTATATCTTAGAATTTGCAGAAAAACTCAATTCAACCAGAACGTGCTACTTTTGATGCAAAGCTCAGATTGGAAAAACAAACGTATATTAGTAGTGTCCTGAGTCGGGAATGCTAAAAAACCAACCCATTTTGTGATCTGATGTTTCCCTGGGGAGTTACACCCAAGTATATCTTAGAATTTGCAGAAAATGTCAATTGAACCAGAACGTGTAACTTTTGAACCAAAGCTCAGATTCGAAAAACAAACGTATATTAGTAGTGTCCTGAGTCGGGAATGCTAAAAAACCAACCCATTTTGTGATCTGATGTTTCCCTGGGGAGTTACACCCAAGTATATCTTAGAATTTGCAGAAAATCCCAATTGAACCAGAACGTGTTAGTTTTGAACCAAAGCTCAGATCCGAAAAACAAACGTATATTAGTAGTGTCCTGAGTCGGGAATGCTAAAAAACTACTCCATTTTGTGATCTGATGTTTCCCTGGGGAGTTACACCCAAGTATATCTTAGAATTTGCAGAAAATCTCAATTGAACCAGAACGTGTTAGTTTTGAACCAAAGCTCAGATCCGAAAAAGAAACGTATATTAGTAGTGTCCTGAGTCGGGAATGCTAAAAAACTACTCCATTTTGTGATCTGATGTTTCCCTGGGGAGTTACACCCAAGTATATCTTAGAATTTGCAGAAAATCTCAATTGAACCAGAACGTGTTAGTTTTGAACCAAAGCTCAGATCCGAAAAACAAACGTATATTAGTAGTGTCCTGAGTCGGGAATGCTAAAAAACCAACCCATTTTGTGATCTGATGTTTCCCTGGGGAGTTACATCCAAGTATATCTTAGAATTTGCAGAAAATCTCAATTGAACCAGAACGTGTAACTTTTGAACCAAAGCTCAGATCCGAAAAACAAACGTATATTAGTAGTGTCCGAGTCGGGAATGCTAAAAAACCACTCCATTTTGTGATCTGATGTTTCCCTGGGGAGTTACACCCAAGTATATCTTAGAATTTTGCAGAAAATCTCAATTGAACCAGAACGTGTTAGTTTTGAACCAAAGCTCAGATCCGAAAAACAAACGTATATTAGTAGTGTCCTGAGTCGGGAATGCTAAAAAACCAACCCATTTTGTGATCTGATGTTTCCCTGGGGAGTTACACCCAAGTATATCTTAGAATTTGCAGAAAATCTCAATTGAACCAGAACGTGTTAGTTTTGAACCAAAGCTCAGATCCGAAAAACAAACGTATATTAGTAGTGTCCTGAGTCGGGAATGCTAAAAAACCAACCCATTTTGTGATCTGATGTTTCCCTGGGGAGTTACATCCAAGTATAACTTAGAATTTGCAGAAAATCTCAATTGAACCAGAATGTGTAACTTTTGAACCAAAGCTCAGATTCGAAAAACAAACGTATATTAGTAGTGTCCTGAGTCAGGAATGCTAAAAAACCAACCCATTTTGTGATCTGATGTTTCCCTGGGGAGTTACACCAAAGTATATCTTAGAATTTGCAGAAAAACTCAATTCAACCAGAACGTGCTACTTTTGATGCAAAGCTCAGATTGGAAAAACAAACGTATATTAGTAGTGTCCTGAGTCGGGAATGCTAAAAAACCAACCCATTTTGTGATCTGATGTTTCCCTGGGGAGTTACACCCAAGTATATCTTAGAATTTGCAGAAAATGTCAATTGAACCAGAACGTGTAACTTTTGAACCAAAGCTCAGATTCGAAAAACAAACGTATATTAGTAGTGTCCTGAGTCGGGAATGCTAAAAAACCAACCCATTTTGTGATCTGATGTTTCCCTGGGGAGTTACACCCCAGTATATCTTAGAATTTGCAGAAAATCCCAATTGAACCAGAACGTGTTAGTTTTGAACCAAAGCTCAGATCCGAAAAACAAACGTATATTAGTAGTGTCCTGAGTCGGGAATGCTAAAAAACTACTCCATTTTGTGATCTGATGTTTCCCTGGGGAGTTACACCAAAGTATATCTTAGAATTTGCAGAAAATCTCAATTGAACCAGAACGTGTTAGTTTTGAACCAAAGCTCAGATCCGAAAAACAAACGTATATTAGTAGTGTCCTGAGTCGGGAATGCTAAAAAACCAACCCATTTTGTGATCTGATGTTTCCCTGGGGAGTTACATCCAAGTATATCTTAGAATTTGCAGAAAATCTCAATTGAACCAGAACGTGTAACTTTTGAACCAAAGCTCAGATCCTTAAAAGAAACGTATATTAGTAGTGTCCTGAGTCGGGAATGCTAAAAAACCAACCCATTTTGTGATCTGATGTTTCCCTGGGGAGTTACACCCAAGTATATCTTAGAATTTGCAGAAAATCTCAATTGAACCAGAACGTGTTAGTTTTGAACCAAAGCTCAGATCCGAAAAACAAACGTATATTAGTAGTGTCCTGAGTCGGGAATGCTAAAAAACCAACCCATTTTGTGATCTGATGTTTCCCTGGGGAGTTACACCAAAGTATATCTTAGAATTTGCAGAAAATCTCAATTGAACCAGACGTGTAACTTTTGAACCAAAGCTCAGATTCGAAAAACAATCATATATTGGTAGTGTCCTGAGTCAGGAATGCTAAAAAACCAATCCATTTTGTGATCTGATGTTTCCCTGGGGAGTTACACCAAAGTATATCTTAGAATTTGCAGAAAATCTCAATTCAACCAGAACGTGTTAGTTTTGAACCAAAGCTCAGATCCGAAAAACAAACGTATATTGGTAGTGTCCTGAGTCGGGAATGCTAAAAAACCAACCCATTTTGTGATCTGATGTTTCCCTGGGGAGTTACACCAAAGTATATCTTAGAATTTGCAGAAAAACTCAATTCAACCAGAACGTGCTACTTTTGATCCAAAGCTCAGATCCGAAAAACAAACGTATATTGGTAGTGTCCTGAGTCGGGAATGCTAAAAAACCAACCCATTTTGTGATCTGATGTTTCCCTGGGGAGTTACACCCAAGTATATCTTAGAATTTGCAGAAAATGTCAATTGAACCAGAACGTGTAACTTTTGAACCAAAGCTCAGATTCGAAAAACAAACGTATATTAGTAGTGTCCTGAGTCGGGAATGCTAAAAAACCAACCCATTTTGTGATCTGATGTTTCCCTGGGGAGTTACACCAAAGTATATCTTAGAATTTGCAGAAAAACTCAATTCAACCAGAACGTGCTACTTTTGATGCAAAGCTCAGATTGGAAAAACAAACGTATATTAGTAGTGTCCTGAGTCGGGAATGCTAAAAAACCAACCCATTTTGTGATCTGATGTTTCCCTGGGGAGTTACACCCAAGTATATCTTAGAATTTGCAGAAAATGTCAATTGAACCAGAACGTGTAACTTTTGAACCAAAGCTCAGATTCGAAAAACAAACGTATATTAGTAGTGTCCTGAGTCGGGAATGCTAAAAAACCAACCCATTTTGTGATCTGATGTTTCCCTGGGGAGTTACACCCAAGTATATCTTAGAATTTGCAGAAAATCCCAATTGAACCAGAACGTGTTAGTTTTGAACCAAAGCTCAGATCCGAAAAACAAACGTATATTAGTAGTGTCCTGAGTCGGGAATGCTAAAAAACTACTCCATTTTGTGATCTGATGTTTCCCTGGGGAGTTACACCCAAGTATATCTTAGAATTTGCAGAAAATCTCAATTGAACCAGAACGTGTTAGTTTTGAACCAAAGCTCAGATCCGAAAAACAAACGTATATTAGTAGTGTCCTGAGTCGGGAATGCTAAAAAACCAACCCATTTTGTGATCTGATGTTTCCCTGGGGAGTTACATCCAAGTATATCTTAGAATTTGCAGAAAATCTCAATTGAACCAGAACGTGTAACTTTTGAACCAAAGCTCAGATCCGAAAAACAAACGTATATTAGTAGTGTCCGAGTCGGGAATGCTAAAAAACCACTCCATTTTGTGATCTGATGTTTCCCTGGGGAGTTACACCCAAGTATATCTTAGAATTTTGCAGAAAATCTCAATTGAACCAGAACGTGTTAGTTTTGAACCAAAGCTCAGATTCGAAAAACAAACGTATATTAGTAGTGTCCTGAGTCGGGAATGCAAAAAACCAACCCATTTTGTGATCTGATGTTTCCCTGGGGAGTTACACCCAAGTATATCTTAGAATTTGCAGAAAAACTCAATTGAACCAGAACAAATAACTTTTGAACCAAAGCTCAGATTCGAAAAACAAACGTATATTAGTAGTGTCCTGAGTCGGGAATGCTAAAAAACCAACCCGTTTTGTGATCTGATGTTTCCCTGGGGAGTTACACCAAAGTATATCTTAGAATTTGCAGAAAATCTCAATTGAACCAGACATGTAACTTTTGAACCAAAGCTCAGATCCGAAAAACAAACGTATATTAGTAGTGTCCTGAGTCAGGAATGCTAAAAAACCAACCCATTTTGTGATCTGATGTTTCCCTGGGGAGTTACACCAAAGTATATCTTAGAATTTGCAGAAAATCTCAATTGAACCAGACGTGTAACTTTTGAACCAAAGCTCAGATTCGAAAAACAATCATATATTGGTAGTGTCCTGAGTCAGGAATGCTAAAAAACCAACCCATTTTGTGATCTGATGTGTCCCTGGGGAGTTACACCCAAGTATATCTTAGAATTTGCAGAAAATCTCAATTGAACCAGACGTGTAACTTTTGAACCAAAGCTCAGATCCGAAAAACAAACGTATATTAGTAGTGTCCTGAGTCAGGAATGCTAAAAAACCAATCCATTTTGTGATCTGATGTTTCCCTGGGGAGTTACACCAAAGTATATCTTAGAATTTGCAGAAAATCTCAATTGAACCAGACGTGTAACTTTTGAACCAAAGCTCAGATCCGAAAAACAAACGTATATTAGTAGTGTCCTGAGTCGGGAATGCTAAAAAACTACTCCATTTTGTGATCTGATGTTTCCCTGGGGAGTTACACCAAAGTATATCTTAGAATTTGCAGAAAATCTCAATTGAACCAGAACGTGTTAGTTTTGAACCAAAGCTCAGATCCGAAAAACAAACGTATATTAGTAGTGTCCTGAGTCGGGAATGCTAAAAAACCAACCCATTTTGTGATCTGATGTTTCCCTGGGGAGTTACATCCAAGTATATCTTAGAATTTGCAGAAAA
This sequence comes from Thamnophis sirtalis, assembly GCF_051295495.1. NCBI lineage: Eukaryota > Metazoa > Chordata > Lepidosauria > Squamata > Natricidae > Thamnophis > Thamnophis sirtalis. Next base: position 60,938,065 of record NW_028261388.1, read on the forward strand.
TCTCAATTGAACCAGAACGTGTAACTTTTGAACCAAAGCTCAGATCCTTAAAAGAAACGTATATTAGTAGTGTCCTGAGTCGGGAATGCTAAAAAACCAACCCATTTTGTGATCTGATGTTTCCCTGGGGAGTTACACCCAAGTATATCTTAGAATTTGCAGAAAATCTCAATTGAACCAGAACGTGTTAGTTTTGAACCAAAGCTCAGATCCGAAAAACAAACGTATATTAGTAGTGTCCTGAGTCGGGAATGCTAAAAAACCAACCCATTTTGTGATCTGATGTTTCCCTGGGGAGTTACACCAAAGTATATCTTAGAATTTGCAGAAAATCTCAATTGAACCAGACGTGTAACTTTTGAACCAAAGCTCAGATTCGAAAAACAATCATATATTGGTAGTGTCCTGAGTCAGGAATGCTAAAAAACCAATCCATTTTGTGATCTGATGTTTCCCTGGGGAGTTACACCAAAGTATATCTTAGAATTTGCAGAAAATCTCAATTCAACCAGAACGTGTTAGTTTTGAACCAAAGCTCAGATCCGAAAAACAAACGTATATTGGTAGTGTCCTGAGTCGGGAATGCTAAAAAACCAACCCATTTTGTGATCTGATGTTTCCCTGGGGAGTTACACCAAAGTATATCTTAGAATTTGCAGAAATACTCAATTCAACCAGAACGTGCTACTTTTGATCCAAAGCTCAGATCCGAAAAACAAACGTATATTGGTAGTGTCCTGAGTCGGGAATGCTAAAAAACCAACCCATTTTGTGATCTGATGTTTCCCTGGGGAGTTACACCCAAGTATATCTTAGAATTTGCAGAAAATGTCAATTGAACCAGAACGTGTAACTTTTGAACCAAAGCTCAGATTCGAAAAACAAACGTATATTAGTAGTGTCCTGAGTCGGGAATGCTAAAAAACCAACCCATTTTGTGATCTGATGTTTCCCTGGGGAGTTACACCAAAGTATATCTTAGAATTTGCAGAAAAACTCAATTCAACCAGAACGTGCTACTTTTGATGCAAAGCTCAGATTGGAAAAACAAACGTATATTAGTAGTGTCCTGAGTCGGGAATGCTAAAAAACCAACCCATTTTGTGATCTGATGTTTCCCTGGGGAGTTACACCCAAGTATATCTTAGAATTTGCAGAAAATGTCAATTGAACCAGAACGTGTAACTTTTGAACCAAAGCTCAGATTCGAAAAACAAACGTATATTAGTAGTGTCCTGAGTCGGGAATGCTAAAAAACCAACCCATTTTGTGATCTGATGTTTCCCTGGGGAGTTACACCCAAGTATATCTTAGAATTTGCAGAAAATCCCAATTGAACCAGAACGTGTTAGTTTTGAACCAAAGCTCAGATCCGAAAAACAAACGTATATTAGTAGTGTCCTGAGTCGGGAATGCTAAAAAACTACTCCATTTTGTGATCTGATGTTTCCCTGGGGAGTTACACCCAAGTATATCTTAGAATTTGCAGAAAATCTCAATTGAACCAGAACGTGTTAGTTTTGAACCAAAGCTCAGATCCGAAAAACAAACGTATATTAGTAGTGTCCTGAGTCGGGAATGCTAAAAAACCAACCCATTTTGTGATCTGATGTTTCCCTGGGGAGTTACATCCAAGTATATCTTAGAATTTGCAGAAAATCTCAATTGAACCAGAACGTGTAACTTTTGAACCAAAGCTCAGATCCGAAAAACAAACGTATATTAGTAGTGTCCGAGTCGGGAATGCTAAAAAACCACTCCATTTTGTGATCTGATGTTTCCCTGGGGAGTTACACCCAAGTATATCTTAGAATTTTGCAGAAAATCTCAATTGAACCAGAACGTGTTAGTTTTGAACCAAAGCTCAGATTCGAAAAACAAACGTATATTAGTAGTGTCCTGAGTCGGGAATGCAAAAAACCAACCCATTTTGTGATCTGATGTTTCCCTGGGGAGTTACACCCAAGTATATCTTAGAATTTGCAGAAAAACTCAATTGAACCAGAACAAATAACTTTTGAACCAAAGCTCAGATTCGAAAAACAAACGTATATTAGTAGTGTCCTGAGTCGGGAATGCTAAAAAACCAACCCGTTTTGTGATCTGATGTTTCCCTGGGGAGTTACACCAAAGTATATCTTAGAATTTGCAGAAAATCTCAATTGAACCAGACATGTAACTTTTGAACCAAAGCTCAGATCCGAAAAACAAACGTATATTAGTAGTGTCCTGAGTCAGGAATGCTAAAAAACCATTCCATTTTGTGATCTGATGTTTCCCTGGGGAGTTACACCAAAGTATATCTTAGAATTTGCAGAAAATCTCAATTGAACCAGACGTGTAACTTTTGAACCAAAGCTCAGATTCGAAAAACAATCATATATTGGTAGTGTCCTGAGTCAGGAATGCTAAAAAACCAACCCATTTTGTGATCTGATGTGTCCCTGGGGAGTTACACCCAAGTATATCTTAGAATTTGCAGAAAATCTCAATTGAACCAGACGTGTAACTTTTGAACCAAAGCTCAGATCCGAAAAACAAACGTATATTAGTAGTGTCCTGAGTCAGGAATGCTAAAAAACCAATCCATTTTGTGATCTGATGTTTCCCTGGGGAGTTACACCAAAGTATATCTTAGAATTTGCAGAAAATCTCAATTGAACCAGACGTGTAACTTTTGAACCAAAGCTCAGATTCGAAAAACAATCATATATTGGTAGTGTCCTGAGTCAGGAATGCTAAAAAACCAATCCATTTTGTGGTCTGATGTTTCCCTGGGGAGTTACACCAAAGTATATCTTAGAATTTGCAGAAAATCTCAATTCAACCAGAACGTGTTAGTTTTGAACCAAAGCTCAGATCCGAAAAACAAACGTATATTGGTAGTGTCCTGAGTCGGGAATGCTAAAAAACCAACCCATTTTGTGATCTGATGTTTCCCTGGGGAGTTACACCAAAGTATATCTTAGAATTTTCAGAAAAACTCAATTCAACCAGAACGTGCTACTTTTGATCCAAAGCTCAGATCCGAAAAACAAACGTATATTGGTAGTGTCCTGAGTCGGGAATGCTAAAAAACCAACCCATTTTGTGATCTGATGTTTCCCTGGGGAGTTACACCCAAGTATATCTTAGAATTTGCAGAAAATGTCAATTGAACCAGAACGTGTAACTTTTGAACCAAAGCTCAGATTCGAAAAACAAACGTATATTAGTAGTGTCCTGAGTCGGGAATGCTAAAAAACCAACCCATTTTGTGATCTGATGTTTCCCTGGGGAGTTACACCAAAGTATATCTTAGAATTTGCAGAAAAACTTAATTGAACCAGACATGTAACTTTTGAACCAAAGCTCAGATCCGAAAAACAAACGTATATTAGTAGTGTCCTGAGTCAGGAATGCTAAAAAACCAATCCATTTTGTGATCTGATGTTTCCCTGGGGAGTTACACCAAAGTATATCTTAGAATTTGCAGAAAATCTCAATTGAACCAGACGTGTAACTTTTGAACCAAAGCTCAGATTCGAAAAACAATCATATATTGGTAGTGTCCTGAGTCAGGAATGCTAAAAAACCAATCCATTTTGTGATCTGATGTTTCCCTGGGGAGTTACACCAAAGTATATCTTAGAATTTGCAGAAAATCTCAATTCAACCAGAACGTGTTAGTTTTGAACCAAAGCTCAGATCCGAAAAACAAACGTATATTGGTAGTGTCCTGAGTCGGGAATGCTAAAAAACCAACCCATTTTGTGATCTGATGTTTCCCTGGGGAGTTACACCAAAGTATATCTTAGAATTTGCAGAAAAACTCAATTCAACCAGAACGTGCTACTTTTGAACCAAAGCTCAGATCCGAAAAACAAACGTATATTAGTAGTGTCCTGAGTCGGGAATGCTAAAAAACCAACCCATTTTGTGATCTGATGTTTCCCTGGGGAGTTACATCCAAGTATATCTTAGAATTTGCAGAAAATCTCAATTGAACCAGAACGTGTAACTTTTGAACCAAAGCTCAGATCCGAAAAACAAACGTATATTAGTAGTGTCCTGAGTCGGGAATGCTAAAAAACCAACCCATTTTGTGATCTGATGTTTCCCTGGGGAGTTACACCCAAGTATATCTTAGAATTTGCAGAAAATCTCAATTGAACCAGAACGTGTTAGTTTTGAACCAAAGCTCAGATCCGAAAAACAAACGTATATTAGTAGTGTCCTGAGTCGGGAATGCTAAAAAACCAACCCATTTTGTGATCTGATGTTTCCCTGGGGAGTTACACCCAAGTATATCTTAGAATTTGCAGAAAAACTCAATTGAACCAGAACAAATAACTTTTGAACCAAAGCTCAGATTCGAAAAACAAACGTATATTAGTAGTGTCCTGAGTCGGGAATGCTAAAAAACCAACCCGTTTTGTGATCTGATGTTTCCCTGGGGAGTTACACCAAAGTATATCTTAGAATTTGCAGAAAATCTCAATTGAACCAGACATGTAACTTTTGAACCAAAGCTCAGATCCGAAAAACAAACGTATATTAGTAGTGTCCTGAGTCAGGAATGCTAAAAAACCATTCCATTTTGTGATCTGATGTTTCCCTGGGGAGTTACACCAAAGTATATCTTAGAATTTGCAGAAAATATCAATTGAACCAGACGTGTAACTTTTGAACCAAAGCTCAGATTCGAAAAACAATCATATATTGGTAGGGTCCTGAGTCAGGAATGCTAAAAAACCAACCCATTTTGTGATCTGATGTGTCCCTGGGGAGTTACACCCAAGTATATCTTAGAATTTGCAGAAAATCTCAATTGAACCAGACGTGTAACTTTTGAACCAAAGCTCAGATCCGAAAAACAAACGTATATTAGTAGTGTCCTGAGTCAGGAATGCTAAAAAACCAATCCATTTTGTGATCTGATGTTTCCCTGGGGAGTTACACCAAAGTATATCTTAGAATTTGCAGAAAATCTCAATTGAACCAGACGTGTAACTTTTGAACCAAAGCTCAGATTCGAAAAACAATCATATATTGGTAGTGTCCTGAGTCAGGAATGCTAAAAAACCAATCCATTTTGTGGTCTGATGTTTCCCTGGGGAGTTACACCAAAGTATATCTTAGAATTTGCAGAAAATCTCAATTCAACCAGAACGTGTTAGTTTTGAACCAAAGCTCAGATCCGAAAAACAAACGTATATTGGTAGTGTCCTGAGTCGGGAATGCTAAAAAACCAACCCATTTTGTGATCTGATGTTTCCCTGGGGAGTTACACCAAAGTATATCTTAGAATTTTCAGAAAAACTCAATTCAACCAGAACGTGCTACTTTTGATCCAAAGCTCAGATCCGAAAAACAAACGTATATTGGTAGTGTCCTGAGTCGGGAATGCTAAAAAACCAACCCATTTTGTGATCTGATGTTTCCCTGGGGAGTTACACCCAAGTATATCTTAGAATTTGCAGAAAATGTCAATTGAACCAGAACGTGTAACTTTTGAACCAAAGCTCAGATTCGAAAAACAAACGTATATTAGTAGTGTCCTGAGTCGGGAATGCTAAAAAACCAACCCATTTTGTGATCTGATGTTTCCCTGGGGAGTTACACCAAAGTATATCTTAGAATTTGCAGAAAAACTCAATTGAACCAGACATGTAACTTTTGAACCAAAGCTCAGATCCGAAAAACAAACGTATATTAGTAGTGTCCTGAGTCAGGAATGCTAAAAAACCAATCCATTTTGTGATCTGATGTTTCCCTGGGGAGTTACACCAAAGTATATCTTAGAATTTGCAGAAAATCTCAATTGAACCAGACGTGTAACTTTTGAACCAAAGCTCAGATTCGAAAAACAATCATATATTGGTAGTGTCCTGAGTCAGGAATGCTAAAAAACCAATCCATTTTGTGATCTGATGTTTCCCTGGGGAGTTACACCAAAGTATATCTTAGAATTTGCAGAAAATCTCAATTCAACCAGAACGTGTTAGTTTTGAACCAAAGCTCAGATCCGAAAAACAAACGTATATTGGTAGTGTCCTGAGTCGGGAATGCTAAAAAACCAACCCATTTTGTGATCTGATGTTTCCCTGGGGAGTTACACCAAAGTATATCTTAGAATTTGCAGAAAAACTCAATTCAACCAGAACGTGCTACTTTTGAACCAAAGCTCAGATCCGAAAAACAAACGTATATTAGTAGTGTCCTGAGTCGGGAATGCTAAAAAACCAACCCATTTTGTGATCTGATGTTTCCCTGGGGAGTTACATCCAAGTATATCTTAGAATTTGCAGAAAATCTCAATTGAACCAGAACGTGTAACTTTTGAACCAAAGCTCAGATCCGAAAAACAAACGTATATTAGTAGTGTCCTGAGTCGGGAATGCTAAAAAACCAACCCATTTTGTGATCTGATGTTTCCCTGGGGAGTTACACCCAAGTATATCTTAGAATTTGCAGAAAATCTCAATTGAACCAGAACGTGTTAGTTTTGAACCAAAGCTCAGATCCGAAAAACAAACGTATATTAGTAGTGTCCTGAGTCGGGAATGCTAAAAAACCAACCCATTTTGTGATCTGATGTTTCCCTGGGGAGTTACACCAAAGTATATCTTAGAATTTGCAGAAAATCTCAATTGAACCAGACGTGTAACTTTTGAACCAAAGCTCAGATTCGAAAAACAATCATATATTGGTAGTGTCCTGAGTCAGGAATGCTAAAAAACCAATCCATTTTGTGATCTGATGTTTCCCTGGGGAGTTACACCAAAGTATATCTTAGAATTTGCAGAAAATCTCAATTAACCAGAACGTGTTAGTTTTGAACCAAAGCTCAGATCCGAAAAACAAACGTATATTGGTAGTGTCCTGAGTCGGGAATGCTAAAAAACCAACCCATTTTGTGATCTGATGTTTCCCTGGGGAGTTACACCAAAGTATATCTTAGAATTTGCAGAAAAACTCAATTCAACCAGAACGTGCTACTTTTGATCCAAAGCTCAGATCCGAAAAACAAACGTATATTGGTAGTGTCCTGAGTCGGGAATGCTAAAAAACCAACCCATTTTGTGATCTGATGTTTCCCTGGGGAGTTACACCCAAGTATATCTTAGAATTTGCAGAAAATGTCAATTGAACCAGAACGTGTAACTTTTGAACCAAAGCTCAGATTCGAAAAACAAACGTATATTAGTAGTGTCCTGAGTCGGGAATGCTAAAAAACCAACCCATTTTGTGATCTGATGTTTCCCTGGGGAGTTACACCAAAGTATATCTTAGAATTTGCAGAAAAACTCAATTCAACCAGAACGTGCTACTTTTGATGCAAAGCTCAGATTGGAAAAACAAACGTATATTAGTAGTGTCCTGAGTCGGGAATGCTAAAAAACCAACCCATTTTGTGATCTGATGTTTCCCTGGGGAGTTACACCCAAGTATATCTTAGAATTTGCAGAAAATGTCAATTGAACCAGAACGTGTAACTTTTGAACCAAAGCTCAGATTCGAAAAACAAACGTATATTAGTAGTGTCCTGAGTCGGGAATGCTAAAAAACCAACCCATTTTGTGATCTGATGTTTCCCTGGGGAGTTACACCCAAGCATATCTTAGAATTTGCAGAAAATCCCAATTGAACCAGAACGTGTTAGTTTTGAACCAAAGCTCAGATCCGAAAAACAAACGTATATTAGTAGTGTCCTGAGTCGGGAATGCTAAAAAACTACTCCATTTTGTGATCTGATGTTTCCCTGGGGAGTTACACCCAAGTATATCTTAGAATTTGCAGAAAATCTCAATTGAACCAGAACGTGTTAGTTTTGAACCAAAGCTCAGATCCGAAAAACAAACGTATATTAGTAGTGTCCTGAGTCGGGAATGCTAAAAAACCAACCCATTTTGTGATCTGATGTTTCCCTGGGGAGTTACATCCAAGTATATCTTAGAATTTGCAGAAAATCTCAATTGAACCAGAACGTGTAACTTTTGAACCAAAGCTCAGATCCGAAAAACAAACGTATATTAGTAGTGTCCGAGTCGGGAATGCTAAAAAACCACTCCATTTTGTGATCTGATGTTTCCCTGGGGAGTTACACCCAAGTATATCTTAGAATTTTGCAGAAAATCTCAATTGAACCAGAACGTGTAACTTTTGAACCAAAGCTCAGATGCGAAAAACAAACGTATATTAGTAGTGTCCTGAGTCGGGAATGCTAAAAACCAACCCATTTTGTGATCTGATGTTTCCCTGGGGAGTTACACCAAAGTATATCTTAGAATTTGCAGAAATACTCAATTCAACCAGAACGTGTTACTTTTGATCCAAAGCTCAGATTCGAAAAACAAACGTATATTAGTAGTGTCCTGAGTCGGGAATGCTAAAAACCAACCCATTTTGTGATCTGATGTTTCCCTGGGGAGTTACACCCAAGTATATCTTAGAATTTGAAGAAAAACTCAATTGAACCAGAACAAATAACTTTTGAACCAAAGCTCAGATTCGAAAAACAAACGTATATTAGTAGTGTCCTGAGTCAGGAATGCTAAAAAACCAACCCATTTTGTGATCTGATGTGTCCCTGGGGAGTTACACCCAAGTATATCTTAGAATTTGCAGAAAATCTCAATTGAACCAGACGTGTAACTTTTGAACCAAAGCTCAGATCCGAAAAACAAACGTATATTAGTAGTGTCCTGAGTCAGGAATGCTAAAAAACCAATCCATTTTGTGATCTGATGTTTCCCTGGGGAGTTACACCAAAGTATATCTTAGAATTTGCAGAAAATCTCAATTGAACCAGACGTGTAACTTTTGAACCAAAGCTCAGATTCGAAAAACAATCATATATTGGTAGTGTCCTGAGTCAGGAATGCTAAAAAACCAATCCATTTTGTGGTCTGATGTTTCCCTGGGGAGTTACACCAAAGTATATCTTAGAATTTGCAGAAAATCTCAATTCAACCAGAACGTGTTAGTTTTGAACCAAAGCTCAGATCCGAAAAACAAACGTATATTGGTAGTGTCCTGAGTCGGGAATGCTAAAAAACCAACCCATTTTGTGATCTGATGTTTCCCTGGGGAGTTACACCAAAGTATATCTTAGAATTTTCAGAAAAACTCAATTCAACCAGAACGTGCTACTTTTGATCCAAAGCTCAGATCCGAAAAACAAACGTATATTGGTAGTGTCCTGAGTCGGGAATGCTAAAAAACCAACCCATTTTGTGATCTGATGTTTCCCTGGGGAGTTACACCCAAGTATATCTTAGAATTTGCAGAAAATGTCAATTGAACCAGAACGTGTAACTTTTGAACCAAAGCTCAGATTCGAAAAACAAACGTATATTAGTAGTGTCCTGAGTCGGGAATGCTAAAAAACCAACCCATTTTGTGATCTGATGTTTCCCTGGGGAGTTACACCAAAGTATATCTTAGAATTTGCAGAAAAACTCAATTGAACCAGACATGTAACTTTTGAACCAAAGCTCAGATCCGAAAAACAAACGTATATTAGTAGTGTCCTGAGTCAGGAATGCTAAAAAACCAATCCATTTTGTGATCTGATGTTTCCCTGGGGAGTTACACCAAAGTATATCTTAGAATTTGCAGAAAATCTCAATTGAACCAGACGTGTAACTTTTGAACCAAAGCTCAGATTCGAAAAACAATCATATATTGGTAGTGTCCTGAGTCAGGAATGCTAAAAAACCAATCCATTTTGTGATCTGATGTTTCCCTGGGGAGTTACACCAAAGTATATCTTAGAATTTGCAGAAAATCTCAATTCAACCAGAACGTGTTAGTTTTGAACCAAAGCTCAGATCCGAAAAACAAACGTATATTGGTAGTGTCCTGAGTCGGGAATGCTAAAAAACCAACCCATTTTGTGATCTGATGTTTCCCTGGGGAGTTACACCAAAGTATATCTTAGAATTTGCAGAAAAACTCAATTCAACCAGAACGTGCTACTTTTGAACCAAAGCTCAGATCCGAAAAACAAACGTATATTAGTAGTGTCCTGAGTCGGGAATGCTAAAAAACCAACCCATTTTGTGATCTGATGTTTCCCTGGGGAGTTACACCCAAGTATATCTTAGAATTTGCAGAAAATCTCAATTGAACCAGAACGTGTTAGTTTTGAACCAAAGCTCAGATCCGAAAAACAAACGTATATTAGTAGTGTCCTGAGTCGGGAATGCTAAAAAACCAACCCATTTTGTGATCTGATGTTTCCCTGGGGAGTTACACCAAAGTATATCTTAGAATTTGCAGAAAATCTCAATTGAACCAGACGTGTAACTTTTGAACCAAAGCTCAGATTCGAAAAACAATCATATATTGGTAGTGTCCTGAGTCAGGAATGCTAAAAAACCAATCCATTTTGTGATCTGATGTTTCCCTGGGGAGTTACACCAAAGTATATCTTAGAATTTGCAGAAAATCTCAATTAACCAGAACGTGTTAGTTTTGAACCAAAGCTCAGATCCGAAAAACAAACGTATATTGGTAGTGTCCTGAGTCGGGAATGCTAAAAAACCAACCCATTTTGTGATCTGATGTTTCCCTGGGGAGTTACACCAAAGTATATCTTAGAATTTGCAGAAAAACTCAATTCAACCAGAACGTGCTACTTTTGATCCAAAGCTCAGATCCGAAAAACAAACGTATATTGGTAGTGTCCTGAGTCGGGAATGCTAAAAAACCAACCCATTTTGTGATCTGATGTTTCCCTGGGGAGTTACACCCAAGTATATCTTAGAATTTGCAGAAAATGTCAATTGAACCAGAACGTGTAACTTTTGAACCAAAGCTCAGATTCGAAAAACAAACGTATATTAGTAGTGTCCTGAGTCGGGAATGCTAAAAAACCAACCCATTTTGTGATCTGATGTTTCCCTGGGGAGTTACACTAAAGTATATCTTAGAATTTGCAGAAAAACTCAATTCAACCAGAACGTGTTACTTTTGATCCAAAGCTCAGATTGGAAAAACAAACGTATATTAGTAGTGTCCTGAGTCGGGAATGCTAAAAAACCAACCCATTTTGTGATCTGATGTTTCCCTGGGGAGTTACACCCAAGTATATCTTAGAATTTGCAGAAAATGTCAATTGAACCAGAACGTGTAACTTTTGAACCAAAGCTCAGATTCGAAAAACAAACGTATATTAGTAGTGTCCTGAGTCGGGAATGCTAAAAAACCAACCCATTTTGTGATCTGATGTTTCCCTGGGGAGTTACACCCAAGCATATCTTAGAATTTGCAGAAAATCCCAATTGAACCAGAACGTGTTAGTTTTGAACCAAAGCTCAGATCCGAAAAACAAACGTATATTAGTAGTGTCCTGAGTCAGGAATGCTAAAAAACTACTCCATTTTGTGATCTGATGTTTCCCTGGGGAGTTACACCCAAGTATATCTTAGAATTTGCAGAAAATCTCAATTGAACCAGAACGTGTTAGTTTTGAACCAAAGCTCAGATCCGAAAAACAAACGTATATTAGTAGTGTCCTGAGTCGGGAATGCTAAAAAACCAACCCATTTTGTGATCTGATGTTTCCCTGGGGAGTTACATCCAAGTATATCTTAGAATTTGCAGAAAATCTCAATTGAACCAGAACGTGTAACTTTTGAACCAAAGCTCAGATCCGAAAAACAAACGTATATTAGTAGTGTCCGAGTCGGGAATGCTAAAAAACCACTCCATTTTGTGATCTGATGTTTCCCTGGGGAGTTACACCCAAGTATATCTTAGAATTTTGCAGAAAATCTCAATTGAACCAGAACGTGTTAGTTTTGAACCAAAGCTCAGATCCGAAAAACAAACGTATATTAGTAGTGTCCTGAGTCGGGAATGCTAAAAAACCAACCCATTTTGTGATCTGATGTTTCCCTGGGGAGTTACACCCAAGTATATCTTAGAATTTGCAGAAAATCTCAATTGAACCAGAACGTGTTAGTTTTGAACCAAAGCTCAGATCCGAAAAACAAACGTATATTAGTAGTGTCCTGAGTCGGGAATGCTAAAAAACCAACCCATTTTGTGATCTGATGTTTCCCTGGGGAGTTACACCAAAGTATATCTTAGAATTTGCAGAAAAACTCAATTCAACCAGAACGTGCTACTTTTGATCCAAAGCTCAGATTGGAAAAACAAACGTATATTAGTAGTGTCCTGAGTCGGGAATGCTAAAAAACCAACCCATTTTGTGATCTGATGTTTCCCTGGGGAGTTACACCCAAGTATATCTTAGAATTTGCAGAAAATGTCAATTGAACCAGAACGTGTAACTTTTGAACCAAAGCTCAGATTCGAAAAACAAACGTATATTAGTAGTGTCCTGAGTCGGGAATGCTAAAAAACAAACCCATTTTGTGATCTGATGTTTCCCTGGGGAGTTACACCCAAGTATATCTTAGAATTTGCAGAAAAACTCAATTGAACCAGAACAAATAACTTTTGAACCAAAGCTCAGATTCGAAAAACAAACGTATATTAGTAGTGTCCTCAGTCGGGAATGCTAAAAAACCAACCCATTTTGTGATCTGATGTTTCCCTGGGGAGTTACACCCAAGTATATCTTAGAATTTGCAGAAAATCTCAATTGAACCAGAACGTGTAACTTTTGAACCAAAGCTCAGATGCGAAAAACAAACGTATATTAGTAGTGTCCTGAGTCGGGAATGCTAAAAACCAACCCATTTTGTGATCTGATGTTTCCCTGGGGAGTTACACCAAAGTATATCTTAGAATTTGCAGAAATACTCAATTCAACCAGAACGTGTTACTTTTGATCCAAAGCTCAGATTCGAAAAACAAACGTATATTAGTAGTGTCCTGAGTCGGGAATGCTAAAAACCAACCCATTTTGTGATCTGATGTTTCCCTGGGGAGTTACACCCAAGTATATCTTAGAATTTGAAGAAAAACTCAATTGAACCAGAACAAATAACTTTTGAACCAAAGCTCAGATTCGAAAAACAAACGTATATTAGTACTGTCCTGAGTCGGGAATGCTAAAAAACCAATCCATTTTGTGATCTGATGTTTCCCTGGGGAGTTACACCAAAGTATATCTTAGAATTTGCAGAAAATCTCAATTGAACCAGAACGTGTAACTTTTGAACCAAAGCTCAGATCCGAAAAACAAACGTATATTAGTAGTGTCCGAGTCGGGAATGCTAAAAAACCACTCCATTTTGTGATCTGATGTTTCCCTGGGGAGTTACACCCAAGTATATCTTAGAATTTTGCAGAAAATCTCAATTGAACCAGAACGTGTTAGTTTTGAACCAAAGCTCAGATCCGAAAAACAAACGTATATTAGTAATGTCCTGAGTCGGGAATGCTAAAAAACCAACCCATTTTGTGATCTGATGTTTCCCTGGGGAGTTACACCCAAGTATATCTTAGAATTTGCAGAAAATCTCAATTGAACCAGAACGTGTTAGTTTTGAACCAAAGCTCAGATCCGAAAAACAAACGTATATTAGTAGTGTCCTGAGTCGGGAATGCTAAAAAACCAACCCATTTTGTGATCTGATGTTTCCCTGGGGAGTTACATCCAAGTATATCTTAGAATTTGCAGAAAATCTCAATTGAACCAGAACGTGTAACTTTTGAACCAAAGCTCAGATCCTTAAAAGAAACGTATATTAGTAGTGTCCTGAGTCGGGAATGCTAAAAAACCAACCCATTTTGTGATCTGATGTTTCCCTGGGGAGTTACACCCAAGTATATCTTAGAATTTGCAGAAAATCTCAATTGAACCAGAACGTGTAACTTTTGAACCAAAGCTCAGATCCGAAAAACAAACGTATATTAGTAGTGTCCTGAGTCGGGAATGCTAAAAAACCAACCCATTTTGTGATCTGATGTTTCCCTGGGGAGTTACACCTAAGTATATCTTAGAATTTGCAGAAAATGTCAATTGAACCAGAACATGTAACTTTTGAACCAAAGCTCAGATTCGAAAAACAAACGTATATTAGTAGTGTCCTGAGTCGGGAATGCTAAAAAACCAACCCATTTTGTGATCTGATGTTTCCCTGGGGAGTTACACCAAAGTATATCTTAGAATTTGCAGAAAAACTCAATTCAACCAGAACGTGCTACTTTTGATCCAAAGCTCAGATTGGAAAAACAAACGTATATTAGTAGTGTCCTGAGTCGGGAATGCTAAAAAACCAACCCATTTTGTGATCTGATGTTTCCCTGGGGAGTTACACCCAAGTATATCTTAGAATTTGCAGAAAAACTCAATTCAACCAGAACGTGCTACTTTTGATCCAAAGCTCAGATTGGAAAAACAAACGTATATTAGTAGTGTCCTGAGTCGGGAATGCTAAAAAACCAACCCATTTTGTGATCTGATGTTTCCCTGGGGAGTTACACCCAAGTATATCTTAGAATTTGCAGAAAATGTCAATTGAACCAGAACGTGTAACTTTTGAACCAAAGCTCAGATTCGAAAAACAAACGTATATTAGTAGTGTCCTGAGTCGGGAATGCTAAAAAACCAACCCATTTTGTGATCTGATGTTTCCCTGGGGAGTTACACCCAAGTATATCTTAGAATTTGCAGAAAAACTCAATTGAACCAGAACAAATAACTTTTGAACCAAAGCTCAGATTCGAAAAACAAACGTATATTAGTAGTGTCCTCAGTCGGGAATGCTAAAAAACCAACCCATTTTGTGATATGATGTTTCCCTGGGGAGTTACACCCAAGTATATCTTAGAATTTGCAGAAAATCTCAATTGAACCAGAACGTGTAACTTTTGAACCAAAGCTCAGATCCGAAAAACAAACGTATATTAGTAGTGTCCTGAGTCGGGAATGCTAAAAAACCAACCCATTTTGTGATCTGATGTTTCCCTGGGGAGTTACACCAAAGTATATCTTAGAATTTGCAGAAATACTCAATTCAACCAGAACGTGTTACTTTTGATCCAAAGCTCAGATTCGAAAAACAAACGTATATTAGTAGTGTCCTGAGTCGGGAATGCTAAAAACCAACCCATTTTGTGATCTGATGTTTCCCTGGGGAGTTACACCAAAGTATATCTTAGAATTTGCAGAAAATCTCAATTGAACCAGAACGTGTTAGTTTTGAACCAAAGCTCAGATCCGAAAAACAAACGTATATTAGTAGTGTCCTGAGTCGGGAATGCTAAAAAACCAACCCATTTTGTGATCTGATGTTTCCCTGGGGAGTTACATCCAAGTATATCTTAGAATTTGCAGAAAATCTCAATTGAACCAGAACGTGTAACTTTTGAACCAAAGCTCAGATCCGAAAAACAAACGTATATTAGTAGTGTCCGAGTCGGGAATGCTAAAAAACCACTCCATTTTGTGATCTGATGTTTCCCTGGGGAGTTACACCCAAGTATATCTTAGAATTTTGCAGAAAATCTCAATTGAACCAGAACGTGTTAGTTTTGAACCAAAGCTCAGATCCGAAAAACAAACGTATATTAGTAGTGTCCTGAGTCGGGAATGCTAAAAAACCAACCCATTTTGTGATCTGATGTTTCCCTGGGGAGTTACACCCAAGTATATCTTAGAATTTGCAGAAAATCTCAATTGAACCAGAACGTGTTAGTTTTGAACCAAAGCTCAGATCCGAAAAACAAACGTATATTAGTAGTGTCCTGAGTCGGGAATGCTAAAAAACCAACCCATTTTGTGATCTGATGTTTCCCTGGGAGTTACACCCAAGTATATCTTAGAATTTGCAGAAAATCTCAATTGAACCAGAACGTGTAACTTTTGAACCAAAGCTCAGATCCGAAAAACAAACGTATATTAGTAGTGTCCTGAGTCGGGAATGCTAAAAAACCAACCCATTTTGTGATCTGATGTTTCCCTGGGGAGTTACACCAAAGTATATCTTAGAATTTGCAGAAATACTCAATTCAACCAGAACGTGTTACTTTTGATCCAAAGCTCAGATTCGAAAAACAAACGTATATTAGTAGTGTCCTGAGTCGGGAATGCTAAAAACCAACCCATTTTGTGATCTGATATTTCCCTGGGGAGTTACACCAAAGTATATCTTAGAATTTGCAGAAAATCTCAATTGAACCAGAACGTGTTAGTTTTGAACCAAAGCTCAGATCCGAAAAACAAACGTATATTAGTAGTGTCCTGAGTCGGGAATGCTAAAAAACTACTCCATTTTGTGATCTGATGTTTCCCTGGGGAGTTACACCCAAGTATATCTTAGAATTTGCAGAAAATCTCAATTGAACCAGAACGTGTTAGTTTTGAACCAAAGCTCAGATCCGAAAAACAAACGTATATTAGTAGTGTCCTGAGTCGGGAATGCTAAAAAACCAACCCATTTTGTGATCTGATGTTTCCCTGGGGAGTTACATCCAAGTATATCTTAGAATTTGCAGAAAATCTCAATTGAACCAGAACGTGTAACTTTTGAACCAAAGCTCAGATCCGAAAAACAAACGTATATTAGTAGTGTCCGAGTCGGGAATGCTAAAAAACCACTCCATTTTGTGATCTGATGTTTCCCTGGGGAGTTACACCCAAGTATATCTTAGAATTTTTCAGAAAATCTAAATTGAACCAGAACGTGTTAGTTTTGAACCAAAGCTCAGATCCGAAAAACAAACGTATATTAGTAGTGTCCTGAGTCGGGAATGCTAAAAAACCAACCCATTTTGTGATCTGATGTTTCCCTGGGGAGTTACACCCAAGTATATCTTAGAATTTGCAGAAAATCTCAATTGAACCAGAACGTGTTAGTTTTGAACCAAAGCTCAGATCCGAAAAACAAACGTATATTAGTAGTGTCCTGAGTCGGGAATGCTAAAAAACCAACCCATTTTGTGATCTGATGTTTCCCTGGGGAGTTACACCCAAGTATATCTTAGAATTTGCAGAAAATGTCAATTGAACCAGAACGTGTAACTTTTGAACCAAAGCTCAGATTCGAAAAACAAACGTATATTAGTAGTGTCCTGAGTCGGGAATGCTAAAAAACGAACCCATTTTGTGATCTGATGTTTCCCTGGGGAGTTACACCAAAGTATATCTTAGAATTTGCAGAAAAACTCAATTCAACCAGAACGTGCTACTTTTGATCCAAAGCTCAGATTGGAAAAACAAACGTATATTAGTAGTGTCCTGAGTCGGGAATGCTAAAAAACCAACCCATTTTGTGATCTGATGTTTCCCTGGGGAGTTACACCCAAGTATATCTTAGAATTTGCAGAAAATGTCAATTGAACCAGAACGTGTAACTTTTGAACCAAAGCTCAGATTCGAAAAACAAACGTATATTAGTAGTGTCCTGAGTCGGGAATGCTAAAAAACCAACCCATTTTGTGATCTGATGTTTCCCTGGGGAGTTACACCCAAGTATATCTTAGAATTTGCAGAAAAACTCAATTGAACCAGAACAAATAACTTTTGAACCAAAGCTCAGATTCGAAAAACAAACGTATATTAGTAGTGTCCTCAGTCGGGAATGCTAAAAAACCAACCCATTTTGTGATCTGATGTTTCCCTGGGGAGTTACACCCAAGTATATCTTAGAATTTGCAGAAAATCTCAATTGAACCAGAACGTGTAACTTTTGAACCAAAGCTCAGATGCGAAAAACAAACGTATATTAGTAGTGTCCTGAGTCGGGAATGCTAAAAAACCAACCCATTTTGTGATCTGATGTTTCCCTGGGGAGTTACACCAAAGTATATCTTAGAATTTGCAGAAATACTCAATTCAACCAGAACGTGTTACTTTTGATCCAAAGCTCAGATTCGAAAAACAAACGTATATTAGTAGTGTCCTGAGTCGGGAATGCTAAAAACCAACCCATTTTGTGATCTGATGTTTCCCTGGGGAGTTACACCCAAGTATATCTTAGAATTTGAAGAAAAACTCAATTGAACCAGAACAAATAACTTTTGAACCAAAGCTCAGATTCGAAAAACAAACGTATATTAGTACTGTCCTGAGTCGGGAATGCTAAAAAACCAACCCATTTTGTGATCTGATGTTTCCCTGGGGAGTTACACCAAAGTATATCTTAGAATTTGCAGAAAATCTCAATTGAACCAGACATGTAACTTTTGAACCAAAGCTCAGATCCGAAAAACAAACGTATATTAGTAGTGTCCTGAGTCGGGAATGCTAAAAAACCAACCCATTTTGTGATCTGATGTTTCCCTGGGGAGTTACACCAAAGTATATCTTAGAATTTGCAGAAAAACTCAATTCAACCAGAACGTGCTACTTTTGATCCAAAGCTCAGATTGGAAAAACAAACGTATATTAGTAGTGTCCTGAGTCGGGAATGCTAAAAAACCAACCCATTTTGTGATCTGATGTTTCCCTGGGGAGTTACACCCAAGTATATCTTAGAATTTGCAGAAAATGTCAATTGAACCAGAACGTGTAACTTTTGAACCAAAGCTCAGATTCGAAAAACAAACGTATATTAGTAGTGTCCTGAGTCGGGAATGCTAAAAAACAAACCCATTTTGTGATCTGATGTTTCCCTGGGGAGTTACACCCAAGTATATCTTAGAATTTGCAGAAAAACTCAATTGAACCAGAACAAATAACTTTTGAACCAAAGCTCAGATTCGAAAAACAAACGTATATTAGTAGTGTCCTCAGTCGGGAATGCTAAAAAACCAACCCATTTTGTGATCTGATGTTTCCCTGGGGAGTTACACCCAAGTATATCTTAGAATTTGCAGAAAATCTCAATTGAACCAGAACGTGTAACTTTTGAACCAAAGCTCAGATGCGAAAAACAAACGTATATTAGTAGTGTCCTGAGTCGGGAATGCTAAAAACCAACCCATTTTGTGATCTGATGTTTCCCTGGGGAGTTACACCAAAGTATATCTTAGAATTTGCAGAAATACTCAATTCAACCAGAACGTGTTACTTTTGATCCAAAGCTCAGATTCGAAAAACAAACGTATATTAGTAGTGTCCTGAGTCGGGAATGCTAAAAACCAACCCATTTTGTGATCTGATGTTTCCCTGGGGAGTTACACCCAAGTATATCTTAGAATTTGAAGAAAAACTCAATTGAACCAGAACAAATAACTTTTGAACCAAAGCTCAGATTCGAAAAACAAACGTATATTAGTACTGTCCTGAGTCGGGAATGCTAAAAAACCAACCCATTTTGTGATCTGATGTTTCCCTGGGGAGTTACACCAAAGTATATCTTAGAATTTGCAGAAAATCTCAATTGAACCAGACATGTAACTTTTGAACCAAAGCTCAGATCCGAAAAACAAACGTATATTAGTAGTGTCCTGAGTCAGGAATGCTAAAAAACCAATCCATTTTGTGATCTGATGTTTCCCTGGGGAGTTACACCAAAGTATATCTTAGAATTTGCAGAAAATCTCAATTGAACCAGAACGTGTAACTTTTGAACCAAAGCTCAGATGCGAAAAACAAACGTATATTAGTAGTGTCCTGAGTCGGGAATGCTAAAAAACCAACCCATTTTGTGATCTGATGTTTCCCTGGGGAGTTACACCAAAGTATATCTTAGAATTTGCAGAAATACTCAATTCAACCAGAACGTGTTACTTTTGATCCAAAGCTCAGATTCGAAAAACAAACGTATATTAGTAGTGTCCGAGTCGGGAATGCTAAAAAACCACTCCATTTTGTGATCTGATGTTTCCCTGGGGAGTTACACCCAAGTATATCTTAGAATTTTGCAGAAAATCTCAATTGAACCAGAACGTGTTAGTTTTGAACCAAAGCTCAGATCCGAAAAACAAACGTATATTAGTAGTGTCCTGAGTCGGGAATGCTAAAAAACCAACCCATTTTGTGATCTGATGTTTCCCTGGGGAGTTACACCCAAGTATATCTTAGAATTTGCAGAAAATCTCAATTGAACCAGAACGTGTTAGTTTTGAACCAAAGCTCAGATCCGAAAAACAAACGTATATTAGTAGTGTCCTGAGTCGGGAATGCTAAAAAACCAACCCATTTTGTGATCTGATGTTTCCCTGGGGAGTTACACCCAAGTATATCTTAGAATTTGCAGAAAATCTCAATTGAACCAGAACGTGTTAGTTTTGAACCAAAGCTCAGATCCGAAAAACAAACGTATATTAGTAGTGTCCTGAGTCGGGAATGCTAAAAAACCAACCCATTTTGTGATCTGATGTTTCCCTGGGGAGTTACACCCAAGTATATCTTAGAATTTGCAGAAAATGTCAATTGAACCAGAACGTGTAACTTTTGAACCAAAGCTCAGATTCGAAAAACAAACGTATATTAGTAGTGTCCTGAGTCAGGAATGCTAAAAAACCAACCCATTTTGTGATCTGATGTTTCCCTGGGGAGTTACACCAAAGTATATCTTAGAATTTGCAGAAAAACTCAATTCAACCAGAACGTGCTACTTTTGATCCAAAGCTCAGATTGGAAAAACAAACGTATATTAGTAGTGTCCTGAGTCGGGAATGCTAAAAAACCAACCCATTTTGTGATCTGATGTTTCCCTGGGGAGTTACACCCAAGTATATCTTAGAATTTGCAGAAAAACTCAATTCAACCAGAACGTGCTACTTTTGATCCAAAGCTCAGATTGGAAAAACAAAAGTATATTAGTAGTGTCCTGAGTCGGGAATGCTAAAAAACCAACCCATTTTGTGATCTGATGTTTCCCTGGGGAGTTACACCCAAGTATATCTTAGAATTTGCAGAAAATGTCAATTGAACCAGAACGTGTAACTTTTGAACCAAAGCTCAGATTCGAAAAACAAACGTATATTAGTAGTGTCCTGAGTCGGGAATGCTAAAAAACCAACCCATTTTGTGATCTGATGTTTCCCTGGGGAGTTACACCCAAGTATATCTTAGAATTTGCAGAAAAACTCAATTGAACCAGAACAAATAACTTTTGAACCAAAGCTCAGATTCGAAAAACAAACGTATATTTGTAGTGTCCTCAGTCGGGAATGCTAAAAAACCAACCCATTTTGTGATCTGATGTTTCCCTGGGGAGTTATACCCAAGTATATCTTAGAATTTGCAGAAAATCTCAATTGAACCAGAACGTGTAACTTTTGAACCAAAGCTCAGATCCGAAAAACAAACGTATATTAGTAGTGTCCTGAGTCGGGAATGCTAAAAACCAACCCATTTTGTGATCTGATGTTTCCCTGGGGAGTTACACCAAAGTATATCTTAGAATTTGCAGAAAATCTCAATTGAACCAGAACGTGTTAGTTTTGAACCAAAGCTCAGATCCGAAAAACAAACGTATATTAGTAGTGTCCTGAGTCGGGAATGCTAAAAAACTACTCCATTTTGTGATCTGATGTTTCCCTGGGGAGTTACACCCAAGTATATCTTAGAATTTGCAGAAAATCTCAATTGAACCAGAACGTGTTAGTTTTGAACCAAAGCTCAGATTCGAAAAACAAACGTATATTAGTAGTGTCCTCAGTCGGGAATGCTAAAAAACCAACCCATTTTGTGATCTGATGTTTCCCTGGGGAGTTACACCCAAGTATATCTTAGAATTTGCAGAAAATCTCAATTGAACCAGAACGTGTAACTTTTGAACCAAAGCTCAGATCCGAAAAACAAACGTATATTAGTAGTGTCCTGAGTCGGGAATGCTAAAAAACCAACCCATTTTGTGATCTGATGTTTCCCTGGGGAGTTACACCAAAGTATATCTTAGAATTTGCAGAAATACTCAATTCAACCAGAACGTGTTACTTTTGATCCAAAGCTCAGATTCGAAAAACAAACGTATATTAGTAGTGTCCTGAGTCGGGAATGCTAAAAACCAACCCATTTTGTGATCTGATGTTTCCCTGGGGAGTTACACCAAAGTATATCTTAGAATTTGCAGAAAATCTCTATTGAACCAGAACGTGTTAGTTTTGAACCAAAGCTCAGATCCGAAAAACAAACGTATATTAGTAGTGTCCTGAGTCGGGAATGCTAAAAAACTACTCCATTTTGTGATCTGATGTTTCCCTGGGGAGTTACACCCAAGTATATCTTAGAATTTGCAGAAAATCTCAATTGAACCAGAACGTGTTAGTTTTGAACCAAAGCTCAGATCCGAAAAACAAACGTATATTAGTAGTGTCCTGAGTCGGGAATGCTAAAAAACCAACCCATTTTGTGATCTGATGTTTCCCTGGGGAGTTACATCCAAGTATATCTTAGAATTTGCAGAAAATCTCAATTGAACCAGAACGTGTAACTTTTGAACCAAAGCTCAGATCCGAAAAACAAACGTATATTAGTAGTGTCCGAGTCGGGAATGCTAAAAAACCACTCCATTTTGTGATCTGATGTTTCCCTGGGGAGTTACACCCAAGTATATCTTAGAATTTTGCAGAAAATCTCAATTGAACCAGAACGTGTTAGTTTTGAACCAAAGCTCAGATCCGAAAAACAAACGTATATTAGTAGTGTCCTGAGTCGGGAATGCTAAAAAACCAACCCATTTTGTGATCTGATGTTTCCCTGGGGAGTTACACCCAAGTATATCTTAGAATTTGCAGAAAATCTCAATTGAACCAGAACGTGTTAGTTTTGAACCAAAGCTCAGATCCGAAAAACAAACGTATATTAGTAGTGTCCTGAGTCGGGAATGCTAAAAAACCAACCCATTTTGTGATCTGATGTTTCCCTGGGGAGTTACACCCAAGTATATCTTAGAATTTGCAGAAAATGTCAATTGAACCAGAACGTGTAACTTTTGAATCAAAGCTCAGATTCGAAAAACAAACGTATATTAGTAGTGTCCTGAGTCGGGAATGCTAAAAAACCAACCCATTTTGTGATCTGATGTTTCCCTGGGGAGTTACACCAAAGTATATCTTAGAATTTGCAGAAAAACTCAATTCAACCAGAACGTGCTACTTTTGATCCAAAGCTCAGATTGGAAAAACAAACGTATATTAGTACTGTCCTGAGTCGGGAATGCTAAAAAACCAACCCATTTTGTGATCTGATGTTTCCCTGGGGAGTTACACCCAAGTATATCTTAGAATTTGCAGAAAATGTCAATTGAACCAGAACGTGTAACTTTTGAACCAAAGCTCAGATTCGAAAAACAAACGTATATTAGTAGTGTCCTGAGTCGGGAATGCTAAAAAACCAACCCATTTTGTGATCTGATGTTTCCCTGGGGAGTTACACCCAAGTATATCTTAGAATTTGCAGAAAAACTCAATTGAACCAGAACAAATAACTTTTGAACCAAAGCTCAGATTCGAAAAACAAACGTATATTAGTAGTGTCCTCAGTCGGGAATGCTAAAAAACCAACCCATTTTGTGATCTGATGTTTCCCTGGGGAGTTACACCCAAGTATATCTTAGAATTTGCAGAAAATCTCAATTGAACCAGAACGTGTAACTTTTGAACCAAAGCTCAGATGCGAAAAACAAACGTATATTAGTAGTGTCCTGAGTCGGGAATGCTAAAAAACCAACCCATTTTGTGATCTGATGTTTCCCTGGGGAGTTACACCAAAGTATATCTTAGAATTTGCAGAAATACTCAATTCAACCAGAACGTGTTACTTTTGATCCAAAGCTCAGATTCGAAAAACAAACGTATATTAGTAGTGTCCTGAGTCGGGAATGCTAAAAACCAACCCATTTTGTGATCTGATGTTTCCCTGGGGAGTTACACCCAAGTATATCTTAGAATTTGAAGAAAAACTCAATTGAACCAGAACAAATAACTTTTGAACCAAAGCTCAGATTCGAAAAACAAACGTATATTAGTACTGTCCTGAGTCGGGAATGCTAAAAAACCAACCCATTTTGTGATCTGATGTTTCCCTGGGGAGTTACACCAAAGTATATCTTAGAATTTGCAGAAAATCTCAATTGAACCAGACATGTAACTTTTGAACCAAAGCTCAGATCCGAAAAACAAACGTATATTAGTAGTGTCCTCAGTCGGGAATGCTAAAAAACCAACCCATTTTGTGATCTGATGTTTCCCTGGGGAGTTACACCAAAGTATATCTTAGAATTTGCAGAAAAACTCAATTCAACCAGAACGTGCTACTTTTGATCCAAAGCTCAGATTGGAAAAACAAACGTATATTAGTAGTGTCCTGAGTCGGGAATGCTAAAAAACCAACCCATTTTGTGATCTGATGTTTCCCTGGGGAGTTACACCCAAGTATATCTTAGAATTTGCAGAAAATCTCAATTGAACCAGACGTGTAACTTTTGAACCAAAGCTCAGATTCGAAAAACAATCATATATTGGTAGTGTCCTGAGTCAGGAATGCTAAAAAACCAACCCATTTTGTGATCTGATGTGTCCCTGGGGGGTTACACCCAAGTATATCTTAGAATTTGCAGAAAATCTCAATTGAACCAGAACGTGTTAGTTTTGAACCAAAGCTCAGATCCGAAAAACAAACGTATATTAGTAGTGTCCTGAGTCGGGAATGCTAAAAAACCAACCCATTTTGTGATCTGATGTTTCCCTGGGGAGTTACATCCAAGTATATCTTAGAATTTGCAGAAAATGTCAATTGAACCAGAACGTGTAACTTTTGAACCAAAGCTCAGATTCGAAAAACAAACGTATATTAGTAGTGTCCTCAGTCGGGAATGCTAAAAAACCAACCCATTTTGTGATCTGATGTTTCCCTGGGGAGTTACACCCAAGTATATCTTAGAATTTGCAGAAAATCTCAATTGAACCAGAACGTGTAACTTTTGAACCAAAGCTCAGATGCGAAAAACAAACGTATATTAGTAGTGTCCTGAGTCGGGAATGCTAAAAAACCAACCCATTTTGTGATCTGATGTTTCCCTGGGGAGTTACACCAAAGTATATCTTAGAATTTGCAGAAATACTCAATTCAACCAGAACGTGTTACTTTTGATCCAAAGCTCAGATTCGAAAAACAAACGTATATTAGTAGTGTCCTGAGTCGGGAATGCTAAAAACCAACCCATTTTGTGATCTGATGTTTCCCTGGGGAGTTACACCCAAGTATATCTTAGAATTTGAAGAAAAACTCAATTGAACCAGAACAAATAACTTTTGAACCAAAGCTCAGATTCGAAAAACAAACGTATATTAGTACTGTCCTG
Source organism: Thamnophis sirtalis (assembly GCF_051295495.1). Classification (NCBI taxonomy): domain Eukaryota; kingdom Metazoa; phylum Chordata; class Lepidosauria; order Squamata; family Natricidae; genus Thamnophis; species Thamnophis sirtalis. The sequence goes on from NW_028261388.1 coordinate 60,963,168, forward strand.
AGTCGGGAATGCTAAAAAACCAACCCATTTTGTGATCTGATGTTTCCCTGGGGAGTTACACCAAAGTATATCTTAGAATTTGCAGAAAATCTCAATTGAACCAGACATGTAACTTTTGAACCAAAGCTCAGATCCGAAAAACAAACGTATATTAGTAGTGTCCTGAGTCAGGAATGCTAAAAAACCAATCCATTTTGTGATCTGATGTTTCCCTGGGGAGTTACACCAAAGTATATCTTAGAATTTGCAGAAAATCTCAATTGAACCAGACGTGTAACTTTTGAACCAAAGCTCAGATTCGAAAAACAATCATATATTGGTAGTGTCCTGAGTCAGGAATGCTAAAAAACCAACCCATTTTGTGATCTGATGTGTCCCTGGGGAGTTACACCCAAGTATATCTTAGAATTTGCAGAAAATCTCAATTGAACCAGAACGTGTTAGTTTTGAACCAAAGCTCAGATCCGAAAAACAAACGTATATTAGTAGTGTCCTGAGTCGGGAATGCTAAAAAACCAACCCATTTTGTGATCTGATGTTTCCCTGGGGAGTTACACCCAAGTATATCTTAGAATTTGCAGAAAATGTCAATTGAACCAGAACGTGTAACTTTTGAACCAAAGCTCAGATTCGAAAAACAAACGTATATTAGTAGTGTCCTGAGTCGGGAATGCTAAAAAACCAACCCCTTTTGTGATCTGATGTTTCCCTGGGGAGTTACACCCAAGTATATCTTAGAATTTGCAGAAAAACTCAATTCAACTAGAACGTGTTACTTTTGATCCAAAGCTCAGATTCGAAAAACAAACGTATATTAGTAGTGTCCTGAGTCGGGAATGCTAAAAAACCAACCCATTTTGTGATCTGATGTTTCCCTGGGGAGTTACACCAAAGTATATCTTAGAATTTGCAGAAAAACTCAATTGAACCAGAACGTGTTACTTTTGATCCAAAGCTCAGATTCGAAAAACAAACGTATATTAGTAGTGTCCTGAGTCGGGAATGCAAAAAACCAACCCATTTTGTGATCTGATGTTTCCCTGGGGAGTTACACCCAAGTATATCTTAGAATTTGCAGAAAAACTCAATTGAACCAGAACAAATAACTTTTGAACCAAAGCTCAGATTCGAAAAACAAACGTATATTAGTAGTGTCCTGAGTCGGGAATGCTAAAAAACCAACCCATTTTGTGATCTGATGTTTCCCTGGGGAGTTACACCAAAGTATATCTTAGAATTTGCAGAAAATCTCAATTGAACCAGACATGTAACTTTTGAACCAAAGCTCAGATCCGAAAAACAAACGTATATTAGTAGTGTCCTGAGTCAGGAATGCTAAAAAACCATTCCATTTTGTGATCTGATGTTTCCCTGGGGAGTTACACCCAAGTATATCTTAGAATTTGCAGAAAAACTCAATTCAACTAGAACGTGTTACTTTTGATCCAAAGCTCAGATTCGAAAAACAAACGTATATTAGTAGTGTCCTGAGTCGGGAATGCTAAAAAACCAACCCATTTTGTGATCTGATGTTTCCCTGGGGAGTTACACCAAAGTATATCTTAGAATTTGCAGAAAAACTCAATTGAACCAGAACGTGTTACTTTTGATCCAAAGCTCAGATTCGAAAAACAAACGTATATTAGTAGTGTCCTGAGTCGGGAATGCAAAAAACCAACCCATTTTGTGATCTGATGTTACCCTGGGGAGTTACACCCAAGTATATCTTAGAATTTGCAGAAAAACTCAATTGAACCAGAACAAATAACTTTTGAACCAAAGCTCAGATTCGAAAAACAAACGTATATTAGTAGTGTCCTGAGTCGGGAATGCTAAAAAACCAACCCATTTTGTGATCTGATGTTTCCCTGGGGAGTTACACCAAAGTATATCTTAGAATTTGCAGAAAATCTCAATTGAACCAGACATGTAACTTTTGAACCAAAGCTCAGATCCGAAAAACAAACGTATATTAGTAGTGTCCTGAGTCAGGAATGCTAAAAAACCATTCCATTTTGTGATCTGATGTTTCCCTGGGGAGTTACACCAAAGTATATCTTAGAATTTGCAGAAAATCTCAATTGAACCAGACGTGTAACTTTTGAACCAAAGCTCAGATTCGAAAAACAATCATATATTGGTAGTGTCCTGAGTCAGGAATGCTAAAAAACCATTCCATTTTGTGATCTGATGTTTCCCTGGGGAGTTACACCAAAGTATATCTTAGAATTTGCAGAAAATCTCAATTGAACCAGACGTGTAACTTTTGAACCAAAGCTCAGATTCGAAAAACAAACGTATATTAGTAGTGTCCTGAGTCGGGAATGCTAAAAAACCAACCCATTTTGTGATCTGATGTTTCCCTGGGGAGTTACACCAAAGTATATCTTAGAATTTGCAGAAAAACTCAATTCAACCAGAACGTGTTACTTTTGATCCAAAGCTCAGATTCGAAAAACAAACGTATATTAGTAGTGTCCTGAGTCGGGAATGCTAAAAAACCAACCCATTTTGTGATCTGATGTTTCCCTGGGGAGTTACACCAAAGTATATCTTAGAATTTGCAGAAAAACTCAATTGAACCAGAACGTGTTACTTTTGATCCAAAGCTCAGATTCGAAAAACAAACGTATATTAGTAGTGTCCTGAGTCGGGAATGCTAAAAACCAACCCATTTTGTGATCTGATGTTTCCCTGGGGAGTTACACCCAAGTATATCTTAGAATTTGCAGAAAAACTCAATTGAACCAGAACAAATAACTTTTGAACCAAAGCTCAGATTCGAAAAACAAACGTATATTAGTAGTGTCCTGAGTCGGGAATGCTAAAAAACCAACCCATTTTGTGATCTGATGTTTCCCTGGGGAGTTACACCAAAGTATATCTTAGAATTTGCAGAAAATCTCAATTGAACCAGACATGTAACTTTTGAACCAAAGCTCAGATCCGAAAAACAAACGTATATTAGTAGTGTCCTGAGTCAGGAATGCTAAAAAACCATTCCATTTTGTGATCTGATGTTTCCCTGGGGAGTTACACCAAAGTATATCTTAGAATTTGCAGAAAATCTCAATTGAACCAGACGTGTAACTTTTGAACCAAAGCTCAGATTCGAAAAACAATCATATATTGGTAGTGTCCTGAGTCGGGAATGCTAAAAAACCACTCCATTTTGTGATCTGATGTTTCCCTGGGGAGTTACACCCAAGTATATCTTAGAATTTTGCAGAAAATCTCAATTGAACCAGAACGTGTTAGTTTTGAACCAAAGCTCAGATCCGAAAAACAAACGTATATTAGTAGTGTCCTGAGTCGGGAATGCTAAAAAACCAACCCATTTTGTGATCTGATGTTTCCCTGGGGAGTTACACCCAAGTATATCTTAGAATTTGCAGAAAATCTCAATTGAACCAGAACGTGTTAGTTTTGAACCAAAGCTCAGATCCGAAAAACAAACGTATATTAGTAGTGTCCTGAGTCGGGAATGCTAAAAAACCAACCCATTTTGTGATCTGATGTTTCCCTGGGGAGTTACACCCAAGTATATCTTAGAATTTGCAGAAAATGTCAATTGAACCAGAACGTGTAACTTTTGAATCAAAGCTCAGATTCGAAAAACAAACGTATATTAGTAGTGTCCTGAGTCGGGAATGCTAAAAAACCAACCCATTTTGTGATCTGATGTTTCCCTGGGGAGTTACACCAAAGTATATCTTAGAATTTGCAGAAAAACTCAATTCAACCAGAACGTGCTACTTTTGATCCAAAGCTCAGATTGGAAAAACAAACGTATATTAGTACTGTCCTGAGTCGGGAATGCTAAAAAACCAACCCATTTTGTGATCTGATGTTTCCCTGGGGAGTTACACCCAAGTATATCTTAGAATTTGCAGAAAATGTCAATTGAACCAGAACGTGTAACTTTTGAACCAAAGCTCAGATTCGAAAAACAAACGTATATTAGTAGTGTCCTGAGTCGGGAATGCTAAAAAACCAACCCATTTTGTGATCTGATGTTTCCCTGGGGAGTTACACCCAAGTATATCTTAGAATTTGCAGAAAAACTCAATTGAACCAGAACAAATAACTTTTGAACCAAAGCTCAGATTCGAAAAACAAACGTATATTAGTAGTGTCCTCAGTCGGGAATGCTAAAAAACCAACCCATTTTGTGATCTGATGTTTCCCTGGGGAGTTACACCCAAGTATATCTTAGAATTTGCAGAAAATCTCAATTGAACCAGAACGTGTAACTTTTGAACCAAAGCTCAGATGCGAAAAACAAACGTATATTAGTAGTGTCCTGAGTCGGGAATGCTAAAAAACCAACCCATTTTGTGATCTGATGTTTCCCTGGGGAGTTACACCAAAGTATATCTTAGAATTTGCAGAAATACTCAATTCAACCAGAACGTGTTACTTTTGATCCAAAGCTCAGATTCGAAAAACAAACGTATATTAGTAGTGTCCTGAGTCGGGAATGCTAAAAACCAACCCATTTTGTGATCTGATGTTTCCCTGGGGAGTTACACCCAAGTATATCTTAGAATTTGAAGAAAAACTCAATTGAACCAGAACAAATAACTTTTGAACCAAAGCTCAGATTCGAAAAACAAACGTATATTAGTACTGTCCTGAGTCGGGAATGCTAAAAAACCAACCCATTTTGTGATCTGATGTTTCCCTGGGGAGTTACACCAAAGTATATCTTAGAATTTGCAGAAAATCTCAATTGAACCAGACATGTAACTTTTGAACCAAAGCTCAGATCCGAAAAACAAACGTATATTAGTAGTGTCCTCAGTCGGGAATGCTAAAAAACCAACCCATTTTGTGATCTGATGTTTCCCTGGGGAGTTACACCAAAGTATATCTTAGAATTTGCAGAAAAACTCAATTCAACCAGAACGTGCTACTTTTGATCCAAAGCTCAGATTGGAAAAACAAACGTATATTAGTAGTGTCCTGAGTCGGGAATGCTAAAAAACCAACCCATTTTGTGATCTGATGTTTCCCTGGGGAGTTACACCCAAGTATATCTTAGAATTTGCAGAAAATCTCAATTGAACCAGACGTGTAACTTTTGAACCAAAGCTCAGATTCGAAAAACAATCATATATTGGTAGTGTCCTGAGTCAGGAATGCTAAAAAACCAACCCATTTTGTGATCTGATGTGTCCCTGGGGAGTTACACCCAAGTATATCTTAGAATTTGCAGAAAATCTCAATTGAACCAGAACGTGTTAGTTTTGAACCAAAGCTCAGATCCGAAAAACAAACGTATATTAGTAGTGTCCTGAGTCGGGAATGCTAAAAAACCAACCCATTTTGTGATCTGATGTTTCCCTGGGGAGTTACATCCAAGTATATCTTAGAATTTGCAGAAAATGTCAATTGAACCAGAACGTGTAACTTTTGAACCAAAGCTCAGATTCGAAAAACAAACGTATATTAGTAGTGTCCTCAGTCGGGAATGCTAAAAAACCAACCCATTTTGTGATCTGATGTTTCCCTGGGGAGTTACACCCAAGTATATCTTAGAATTTGCAGAAAATCTCAATTGAACCAGAACGTGTAACTTTTGAACCAAAGCTCAGATGCGAAAAACAAACGTATATTAGTAGTGTCCTGAGTCGGGAATGCTAAAAAACCAACCCATTTTGTGATCTGATGTTTCCCTGGGGAGTTACACCAAAGTATATCTTAGAATTTGCAGAAATACTCAATTCAACCAGAACGTGTTACTTTTGATCCAAAGCTCAGATTCGAAAAACAAACGTATATTAGTAGTGTCCTGAGTCGGGAATGCTAAAAACCAACCCATTTTGTGATCTGATGTTTCCCTGGGGAGTTACACCCAAGTATATCTTAGAATTTGAAGAAAAACTCAATTGAACCAGAACAAATAACTTTTGAACCAAAGCTCAGATTCGAAAAACAAACGTATATTAGTACTGTCCTGAGTCGGGAATGCTAAAAAACCAACCCATTTTGTGATCTGATGTTTCCCTGGGGAGTTACACCAAAGTATATCTTAGAATTTGCAGAAAATCTCAATTGAACCAGACATGTAACTTTTGAACCAAAGCTCAGATCCGAAAAACAAACGTATATTAGTAGTGTCCTGAGTCAGGAATGCTAAAAAACCAATCCATTTTGTGATCTGATGTTTCCCTGGGGAGTTACACCAAAGTATATCTTAGAATTTGCAGAAAATCTCAATTGAACCAGACGTGTAACTTTTGAACCAAAGCTCAGATTCGAAAAACAATCATATATTGGTAGTGTCCTGAGTCAGGAATGCTAAAAAACCAACCCATTTTGTGATCTGATGTGTCCCTGGGGAGTTACACCCAAGTATATCTTAGAATTTGCAGAAAATCTCAATTGAACCAGAACGTGTTAGTTTTGAACCAAAGCTCAGATCCGAAAAACAAACGTATATTAGTAGTGTCCTGAGTCGGGAATGCTAAAAAACCAACCCATTTTGTGATCTGATGTTTCCCTGGGGAGTTACACCCAAGTATATCTTAGAATTTGCAGAAAATGTCAATTGAACCAGAACGTGTAACTTTTGAACCAAAGCTCAGATTCGAAAAACAAACGTATATTAGTAGTGTCCTGAGTCGGGAATGCTAAAAAACCAACCCCTTTTGTGATCTGATGTTTCCCTGGGGAGTTACACCCAAGTATATCTTAGAATTTGCAGAAAAACTCAATTCAACTAGAACGTGTTACTTTTGATCCAAAGCTCAGATTCGAAAAACAAACGTATATTAGTAGTGTCCTGAGTCGGGAATGCTAAAAAACCAACCCATTTTGTGATCTGATGTTTCCCTGGGGAGTTACACCAAAGTATATCTTAGAATTTGCAGAAAAACTCAATTGAACCAGAACGTGTTACTTTTGATCCAAAGCTCAGATTCGAAAAACAAACGTATATTAGTAGTGTCCTGAGTCGGGAATGCAAAAAACCAACCCATTTTGTGATCTGATGTTTCCCTGGGGAGTTACACCCAAGTATATCTTAGAATTTGCAGAAAAACTCAATTGAACCAGAACAAATAACTTTTGAACCAAAGCTCAGATTCGAAAAACAAACGTATATTAGTAGTGTCCTGAGTCGGGAATGCTAAAAAACCAACCCATTTTGTGATCTGATGTTTCCCTGGGGAGTTACACCAAAGTATATCTTAGAATTTGCAGAAAATCTCAATTGAACCAGACATGTAACTTTTGAACCAAAGCTCAGATCCGAAAAACAAACGTATATTAGTAGTGTCCTGAGTCAGGAATGCTAAAAAACCATTCCATTTTGTGATCTGATGTTTCCCTGGGGAGTTACACCCAAGTATATCTTAGAATTTGCAGAAAAACTCAATTCAACTAGAACGTGTTACTTTTGATCCAAAGCTCAGATTCGAAAAACAAACGTATATTAGTAGTGTCCTGAGTCGGGAATGCTAAAAAACCAACCCATTTTGTGATCTGATGTTTCCCTGGGGAGTTACACCAAAGTATATCTTAGAATTTGCAGAAAAACTCAATTGAACCAGAACGTGTTACTTTTGATCCAAAGCTCAGATTCGAAAAACAAACGTATATTAGTAGTGTCCTGAGTCGGGAATGCAAAAAACCAACCCATTTTGTGATCTGATGTTACCCTGGGGAGTTACACCCAAGTATATCTTAGAATTTGCAGAAAAACTCAATTGAACCAGAACAAATAACTTTTGAACCAAAGCTCAGATTCGAAAAACAAACGTATATTAGTAGTGTCCTGAGTCGGGAATGCTAAAAAACCAACCCATTTTGTGATCTGATGTTTCCCTGGGGAGTTACACCAAAGTATATCTTAGAATTTGCAGAAAATCTCAATTGAACCAGACATGTAACTTTTGAACCAAAGCTCAGATCCGAAAAACAAACGTATATTAGTAGTGTCCTGAGTCAGGAATGCTAAAAAACCATTCCATTTTGTGATCTGATGTTTCCCTGGGGAGTTACACCAAAGTATATCTTAGAATTTGCAGAAAATCTCAATTGAACCAGACGTGTAACTTTTGAACCAAAGCTCAGATTCGAAAAACAATCATATATTGGTAGTGTCCTGAGTCAGGAATGCTAAAAAACCATTCCATTTTGTGATCTGATGTTTCCCTGGGGAGTTACACCAAAGTATATCTTAGAATTTGCAGAAAATCTCAATTGAACCAGACGTGTAACTTTTGAACCAAAGCTCAGATTCGAAAAACAAACGTATATTAGTAGTGTCCTGAGTCGGGAATGCTAAAAAACCAACCCATTTTGTGATCTGATGTTTCCCTGGGGAGTTACACCAAAGTATATCTTAGAATTTGCAGAAAAACTCAATTCAACCAGAACGTGTTACTTTTGATCCAAAGCTCAGATTCGAAAAACAAACGTATATTAGTAGTGTCCTGAGTCGGGAATGCTAAAAAACCAACCCATTTTGTGATCTGATGTTTCCCTGGGGAGTTACACCAAAGTATATCTTAGAATTTGCAGAAAAACTCAATTGAACCAGAACGTGTTACTTTTGATCCAAAGCTCAGATTCGAAAAACAAACGTATATTAGTAGTGTCCTGAGTCGGGAATGCTAAAAACCAACCCATTTTGTGATCTGATGTTTCCCTGGGGAGTTACACCCAAGTATATCTTAGAATTTGCAGAAAAACTCAATTGAACCAGAACAAATAACTTTTGAACCAAAGCTCAGATTCGAAAAACAAACGTATATTAGTAGTGTCCTGAGTCGGGAATGCTAAAAAACCAACCCATTTTGTGATCTGATGTTTCCCTGGGGAGTTACACCAAAGTATATCTTAGAATTTGCAGAAAATCTCAATTGAACCAGACATGTAACTTTTGAACCAAAGCTCAGATCCGAAAAACAAACGTATATTAGTAGTGTCCTGAGTCAGGAATGCTAAAAAACCATTCCATTTTGTGATCTGATGTTTCCCTGGGGAGTTACACCAAAGTATATCTTAGAATTTGCAGAAAATCTCAATTGAACCAGACGTGTAACTTTTGAACCAAAGCTCAGATTCGAAAAACAATCATATATTGGTAGTGTCCTGAGTCAGGAATGCTAAAAAACCATTCCATTTTGTGATCTGATGTTTCCCTGGGGAGTTACACCAAAGTATATCTTAGAATTTGCAGAAAATCTCAATTGAACCAGACGTGTAACTTTTGAACCAAAGCTCAGATTCGAATAACAAACGTATATTAGTAGTGTCCTGAGTCGGGAATGCTAAAAAACCAACCCATTTTGTGATCTGATGTTTCCCTGGGGAGTTACACCAAAGTATATCTTAGAATTTGCAGAAAAACTCAATTCAACCAGAACGTGTTACTTTTGATCCAAAGCTCAGATTCGAAAAACAAACGTATATTAGTAGTGTCCTGAGTCGGGAATGCTAAAAAACCAACCCATTTTGTGATCTGATGTTTCCCTGGGGAGTTACACCAAAGTATATCTTAGAATTTGCAGAAAAACTCAATTGAACCAGAACGTGTTACTTTTGATCCAAAGCTCAGATTCGAAAAACAAACGTATATTAGTAGTGTCCTGAGTCGGGAATGCTAAAAACCAACCCGTTTTGTGATCTGATGTTTCCCTGGGGAGTTACACCCAAGTATATCTTAGAATTTGCAGAAAAACTCAATTGAACCAGAACAAATAACTTTTGAACCAAAGCTCAGATTCGAAAAACAAACGTATATTAGTAGTGTCCTGAGTCGGGAATGCTAAAAAACCAACCCATTTTGTGATCTGATGTTTCCCTGGGGAGTTACACCAAAGTATATCTTAGAATTTGCAGAAAATCTCAATTGAACCAGACATGTAACTTTTGAACCAAAGCTCAGATCCGAAAAACAAACGTATATTAGTAGTGTCCTGAGTCAGGAATGCTAAAAAACCATTCCATTTTGTGATCTGATGTTTCCCTGGGGAGTTACACCAAAGTATATCTTAGAATTTGCAGAAAATCTCAATTGAACCAGACGTGTAACTTTTGAACCAAAGCTCAGATTCGAAAAACAATCATATATTGGTAGTGTCCTGAGTCAGGAATGCTAAAAAACCATTCCATTTTGTGATCTGATGTTTCCCTGGGGAGTTACACCAAAGTATATCTTAGAATTTGCAGAAAATCTCAATTGAACCAGACGTGTAACTTTTGAACCAAAGCTCAGATTCGAAAAACAAACGTATATTAGTAGTGTCCTGAGTCGGGAATGCTAAAAAACCAACCCATTTTGTGATCTGATGTTTCCCTGGGGAGTTACACCAAAGTATATCTTAGAATTTGCAGAAAAACTCAATTCAACCAGAACGTGCTACTTTTGATCCAAAGCTCAGATTCGAAAAACAAACGTATATTAGTAGTGTCCTGAGTCGGGAATGCTAAAAAACCAACCCATTTTGTGATCTGATGTTTCCCTGGGGAGTTACACCCAAGTATATCTTAGAATTTGCAGAAAATTTCAATTGAACCAGAACGTGTAACTTTTGAACCAAAGCTCAGATTCGAAAAACAAATGTATATTAGTAGTGTCCTGAGTCGGGAATGCTAAAAAACCAACCCATTTTGTGATCTGATGTTTCCCTGGGGAGTTACACCCAAGTATATCTTAGAATTTGCAGAAAAACTCAATTGAACCAGAACAAATAACTTTTGAACCAAAGCTCAGATTCGAAAAACAAACGTATATTAGTAGTGTCCTGAGTCGGGAATGCTAAAAAACCAACCCATTTTGTGATCTGATGTTTCCCTGGGGAGTTACACCCAAGTATATCTTAGAATTTGCAGAAAATCTCAATTGAACCAGAACGTGTTAGTTTTGAACCAAAGCTCAGATCCGAAAAACAAACATATATTAGTAGTGTCCTGAGTCGGGAATGCTAAAAAACCAACCCATTTTGTAATCTGATGTTTCCCTGGGGAGTTACACCCAAGTATATCTTAGAATTTGCAGAAAATCTCAATTGAACCAGAACGTGTAACTTTTGAATGAAAGCTCAGATCCGAAAAACAAACGTATATTAGTAGTGTCCTGAGTCGGGAATGCTAAAAAACCAACCCATTTTGTGATCTGATGTTTCCCTGGGGAGTTACACCAAAGTATATCTTAGAATTTGCAGAAATACTCAATTCAACCAGAACGTGTTACTTTTGATCCAAAGCTCAGATTCGAAAAACAAACGTATATTAGTAGTGTCCTGAGTCGGGAATGCTAAAAACCAACCCATTTTGTCATCTGATGTTTCCCTGGGGAGTTACACCCAAGTATATCTTAGAATTTGCAGAAAAACTCAATTGAACCAGAACAAATAACTTTTGAACCAAAGCTCAGATTCGAAAAACAAACGTATATTAGTAGTGTCCTGAGTCGGGAATGCTAAAAAACCAACCCATTTTGTGATCTGATGTTTCCCTGGGGAGTTACACCAAAGTATATCTTAGAATTTGCAGAAAATCTCAATTGAACCAGACATGTAACTTTTGAACCAAAGCTCAGATCCGAAAAACAAACGTATATTAGTAGTGTCCTGAGTCAGGAATGCTAAAAAACCAATCCATTTTGTGATCTGATGTGTCCCTGGGGAGTTACACCAAAGTATATCTTAGAATTTGAAGAAAATCTCAATTGAACCAGACGTGTAACTTTTGAACCAAAGCTCAGATTCGAAAAACAATCATATATTGGTAGTGTCCTGAGTCGGGAATGCTAAAAAACCACTCCATTTTGTGATCTGATGTTTCCCTGGGGAGTTACACCCAAGTATATCTTAGAATTTGCAGAAAATCTCAATTGAACCAGAACGTGTTAGTTTTGAACCAAAGCTCAGATCCGAAAAACAAACGTATATTGGTAGTGTCCTGAGTCGGGAATGCTAAAAAACTACTCCATTTTGTGATCTGATGTTTCCCTGGGGAGTTACACCAAAGTATATCTTAGAATTTGCAGAAAATCTCAATTGAACCAGAACGTGTTACTTTTGAACCAAAGCTCAGATCCGAAAAACAAACGTATATTGGTAGTGTCCTGAGTCGGGAATGCTAAAAAACCAACCCATTTTGTGATCTGATGTTTCCCTGGGGAGTTACACCCAAGTATATCTTAGAATTTGCAGAAAATCTCAATTGAACCAGAACGTGTTAGTTTTGAACCAAAGCTCAGATCCGAAAAACAAACGTATATTAGTAGTGTCCTGAGTCGGGAATGCTAACAAACCAACCCATTTTGTGATCTGATGTTTCCCTGGGGAGTTACACCCAAGTATATCTTAGAATTTGTAGAAAATCTCAATTGAACCAGAACGTGTAACTTTTGAACCAAAGCTCAGATCCGAAAAACAAACGTATATTAGTAGTGTCCTGAGTCGGGAATGCTAAAAAACTACCCCATTTTGTTATCTGATGTTTCCCTGGGGAGTTACACCAAAGTATATCTTAGAATTTCCAGAAAATCTCAATTGAACCAGAACGTGTTAGTTTTGAACCAAAGCTCAGATCCGAAAAACAAACGTATATTGGTAGTGTCCTGAGTCGGGAATGCTAAAAAACTACTCCATTTTGTGATCTGATGTTTCCCGGGGAGTTACACCAAAGTATATCTTAGAATTTGCAGAAAATCTCAATTGAACCAGAACGTGTTAGTTTTGAACCAAAGCTCAGATCCGAAAAACAAACGTATATTGGTAGTGTCCTGAGTCGGGAATGCTAAAAAACCAACCCATTTTGTGATCTGATGTTTCCCTGGGGAGTTACACCAAAGTATATCTTAGAATTTGCAGAAAAACTCAATTCAACCAGAACGTGCTACTTTTGATCCAAAGCTCAGATTCGAAAAACAAACGTATATTAGTAGTGTCCTGAGTCGGGAATGCTAAAAAACCAACCCATTTTGTGATCTGATGTTTCCCTGGGGAGTTACACCCAAGTATATCTTAGAATTTGCAGAAAATCTCAATTGAACCAGACGTGTAACTTTTGAATGAAAGCTCAGATCCGAAAAACAAACGTATATTAGTAGTGTCCTGAGTCGGGAATGCTAAAAAACCAACCCATTTTGTGATCTGATGTTTCCCTGGGGAGTTACACCAAAGTATATCTTAGAATTTGCAGAAATACTCAATTCAACCAGAACGTGTTACTTTTGATCCAAAGCTCAGATTCGAAAAACAAACGTATATTAGTAGTGTCCTGAGTCGGGAATGCTAAAAACCAACCCATTTTGTCATCTGATGTTTCCCTGGGGAGTTACACCCAAGTATATCTTAGAATTTGCAGAAAAACTCAATTGAACCAGAACAAATAACTTTTGAACCAAAGCTCAGATTCGAAAAACAAACGTATATTAGTAGTGTCCTGAGTCGGGAATGCTAAAAAACCAACCCATTTTGTGATCTGATGTTTCCCTGGGGAGTTACACCAAAGTATATCTTAGAATTTGCAGAAAATCTCAATTGAACCAGACATGTAACTTTTGAACTAAAGCTCAGATCCGAAAAACAAACGTATATTAGTAGTGTCCTGAGTCAGGAATGCTAAAAAACCAATCCATTTTGTGATCTGATGTGTCCCTGGGGAGTTACACCAAAGTATATCTTAGAATTTGAAGAAAATCTCAATTGAACCAGACGTGTAACTTTTGAACCAAAGCTCAGATTCGAAAAACAATCATATATTGGTAGTGTCCTGAGTCGGGAATGCTAAAAAACCACTCCATTTTGTGATCTGATGTTTCCCTGGGGAGTTACACCCAAGTATATCTTAGAATTCGCAGAAAATCTCAATTGAACCAGAACGTGTTAGTTTTGAACCAAAGCTCAGATCCGAAAAACAAACGTATATTGGTAGTGTCCTGAGTCGGGAATGCTAAAAAACTACTCCATTTTGTGATCTGATGTTTCCCTGGGGAGTTACACCAAAGTATATCTTAGAATTTGCAGAAAATCTCAATTGAACCAGAACGTGTTACTTTTGAACCAAAGCTCAGATCCGAAAAACAAACGTATATTGGTAGTGTCCTGAGTCGGGAATGCTAAAAAACCAACCCATTTTGTGATCTGATGTTTCCCTGGGGAGTTACACCCAAGTATATCTTAGAATTTGCAGAAAATCTCAATTGAACCAGAACGTGTTAGTTTTGAACCAAAGCTCAGATCCGAAAAACAAACGTATATTAGTAGTGTCCTGAGTCGGGAATGCTAACAAACCAACCCATTTTGTGATCTGATGTTTCCCTGGGGAGTTACACCCAAGTATATCTTAGAATTTGTAGAAAATCTCAATTGAACCAGAACGTGTAACTTTTGAACCAAAGCTCAGATCCGAAAAACAAACGTATATTAGTAGTGTCCTGAGTCGGGAATGCTAAAAAACTACCCCATTTTGTTATCTGATATTTCCCTGGGGAGTTACACCAAAGTATATCTTAGAATTTCCAGAAAATCTCAATTGAACCAGAACGTGTTAGTTTTGAACCAAAGCTCAGATCCGAAAAACAAACGTATATTGGTAGTGTCCTGAGTCGGGAATGCTAAAAAACTACTCCATTTTGTGATCTGATGTTTCCCGGGGAGTTACACCAAAGTATATCTTAGAATTTGCAGAAAATCTCAATTGAACCAGAACGTGTTAGTTTTGAACCAAAGCTCAGATCCGAAAAACAAACGTATATTGGTAGTGTCCTGAGTCGGGAATGCTAAAAAACCAACCCATTTTGTGATCTGATGTTTCCCTGGGGAGTTACACCAAAGTATATCTTAGAATTTGCATAAAAACTCAATTCAACCAGAACGTGCTACTTTTGATCCAAAGCTCAGATTCGAAAAACAAACGTATATTAGTAGTGTCCTGAGTCGGGAATGCTAAAAAACCAACCCATTTTGTGATCTGATGTTTCCCTGGGGAGTTACACCCAAGTATATCTTAGAATTTGCAGAAAATGTCAATTGAACCAGAACGTGTAACTTTTGAACCAAAGCTCAGATTCGAAAAACAAACGTATATTAGTAGTGTCCTGAGTCGGGAATGCTAAAAAACTACTCCATTTTGTGATCTGATGTTTCCCGGGGAGTTACACCAAAGTATATCTTAGAATTTGCAGAAAATCTCAATTGAACCAGAACGTGTTAGTTTTGAACCAAAGCTCAGATCCGAAAAACAAACGTATATTGGTAGTGTCCTGAGTCGGGAATGCTAAAAAACCAACCCATTTTGTGATCTGATGTTTCCCTGGGGAGTTACACCAAAGTATATCTTAGAATTTGCAGAAAAACTCAATTCAACCAGAACGTGCTACTTTTGATCCAAAGCTCAGATTCGAAAAACAAACGTATATTAGTAGTGTCCTGAGTCGGGAATGCTAAAAAACCAACCCATTTTGTGATCTGATGTTTCCCTGGGGAGTTACACCCAAGTATATCTTAGAATTTGCAGAAAATGTCAATTGAACCAGAACGTGTAACTTTTGAACCAAAGCTCAGATTCGAAAAACAAACGTATATTAGTAGTGTCCTGAGTCGGGAATGCTAAAAAACTACTCCATTTTGTGATCTGATGTTTCCCGGGGAGTTACACCAAAGTATATCTTAGAATTTGCAGAAAATCTCAATTGAACCAGAACGTGTTAGTTTTGAACCAAAGCTCAGATCCGAAAAACAAACGTATATTGGTAGTGTCCTGAGTCGGGAATGCTAAAAAACCAACCCATTTTGTGATCTGATGTTTCCCTGGGGAGTTACACCAAAGTATATCTTAGAATTTGCAGAAAATCTCAATTGAACCAGAACGTGTTAGTTTTGAACCAAAGCTCAGATCCGAAAAACAAACGTATATTAGTAGTGTCCTGAGTCGGGAATGCTAACAAACCAACCCATTTTGTGATCTGATGTTTCCCTGGGGAGTTACACCCAAGTATATCTTAGAATTTGTAGAAAATCTCAATTGAACCAGAACGTGTAACTTTTGAACCAAAGCTCAGATCCGAAAAACAAACGTATATTAGTAGTGTCCTGAGTCGGGAATGCTAAAAAACTACCCCATTTTGTGATCTGATGTTTCCCTGGGGAGTTACACCAAAGTATATCTTAGAATTTCCAGAAAATCTCAATTGAACCAGAACGTGTTAGTTTTGAACCAAAGCTCAGATCCGAAAAACAAACGTATATTGGTAGTGTCCTGAGTCGGGAATGCTAAAAAACTACTCCATTTTGTGATCTGATGTTTCCCGGGGAGTTACACCCAAGTATATCTTAGAATTTGCAGAAAATCTCAATTGAACCAGAACGTGTTAGTTTTGAACCAAAGCTCAGATCCGAAAAACAAACATATATTGGTAGTGTCCTGAGTCGGGAATGCTAAAAAACCAACCCATTTTGTGATCTGATGTTTCCCTGGGGAGTTACACCAAAGTATATCTTAGAATTTGCAGAAAAACTCAATTCAACCAGAACGTGCTACTTTTGATCCAAAGCTCAGATTCGAAAAACAAACGTATATTAGTAGTGTCCTGAGTCGGGAATGCTAAAAAACCAACCCATTTTGTGATCTGATGTTTCCCTGGGGAGTTACACCCAAGTATATCTTAGAATTTGCAGAAAATGTCAATTGAACCAGAACGTGTAACTTTTGAACCAAAGCTCAGATTCGAAAAACAAACGTATATTAGTAGTGTCCTGAGTCGGGAATGCTAAAAAACCAACCCATTTTGTGATCTGATGTTTCCCTGGGGAGTTACACCAAAGTATATCTTAGAATTTGCAGAAAACCTCAATTCAACCAGAACGTGCTACTTTTGATCCAAAGCTCAGATTGGAAAAACAAACGTATATTAGTAGTGTCCTGAGTCGGGAATGCTAAAAAACCAACCCATTTTGTGATCTGATGTTTCCCTGGGGAGTTACACCAAAGTATATCTTAGAATTTGCAGAAAAACTCAATTCAACCAGAACGTGCTACTTTTGATCCAAAGCTCAGATTCGAAAAACAAACGTATATTAGTAGTGTCCTGAGTCGGGAATGCTAAAAAACCAACCCATTTTGTGATCTGATGTTTCCCTGGGGAGTTACACCCAAGTATATCTTAGAATTTGCAGAAAATGTCAATTGAACCAGAACGTGTAACTTTTGAACCAAAGCTCAGATTCGAAAAACAAACGTATATTAGTAGTGTCCTGAGTCGGGAATGCTAAAAAACCAACCCATTTTGTGATCTGATGTTTCCCTGGGGAGTTACACCCAAGTATATCTTAGAATTTGCAGAAAAACTCAATTGAACCAGAACAAATAACTTTTGAACCAAAGCTCAGATTCGAAAAACAAACGTATATTAGTAGTGTCCTGAGTCGGGAATGCTAAAAAACCAACCCATTTTGTGATCTGATGTTTCCCTGGGGAGTTACACCCAAGTATATCTTAGAATTTGCAGAAAATCTCAATTGAACCAGAACGTGTTAGTTTTGAACCAAAGCTCAGATCCTAAAAACAAACGTATATTAGTAGTGTCCTGAGTCGGGAATGCTAAAAAACCAACCCATTTTGTAATCTGATGTTTCCCTGGGGAGTTACACCCAAGTATATCTTAGAATTTGCAGAAAATCTCAATTGAACCAGAACGTGTAACTTTTGAATGAAAGCTCAGATCCGAAAAACAAACGTATATTAGTAGTGTCCTGAGTCGGGAATGCTAAAAAACCAACCCATTTTGTGATCTGATGTTTCCCTGGGGAGTTACACCAAAGTATATCTTAGAATTTGCAGAAATACTCAATTCAACCAGAACGTGTTACTTTTGATCCAAAGCTCAGATTCGAAAAACAAACGTATATTAGTAGTGTCCTGAGTCGGGAATGCTAAAAACCAATCCATTTTGTCATCTGATGTTTCCCTGGGGAGTTACACCCAAGTATATCTTAGAATTTGCAGAAAAACTCAATTGAACCAGAACAAATAACTTTTGAACCAAAGCTCAGATTCGAAAAACAAACGTATATTAGTAGTGTCCTGAGTCGGGAATGCTAAAAAACCAACCCATTTTGTGATCTGATGTTTCCCTGGGGAGTTACACCAAAGTATATCTTAGAATTTGCAGAAAATCTCAATTGAACCAGACATGTAACTTTTGAACCAAAGCTCAGATCCGAAAAACAAACGTATATTAGTAGTGTCCTGAGTCAGGAATGCTAAAAAACCAATCCATTTTGTGATCTGATGTTTCCCTGGGGAGTTACACCAAAGTATATCTTAGAATTTGCAGAAAATCTCAATTGAACCAGACGTGTAACTTTTGAACCAAAGCTCAGATTCGAAAAACAATCATATATTGGTAGTGTCCTGAGTCGGGAATGCTAAAAAACCACTCCATTTTGTGATCTGATGTTTCCCTGGGGAGTTACACCCAAGTATATCTTAGAATTTGCAGAAAATCTCAATTGAACCAGAACGTGTTAGTTTTGAACCAAACCTCAGATCCGAAAAGCAAACGTATATTAGTAGTGTCCTGAGTCGGGAATGCTAAAAAACTACCCCATTTTGTCATCTGATGTTTCCCTGGGGAGTTACACCAAAGTATATCTTAGAATTTGCAGAAAATCTCAATTGAACCAGAACGTGTTAGTTTTGAACCAAAGCTCAGATCCGAAAAACAAACGTATATTGGTAGTGTCCTGAGTCGGGAATGCTAAAAAACCAACCCATTTTGTAATCTGATGTTTCCCTGGGGAGTTACACCCAAGTATATCTTAGAATTTGCAGAAAATCTCAATTGAACCAGAACGTGTAACTTTTGAATGAAAGCTCAGATCCGAAAAACAAACGTATATTAGTAGTGTCCTGAGTCGGGAATGCTAAAAAACCAACCCATTTTGTGATCTGATGTTTCCCTGGGGAGTTACACCAAAGTATATCTTAGAATTTGCAGAAATACTCAATTCAACCAGAACGTGTTACTTTTGATCCAAAGCTCAGATTTGAAAAACAAACGTATATTAGTAGTGTCCTGAGTCGGGAATGCTAAAAACCAACCCATTTTGTCATCTGATGTTTCCCTGGGGAGTTACACCCAAGTATATCTTAGAATTTGCAGAAAAACTCAATTGAACCAGAACAAATAACTTTTGAACCAAAGCTCAGATTCGAAAAACAAACGTATATTAGTAGTGTCCTGAGTCGGGAATGCTAAAAAACCAACCCATTTTGTGATCTGATGTTTCCCTGGGGAGTTACACCAAAGTATATCTTAGAATTTGCAGAAAATCTCAATTGAACCAGACATGTAACTTTTGAACCAAAGCTCAGATCCGAAAAACAAACGTATATTAGTAGTGTCCTGAGTCAGGAATGCTAAAAAACCAATCCATTTTGTGATCTGATGTTTCCCTGGGGAGTTACACCAAAGTATATCTTAGAATTTGCAGAAAATCTCAATTGAACCAGACGTGTAACTTTTGAACCAAAGCTCAGATTTGAAAAACAATCATATATTGGTAGTGTCCTGAGTCGGGAATGCTAAAAAACCACTCCATTTTGTGATCTGATGTTTCCCTGGGGAGTTACACCCAAGTATATCTTAGAATTTGCAGAAAATCTCAATTGAACCAGAACGTGTTAGTTTTGAACCAAAGCTCAGATCCGAAAAGCAAACGTATATTAGTAGTGTCCTGAGTCGGGAATGCTAAAAAACTACCCCATTTTGTCATCTGATGTTTCCCTGGGGAGTTACACCAAAGTATATCTTAGAATTTGCAGAAAATCTCAATTGAACCAGAACGTGTTAGTTTTGAACCAAAGCTCAGATCCGAAAAACAAACGTATATTGGTAGTGTCCTGAGTCGGGAATGCTAAAAAACTACTCCATTTTGTGATCTGATGTTTCCCTGGGGAGTTACACCAAAGTATATCTTAGAATTTGCAGAAAATCTCAATTGAACCAGAACGTGTTACTTTTGAACCAAAGCTCAGATCCGAAAAACAAACGTATATTGGTAGTGTCCTGAGTCGGGAATGCTAAAAAACCAACCCATTTTGTGATCTGATGTTTCCCTGGGGAGTTACACCAAAGTATATCTTAGAATTTGCAGAAAAACTCAATTCAACCAGAACGTGCTACTTTTGATCCAAAGCTCAGATTCGAAAAACAAATGTATATTAGTAGTGTCCTGAGTCGGGAATGCTAAAAAACCAACCCATTTTGTGATCTGATGTTTCCCTGGGGAGTTACACCCAAGTATATCTTAGAATTTGCAGAAAATCTCAATTGAACCAGAACGTGTTAGTTTTGAACCAAAGCTCAGATCCGAAAAACAAACGTATATTAGTAGTGTCCTGAGTCGGGAATGCTAACAAACCAACCCATTTTGTGATCTGATGTTTCCCTGGGGAGTTACACCCAAGTATATCTTAGAATTTGTAGAAAATCTCAATTGAACCAGAACGTGTAACTTTTGAACCAAAGCTCAGATCCGAAAAACAAACGTATATTAGTAGTGTCCTGAGTCGGGAATGCTAAAAAACTACCCCATTTTGTGATCTGATGTTTCCCTGGGGAGTTACACCAAAGTATATCTTAGAATTTCCAGAAAATCTCAATTGAACCAGAACGTGTTAGTTTTGAACCAAAGCTCAGATCCGAAAAACAAACGTATATTGGTAGTGTCCTGAGTCGGGAATGCTAAAAAACTACTCCATTTTGTGATCTGATGTTTCCCGGGGAGTTACACCAAAGTATATCTTAGAATTTGCAGAAAATCTCAATTGAACCAGAACGTGTTAGTTTTGAACCAAAGCTCAGATCCGAAAAACAAACATATATTGGTAGTGTCCTGAGTTGGGAATGCTAAAAAACCAACCCATTTTGTGATCTGATGTTTCCCTGGGGAGTTACACCAAAGTATATCTTAGAATTTGCAGAAAAACTCAATTCAACCAGAACGTGCTACTTTTGATCCAAAGCTCAGATTCGAAAAACAAACGTATATTAGTAGTGTCCTGAGTCGGGAATGCTAAAAAACCAACCCATTTTGTGATCTGATGTTTCCCTGGGGAGTTACACCCAAGTATATCTTAGAATTTGCAGAAAATGTCAATTGAACCAGAACGTGTAACTTTTGAACCAAAGCTCAGATTCGAAAAACAAACGTATATTAGTAGTGTCCTGAGTCGGGAATGCTAAAAAACCAACCCATTTTGTGATCTGATGTTTCCCTGGGGAGTTACACCAAAGTATATCTTAGAATTTGCAGAAAACCTCAATTCAACCAGAACGTGCTACTTTTGATCCAAAGCTCAGATTGGAAAAACAAACGTATATTAGTAGTGTCCTGAGTCGGGAATGCTAAAAAACCAACCCATTTTGTGATCTGATGTTTCCCTGGGGAGTTACACCAAAGTATATCTTAGAATTTGCAGAAAAACTCAATTCAACCAGAACGTGCTACTTTTGATCCAAAGCTCAGATTCGAAAAACAAACGTATATTAGTAGTGTCCTGAGTCGGGAATGCTAAAAAACCAACCCATTTTGTGATCTGATGTTTCCCTGGGGAGTTACACCCAAGTATATCTTAGAATTTGCAGAAAATGTCAATTGAACCAGAACGTGTAACTTTTGAACCAAAGCTCAGATTCGAAAAACAAACGTATATTAGTAGTGTCCTGAGTCGGGAATGCTAAAAAACCAACCCATTTTGTGATCTGATGTTTCCCTGGGGAGTTACACCCAAGTATATCTTAGAATTTGCAGAAAAACTCAATTGAACCAGAACAAATAACTTTTGAACCAAAGCTCAGATTCGAAAAACAAACGTATATTAGTAGTGTCCTGAGTCGGGAATGCTAAAAAACCAACCCATTTTGTGATCTGATGTTTCCCTGGGGAGTTACACCCAAGTATATCTTAGAATTTGCAGAAAATCTCAATTGAACCAGAACGTGTTAGTTTTGAACCAAAGCTCAGATCCTAAAAACAAACGTATATTAGTAGTGTCCTGAGTCGGGAATGCTAAAAAACCAACCCATTTTGTAATCTGATGTTTCCCTGGGGAGTTACACCCAAGTATATCTTAGAATTTGCAGAAAATCTCAATTGAACCAGAACGTGTAACTTTTGAATGAAAGCTCAGATCCGAAAAACAAACGTATATTAGTAGTGTCCTGAGTCGGGAATGCTAAAAAACCAACCCATTTTGTGATCTGATGTTTCCCTGGGGAGTTACACCAAAGTATATCTTAGAATTTGCAGAAATACTCAATTCAACCAGAACGTGTTACTTTTGATCCAAAGCTCAGATTCGAAAAACAAACGTATATTAGTAGTGTCCTGAGTCGGGAATGCTAAAAACCAACCCATTTTGTGATCTGATGTTTCCCTGGGGAGTTACACCCAAGTATATCTTAGAATTTGCAGAAAAACTCAATTGAACCAGAACAAATAACTTTTGAACCAAAGCTCAGATTCGAAAAACAAACGTATATTAGTAGTGTCCTGAGTCGGGAATGCTAAAAAACCAACCCATTTTGTGATCTGATGTTTCCCTGGGGAGTTACACCAAAGTATATCTTAGAATTTGCAGAAAATCTCAATTGAACCAGACATGTAACTTTTGAACCAAAGCTCAGATCCGAAAAACAAACGTATATTAGTAGTGTCCTGAGTCAGGAATGCTAAAAAACCAATCCATTTTGTGATCTGATGTTTCCCTGGGGAGTTACACCAAAGTATATCTTAGAATTTGCAGAAAATCTCAATTGAACCAGACGTGTAACTTTTGAACCAAAGCTCAGATTCGAAAAACAATCATATATTGGTAGTGTCCTGAGTCGGGAATGCTAAAAAACCACTCCATTTTGTGATCTGATGTTTCCCTGGGGAGTTACACCCAAGTATATCTTAGAATTTGCAGAAAATCTCAATTGAACCAGAACGTGTTAGTTTTGAACCAAAGCTCAGATCCGAAAAGCAAACGTATATTAGTAGTGTCCTGAGTCGGGAATGCTAAAAAACTACCCCATTTTGTCATCTGATGTTTCCCTGGGGAGTTACACCAAAGTATATCTTAGAATTTGCAGAAAATCTCAATTGAACCAGAACGTGTTAGTTTTGAACCAAAGCTCAGATCTGAAAAACAAACGTATATTAGTAGTGTCCTGAGTCGGGAATGCTAACAAACCAACCCATTTTGTGATCTGATGTTTCCCTGGGGAGTTACACCCAAGTATATCTTAGAATTTGTAGAAAATCTCAATTGAACCAGAACGTGTAACTTTTGAACCAAAGCTCAGATCCGAAAAACAAACGTATATTAGTAGTGTCCTGAGTCGGGAATGCTAAAAAACTACCCCATTTTGTGATCTGATGTTTCCCTGGGGAGTTACACCAAAGTATATCTTAGAATTTCCAGAAAATCTCAATTGAACCAGAACGTGTTAGTTTTGAACCAAAGCTCAGATCCGAAAAACAAACGTATATTGGTAGTGTCCTGAGTCGGGAATGCTAAAAAACTACTCCATTTTGTGATCTGATGTTTCCCGGGGAGTTACACCAAAGTATATCTTAGAATTTGCAGAAAATCTCAATTGAACCAGAACGTGTTAGTTTTGAACCAAAGCTCAGATCCGAAAAACAAACATATATTGGTAGTGTCCTGAGTTGGGAATGCTAAAAAACCAACCCATTTTGTGATCTGATGTTTCCCTGGGGAGTTACACCAAAGTATATCTTAGAATTTGCAGAAAAACTCAATTCAACCAGAACGTGCTACTTTTGATCCAAAGCTCAGATTCGAAAAACAAACGTATATTAGTAGTGTCCTGAGTCGGGAATGCTAAAAAACCAACCCATTTTGTGATCTGATGTTTCCCTGGGGAGTTACACCCAAGTATATCTTAGAATTTGCAGAAAATGTCAATTGAACCAGAACGTGTAACTTTTGAACCAAAGCTCAGATTCGAAAAACAAACGTATATTAGTAGTGTCCTGAGTCGGGAATGCTAAAAAACCAACCCATTTTGTGATCTGATGTTTCCCTGGGGAGTTACACCAAAGTATATCTTAGAATTTGCAGAAAACCTCAATTAAACCAGAACGTGCTACTTTTGATCCAAAGCTCAGATTGGAAAAACAAACCTATATTAGTAGTGTCCTGAGTCGGGAATGCTAAAAAACCAACCCATTTTGTGATCTGATGTTTCCCTGGGGAGTTACACCAAAGTATATCTTAGAATTTGCAGAAAAACTCAATTCAACCAGAACGTGGTACTTTTGATCCAAAGCTCAGATTCGAAAAACAAACGTATATTAGTAGTGTCCTGAGTCGGGAATGCTAAAAAACCAACCCATTTTGTGATCTGATGTTTCCCTGGGGAGTTACACCCAAGTATATCTTAGAATTTGCAGAAAATGTCAATTGAACCAGAACGTGTAACTTTTGAACCAAAGCTCAGATTCGAAAAACAAACGTATATTAGTAGTGTCCTGAGTCGGGAATGCTAAAAAACCAACCCATTTTGTGATCTGATGTTTCCCTGGGGAGTTACACCCAAGTATATCTTAGAATTTGCAGAAAAACTCAATTGAACCAGAACAAATAACTTTTGAACCAAAGCTCAGATTCGAAAAACAAACGTATATTAGTAGTGTCCTGAGTCGGGAATGCTAAAAAACCAACCCATTTTGTGATCTGATGTTTCCCTGGGGAGTTACACCCAAGTATATCTTAGAATTTGCAGAAAATCTCAATTGAACCAGAACGTGTTAGTTTTGAACCAAAGCTCAGATCCTAAAAACAAACGTATATTAGTAGTGTCCTGAGTCGGGAATGCTAAAAAACCAACCCATTTTGTAATCTGATGTTTCCCTGGGGAGTTACACCCAAGTATATCTTAGAATTTGCAGAAAATCTCAATTGAACCAGAACGTGTAACTTTTGAATGAAAGCTCAGATCCGAAAAACAAACGTATATTAGTAGTGTCCTGAGTCGGGAATGCTAAAAAACCAACCCATTTTGTGATCTGATGTTTCCCTGGGGAGTTACACCAAAGTATATCTTAGAATTTGCAGAAATACTCAATTCAACCAGAACGTGTTACTTTTGATCCAAAGCTCAGATTCGAAAAACAAACGTATATTAGTAGTGTCCTGAGTCGGGAATGCTAAAAACCAACCCATTTTGTCATCTGATGTTTCCCTGGGGAGTTACACCCAAGTATATCTTAGAATTTGCAGAAAAACTCAATTGAACCAGAACAAATAACTTTTGAACCAAAGCTCAGATTGGAAAAACAAACGTATATTAGTAGTGTCCTGAGTCGGGAATGCTAAAAAACCAACCCATTTTGTGATCTGATGTTTCCCTGGGGAGTTACACCAAAGTATATCTTAGAATTTGCAGAAAATCTCAATTGAACCAGACATGTAACTTTTGAACCAAAGCTCAGATCCGAAAAACAAACGTATATTAGTAGTGTCCTGAGTCAGGAATGCTAAAAAACCAATCCATTTTGTGATCTGATGTTTCCCTGGGGAGTTACACCAAAGTATATCTTAGAATTTGCAGAAAATCTCAATTGAACCAGACGTGTAACTTTTGAACCAAAGCTCAGATTCGAAAAACAATCATATATTGGTAGTGCCTTGAGTCGGGAATGCTAAAAAACCACTCCATTTTGTGATCTGATGTTTCCCTGGGGAGTTACACCCAAGTATATCTTAGAATTTGCAGAAAATCTCAATTGAACCAGAACGTGTTAGTTTTGAACCAAAGCTCAGATCCGAAAAGCAAACGTATATTAGTAGTGTCCTGAGTCGGGAATGCTAAAAAACTACCCCATTTTGTCATCTGATGTTTCCCTGGGGAGTTACACCAAAGTATATCTTAGAATTTGCAGAAAATCTCAATTGAACCAGAACGTGTTAGTTTTGAACCAAAGCTCAGATCCGAAAAACAAACGTATATTGGTAGTGTCCTGAGTCGGGAATGCTAAAAAACTACTCCATTTTGTGATCTGATGTTTCCCTGGGGAGTTACACCAAAGTATATCTTAGAATTTGTAGAAAATCTCAATTGAACCAGAACGTGTAACTTTTGAACCAAAGCTCAGATCCGAAAAACAAACGTATATTAGTAGTGTCCTGAGTCGGGAATGCTAAAAAACTACCCCATTTTGTGATCTGATGTTTCCCTGGGGAGTTACACCAAAGTATATCTTAGAATTTCCAGAAAATCTCAATTGAACCAGAACGTGTTAGTTTTGAACCAAAGCTCAGATCCGAAAAACAAACGTATATTGGTAGTGTCCTGAGTCGGGAATGCTAAAAAACTACTCCATTTTGTGATCTGATGTTTCCCGGGGAGTTACACCAAAGTATATCTTAGAATTTGCAGAAAATCTCAATTGAACCAGAACGTGTTAGTTTTGAACCAAAGCTCAGATCCGAAAAACAAACGTATATTGGTAGTGTCCTGAGTCGGGAATGCTAAAAAACCAACCCATTTTGTGATCTGATGTTTCCCTGGGGAGTTACACCAAAGTATATCTTAGAATTTGCAGAAAAACTCAATTCAACCAGAACGTGCTACTTTTGATCCAAAGCTCAGATTCGAAAAACAAACGTATATTAGTAGTGTCCTGAGTCGGGAATGCTAAAAAACCAACCCATTTTGTGATCTGATGTTTCCCTGGGGAGTTACACCCAAGTATATCTTAGAATTTGCAGAAAATGTCAATTGAACCAGAACGTGTAACTTTTGAACCAAAGCTCAGATTCGAAAAACAAACGTATATTAGTAGTGTCCTGAGTCGGGAATGCTAAAAAACTACTCCATTTTGTGATCTGATGTTTCCCGGGGAGTTACACCAAAGTATATCTTAGAATTTGCAGAAAAACTCAATTGAACCAGAACGTGTTAGTTTTGAACCAAAGCTCAGATCCGAAAAACAAACGTATATTGGTAGTGTCCTGAGTCTGGAATGCTAAAAAACCAACCCATTTTGTGATCTGATGTTTCCCTGGGGAGTTACACCAAAGTATATCTTAGAATTTGCAGAAAAACTCAATTCAACCAGAACGTGCTACTTTTGATCCAAAGCTCAGATTCGAAAAACAAACGTATATTAGTAGTGTCCTGAGTCGGGAATGCTAAAAAACCAACCCATTTTGTGATCTGATGTTTCCCTGGGGAGTTACACCCAAGTATATCTTAGAATTTGCAGAAAATCTCAATTGAACCAGAACGTGTTAGTTTTGAACCAAAGCTCAGATCCGAAAAACAAACGTATATTAGTAGTGTCCTGAGTCGGGAATGCTAACAAACCAACCCATTTTGTGATCTGATGTTTCCCTGGGGAGTTACACCCAAGTATATCTTAGAATTTGTAGAAAATCTCAATTGAACCAGAACGTGTAACTTTTGAACCAAAGCTCAGATCCGAAAAACAAACGTATATTAGTAGTGTCCAGAGTCGGGAATGCTAAAAAACGACCCCATTTTGTGATCTGATGTTTCCCTGGGGAGTTACATCAAAGTATATCTTAGAATTTCCAGAAAATCTCAATTGAACCAGAACGTGTTAGTTTTGAACCAAAGCTCAGATCCGAAAAACAAACGTATATTTGTAGTGTCCTGAGTCGGGAATGCTAAAAAACTACTCCATTTTGTGATCTGATGTTTCCCGGGGAGTTACACCAAAGTATATCTTAGAATTTGCAGAAAATCTCAATTGAACCAGAACGTGTTAGTTTTGAACCAAAGCTCAGATCCGAAAAACAAACGTATATTGGTAGTGTCCTGAGTCGGGAATGCTAAAAAACCAACCCATTTTGTGATCTGATGTTTCCCTGGGGAGTTACACCAAAGTATATCTTAGAATTTGCAGAAAAACTCAATTCAACCAGAACGTGCTACTTTTGATCCAAAGCTCAGATTCGAAAAACAAATGTATATTAGTAGTGTCCTGAGTCGGGAATGCTAAAAAACTACTCCATTTTGTGATCTGATGTTTCCCGGGGAGTTACACCCAAGTATATCTTAGAATTTGCAGAAAATGTCAATTGAACCAGAACGTGTAACTTTTGAACCAAAGCTCAGATTCGAAAAACAAACGTATATTAGTAGTGTCCTGAGTCGGGAATGCTAAAAAACCAACCCATTTTGTGATCTGATGTTTCCCTGGGGAGTTACACCAAAGTATATCTTAGAATTTGCAGAAATACTCAATTCAACCAGAACGTGTTACTTTTGATCCAAAGCTCAGATTCGAAAAACAAACGTATATTAGTAGTGTCCTGAGTCGGGAATGCTAAAAAACCAACCCATTTTGTGATCTGATGTTTCCCGGGGGAGTTAAACCCAAGTATATCTTAGAATTTGCAGAAAAACTCAATTGAACCAGAACAAATAACTTTTGAACCAAAGCTCAGATTCGAAAAACAAACGTATATTAGTAGTGTCCTGAGTCGGGAATGCTAAAAAACCAACCCATTTTGTGATCTGATGTTTCCCTGGGGAGTTACACCCAAGTATATCTTAGAATTTGCAGAAAATCTCAATTGAACCAGAACGTGTTAGTTTTGAACCAAAGCTCAGATCAGAAAAACAAACGTATATTAGTAGTGTCCTGAGTCGGGAATGCTAAAAAACCAACCCATTTTGTGATCTGATGTTTCCCTGGGGAGTTACACCCAAGTATATCTTAGAATTTGCAGAAAATCTCAATTGAACCAGAACGTGTAACTTTTGAACCAAAGCTCAGATCCGAAAAACAAACGTATATTAGTAGTGTCCTGAGTCGGGAATGCTAAAAAACCAACCCATTTTGTGATCTGATGTTTCCCTGGGGAGTTACACCCAAGTATATCTTAGAATTTGCAGAAAATCTCAATTGAACCAGAACGTGTTAGTTTTGAACCAAAGCTCAGATCAGAAAAACAAACGTATATTAGTAGTGTCCTGAGTCGGGAATGCTAAAAAACCAACCCATTTTGTGATCTGATGTTTCCCTGGGGAGTTACACCCAAGTATATCTTAGAATTTGCAGAAAATCTCAATTGAACCAGAACGTGTTAGTTTTGAACCAAAGCTCAGATCCGAAAAACAAACGTATATTAGTAGTGTCCTGAGTCGGGAATGCTAACAAACCAACCCATTTTGTGATCTGACGTTTCCCTGGGGAGTTACACCCAAGTATATCTTAGAATTTGTAGAAAATCTCAATTGAACCAGAACGTGTAACTTTTGAACCAAAGCTCAGATCCGAAAAACAAACGTATATTAGTAGTGTCCTGAGTCGGGAATGCTAAAAAACTACCCCATTTTGTGATCTGATGTTTCCCTGGGGAGTTACACCAAAGTATATCTTAGAATTTCCAGAAAATCTCAATTGAACCAGAACGTGTTAGTTTTGAACCAAAGCTCAGATCCGAAAAACAAACGTATATTGGTAGTGTCCTGAGTCGGGAATGCTAAAAAACTACTCCATTTTGTGATCTGATGTTTCCCGGGGAGTTACACCAAAGTATATCTTAGAATTTGCAGAAAATCTCAATTGAACCAGAACGTGTTAGTTTTGAACCAAAGCTCAGATCCGAAAAACAAACGTATATTGGTAGTGTCCTGAGTCGGGAATGCTAAAAAACCAACCCATTTTGTGATCTGATGTTTCCCTGGGGAGTTACACCAAAGTATATCTTAGAATTTGCAGAAAAACTCAATTCAACCAGAACGTGCTACTTTTGATCCAAAGCTCAGATTCGAAAAACAAACGTATATTAGTAGTGTCCTGAGTCGGGAATGCTAAAAAACCAACCCATTTTGTGATCTGATGTTTCCCTGGGGAGTTACACCCAAGTATATCTTAGAATTTGCAGAAAATGTCAATTGAACCAGAACGTGTAACTTTTGAACCAAAGCTCAGATTCGAAAAACAAACGTATATTAGTAGTGTCCTGAGTCGGGAATGCTAAAAAACTACTCCATTTTGTGATCTGATGTTTCCCGGGGAGTTACACCAAAGTATATCTTAGAATTTGCAGAAAATCTCAATTGAACCAGAACGTGTTAGTTTTGAACCAAAGCTCAGATCCGAAAAACAAACGTATATTGGTAGTGTCCTGAGTCGGGAATGCTAAAAAACCAACCCATTTTGTGATCTGATGTTTCCCTGGGGAGTTACACCAAAGTATATCTTAGAATTTGCAGAAAAACTCAATTCAACCAGAACGTGCTACTTTTGATCCAAAGCTCAGATTCGAAAAACAAACGTATATTAGTAGTGTCCTGAGTCGGGAATGCTAAAAAACCAACCCATTTTGTGATCTGATGTTTCCCTGGGGAGTTACACCCAAGTATATCTTAGAATTTGTAGAAAATCTCAATTGAACCAGAACGTGTAACTTTTGAACCAAAGCTCAGATCCGAAAAACAAACGTATATTAGTAGTGTCCTGAGTCGGGAATGCTAAAAAACTACCCCATTTTGTGATCTGATGTTTCCCTGGGGAGTTACACCCAAGTATATCTTAGAATTTCCAGAAAATCTCAATTGAACCAGAACGTGTTAGTTTTGAACCAAAGCTCAGATCCGAAAAACAAACGTATATTGGTAGTGTCCTGAGTCGGGAATGCTAAAAAACTACTCCATTTTGTGATCTGATGTTTCCCGGGGAGTTACACCAAAGTATATCTTAGAATTTGCAGAAAATCTCAATTGAACCAGAACGTGTTAGTTTTGAACCAAAGCTCAGATCCGAAAAACAAACGTATATTGGTAGTGTCCTGAGTCGGGAATGCTAAAAAACCAACCCATTTTGTGATCTGATGTTTCCCTGGGGAGTTACACCCAAGTATATCTTAGAATTTGCAGAAAATGTCAATTGAACCAGAACGTGTAACTTTTGAACCAAAGCTCAGATTCGAAAAACAAACGTATATTAGTAGTGTCCTGAGTCGGGAATGCTAAAAAACTACTCCATTTTGTGATCTGATGTTTCCCGGGGAGTTACACCAAAGTATATCTTAGAATTTGCAGAAAAACTCAATTGAACCAGAACGTGTTAGTTTTGAACCAAAGCTCAGATCCGAAAAACAAACGTATATTGGTAGTGTCCTGAGTCTGGAATGCTAAAAAACCAACCCATTTTGTGATCTGATGTTTCCCTGGGGAGTTACACCAAAGTATATCTTAGAATTTGCAGAAAAACTCAATTCAACCAGAACGTGCTACTTTTGATCCAAAGCTCAGATTCGAAAAACAAACGTATATTAGTAGTGTCCTGAGTCGGGAATGCTAAAAAACCAACCCATTTTGTGATCTGATGTTTCCCTGGGGAGTTACACCCAAGTATATCTTAGAATTTGCAGAAAATCTCAATTGAACCAGAACGTGTTAGTTTTGAACCAAAGCTCAGATCCGAAAAACAAACGTATATTAGTAGTGTCCTGAGTCGGGAATGCTAACAAACCAACCCATTTTGTGATCTGATGTTTCCCTGGGGAGTTACACCCAAGTATATCTTAGAATTTGTAGAAAATCTCAATTGAACCAGAACGTGTAACTTTTGAACCAAAGCTCAGATCCGAAAAACAAACGTATATTAGTAGTGTCCAGAGTCGGGAATGCTAAAAAACGACCCCATTTTGTGATCTGATGTTTCCCTGGGGAGTTACATCAAAGTATATCTTAGAATTTCCAGAAAATCTCAATTGAACCAGAACGTGTTAGTTTTGAACCAAAGCTCAGATCCGAAAAACAAACGTATATTTGTAGTGTCCTGAGTCGGGAATGCTAAAAAACTACTCCATTTTGTGATCTGATGTTTCCCGGGGAGTTACACCAAAGTATATCTTAGAATTTGCAGAAAATCTCAATTGAACCAGAACGTGTTAGTTTTGAACCAAAGCTCAGATCCGAAAAACAAACGTATATTGGTAGTGTCCTGAGTCGGGAATGCTAAAAAACCAACCCATTTTGTGATCTGATGTTTCCCTGGGGAGTTACACCAAAGTATATCTTAGAATTTGCAGAAAAACTCAATTCAACCAGAACGTGCTACTTTTGATCCAAAGCTCAGATTCGAAAAACAAATGTATATTAGTAGTGTCCTGAGTCGGGAATGCTAAAAAACCAACCCATTTTGTGATCTGATGTTTCCCTGGGGAGTTACACCCAAGTATATCTTAGAATTTGCAGAAAATGTCAATTGAACCAGAACGTGTAACTTTTGAACCAAAGCTCAGATTCGAAAAACAAACGTATATTAGTAGTGTCCTGAGTCGGGAATGCTAAAAAACCAACCCATTTTGTGATCTGATGTTTCCCTGGGGAGTTACACCAAAGTATATCTTAGAATTTGCAGAAATACTCAATTCAACCAGAACGTGTTACTTTTGATCCAAAGCTCAGATTCGAAAAACAAACGTATATTAGTAGTGTCCTGAGTCGGGAATGCTAAAAAACCAACCCATTTTGTGATCTGATGTTTCCCGGGGGAGTTAAACCCAAGTATATCTTAGAATTTGCAGAAAAACTCAATTGAACCAGAACAAATAACTTTTGAACCAAAGCTCAGATTCGAAAAACAAACGTATATTAGTAGTGTCCTGAGTCGGGAATGCTAAAAAACCAACCCATTTTGTGATCTGATGTTTCCCTGGGGAGTTACACCCAAGTATATCTTAGAATTTGCAGAAAATCTCAATTGAACCAGAACGTGTTAGTTTTGAACCAAAGCTCAGATCAGAAAAACAAACGTATATTAGTAGTGTCCTGAGTCGGGAATGCTAAAAAACCAACCCATTTTGTGATCTGATGTTTCCCTGGGGAGTTACACCCAAGTATATCTTAGAATTTGCAGAAAATCTCAATTGAACCAGAACGTGTAACTTTTGAACCAAAGCTCAGATCCGAAAAACAAACGTATATTAGTAGTGTCCTGAGTCGGGAATCCAAAAAAACCAACCCATTTTGTGATCTGATGTTTCCCTGGGGAGTTACACCCAAGTATATCTTAGAATTTGCAGAAAATCTCAATTGAACCAGAACGTGTTAGTTTTGAACCAAAGCTCAGATCAGAAAAACAAACGTATATTAGTAGTGTCCTGAGTCGGGAATGCTAAAAAACCAACCCATTTTGTGATCTGATGTTTCCCTGGGGAGTTACACCCAAGTATATCTTAGAATTTGCAGAAAATCTCAATTGAACCAGAACGTGTTAGTTTTGAACCAAAGCTCAGATCCGAAAAACAAACGTATATTAGTAGTGTCCTGAGTCGGGAATGCTAACAAACCAACCCATTTTGTGATCTGACGTTTCCCTGGGGAGTTACACCCAAGTATATCTTAGAATTTGTAGAAAATCTCAATTGAACCAGAACGTGTAACTTTTGAACCAAAGCTCAGATCCGAAAAACAAACGTATATTAGTAGTGTCCTGAGTCGGGAATGCTAAAAAACTACCCCATTTTGTGATCTGATGTTTCCCTGGGGAGTTACACCAAAGTATATCTTAGAATTTGCAGAAAATCTCAATTGAACCAGAACGTGTTAGTTTTGAACCAAAGCTCAGATCCGAAAAACAAACGTATATTGGTAGTGTCCTGAGTCGGGAATGCTAAAAAACTACTCCATTTTGTGATCTGATGTTTCCCGGGGAGTTACACCAAAGTATATCTTAGAATTTGCAGAAAATCTCAATTGAACCAGAACGTGTTAGTTTTGAACCAAAGCTCAGATCCGAAAAACAAACGTATATTGGTAGTGTCCTGAGTCGGGAATGCTAAAAAACCAACCCATTTTGTGATCTGATGTTTCCCTGGGGAGTTACACCAAAGTATATCTTAGAATTTGCAGAAAAACTCAATTCAACCAGAACGTGCTACTTTTGATCCAAAGCTCAGATTCGAAAAACAAACGTATATTAGTAGTGTCCTGAGTCGGGAATGCTAAAAAACCAACCCATTTTGTGATCTGATGTTTCCCTGGGGAGTTACACCCAAGTATATCTTAGAATTTGCAGAAAATGTCAATTGAACCAGAACGTGTAACTTTTGAACCAAAGCTCAGATTCGAAAAACAAACGTATATTAGTAGTGTCCTGAGTCGGGAATGCTAAAAAACTACTCCATTTTGTGATCTGATGTTTCCCGGGGAGTTACACCAAAGTATATCTTAGAATTTGCAGAAAATCTCAATTGAACCAGAACGTGTTAGTTTTGAACCAAAGCTCAGATCCGAAAAACAAACGTATATTGGTAGTGTCCTGAGTCGGGAATGCTAAAAAACCAACCCATTTTGTGATCTGATGTTTCCCTGGGGAGTTACACCAAAGTATATCTTAGAATTTGCAGAAAAACTCAATTCAACCAGAACGTGCTACTTTTGATCCAAAGCTCAGATTCGAAAAACAAACGTATATTAGTAGTGTCCTGAGTCGGGAATGCTAAAAAACCAACCCATTTTGTGATCTGATGTTTCCCTGGGGAGTTACACCCAAGTATATCTTAGAATTTGTAGAAAATCTCAATTGAACCAGAACGTGTAACTTTTGAACCAAAGCTCAGATCCGAAAAACAAACGTATATTAGTAGTGTCCTGAGTCGGGAATGCTAAAAAACTACCCCATTTTGTGATCTGATGTTTCCCTGGGGAGTTACACCCAAGTATATCTTAGAATTTCCAGAAAATCTCAATTGAACCAGAACGTGTTAGTTTTGAACCAAAGCTCAGATCCGAAAAACAAACGTATATTGGTAGTGTCCTGAGTCGGGAATGCTAAAAAACTACTCCATTTTGTGATCTGATGTTTCCCGGGGAGTTACACCAAAGTATATCTTAGAATTTGCAGAAAATCTCAATTGAACCAGAACGTGTTAGTTTTGAACCAAAGCTCAGATCCGAAAAACAAACGTATATTGGTAGTGTCCTGAGTCGGGAATGCTAAAAAACCAACCCATTTTGTGATCTGATGTTTCCCTGGGGAGTTACACCAAAGTATATCTTAGAATTTGCAGAAAAACTCAATTCAACCAGAACGTGCTACTTTTGATCCAAAGCTCAGATTCGAAAAACAAACGTATATTAGTAGTGTCCTGAGTCGGGAATGCTAAAAAACCAACCCATTTTGTGATCTGATGTTTCCCTGGGGAGTTACACCCAAGTATATCTTAGAATTTGCAGAAAATGTCAATTGAACCAGAACGTGTAACTTTTGAACCAAAGCTCAGATTCGAAAAACAAACGTATATTAGTAGTGTCCTGAGTCGGGAATGCTAAAAAACCAACCCATTTTGTGATCTGATGTTTCCCTGGGGAGTTACACCAAAGTATATCTTAGAATTTGCAGAAAACCTCAATTCAACCAGAACGTGCTACTTTTGATCCAAAGCTCAGATTGGAAAAACAAACGTATATTAGTAGTGTCCTGAGTCGGGAATGCTAAAAAACCAACCCATTTTGTGATCTGATGTTTCCCTGGGGAGTTACACCAAAGTCTATCTTAGAATTTGCAGAAATACTCAATTCAACCAGAACGTGTTACTTTTGATCCAAAGCTCAGATTCGAAAAACAAACGTATATTAGTAGTGTCCTGAGTCGGGAATGCTAAAAAACCAACCCATTTTGTGATCTGATGTTTCCCTGGGGAGTTAAACCCAAGTATATCTTAGAATTTGCAGAAAAACTCAATTGAACCAGAACAAATAACTTTTGAACCAAAGCTCAGATTGGAAAAACAAACGTATATTAGTAGTGTCCTGAGTCGGGAATGCTAAAAAACCAACCCATTTTGTGATCTGATGTTTCCCTGGGGAGTTACACCCAAGTATATCTTAGAATTTGCAGAAAATCTCAATTGAACCAGAACGTGTTAGTTTTGAACCAAAGCTCAGATCAGAAAAACAAACGTATATTAGTAGTGTCCTGAGTCGGGAATGCTAAAAAACCAACCGATTTTGTGATCTGATGTTTCCCTGGGGAGTTACACCCAAGTATATCTTAGAATTTGCAGAAAAACTCAATTGAACCAGAACAAATAACTTTTGAACCAAAGCTCAGATTCAAAAAACAAACGTATATTAGTAGTGTCCTGAGTCGGGAATGCTAAAAAACCAACCCATTTTGTGATCTGATGTTTCCCTGGGGAGTTACACCAAAGTATATCTTAGAATTTGCAGAAAATCTCAATTGAACCAGACATGTAACTTTTGAACCAAAGCTCAGATCCGAAAAACAAACGTATATTAGTAGTGTCCTGAGTCAGGAATGCTAAAAAACCAATCCATTTTGTGATCTGATGTTTCCCTGGGGAGTTACACCAAAGTATATCTTAGAATTTGCAGAAAATCTCAATTGAACCAGACGTGTAACTTTTGAACCAAAGCTCAGATTCGAAAAACAATCATATATTGGTAGTGTCCTGAGTCGGGAATGCTAAAAAACCACTCCATTTTGTGATCTGATGTTTCCCTGGGGAGTTACACCAAAGTATATCTTAGAATTTGCAGAAATACTCAATTCAACCAGAACGTGTTACTTTTGATCCAAAGCTCAGATTCGAAAAACAAACGTATATTAGTAGTGTCCTGAGTCGGGAATGCTAAAAACCAACCGATTTTGTGATCTGATGTTTCCCTGGGGAGTTACACCCAAGTATATCTTAGAATTTGCAGAAAATCTCAATTGAACCAGAACGTGTAACTTTTGAACCAAAGCTCAGATCCGAAAAACAAACGTATATTAGTAGTGTCCTGAGTCGGGAATGCTAAAAAACCAACCCATTTTGTGATCTGATGTTTCCCTGGGGAGTTACACCAAAGTATATCTTAGAATTTGCAGAAATACTCAATTCAACCAGAACGTGTTACTTTTGATCCAAAGCTCAGATTCGAAAAACAAACGTATATTAGTAGTGTCCTGAGTCGGGAATGCTAAAAACCAACCGATTTTGTGATCTGATGTTTCCCTGGGGAGTTACACCCAAGTATATCTTAGAATTTGCAGAAAAACTCAATTGAACCAGAACAAATAACTTTTGAACCAAATCTCAGATTCGAAAAACAAACGTATATTAGTAGTCTCCTGAGTCGGGAATGCTAAAAAAACAACCCATTTTGTGATCTGATGTTTCCCTGGGGAGTTACACCAAAGTATATCTTAGAATTTGCAGAAAATCTCAATTGAACCAGACATGTAACTTTTGAACCAAAGCTCAGATTCGAAAAACAATCATATATTGGTAGTGTCCTGAGTCGGGAATGCTAAAAAACCACTCCATTTTGTGATCTGATGTTTCCCTGGGGAGTTACACCAAAGTATATCTTAGAATTTGCAGAAATACTCAATTCAACCAGAACGTGTTACTTTTGATCCAAAGCTCAGATTCGAAAAACAAACGTATATTAGTAGTGTCCTGAGTCGGGAATGCTAAAAACCAACCCATTTTGTCATCTGATGTTTCCCTGGGGAGTTACACCCAAGTATATCTTAGAATTTGCAGAAAAACTCAATTTTTCAAATTGAGCAAATAACTTTTGAACCAAAGCTCAGATTCGAAAAACAAACGTATATTAGTAGTGTCCTGAGTCGGGAATGCTAAAAAACCAACCCATTTTGTGATCTGATGTTTCCCTGGGGAGTTACACCAAAGTATATCTTAGAATTTGCAGAAAATCTCAATTGAACCAGACATGTAACTTTTGAACCAAAGCTCAGATCCGAAAAACAAACGTATATTAGTAGTGTCCTGAGTCAGGAATGCTAAAAAACCAATCCATTTTGTGATCTGATGTTTCCCTGGGGAGTTACACCAAAGTATATCTTAGAATTTGCAGAAAATCTCAATTGAACCAGACGTGTAACTTTTGAACCAAAGCTCAGATTCGAAAAACAATCATATATTGGTAGTGTCCTGAGTCGGGAATGCTAAAAAACCACTCCATTTTGTGATCTGATGTTTCCCTGGGGAGTTACACCAAAGTATATCTTAGAATTTGCAGAAAATCTCAATTGAACCAGAACGTGTTACTTTTGAATCAAAGCTCAGATTCGGAAAACAAACGTATATTGGTAGTGTCCTGAGTCGGGAATGCTAAAAAACCAACCCATTTTGTCATCTGATGTTTCCCTGGGGAGTTACACCAAAGTCTATCTTAGAATTTGCAGAAATACTCAATTCAACCAGAACGTGTTACTTTTGATCCAAAGCTCAGATTCGAAAAACAAACGTATATTAGTAGTGTCCTGAGTCGGGAATGCTAAAAAACCAACCCATTTTGTGATCTGATGTTTCCCTGGGGAGTTAAACCCAAGTATATCTTAGAATTTGCAGAAAAACTCAATTGAACCAGAACAAATAACTTTTGAACCAAAGCTCAGATTGGAAAAACAAACGTATATTAGTAGTGTCCTGAGTCGGGAATGCTAAAAAACCAACCCATTTTGTGATCTGATGTTTCCCTGGGGAGTTACACCCAAGTATATCTTAGAATTTGCAGAAAATCTCAATTGAACCAGAACGTGTTAGTTTTGAACCAAAGCTCAGATCAGAAAAACAAACGTATATTAGTAGTGTCCTGAGTCGGGAATGCTAAAAAACCAACCGATTTTGTGATCTGATGTTTCCCTGGGGAGTTACACCCAAGTATATCTTAGAATTTGCAGAAAAACTCAATTGAACCAGAACAAATAACTTTTGAACCAAAGCTCAGATTCAAAAAACAAACGTATATTAGTAGTGTCCTGAGTCGGGAATGCTAAAAAACCAACCCATTTTGTGATCTGATGTTTCCCTGGGGAGTTACACCAAAGTATATCTTAGAATTTGCAGAAAATCTCAATTGAACCAGACATGTAACTTTTGAACCAAAGCTCAGATCCGAAAAACAAACGTATATTAGTAGTGTCCTGAGTCAGGAATGCTAAAAAACCAATCCATTTTGTGATCTGATGTTTCCCTGGGGAGTTACACCAAAGTATATCTTAGAATTTGCAGAAAATCTCAATTGAACCAGACGTGTAACTTTTGAACCAAAGCTCAGATTCGAAAAACAATCATATATTGGTAGTGTCCTGAGTCGGGAATGCTAAAAAACCACTCCATTTTGTGATCTGATGTTTCCCTGGGGAGTTACACCAAAGTATATCTTAGAATTTGCAGAAATACTCAATTCAACCAGAACGTGTTACTTTTGATCCAAAGCTCAGATTCGAAAAACAAACGTATATTAGTAGTGTCCTGAGTCGGGAATGCTAAAAACCAACCGATTTTGTGATCTGATGTTTCCCTGGGGAGTTACACCCAAGTATATCTTAGAATTTGCAGAAAATCTCAATTGAACCAGAACGTGTAACTTTTGAACCAAAGCTCAGATCCGAAAAACAAACGTATATTAGTAGTGTCCTGAGTCGGGAATGCTAAAAAACCAACCCATTTTGTGATCTGATGTTTCCCTGGGGAGTTACACCAAAGTATATCTTAGAATTTGCAGAAATACTCAATTCAACCAGAACGTGTTACTTTTGATCCAAAGCTCAGATTCGAAAAACAAACGTATATTAGTAGTGTCCTGAGTCGGGAATGCTAAAAACCAACCGATTTTGTGATCTGATGTTTCCCTGGGGAGTTACACCCAAGTATATCTTAGAATTTGCAGAAAAACTCAATTGAACCAGAACAAATAACTTTTGAACCAAATCTCAGATTCGAAAAACAAACGTATATTAGTAGTCTCCTGAGTCGGGAATGCTAAAAAAACAACCCATTTTGTGATCTGATGTTTCCCTGGGGAGTTACACCAAAGTATATCTTAGAATTTGCAGAAAATCTCAATTGAACCAGACATGTAACTTTTGAACCAAAGCTCAGATTCGAAAAACAATCATATATTGGTAGTGTCCTGAGTCGGGAATGCTAAAAAACCACTCCATTTTGTGATCTGATGTTTCCCTGGGGAGTTACACCAAAGTATATCTTAGAATTTGCAGAAATACTCAATTCAACCAGAACGTGTTACTTTTGATCCAAAGCTCAGATTCGAAAAACAAACGTATATTAGTAGTGTCCTGAGTCGGGAATGCTAAAAACCAACCCATTTTGTCATCTGATGTTTCCCTGGGGAGTTACACCCAAGTATATCTTAGAATTTGCAGAAAAACTCAATTTTTCAAATTGAGCAAATAACTTTTGAACCAAAGCTCAGATTCGAAAAACAAACGTATATTAGTAGTGTCCTGAGTCGGGAATGCTAAAAAACCAACCCATTTTGTGATCTGATGTTTCCCTGGGGAGTTACACCAAAGTATATCTTAGAATTTGCAGAAAATCTCAATTGAACCAGACATGTAACTTTTGAACCAAAGCTCAGATCCGAAAAACAAACGTATATTAGTAGTGTCCTGAGTCAGGAATGCTAAAAAACCAATCCATTTTGTGATCTGATGTTTCCCTGGGGAGTTACACCAAAGTATATCTTAGAATTTGCAGAAAATCTCAATTGAACCAGACGTGTAACTTTTGAACCAAAGCTCAGATTCGAAAAACAATCATATATTGGTAGTGTCCTGAGTCGGGAATGCTAAAAAACCACTCCATTTTGTGATCTGATGTTTCCCTGGGGAGTTACACCAAAGTATATCTTAGAATTTGCAGAAAATCTCAATTGAACCAGAACGTGTTACTTTTGAATCAAAGCTCAGATTCGGAAAACAAACGTATATTGGTAGTGTCCTGAGTCGGGAATGCTAAAAAACCAACCCATTTTGTCATCTGATGTTTCCCTGGGGAGTTACATCCAAGTATATCTTAGAATTTGTAGAAAATCTCAATTGAACCAGAACGTGTAACTTTTGAACCAAAGCTCAGATCTGAAAAACAAACGTATATTAGTAGTGTCCTGAGTCGGGAATGCTAAAAAACTACTCCATTTTGTGATCTGATGTTTCCCTGGGGAGTTACACCAAAGTATATCTTAGAATTTGCAGAAAATCTCAATTGAACCAGAACGTGTTAGTTTTGAACCAAAGCTCAGATCCGAAAAACAAACGTATATTGGTAGTGTCCTGAGTCGGGAATGCTAAAAAACCAACCCATTTTGTGATCTGATGTTTCCCTGGGGAGTTACACCAAAGTATATCTTAGAATTTGCAGAAATACTCAATTCAACCAGAACGTGTTACTTTTGATCCAAAGCTCAGATTCGAAAAACAAACGTATATTAGTAGTGTCCTGAGTCGGGAATGCTAAAAACCAACCCATTTTGTGATCTGATGTTTCCCGGGGGAGTTACACCCAAGTATATCTTAGAATTTGCAGAAAAACTCAATTGAACCAGAACAAATAACTTTTGAACCAAAGCTCAGATTCGAAAAACAAACGTATATTAGTAGTGTCCTGAGTCGGGAATGCTAAAAAACCAACCCATTTTGTGATCTGATGTTTCCCTGGGGAGTTACACCAAAGTATATCTTAGAATTTGCAGAAAATCTCAATTGAACCAGACATGTAACTTTTGAACCAAAGCTCAGATCCGAAAAACAAACGTATATTAGTAGTGTCCTGAGTCAGGAATGCTAAAAAACCAATCCATTTTGTGATCTGATGTTTCCCTGGGGAGTTACACCAAAGTATATCTTAGAATTTGCAGAAAATCTCAATTGAACCAGAACGTGTTAGTTTTGAACCAAAGCTCAGATCCGAAAAACAAACGTATATTGGTAGTGTCCTGAGTCGGGAATGCTAAAAAACCAACCCATTTTGTCATCTGATGTTTCCCTGGGGAGTTACATCCAAGTATATCTTAGAATTTGTAGAAAATCTCAATTGAACCAGAACGTGTAACTTTTGAACCAAAGCTCAGATCCGAAAAACAAACGTATATTAGTAGTGTCCTGAGTCGGGAATGCTAAAAAACTACTCCATTTTGTGATCTGATTTTTCCCTGGGGAGTTACACCAAAGTATATCTTAGAATTTGCAGAAAATCTCAATTGAACCAGAACGTGTTAGTTTTGAACCAAAGCTCAGATCCGAAAAACAAACGTATATTGGTAGTGTCCTGAGTCGGGAATGCTAAAAAAACAACCCATTTTGTGATCTGATGTTTCCCTGGGGAGTTACACCCAAGTATATCTTAGAATTTGCAGAAAATCTCAATTGAACCAGAACGTGTTAGTTTTGAACCAAAGCTCAGATCCGAAAAACAAACGTATATTAGTAGTGTCCTGAGTCGGGAATGCTAAAAAACCAACCCATTTTGTGATCTGATGTTTCCCTGGGGAGTTACACCAAAGTATATCTTAGAATTTGCAGAAATACTCAATTCAACCAGAACGTGTTACTTTTGATCCAAAGCTCAGATTCGAAAAACAAACGTATATTAGTAGTGTCCTGAGTCGGGAATGCTAAAAAACCAACCCATTTTGTGATCTGATGTTTCCCTGGGGAGTTACACCAAAGTATATCTTAGAATTTGCAGAAAATCTCAATTGAACCAGACATGTAACTTTTGAACCAAAGCTCAGATCCGAAAAACAAACGTATATTAGTAGTGTCCTGAGTCGGGAATGCTAAAAAACCAATCCATTTTGTGATCTGATGTTTCCCTGGGGAGTTACACCAAAGTATATCTTAGAATTTGCAGAAAATCTCAATTGAACCAGACGTGTAACTTTTGAACCAAAGCTCAGATTCGAAAAACAAACATATATTGGTAGTGTCCTGAGTCGGGAATTCTAAAAAACCACTCCATTTTGTGATCTGATGTTTCCCTGGGGAGTTACACCCAAGTATATCTTAGAATTTGCAGAAAATCTCAATTGAACCAGAACGTGTTAGTTTTGAACCAAAGCTCAGATCCGAAAAACAAACGTATATTGGTAGTGTCCTGAGTCGGGAATGCTAAAAAACCAACCCATTTTGTGATCTGATGTTTCCCTGGGGAGTTACACCCAAGTATATCTTAGAATTTGCAGAAAAACTCAATTCAACCAGAACGTGCTACTTTTGATCCAAAGCTCAGATTCGAAAAACAAACGTATATTAGTAGTGTCCTGAGTCGGGAATGCTAAAAAAAACCTCTATTTTGTGATCTGGTGTTTCCCTGGGGAGTTACAGCAAAGAGTATCTCAATTTGGCAAAAGAACTCAATTCAACCAGAAAGTGTTTCTTTTGAACCAAAGCTCAGATTTGAACAATAAACATATATTAATAATGTCCTGAGTCGGGAATGCTAAAAAAACACTCCATTTTGTGGTCTGGTGTTTCCCTTGGGAGTTACACCAAAGTTTATCTTAGAAATGGCAGAAAAACTCAATTCAACCAGAACCTGTTTCTTTTGAACTAAAGCTGAGATTCGAACGACAAACACATATTAGTAGTGTCCTGAGTCGGGAATGCTAAAAAACTATTCCATTTTGTGATCTGGTGTTTCCCTGGGGAGTTACAGCAAAGTGTATCTCAATTTGGCAAAAGAACTCAATTCAACCAGAAAGTGTTTCTTTTGAACCAAAGCTCAGATTTTAACAACAAACATATATTAGTAGTGTCCTGAGTCGGGAATGCTAAAAAAACACTCCATTTTGTGGTCTGGTGTTTCCCTTGGGAGTTACACCAAAGTTTATCTTAGAAATGGCAGAAAAACTCAATTCAACCAGAACCTGTTTCTTTTGAAGTAAAGCTCAGATCCGAACAACAAACACATATTAGTAGATTTCTGAGTCGGGAATGCTAAAAAACCATTCCATTTTGTGATCTGGTGTTTCCCTGGGGAGTTACAGCAAAGTGTATCTCAAATTTGCAAAAGAACTCAATTCAACCAGAAAGTGTTTCTTTTGAACTAAAGCTGAGATTCGAACAACAAACACATATTAGTAGTGTCCTGAGTCAGGAAAGCTAAAAAAACACTCCATTTTGTGATCTGGTGTTTCCCTTGAGAGTTACATCAAAGTTTATCTTAGAAATGGCAGAAAAACTCAATTCAACCAGAACCTGTTTCTTTTGAACTAAAGCTCAGATCTGAACAACAAACACATATTAGTAGTTTCCTGAGTCGGGAATGCTAAAAAACTACTCCATTTTGTGATCTGCTGTTTCCCTTGGGAGTTACACCAAAGTTTATTTTAGAAATGGCAAAAGAACTCAATTCAACCAGAAAATTTTACTTTTGAACCAAAGCACAGATTCGAACAACAAACATCGATTAGGGGTGTGCTGAGTCGGGAAAGCTAAAAAAACCACTTTATTCGGTGATCAGAGATTTCCATGCGGAGTTGGACCAAAGGGTATCTCAGAATTGCCGAAAGAACTCAATTCAGCCAGAAAGTGTTACTTTTGAACCAAAGCTCATATTCAAACAACAAACAGCTATAAGCCGAGTCCTGAGTCGGGAAAAAACAAAAACAAATCAACC
This sequence comes from Thamnophis sirtalis, assembly GCF_051295495.1. Classification (NCBI taxonomy): domain Eukaryota; kingdom Metazoa; phylum Chordata; class Lepidosauria; order Squamata; family Natricidae; genus Thamnophis; species Thamnophis sirtalis. Next base: position 61,007,601 of record NW_028261388.1, read on the forward strand.
ACTCCATTTGGTGATCTGAGGTTTCCCTGAGGAGTTACACCAAAGTGCATCTCAGAATTGTCGAAATAACTCTATTCTGCCAGAGTGTTACTTTTGAACCAAAGCTCAGATTCGAACAACAAACACCAATTAGGGGAGTCCTGAGTCGGGAAAACAAAAAAGCACTCCTTTCGGTGATCGGAGCTTTCCATGAGGAGTTACACCAAAGTGTATCTCAGAATTGGCAAAAGAACTCAATTCCACTATTAAACGTGACTTTTGACCCCGAGGTCAGATTCGAACAACAAACACATATTAGTGGTATCCTGAATAAGGAAAGCTAAAAAACCACTCCATTCGGTGATCAGAGCTGTCCCTGAGTAGTTAGATCAAAGCGTATCTCAGAATTGGCAAAAGAACATAATTAAACGAGAAAATGTTACTTTTGAATCAAAGCTCTGATTCGAACAACAAACCCATATTAGGGGTGTCCTGAGTCCGAAAGATAAGGAACCACTCCATTTGGTGATCTGAGGTTTCCCTGAGGAGTTAGAAGAACGAGCTCAGATTCGAACAACAAACACATATTAGTGGTATCATGAATAGCGAAAGCTAAAGAACAACTCCATTCGGTGATCAGAGCTTTCCCTATGGAGTTAGAAGAACGCGTATCTCAGAATTGGCAAAATAGTTCAAACAAAAAATGTTATTTTTGAATCAAAGCTCTGATTCGAACAACAAACCCATATTAGGGGTGTCCTGAGTCCGAAAGCTAAAGAACCACTCCATTTGTTGATCTGAGGTTTCCCTGAGTAGTTACACCAAAGTGTATCTCAAAATTGGCATTAAAACTCAATTCAACCAGAAAACGTTACTTTTGACGCAGAGATCAGATTTGAAAAACAAACACATATTAGTGGTATCCTGAATAGGGAAAGCTAAAGAACCACTCCATTCGGTGATCAGAGCTGTCCCTGAGGAGTTAGACCAAAGCGTATCTCAGAATTGGCAAAAAAACATAATTAAACGAGAAAATGTTACTTTTTCATATTTAATATGTTTTATTTCATTTTCATTTTCATTTTATACAATCACTTATATACTGTGCGATTAAGGAAACAATAAACACAACTCTTCTTATATTCCAAAATACAACACCAACATGGCACTTCAACCCTCCATACACCCTTTCTTTCTCCCCCTCCAACTTTCATTTCTCCCCTTCAGCATTCCCCTCTACTACTTCCCCTCCCCCTCTAACGTTCCTTTCTCCCCCTCCCTCCATCTCCCCCTCCTTCCATTCCCCTCTCACTCCCTCTCTACTCCTCCCTCTTCTTTCCCTCTACTCCTCGCTTCGGTGTATTTCTACTATTCATTAATATATTCGGTTTGTTATTTGATACTAAAATTAAAAGAAAAGAAAAAAAAAGAAAATAAATAAAAAAGGAAGCAACAGTATACAGGTGCTTTCTTGTTGTTTTGAAAATTGAAACTATGTTTCCCCCCTCCCCCATATGATACCCCCTCCCTACCCCCCTTCCGACTTCTTAAATTAGATCAGTTAATTTAATATAATTTTCTTGCAGAGAAATTATTTCGTTTTTAGACTGTTTAGTATAGCAAGATGTTTGCTTTCTCTTTTATAATGGTGTCATAGATATCTCCTTAATCAATGGCTGATGATCATAGATGTTGCTATGATCCACTTTATTTTCCGTTTGTCTGGGAGCGTGGCTAGGTCCTTGTTCTCTGGTCTTCTGCTCTTCCGGAAGGGGAAAGCGATAGTTCCTGTCTTGTAATTGTGTGTTTTGTTGTTTCTCTTGTCCTTCTCTTTGTCTTTCTCCAAGTCCAGGTGATTCAGGATGTCCCGCCTTTAGGATCTTATAATAAAAGTCTCGGGCTTCCCAAACACAGTTGAGACGATATTTTTGGTCATCAAATGTAACTATAATACCAAATGGGACATCCCATCTATACTGTGTCTGACGATTTCTAAGTTAGACCAAAGCGTATCTCAGAATTGGCAGAATAACTCAATTCAATAGAAAACGTTACTTTTGACCCAAGGCTCGGATTCGAACAACAAACATCTATTAGGGTTTCCTGAGTCGGGAGAGCAAAAAAAACCTCTTTATTCGGTGATCAGAGTTGTCCGTGAGGAGTTAGACCAAAGCATATCTCAGAATTGGCAGAATAACTCAATTCAATAGAAAATGTTACTTTTGAACCAAAGCTCAGATTGGAACAACAAACCTCTATTAGGGGTGTCCTGAGTCGGGAAAGCTAAAAAAACCACTTTATTCGGTGATCAGAGTTGTCCGTGAGGAGTTAGACCAAAGCGTATCTCAGAAATGGCAAAAGAACTCAATTCACCCAGAAAGTGTTACTTTTGAACCAAAGCTCAGATTTGAACAAGAAACATCTATTAGGGGTGTCCTGAGTCGGGAAAGCTAAAAAAAACACTTTATTCGGTGATCAGAGTTGTCCGTGAGGAGTTAGACCAAAGCGTATCTCAGAAATGGCAAAATAACTCAATTCACCCAGAAAGCGTTACTTTTTAACTAAAGCTCAGATTCGAACAACAAACATCTATTAGGGGAGTCCTGAGTCGGGAAAACAAAAAAAGAACTCCTTTCGGGGATCTGAGCTTTCCGTGAGGAGTTAAACCAAAGTGTATCTCAGAATTGGCAGAATAACACAATTCCACTATTAAACGTGACTTTTGACCCAGAGCTCAGATTCGAAAAACAAACATATTAGTGGTATCCTGAATAGCGAAAGCTAAAGAACCACTCCATTCGGTGATCAGAGCTTTCCCTATGGAGTTAGACAAAAGCGTATCTCAGAATTGGCAAAAGAACTCAATTCAACTAGAAAATTTTACTTTTGATCCAAAGCTCAGATTTGAACAACAAACATCTATTAGGGGTGTCCTGAGTCGGGAAAGCTAAAAAACCACTCCATTCGCTGATCAGAGCTGTCCCTGAGGAGTTAGATCAAAGCGTATCTCAGAATTGGCAAAAGAACTCAATTAAAGCAGAAATTGTTATTTTTGAATCAAAGCTCTGATTCGAACAACAAACCCATATTAGGGGTGTCCTGAGTCCGAAAACTAAAGAACCACTCCATTTGTTGATCTGAGGTTTCCCTGAGTAGTTACACCAAAGTGTATCTCAAAATTGGCAGAATAACTCAATTCAACTAGAAAACGTTACTTTTCACCCAGAGCTCAGATTCGAACAACAAACATCTATTAGGGGTGTCCTGAGTCGGGAGAGCAAAAAAAACCTCTTTATTCGGTGATCAGAGTTGTCCGTGAGGAGTTAGACCAAAGCGTATCTCAGAATTGCCAGAATAACTCAATTCAATAGAAAATGTTACTTTTGATCCAAAGCTCAGATTCGAACAACAAACACCTGTTAGGGGTGTCCTGAGTCGGGAAAGCTAAAAAAACCACTCCATTTGGTGATCTGAGGTTTCCCTCAGGAGTTATACCAAAGTGTATTTCAGAATTATCAGAATAACTCAATTCCACAAGAAAACATTACTTTTTTTTAAAGTAATCTTTATTAGTTATACATTTTTTAAGAGTAAAACATACAAATACAAATACAATTTTAAACATACAACCCCTCCTCCCCTCCCCCCCCGCGGTGACAGTCATTCACAGCCCAAATTTTTTCTTTCCTTCCTCATTGTTAGGTCTCTAAGCCACATCTTCTCATTACAAAATTCAGGGGTCTATTACAATACCCATGTTCACTTTTAACTTTCCCCATTTTAAGTCCCTGCTGTTCTCCTTGTCGCCCACATATACCATAAGTTCCATCTAAGGTAATGTTCTGTTTCTCCTTTGTCCCTCAGCCAACCCGTCGTTCTGTCCATTTCTGCACATTCATAGATCTTTTTAATTATAGCCTCTTCCGACGGTATGGTAGTGGATTTCCAAAATTGTGCATAAGTTATTCTTGCGGCCACAATTATATGTAGGCTCAAATGCCATATTGAACTGCTCATGTTTTCTGGTTTAATGCTTAGTAGAAGGTTCTCGGGTCTCCATTCCATGTTTGCTCCGGTAACCTCTTTTAGCCATTTTTTAATCTTTTTCCAGTATTTCGTGGCCTCAGTACAGGACCACCAAATATGGTAGAATGTGCCATCCTTTCTTCCACATTTCCAACACAATGGAGATAACCCAGGGAACATCTTGGCTAACCTTGTTGGGGGGAAGTGCCACCTATAAACCATCTTGTATATGTTTTCTTTGAATGCTGTAGATATTGTAAGTTTAATGGTCTTACTCCATAGATCCCACCATTTGCCCATTTCAATCTCATAGCCAAAGTTTCTCTCCCATGAAATTAGAAGGCTTTTATCCATCTCTTCATTAGCATCTTGGCAGGTCAAAAATTGATAAATCTTCGATAAAAGTTTCTTGTCTCCACCACACAAAATCTTATCTAGCCCCTGAGGGTTTGGGTAGATCCCAAACCGTACCTTATCGCTTTTAAACCTGTTTTTAACCTGTAAATATTCCCACCATTCCAGATTCCTGCCCTGCTGCTCTAATTCTATCTTTGTAAGAAAATGTTACTTTTGACCCAGAACTCAGATTCGAACAACAAACACATATTAGTGGTATCCTGAGTCAGGAAAGCTAAAAAACCACTCCATTCGGTGATCAGAGCTGTCCTTGAGGAGTTAGACCAAATTGTATCTCAGAATTGGAAAAAGAACTGAATTCAACCAGAAAATGTTACTTTTGAATCAAAGCTCTGATTCGAACAACAAACCCATATTAGGGGTGTCCTGAGTCCGAAAGCTAAAGAACCACTCCATTTGTTGATCTGATGTTTCCCTGAGTAGTTACACCAAATTGTATCTCAGAATTGGTATTCAAATTCAATTCAACTAGAAAACATTACTTTTGAATCAAAGCTCTGATTCGAACAACAAACCCATATTAGTGGTGTCCTGAGTCCGAAAGCTAAAGAACCACTCCATTTGTTGATCTGAGGTTTCCCTGAGTAGTTACACCAAAGTGTATCTCAGAATTGGCATTAAAACTCAATTCAACTAGAAAAGCTCAGATTCGAACAACAAACACCTATTGGGGTGTCCTGAGTCGGGAAAGCTAAAATACCACTCAATTTGGTGATCAGAGCTTTCCATGAGGAGATTCGCCAAAGTGTATCTCAGAATTGGCAGAATAACTCAATTCAACTAGAAAACGTTTCTTTTGAACCAAAGCTCAGATTCAAACAACAAACACCTATTACGGGTGTCCTGGATCGGAAAGCTAAAGAACCACTCCATTTGTTGATCTGAAGTTTCCCTGAGGAGTTACACCAATGTGTATCTCAGAATTAGCATTAAAACTCAATTCAACTAGAAAACGGTACTTTTGACACAGATTCGAAAAACTGACTAATAGTGGTATCCTGAGTCGGGAAAGCTAAAATACCACTCCATTTGGTATTCAGAGCTTTCCATGAGGAGTTACACCAAAGTGTATCTCAGAATTGGCAGAATAACTCAATTCCACTAGAAAACGTTTCTTTTGAAGCAAAGCTCAGATTCAAACAACAAACACCTATTACGGGTGTCCTGGATCGGAAAGCTAAAGAACCACTCCATTTTTTGATCTGAGGTTTCCCTGAGGAGTTACCCCAAAGCCTATCTCAGAATTGGCAATAAAACTCAATTCAACCAGAAAATGTTACTTTTGAATCAAAGCTCTGATTCGAACAACAAACCCATATTAGGGGAGTCCTGAGTCGGGAAAACAAAAAAACCACTCCATTTGGTGATCTGAGGTTTCCCTGACAAGTTACACCAAAGTGCATCTCAGAATTGCCGAAAGAACTCAATTCAGCCAGAAAGAGTTACTTTTGAACCAAAGCTCAGATTCGAACAACAAACACCTATTAGGGGTGTCCTGAGTCGGGAAAGCAAAAAAAAACCCCACTTTATTCGGTGATCAGAGCTTTCCATGAGGAGTTAGACCAAAGTGCACCTCAGAATTGCCGAAAGAATTCAATTCACCCAGAAAGTGTTACTTTTGAACCAAAGCTCAGATTCGAACAACGAACATCTATTAGGGGAGTCCTGAGTCGGGGAAGCTAAAAAACCACTCCATTTGGTGATCTGAGGTTTCCCTGAGGAGTAACACCAAAGTGCATCTCAGAATTGGCAGAATAACTCAATTCCACTAGAAAACGTTACTTTTGACGCAGAGCTCAGATTCAAACTACAACCACCTATTCGGGGTGTCCTGAGTCGGGAAAGCTGAAAAACTACTCCATTTGGTCATCTGAGGTTTCCCTGAGGAGTTACACCAAAGTGTATCTAAGAATTTCCGAAAGAACTCAATTCAGCCAGTAAGTGTTACTTTTGAACAAAGCTCAGATTCGAACAACAAACACATATTAGTGGTATCCTGAGTCGGGAAAGCTAAAATACAATTCCATTCGGTGATCAGAGCTATCCATGAGGAGTTATGCCAAAGTGTATCTCAGAATTGGCAGAATAAGTCAATTACACTATTAAAAGTGACTTTTGACCCAGAGCTCAGATTCGAACAACAAACACATATTAGTGGTATCCTGAGTCGGGAAAGCTAAAAAAAACCACTCCATTTGGTGATCAGAACTTTCCTTGAGGAGTTACATCAAAGTGTATCTCAGAATTGGCAGAATAACTCAATTACACTATTAAAAGTGACTTTTGACCCAGAGCTCAGATTCGAACAACAAACACATATTAGTGGTATCCTGAAAGCGAACGCTAAAGAACCACTCCATTCGGTGATCAGAGCTTTCCCTATGGAGTTAGACGAAAGCGTATGTCAGAATTGGCAAAAGAACTCAATTCAACTAGAAAATTTTACTTTTGATCCAAAGCTCAGATTTGAACAACAAACACCTGTTAGGCGTGTCCTGAGTCGGGAAAGCTAAAAAAATCACTCCATTTGGTGATCTGAGGTTTCCCTCAGGAGTTACACCAAAGTGTATTTCAGAATTATCAGAATAACTCAATTCCACAAGAAAACGTTACTTTTTTTAAAGTAATCTTTATTAGTTATACATTTTTTTAAGAGTAAAACATACAAATACAAATACAATTTTAAACATACAACCCCCCCTCCCCTCCCCCCCGCGGTGACAGTCATTCACAGCCCAAATTTTTTCTTTCCTTCCTCATTGTTAGGTCTCTAAGCCACATCTTCTCATTACAAAATTCAGGGGTCTATTACAATACCCATGTTCACTTTTAACTTTCCCCATTTTAAGTCCCTGCGGTTCTCCTTGTCGCCCACATATACCATAAGTTCCATCTAAGGTAATGTTCCGTTTCTCCTTTGTCCCTCAGCCAACCCGTCGTTCTGTCCATTTCTGCACATTCATAGATCTTTTTAATTATAGCCTCTTCCGACGGTATGGTAATGGATTTCCAAAATTGTGCATAAGTTATTCTTGCGGCCACAATTATATGTAGGCTCAAATGCCATATTGAACTGCTCATGTTTTCTGATTTAATGCTTAGTAGAAGGTTCTTGGGATGTAATGCTTAGTTTGGGAAATGGTATACATTGAAAAGTATGGTATGCACTTGGATTTAGATGAAAACTCCATGGTGTTGTAGGAAGGCCTCCCTATCCCCAAGGATAAAATGAAGATCCAGATTTTTGGGAGCAATATGCTGACTCTGTAAACCACTTTCCTTCTCTCAAGTCGCGCAACAGTTCTCAGCAAAGCACCTCAAAGTTACAGGTTGCTTTAAATCACCTTTCAGCCGCTTGTCCGTGGACAGGACCGGCAGCCTATTTCTGTGGAGCATCAATTTCGCTCTTACATATCCCGCGTTTACAAGATTTTCTCCGGAGCTGATCACACTGATCCAACCTGTCAGCTAGCTCCGCCGAGCTCAAGGAGGGATAGCCCGGCGCCTAATACTTGCAGGACAAACTGGTGGAATCCCGGATACGACTTTCCACTGCAAAAAAACCATTCCCCAAAGCCAGAGCACCGGGAAACCTTTCGCAACAGGCAGCAAACAACTAAATACTTTCACTCCTCGGAGCGTTTGCAACTTCACTCCTTCCAATTTCTCGGCCCGGGAGGCTCGCCGGGCTCTGCCTACCCCGGGCCCCCATTGGTCCAGCGGGCCGAAGAACACACACACACACACACACACACACACACACACACACACACACAGACTAAACGTTTTTTTTACTGGTGGGAAATTAAAACTCCCCTTTTCCTCAATGGGAAATCATATTCAGACAAAGAAAATTATTAAAAATATCATTTCCTTTCTGAAGCCTGGCTCTTTCTCTGCACCTATATTGGGAGGGGGTAATAGGGGAAATGCAAGCAGTGAGGCCAGCCTGCCCCTTTCTTGTCTCCCACCCACCCCCTTCCCAACGGGACAAGAAGGTGGAGGGCTGGTCTTGCAAATGGGGATCAGCGCACTCACCACCTCCCCCTCCCCCAGGAGGAGCTCTGCAGCGGGACAGATGAATGGAGGGGGAGATCGCCCCTTCCTCCTCCGAGCCCCCAAACCCCATCTTCCCTGGCTGCATCCCTGCACCCAGGCTCCTTTGGGTTTGGGGGTAATCCGAATGGGTGGAGCGGGGGATCCCCGGGGCGGAGGCCTCCCAGTGCAATGGTCTTCTGCAGCTCTGGAGCGAACCTTCGCCTTCCCCGCCCAGGATTGCAAGGATGGAGGCCTCAGCAGCAGCCACCCCCACCCCCAGCCGGCCAACCCTTGCCCGTACCATGAGCGGCAGGACCCACGCAATTCCTTTCCTCCCAGACGTGCGAGCGCTGGGTGCAAGTGCTGAATGGCCGGCCGGCCCGGAAGGCTGCCGGCAGGGCTTGGCCACCATTCAGTGACACATGTTTCGCTGAATGGCGGCCGAGGGGCACGCTAAACTGCCGGCATGACTTTGAAGTGCCGGCTTGCCTTCCGCGCGGGCTGACGTGGAAGGCAAGCCGGCACTTCAAAGTCATGCCGGCACTTTAGCGTGCCCCTCAGCCGCCATTCAGCGAAACATGTTTCACTGAATGGCGGCCGAGTTCTAAACTGCCGGCATGACTTTGAAGGGCTGGCTTGCCTTCTGCGCGGGCCAACGTGGAAGGCAAGCCAGCACTTCAAAGTCATGCTGGAACTTTAGCATGCCGGCAGGCAGGGCTGGAGCGAGCGAGCAAGCGTGCTCCGTCCCAGTGGGTGCATGAGCGGAGCACTTTTCCAGCGCTCCTGTGCCTGGAGAGCTCTGACTGCATATGAGCCCGGGATCCGCCGCTTGCGCTCCCTTGCTCCACCCCGCCACCCGCCTTCCCTATCTAGGGGCTCCTCCTGCAGAAGTAGCAGAGTCGCATCGAGCACCGCTCTGCCTTCCTCCGCGCTCTTCCCACCCGGACACCCAAAGCCTCCCAGCCCGCCCGGCCCAGGGCAAGTCAGCTGCAGTGCAGCGGGCGGCAATCCCACCACCATCCGCCCGCTCACTCGCCCCGCCTGTCCCTTACTCTGAATTCGGAGAAGAAGCGGCGGCCCCAGGTGGCTCTTTTCGCAGAGGCTTTCCCACGGCTTGTCCGGAAGTGGGGCTGGAAATGCGAGCTCGCTCCCCCGCCCATCCACCTGCTCACTCGCTATGTTACCCCGCCCATGCGAGCAGCAGCGGATGGTCAGGGGAGCGAGTCGAAGAAGGCGCCAAAATTAAGCGGGATCTTTCGGGAATGGCCCAGGACGCAGGAAAAATTATGGGAAGGCGTGCCTGTCCCGCCAAATGCGGGATGTCTGGTCACCTTATACATAGTTCATATTACATCATATTTCCATTTCCAATTTCAGCCATGTTATTTCCTTTCTATGTTTTCCATCTTAAGTTTAATTTCTTCTTAATACATAAACAATATCATTATTTGCCCCTCCAAGTTAATCAAATTTATCATTTCATTTGCAACTGTTATTCTATTTTACTATAGATAGCATATATCCTCAAATTTAATTTTTATGCAATAAACATTTTAGTTAGATATCCACAATTAATAGTGTTAATCTAATTCGCTGATATCATAATTAGCTACATACCATTAATAATAACACATTTCATTTTATTCTACTAGTAAATCCTTTTCTTTCCTTTTGTCCTTTCCTAACCATTTTCTCTTGGTCTCTCAGAAATTTCACTTCTTTTATGTTCTCTACTTTTCAGCCATTCATCTATTTTTTCTTTTTCTTGTTTTTGTAATTTCTATATTTTTTCTTCCCGATCCTTTTTCTCCCTTAATTTTATTGTTCTGGTAATTTTGCCAGGTTTTCTTCCAATCTTTCCCCACTATCCCCACCTTTACTGTTTAGTTTTTCCTTTTGGGGGGCCCATTCCCCCTTGTCTACTTTTTGTGTGCCACTGTAAATCCCAGTGAAATCATCTAAATATTTTTCTTTTTCAATCCCTCTTTCTTCCACAATGTCTTCTTGTTCTTCATTTGAGCTCTTTTCTATCGCCTTTTCTCTTTCTCCCTGATTTAAGTGCTCCTTCTGAATTTCTACTTTTCTTTACCATTTAACGTTTCACATGCATGTTTTTTTAATATATCAAGTAGTTCATCATACATCCAAAGTTCCATAGTGCCTCCTTGGCTAATTTAACATTTTTTAAAAAATAAATACTGCTATATGACATATATTTAAACTTAAAGTTCATGGGATTTCCCCCCTTTTTGTTTCCAAATTCTTAAGTCCAATTCCAATTTTAGTCCAATTTTTCCCTTCCAGAACAATAGTAAATCAAATCCAAAACACTGTTGCAAAAACAATACTACTTAATGGTTCCCATTGCTTCAAAGTATCTTCAAAGTATCTTTTGCTATAGTTAAGATCAAATTCTGCAGCTGTACCTTTCTCTTTTATTCCTCTGCTAGGTCTTGTAGTATTCTCTTCTCACCAGTAGATGGCTCCCTCTCCATAGCACACTCTGGTCAGTTGGCTGTTGAAAGCTGTCAAAATCCACTTTTAATCCTCAAAAAATAGAAAAAAGGAAGAAAAAGAAAGAAAGGAATCCCTCCCCCCGAGTTCTTTAATTATTTTTAATGTCTCCAATTTTAGGAACAAAAATCTTCTAGGGCTTTTCCGTTTTAATCTCTGCTTTGTCCTTCTTCCTCCATTAAGATCTCCATTAAAATAGTTGCTAATTCCGCTCCGGGTCTCTTTTTAGATCCAAATTTAAAATTTAATTATCTTTGGATTGGTCACTCTCTCACCCAAATCCAACACTCTATTCCAACACCCCTCACTCAAACAGCTTGGTCCAGTTGCCCTGACTTTGAAGTGGTCATTTGAATATGGCTGCCACCCCCGCTATCAGTTTTGGAGAGCTTTATATTCGACCTGCCAAGGAACTGCCGGTTCCTCTTGGTCATTCAAGATGTCTCTCCTTCTTCTCATTCCTCCAGAACGGTTCTGATCTGAGGATCCCCTGGCAGTGGTTTGTCTGGCTGGGTTTTCGCAGAGCTAATTGGAGCTCCGCTATTCCCCAACCAGTCTTGTAGGGATGCTTCCAGCTTCTCCTATCCATAACTTTCTTGAATCATTTCTCATCACCTGACTTAAGGAAGTGTATGTATAATATAAAGTCTGCTATTTATTGTAGCAAAAGTAAAAAAAAAAGTTTGAGTCATGTAGATTAAAACCAGAAAATTGGCAAGCATAGGGAAAAATGCCTTGCCTCAACCTGCGGAGTATAATATTTTAATTCTATTTTGTAATTCTGCATAAATCTTCACAAATAAGTTCTGTAGTAAAGAGATCCTTGCCATGAAATTGCATCTTTCAGCCCCAACTTTTTTCCTTAGATGCACCGTTCCCCCTACTGTTTTACAAGACAGTTAAAACAATCCTTTTATAATATGGAAATGGTGCCAAGTGAGCATCGTGTCAAAAAAGCAGCATGGCTATTCGTGCCTCACAAAAAATTTGCAATATTCAGAACTGGAAATAATTATTTATGTTTGCTATGAATTGCCAAGAGTGCTACAAATTTACTCTACTATAAAGCACAACATGTATTTGTAGTACTTTTAGTAGGAGAAAACAAAAGTATGTCCTATAGAAATAACGGTTTGAGCAAAATTAATAATCCCCATTGGAACAGCTTAATAGTGACATTTGAATGCAAAGCAAAGCAAAGCAAAGCAAAGCAAAGCAAAGCAAAGCAAAGCAAAGCAAAGCAAAGCAAAGCAAAGCAAAGCAAAGCAAAGCAAAGCAAAGCAAAGCAAAGCAAAGCAAAGCAAAGCAAAGCAAAGCTTTCTCTTCCCAGCAGCTGGCACCTGTGTATTTTTCTTTGGGCTTAAAAATAAATATTTAGTGAAGATGAGCCAAGCATAGGAGTGTTTTGTTTAACAGGGCAGGTGTCATCTCATAGGTTTCCTAAAACAGAACCCTTGACTCAAAGAGGACTGCCTTCTGCAATCCCTGGCACTTATCCAGAAAACATACAATTTTTTGATGCTTCATATTAAGGCCTTATACAACTTTCAGTTCAATGCTGTATTTGCTGGCAGCCTGCAGGCATACTGGCATCCCTGACCCCATCAGTTCACAGTATACATGTATGTGTCAATTAGCATATTAATTATTCCTGTGATTTCAGATATAGTCCTGGGAAAATGAAAGGGAGCAAAGCAGACAGCGAAAGCAGCAATTCTAAAAAAAAGAAAAGAAAAGAAATAGTGTTGGTGGCTCCAAACCAAAGGTGAAGTGCACAGTATTTTTCAAAATAGGCCAGGTGTTAAATCACATGGATTGTTACGGCCATATGTAAATGTCGCAGTGGGACATGGTGATGGTGGTGATGGCAGTGATGGACGGAGAGGCTGCTGACTGGTTGGCTGATCTATATTGGGATCATGCTGTGGAACTCACAGACATTGGTCAGTTCCTGATGGCACTGTGGGAGAGGTTTGAAGATACTACCAGGATCCAGCAGGCAGAAGCAGAATTACGGGCTACAAGACAACAAGGGAAGCCAGTAGCTGAATACATCAGAGAGTTCCGGCGTCTGGCCAGTAAAGTGAGGATGTGGCCAGAGAGGTTGGTGGTGCATTACTTTAAGGTCAGTCTTGACCAAATTTAAAATAAGGGCGACTAGTGAGAAAAGCGGCAGGTATAAGTTTTGCCAATTGAAGGATTTTTTTTCTCGTTTCCCTTTTTATCCCCAGATTGTGGATTGGCTTTCTGTGCTTTTCTTTTTCTTTCTGATACTCTTAATTCTGGACCTTGTGGGGACATTGAATTTAAACTTAAAGTGCTTTGAAGATCTGCTTTTTCTTTTTTAGCTCGCTCTTTAGTAAGTTTTGTTATTTTTTTCTTTTTAAAAAAAAAGTTTAAATGGAAGTATCGAGTTGATACAAGCTAACAAGCTAACACAAGCTAACACTGCCATCTAGTGGACTTGAGATATTGTTACCAAAAACTTCCCCTGTAAACCATTTGGCTAGACTGAAAAAAGCAGGCTTTATTTATACAGCTGGAGCTTTTTACTATCTGGAATCCTACCTTAGACTAAATAACAAAGCAGCAAAGGAAGCTAAGAATGACCTTGGAAAGACTTTTATCTTAGGAGGAAAAGAAGACTGAATTTATTTGTTCTAGCTTGGTGGCAGTTTTTATATTATTTTTATATTATCTTGCTGGGGAGATACTGACTTTTTTTTATTCCTTTTGACTTTTTGACTCCCCCACCCTTCCTCTTTTTTTGTGGCTTGAAGTATCTTTGTTTTTAATTTTTTTTTACCCTATGTTTTCTTTTTGCACTTTTCCTTTTGAAGATATTGGGACATCAATGGATGGCTCGCCTTAAATTTTGAGCAAATTGGACTGAAGAGTTTTTTGTTTCTTTCTCTCTTTCTTTCTTTTCCCTCTCCCTCTTTCTTCTCTTTTTTACTTCTTTACCTTTCTTTTTAAGTGAGATTTTCATTCTTCCCTCCCCCCTCTTTTTTTCGCCCTTTTTTCATTTTATTTATAACCTCTCATCTTCAAAAAACTGTTGAACATGAGTAGAAAAGTAACTCCTGTTGGTTCTACAATGACAACCCCTGCCTCTTCACCTGCAGGAAGTCAGAGGTCAATACAATCAATGCTTCAGCAAGAAAAAGAGAAAGAGAAAGGAGTAAACTTTGAGGCAATCATGCAGGCGATACAGAAATTGCAAGCAGGGGTTGATAGCAAGGATGATAAGTTAGACACCATTGTAAAGAAGTCTGAGAGTATAGAAAAAAGAATGTAGACAATAGAACAACAAAATCAAAGCATAGTACAAAAAGTTGACAAAATGGAAGAAAAAATGGAAAATATGCACAACTGGATGATGAAATATCAAGACAGGATTCAAAAAATTGAAGGGAAAATTCAAGAAGGAGAGAAAGCTGAGAAGTTAGACAGTAGACTGAGCAACATGGAAAGGGAGAGCAGTGGAATATTAAGATAGGAGATGGATAGGTCTGAAATCTTCTTAAGATTTCAAAACATAGAAGAAAAAGGAGAGAACCTAGCACAGATAATATCCGAGATTTGATAAACGTATTAGAGATACCCCAAGAGAAGATGATGGATGGCATAGACGAAAAGTTCCGAGTACATACAAGATATGCAATGAGAAATGCTCTCCCAACGGAAGTTCATGTAAGATTTACCAAGAAAACAATCAAATTACAAATTCTACAGAAATTGAGAGATAGAAAATTAGAATATAAAGGCAAGGAGATTGTAGTCCTCAAACAAATTCTGAGAGAGATGTGAGAGAGGAGAAGAGAATACCAATTTTTGACTAAAGTTCTGATTAAAAAAGGTGTTAATTATAGATGGCTCATACCGGAAGGTCTATTCTGTACATGGCAAGGACAAAGACACAGGATAGATACAATTGATAAGGCAGAAGCTTTCTATGCAGAATATTTCAGAGAAACTGCTGAGAAAACTTGAAAAGACGATTCAGTGGCACAACTACTTCGTTTCCATCTCTTTTACCTCCCTCTCATTCTCTCCCTCCAGCTCTCTTTCATTTCTCCCCCCTCTCCTTCTCCCCCTTCTCATTTGTTTCTCTCTCTCTCTTTTCTCTCTCTCATTCCCTCCATCATTTTCTTATTTCTCTCTCTCTTTCTCTCTCTCTTGCACCAACACCCGAGTCCATTGTTTGCTTGTATCACAACCTGCTTGCTGCTCATTGCCTCAAGGAAATATTCCATTTTTATTTGATCCAGAACTGTTTGATCTTCTTGCAGTATATTGTATGTTAATAACAGTTCCCATTTTTTTTAAAAAAACCTGAGGGATATTCTTTCTATGTTCTTCGATGTCTGTTTTTAATAAATACAAAGTTATTTGATGTCTGTTTTCAATAAATATACAGTTCTTCGATGTCTGTTTTTAATAAATAAACACCATACCGGATGTGATATGGGAATACTGCTTAACTTATTTATTTATTTTTCAGTTTTGTGCTCCATGATTCTTCTAGGATGCAAAAAAAAATCATTTTCATTATTCTGCTCTTTGTTGCCATTGAAATGTCCTTATCTTTCATGATTTTATATTACGTTTAGTATTATCTTCCTCCCTAGAATAGCTTCTTCATTTTGTATCACACTATCCACCTTCATTTATTCTTGAACCCAGGAAAAGAAAAGTATTGTATTACTGTTACTGTAATAACAGTAGATAACGCTTGCATCAAAACTTAACAGCTAACAAAAGCAGGGTGATAGGATTTAAAACCAGAAGCCTCTCACCCAAAAAATCCAACACAGGACATAGCATTGAGCCACAATAGAGATTACTGAACACTCTTTTATAATAGCAAAAGACAGAAAAGCCCCCACATTGATAATCCCAAGAATAGGAATTAAACTTCAAAGTCATAAAACCCTATAAGAATCTATCCACTCACCCAGTTTGTGATTCAGCTGCCTCAGAACTGAACTTCTGTTAAGAGAAGGGAGAGAGTGAGTGGGAAGTGATTGAAAGAAAAGGGAAGTGAGAGGTTCACTCCTGGGCAGCTAGCTAAAAATCACCGAGCAGAGCACTATTCTGGAAAAGAGGTCCCTGTGCTCTGATTAATTTCAATGGACAGAGACTCACAGGCCATTTGCCTGAAAACCATAAGGCAGGTTGAAAGGTCAGAAACGATTTAAATTGTTTAAAGTTAGCTCAGCAAGAAGAAGCTAAGATCAATGTAGAGATGTTATTAATTTCTTTATTTCTTTTTTCTCAATAGATTTTAGACTGGGTTTGTTAAAAATCCATACCGTGTACGGGTTCTGGGAAGTCAGGGGGGGAAGGAGGAGGGGGTTGGGGGGAGGGTGGAGGGAGGGAGGGGTATACATTAGGCTAGACAAGAATTTGGTGGTAAACTAGAACTATTTTGACACACAAAAAAATTGTACTCCGATGTCTCACTGATTGAGGAATGATGAAATGTTTGTTTTAAAAGAAAATAAAACTTTTGAATTTCAAAGCAGATGGATTAGAGTGGCCGTCTCTCAGGCCTACGGGGCTCGGGGACTCCAAGTCCCAGAGGGCATCACAGCGCACTCTACCAGAAGTGCGGCCACCTCAGCAGCCTGGTCTACCCAGGCACCCATAGAGGAGATCTGCTGAGCAGCCGCCTGGGCTTCTCCACCCTTTATTAAGCATTACAGGCTAGACCCCTACACCTCAGCGGAGGCTGCCTTCAGCAGGAAGGTATTGCAGGGAGTCCTGGACTCTCCAGGGGGCTCAGGCCCATCTTATCCTTATCAAAAGGATAAGGCCCATCTTATCCCTCCCAGGACATCTAGCTTTGGTATGTCCCATTGGTTACTCCTCCCACACCTTCTCTTCGGAAACTGGCAGTTGGACTTACCTGAACTGCATGTTTAGAAGAAAGATGTGGGAGGAGTCACTTCTCCCCCGTGCAGGGCGCCCAGCGCCTAGGGGGCCTGAGTGAGTCCAGGGTCAGCTATAGCAGTTAGGAAGGATATGTGTTGGCTGTTCTTGTTTGTCCTTCCTTTCAGGTGTTCTGCTACGATCCATCGATTAATCTGGGGAAGTCAGAGGAGGACCGTAGGTGTGGCCTCGAAAGATTACCTCAGTCTCCTAGGCAAGAGGGCTGGGTTAATACCCATTGGTTACTCCTCCCACACCTTTCTTCTAAACATGCAGTTCAGGTAAGTCCAACTGCCATTCTCCAAACTAATCAAAATTTCCACTATCGGTTCTCCAGAATTGGGTGTCCAGTTGATGTCAGGAATCCCTGCTGCATGGCAGGGCCCTTGTGGCATGTCAAACCCCAAACTGTATCATGAATGTAGATGATAGTAGATTGGTTTCATACACTTGAGTCAGCGCTACCAGTTCCGTGGCTTGAGTGCTACATGACAGCAATAGCGGGGAAGCCCAAATAATCTCATGGAGGGAGATGAATACTGCAACAGTGACTCAGATGACCTGTCAGTAAAGACATCCAGGTTCAGATTCTGCAGGGGCATTTCTGTCAGGTCAGGTCATGGCAGCTCAGTCTCCTGGACTAGGTGCAGGCAGTCATCCAGGATAGAGTCTGAATATTTGGTCAGCAATAGGGTTGCTGGGTTCAGTGTGGAGTATCGTTCAAAGATGATGTGGTCGGTGGTGAAAAGCTCAGCTTGCACAGTGCTAGCCACTGCTGGGTAAAGGCTTGGGTTTGGGATTTTAAAATGATTGCAAATATGCCATGTGGCACCCTTAGCATAAGAGGAATAACTTCTTTTTTGAATAACTTCCAAAACCAGAAAAAAAAACCTCCAAAACCAGAAAAACTAAATTACCCATAATAATAAAGAAGCTCCAACTCCCCAACCCCCCCAAAAAGCCTCTTAGGCAAAAAAACCCAGAACTGGCTAGCAAACTTTAAAAGCTGCTACAAAAATATATGCCACCATATAAAGACTAAATGCACCAATTATCACATCAAACAAGAGTAAAGCCACCTGCGCATGAAATCCACCCATGCTTTCTATTATTTTGTAAACAACAAACTTAATGGGGAGGGAATGGGGATTTTGCAGTATTCTTCCCCTAGAGTGGGGTAGGAATGGAGATTTTGCAATCTCCTTCCCCTGCTATGCCCACCAAGCCACGCCCACCATACTGGTAGTGAACAAATTTGAATTTCACTACTGCTTGAGATCCATCCCACCCCTAAAAAGACCTAACAGTAAACACTGTAATGATAAAACCAACCTCTTTAACACATTCTTCAATTCAGTCTTTGTAAACAGCAATGGCTCATGGCCCACATTTCCTAGTCGTACCACAACAAATTACAACGATCATATCAGTTTTACAGAAGATAATGTTGAAAAGGCACTATGCAGCCTAAAACCATCTCTATCGATTGGACCTGATGGACTATGTGCCTACTTCTTAAAAAAAGCCAGAACCTCTAAGCATAATCTTTGAAAAATCTTTCAGGACTAGCTCCTTACCCAACCTATGGTCACTAGCCATGGTCATCCCTATGTTCAAAAAAGGAGACCTCACTCAGCCTAGTTGAAAATTATAGACCAATCTCTTTATGTTGTGTCACCTGCAAAGTCATGGAATCAATCATAAACCAATCCATTACCTTCCACTTAGAGACAAACAAACAACCTGCTCTCTAACAAACAATTTGGTTTCAGAAAAAAATGTCCTGTAATCTGCAACTCCTACATTGCAAAAACATATGGATTACACAACACAACCAGGGAAAAGCAATAGACTTTTACATAAACTTCTTTAAAGCCTTTGATTCAATGGTTCACAACAAACTACTTCTAAAATTAAAATCTTATGGCATTTCTGGACGCCTGCACAATTGGATAGCAGCATTCCTGTCTAACAGGCAACATGTGGTCAAAATAGGGAGTGCCCTATCAAATTATGTACCTGTTAACAGTAGTGCCCCCCCCAAGGCAGCATTTTAGGACCAACACTCTATACTTTACATAAATGACCTTTGTAATCATATTATAAGCAACTGTGTTCTCTTCACTGATGGTGTAAAACTATTCAACACCACTGTCAATGCTTCTACCATTCAAAAAGACCTTCACTATGTGTCAGAATGGTCAAACAATTGACAACTTCAAATCTTACCAACAAATGGTCTGTCTTATACATTGGCAAAAAATATATATCAGAAAACAAAATACAAACTGGGTGGATATGACCTTGTAGACGACCCCGACTCTGTCAAGAACCTTGGAGTACTCATCTCAAATTATCTAAGTGCCAAAGCTCACTGTAACAGCATTGCCAAAAAGGCATTAAGAGTTGTTAACCTAATCCTGCATAGCTTGTTCTCCGGTAATACTGAACTGCAAACTACGGCATACAAAGAATTGCTAGACCAATTCTTTAATACAGCTCATCTGTCTGGAACCTGCACTGCATATAGGACATTAATACAATTGAGCAAGTCTAGAGATATGTCACGAGCAGAGTCTTCCAAACCTCTGCTTCCAGCAGAATACCTTATGCCACCAGGCTTGAAATTTTGGGCCTAGACAACTTAGAACTATGCCACCTGCAGTCTGACCTAACTGTAATACATAAAATTATCTGCTACAATGTCCTGCCTGTCAATGACTACTTCAACTTCAACCATAACAATAAACGAGCACATAATAGATACAAACTTATGGTAAATCACTCCAAACTTGATTGCAGAAAATGCAACTTCAGCAACAGAGTAGTCAGTGCCTGGAATGCACTACCTGACTGTGGTTTCTTCCCCAAATACCCACAACTTTAACCTTAGACTGTCTACTGTTGACTCATCCCATTCCTAAAAGGTCTGTAAGTGGCAGGCATAACTGCACCAAACTGCCTACTGTCCCCATTTCCTAATGTCCCCATTTATTTGTATTCATTTCATGTATTCATAATCATGTTTATACTTATAACTATTATCTTATACATGCTTGACAAATAATAAAAAAATGTTTAAGAAAGGCTGGCCGAGGACTATATCCTTTCACTGTTTCACAATCTCTATGGTTGTGGCCATAGCTCACAGGCATGGGGCAGTTCCTCCAGCTGCTGGGTCCAGCTGAATAGAGTAGTAGGCTACTGGCCAAGGTATGAGCGCAAGTTCTTGGGCTAACACCCCTGACCCCACTCCCGGCTTTTTGTGGATGAATACTACAAAAGGTTTTGAGTAATTGGATAGACCTAACACTGGGGCTGAAGTTAGGATGTGTTTTATTTTCTCAAAACCTTGGTTTAGGCACTTTGTCCACTCTACAGAGTCTGCCATTTCTTTTGTTATTAATTGGACAAAGGGTTTGGCTAGTTCCACAAATGATGGAATTCATCATTTGGGGAACTAGGCGGCAGAACCTTAGAACCCCCAAAAGAGCCCTGACTTGTCACTTAGTCCTAGGGGACCTATTAAGTCCCCTGCTTAATATGGTCTTAACCCGTTCTGAGGCTAGCTTATGAGAGATAGCCCAGAGAGATAAATAGCCTAGGTAATTCACTTTTTGCAGGTATTGGAGCTTTGTAGATGAAACCTTATGCCCCTTCTCTGCTAGGCAGCAAAGCAAGTGAAATATCGGCTTGATATCCCTTTCAGTTTCTGATGCTAGTACCATAACAAATCATCAACATATTGAACAAGGGTGGAATTTTGTGGCAGGTGCATAGATGACAAGTCTGTCCTCAGAATTTGTGAAAAAAGGGTGAGGGATTTGGTATACCTCTGGGGAAGGCGAGTCCAAGTGTATTGTGGGTCTTCCCATATAAAAGCAAACAGATATCAAGAGGCTGGATCAACCAGTATGCTGAAGAAAGTTGCTAAGAGGTCAATTGTGGTAAATACGGTTGCTGTAGCTGGTATTCCAGTAATTATGGTGGCAGGGTTTGACACCATTGTGGCCCTGGGTATTACATATGAGTTCACAAGCCTGAGGTCATACACAAAGCAAAAGATAGGTTTTCCCTCAAACTGAATTTTTTTTCAGCAAGGTAGGGGCCCTAACATAGTGTTTAGTGACCCATTCATTTTGGGATGAGAGTAGATGCTTCCAAGCAACTAAGTATTGGGTTTCCCCCTTGTGGATCCTAGAGTCAAGAATTCCCTTGATTTGAAAGTGTTGTTTACCTTCTATTGTGATAGGAACAGGTGGTGTAGGTGCAGATGGTCTGAGGGATGAGATTACCTCTTGTTTGAGTAAACTAATGTGAAATACTGGGTGGACTTGCCTGAGTGTCTTTGGAAGGAGTAGTTCTACTGTTACTGGATTGATGACCCTATTGAAAGGAAATGGTCCAATAAACTTTGGCCCTAATTTCTTTGATGGCTGTAATGATTTCAGGAATTTTGTAGATAAGTATACTCTATCTCCAACATGGAAAGGTTTGGGTTCCATTCTTTTCTTTTCTTTTTTCTTTTATAATAAATGTTTTTTAATTTTAGTTTAAAACAGGTACACATCTTTCTTTACATCTGTAAAAAATATATCAATCAATTACAGATAAGTTTTGGTACATCTCCTCCACAGTCAACCAACATAACTCATATTAACTAAGGCATTATTATATATCCATTTTCATTTAACTGTAATTATTATTTAGCAATATTGATGAAAGTAATAATCTTGAACAATCCCTGCCCACACCGGTGGGAGAGGAAAAAAGAAAAAAAAAAGAAAAAAAAAGGACAGATAAAAAATAAAAATTAAAATAAAAAATAAAAAATAAAAATAATACAAAAAAAGACAAAAACGACAAGAGACAAGGCAGGAAAATGAAACAAAACGCAGGTGTCTATCATGAGAAAAAAAAGAAGTATATCAACTGGTTACAACATGCTTTGGTGCTTCTCTTCCATTAACTCATATTAATTCAAATATCTTAACTCGAATATTTACCATATCAACATCATTATACCTCCAGTTTTAATTACCTATGGTTATTTAAACATCCTTCATCCTTAGCTATGCATTACATAATTAATCCATAACACATGCTGACAATTCCTTTATTTATTTATAAAATCCTCTATTATCATCAAATCCTCATATCCTATTTTAGCTGGACATCCATAATATTTAATTATATCATATATCATAACATTTTCCCAGTATTGATTAACATTTGATTGTATGTATTTTATTTAGTTTTTAATAGTGATAATTATTGTAGTTAATACTCTTTATGTATAATCTTCCAATTGTTAGTTATGATATCAACTCCACATTATATACATTACTATCAATATTTCTTGGTCCCGTATTTATTTTGTATATAGTCAATCCATTTTTTCCAGTCTCGTTTATATCTCTCATTTGAGTGGCAAAGCAGAAACAGCTTCCTCGAGACATCGTTATATACTTCACTACAAGAGAGCTCAGAAACACGATACTAGAAGAGTCTTATAACACTAAGCTCCAAATTGGCGGTCAAGACCTGATTGTTTTGAAAGAGATACCACCTCAAATGTTAAGAGCTAGGAGAGACTACGCTTTTTTAGTCGAAGAACTCAGAAACCGTCA
The DNA here is from genome assembly GCF_051295495.1 of Thamnophis sirtalis. Taxonomy (NCBI): domain Eukaryota; kingdom Metazoa; phylum Chordata; class Lepidosauria; order Squamata; family Natricidae; genus Thamnophis; species Thamnophis sirtalis. Next base: position 61,030,139 of record NW_028261388.1, read on the forward strand.
GATACAGTATAGATGGGACGCACCATTTGGTATTATCCTTACATTTGATAGGCAAAGATATCACCTCAACTCTGTATGGAAAGCCCAAGATTTTTACCATAATATTTTGAAGGCTGGACATCCTGCATCATCTGGATCTGGAGAAAGACCACAAGAAGGACAGGACAGACAGCAAACTACACAACTATCAGATAAGATGGAGCATCTCTCTCTCCTAGAAGCGCAAGGTGTTATGGAACGAAGACCTAGCCGTATGATTACTAGACGAATGGAGAAACAAGCTAAAAGGCAACAACTTCAACAATCACTGGCCATCGATCAAGGAGCTACAGCAACAAGTCTGGAAGCAGTGGGAGGAGCTAGGCCTAAGATTAAACAGGCCATGCAGGAAGCTCTAAAAAAGCTTCAGCCAACCAAAGATGACAACTAAGATCTTAACATGGAATGTCAATGGATTGAATTCTCCACAGAAGAGAAAGAAAATATTTCACTATCTTAAACAGTTTAAGAATGACATAATTTGTTTGCAAGAAACTCATATCAAATCAACTGATCAAAAATATCTGATTAACTCAAAACTTGGTCAACATTTTGTAGCTTCTGCTATGGAAAAGAAAAATGGTATAGTTGTATACTTAAGAAAAGACATGAAAACTGAATTAATTGAAGCAGATCCCTTCGGAAGATATAGCGCGTTAGATCTAATCCTAGAAGGGAAAAAGACATTACTTTTGGGAATTTATGCTCCTAATCAACAGCAAGACAGATTCTATAGAAATCTTCATGCCAAATTAGTACAGTGGGACTATAGGTCCTGTATACTATTGGGTGATTGGAATGGTGTGATAGACACTAAAAGAGATAAGAAGACTTCTCGCCCAAATACTAAGATGCGAGCAAAGCTACCCAAACCTTTTTTTGACATGATGGACGACTTTGAATTGAGAGATATTTGGCGAGAAAGAAACACAGAGGAATATGATTTCACTTTCTTTTCTGATAGACATCAATCCATCTGCTGATGGTGGCTGGAGAGACCCTAGCTCCCCGGGAGGAAGGTTGGTAGGACACGAAGAGGGCCTCTGAATGCCTAAAGGGGGCCGTGCGCTTCAGGTATATGTGCAAGGCTCTTCTGACATCCAGCTTGTGCCAGGATCTCTCCCTCTCCCCGGAGGGAATGGGACAGAAATCTGGCAGAACTATCTCTAGAGCCCTGTGAAATGGGGAGTTGACCTTGGGCATGAACGCGGGGTCGAGTCTGAGGATGACCCGGTTATCTAAAAAGGTGCAGAGATCCGCCCTGCTGGAAAGAGCGTTGATCTCAGACACTCTCCTGGCCAAAGTGATGGCAACCAGGAAAATGACCTTAAGGGTCAGAAGCTGAAGGGAAACCTCCCTCAAAGGTTCAAACGGTGCTTCCGTCAGGGCCTGGAGAACCCTGGGAAGGTCCCAAGTGGGGAATCGATGGACCACTGAGGGTTTCAGATTCGCCGCCCCCTTGAAGAAGCGCTTTAGTACTGGATGCTGGGACAAGGGGGGAGTGTTCACCCCCCCCAAAACCGTAGAGAGGGTGGAGACCTGTCGTCTCAGGGTACTGGTGGGCAGACCCTTCTCGTGACCCTCCTGGAGGAAGTCCAGGACCTGTGGAACAGAGACCGAACCTAGGCGGAGACCCTTAGCTCGGCACCAGTCTGCAAAGGCCACCCAGGAAGCATTGTAGATGCAGGTGGTGGACTGCCTCCTGGATGCCTCTACTGTCCTGATGACACTCTCAGAAAATTGGGCCTCCCTTAGTTGTTCCCGCTCAATCGCCAGACGGTCAGATGAAGCCACTCCGGATCCGGATGCTCCAGTGACCCCTGGTGCAGGGACACCTCCCCCGCTGGGATCCTCCAGTGAGGGGGCTGTCGACAGATCCACGAGGTCTGCCAGCCAGGGGCGGCGAGGTCAAAAGGGAGCCACCATTATTACCTCCGCTCCCTCCATCACCACCCTCCTCAGGACCGCAGGAATGAGGTGAAGGGGAGGAAAGGCATAGAGAAGACCTGGTGGCCATCTGCACCGAAGGGCATCCGTGTCCATGGCTCCCTTGGATGGGAACCTCGATATGAATTCTGGCAGCTGGGCGTTCTGTGGGGTCGTGAAGAGATCCACCGTTGGATGTACAAACCTCTCGCAGATCTGTTGGAAGATTGAGGGATGGAGTTGCCACTCCCCGTTGTCGATTGTCTCCCTGCTGAGCCAGTCTGCTTGTTGGTTTTCTGCTCCGGAGTTGTGCTCTGATGGATTGTAGGTGTCTCTCTGCCCAATTCCCCAGTCGCAGGGCCTCGTCGCGAAGGGCCTTGGAGTGGGTGCCACCCTGTCTGTTTACATGGGCCTTGGCCGCTACGTTGTCCATCAGGACTAGGATGTGATGTCCGGTCACCGTGTTCCTGAAGTGGAGGAGGGCCAGATGGATGGCCCTGAGCTCCAGCCAGTTGATGTTGTTGCGCAAATCTGCTGGAGTCCAGCGGCCCTGGGCAATCTGGTTCTCCAGGTTTGCCCCCCAGCCGAAGAGACTTGTGTCTGTGGTGAGAAACCTTCTTGCTGATTCTCTGAAGAGGCATCCCCTGTTCAAGGCTGGGGACAGCCACCAACGAAAGGATAGCAGCACCTGGGGTGACACCCAAATCCTGAAGTTGGTGTCGCTCGTCCTGGCTCTCTGGTGTGGAAGTAGGAACCACTGGAGCTCCCTGGCATGTAGTCGAGCCCACAGCACGATCCCTATGCACGAGATGAAATAGTCATAAAAAGTCATTTTCATCTTCAATCACTCATCTGTTGTGGAGGCTGGTGATACTGACTTTCCTTGTAGCTAGATGATAAAATTCATAAAACAATAGATAAAGCTATACAAATTATTGCAGCATGTCAAGGTTCCGACTGATAAACCCAACTGATCAAGCACAATCGAGATGACCCAATTGTTTTGGGCAAAACTTTATTCAGTATATCATTTCAGCACAGATTAAGGCAAAACCAGTTCTTACTATTTCTCCTGCAATAATCCTGTATAATTAAAGCAGGGATGCCAAACTCAATTTCACTGAGGGCTGCATCAGCACTATGGTTGCCCTCAAAGGGTCAGTAGTGGGTCACCATAACTAGGTGGACATGGGTGGGTGTGGCCATGTGGGAATGGCTGGCTTGATGCTGCTCACTGGGCACAGCTGACTTGGGATGTTTGGGTCATGATGGAACAAGTCACACTGGCTAACTCGACATGGGGACAATTTGGTGCCCACAAGTTCTTCACCTCCCCAAATTGCTGGCAGCCAAGCATGTGCACATGCACACACATACACATACACCATAGTACAAGTTTGGGAACTTTTATCCACAGAGGAAGGAGAGGACCTTCTCCCCAGGTCCAGGCATGATTGGCAGTTTATAAGATCAGATGTGGATAAGAGTCTCCAAGTTTGTAATGGTGTATGTGTGTGTGTGTGTTTGTGTGTGTGCATGTGCACAGCATGCCAAAGGAGACATTATTCTCCCAATTCCAGTCATTAATTGTGTTTCCCTGTCTGGTGCCCCCTTCAGCAAAGTAGGAGGTGGAGGACAATGTTGCTGCATGTTTAAGAGCAGAGGAGAAAGATTGCATAAAGCAGTTTCCTCTGGAGAGCAAGAGATGGAGGCAGGGGAGCAGTGCTCCCAGGTCCAGTATGAGGGACACCAATTCTTCTCAAAAGGGAATCGCGGTTTCCAATCATGTATGGTAACAATGCTGGCTTCTTGGGGCAGCCTTCTCTCATGCAGCTCCACCACCACTCCCTCCTCCTCTCCAGAGATCTGCACTTCCACATGCAACAGTGTCATCCTCCAGCTCCTGTGGGGGCCAGGCAAGGATAGAAGGGGGGATCCGGAGGTCTCCAGCAGAGGAAGGCAAGACTAGGGTGAGCGCCAAAATCTAGTCCACCAGAGGAGCCTTGCTGTCCTTCTCAGGCCACGTGGAGGATGGCGGCACAGGCTGCCTGGGGCACTGGGCAGCAGAGGACAAGCTCCCAGCCTGGCCCTCAAGCTTTATGGCACCAGGACCCAACCCAGAAAAACCCTGCTTCCCTGAGGGGGCACCTGGCTATGCTTACCTCCTCCTTGAGGCTGCTGCTGCTGTGCTCACTCTCCTGGGCCAGGTTGCTCATGGTGAGTGTTGGAGGGCAAAGTGTATGTAACCAAAGCTTCCTCAATGATAGGATGAGAGACCACCAGGAGAGGCCAAGAGGAGGTGGCAAGGAGATGGTGAAAGGGCAGCAGGGCTGCTGGTAGCCAAGTGCTAAGGCAGGACTTCCCTCCGACCCTCCATCTCTCTCACTCCAACCCCCCACATTTCCTTCCTTCCCTTCTTTCCTTCCTTCTTTCCTCTCTCCCTCCTTGTCATTCCCATCTCCTTCCTCCTTCCCTCCATCCTGTTTACCTCCCTCCTTCTCATTTCCTTCCTTCCTTCCATCTGTCCATCTGTCCATCCATCCATCCAGATTTGTTGCAGAAATCACATCCAGAAAGCACACACAGATAACTGATTCAGCAAGATTCATTAACTTCTCTTTATATACAATATAACACATGAAGTAAATATATACAATACCAACAGCAGAGGAGAGGACAGTTTTCAATTCAGAGAGCAGACCAATTTAGTTTTCAGCACTAGTTTTAATTTCAATTCTCAGCATAGTACTCAGAGCTTCAGGCTCCAATCTGTTTCAGCTCCCATTGGCTAATGTGTTGCTGTGCTTATTCATTGGCTGATCTTGTTACCATGTCTCTGCCAGTCATGAATTCTCTGACACTCCTCCTTCATGACAGCAGGGGAGCAGAGCCGCAGCCGGTGCAGCTGGAGTGTGTTTGCAGTAGTGCCTCCCGGTTTTATTTTATTTTATCAATTTTTAATACTCCTACTGGATTCTTTTTTATTTAATTAACATTTTTTGGTGGAGATAACAGCATAGAACATAATAACATAATACATAGAACATAATAATTCAGAACAGAAAATTGCTGTTCGATGGGCTTTGATGACCTGGCATCACTTTCTAGAGGGCGCAAAACACCCTTTTGAAGTATGGACTCACCACAAGAACTTGGAGGCCTTAAAGACCCCCAGGAAATTGTCTCCCAAACAGATGTGGTGGGGCACAACATTTCAATAGATTCAATTTCACTTTGAAATATATTCCGGGTGGAAAATTTTTTATGGCTGATGCGTTGTCCAGGCTTCCACAGTACAACAGTTTGAAACTCAGTGTTGTCCAGCCTGTCATACCTATGAGAAGTCTGGCCACTCCTGTTGTCACCAGAAGTCAGGCAACCTCTAAGTTGGAGGTCACACAAGACCTCGTCACAAAGCTCAAGGGGGCTCTTACAAATGATGAGTGGTTCCGACAACATACGAATGAATGCACCATGAAAGATGGACTTGCTTGGATTGGTGCTAAATTATACGTTCCTACATCTATTAGGCCCATGGTTCTTCAATGTGCTCCTGACTCTTGCATGGCCAGACACTTTGGGTTTGTAAAAACCCTACACCTCGTCAAGAGGCAGTTTTGGTGGCCTTCATTGAAAAAAGACATTGAATCTTATGTGGCTAGTTGCCCCACTTGTGCTGCAGCAAAACGCCCACCGGGTAAACCCCAGGGATTGCTCCAGGCGGTAGCCCACCCTGAAGCACCGTGGCAGGAGATCTCTATGGATTTCATTGTTGAACTTCCAGAGAGTCAGGGGAATACAGTGATTTGGGTTGTCACTGACTTATTCTCCAAGCAAGTTCATTTTATTCCTTGTTCCAAGATCCCATCTGCCAAATCCCTGGTTAAGTTGTTCATCACACATGTCTATCGCTTGCATGGGGTTCCGGACCGCATCATTTCGGATAGGGGGGTCCAGTTCACCTCATTGTTTTGGAAAGAGTTCCTGAAGTTGATTGGCTCTGCCCAGGGGTTGAGCTCCGCCCACCACCCTCAGACTAATGGGGCCTGCGAGAGGAACAATATCTTCATTGTTTCATCAACTACCAGCAAGATAATTGGGTGGAATTGTTGCCTCATGCTGAGGTGGCATACAACAATTCAGTGCATGGTAGCACAGGTTTTACACCCTTCAGGGTGGTTTACGGACATGATTTTGTGCCTATCCCTGAGATTCCTCGCGAGAAACCACAGGTGTCATCCCTCTCCAAGTGGAGTGATCGCCTCCGAGAGATGTGGCCTTTAATGTACTGGGAGCTGGATGCTGCACACCGTGCACACAAGAAACAGATAGGCAGATAGGAAAAGGGCAAAATCTAATGACTATAAAGTTGGTGATTGTGTCTATTTATCCACTAAGTTTCTTCAGACCACTCAAAAGTCTAAAAAGTTGGGTCCCAAATACATTGGCCCATTTCCGATTATCAAGATTATCAACCCTGTCTCCGTCCGTCTCCAATTGCCTAAATATCTCAACCGTGTTTATCCTGTTTTTCATGTTAATCTCCTGAAGCCAGAACGTACTTCTCCATTGAGGGCTCCTTTTCTGCCTCCACCTGCTCCGCTTCTGGTTGAGGGTGAGCAACACTTTGAGGTTCGAGAAATTTTGGACTCTCGTAAATGGAGGAACCGTATTCAGTATCTTGTGGCTTGGAAACATTTCCCCCCTTCTCATACTGAATGGGTTGATAAATCCCATGTGCGGGCTCCTCGTCTGCTCCGCAAGTTCTACTCTGCTTACCCCAACAAGCCCTGACCTCACTTCGAATTTCTAATTTCCCCCTTTCCCATTTTCTCTTCTATGTCATGTTGTTTGTTTGTTTGTTTGTTTGTTTGTTTCTGCAGGCGTGACCGTATTTTTCTGGAGGAGGGCCGGATGTCAGCCTGGATTCTTTTTTATTTAATTAACATTTTTGGGTGGAGATAACAGCATAGAACATAATACAAACAAAAACTTTTGTTGCTACTGAAGAATTAAAAAAGCATGGGAAAAAGAAAGAAACGCCATGGCACCAACCCAGGATCTCTCCCTCCAGTGAAGACAGCAAAACAATGAAGAATTGAGGAGCTCTTTGTTGGTGAGAGATCTGTAAGTATAACTAACCCCCCCCCCATCTCCAACAATCTGGAGAGAATAGAACGGGACTGTCAGCCTCTGCTTCGCTGCTGCTTTTCAGCTGCCATTGAAACAGGGAGGGGGGCATGGTATTTGGGAAGGGAATCATTCTGTACTGGAGGACTGTTTATTAGGGAGTTATTCTCACCATCTCTTTGCGCATGTGGAAGGAAGGGAGTTTCCTGCCGAGGCCAACTGTCCAGCATTCCATCCTGATGATGATTTTTGAAGATGTCTCCCACCTGACAGTTGGGTGAAATATGATTGGACTATGGACTGGGGTACAAAGGGGAGGGGAATGAATCATGTATTGATATCTATTGCTTTCACGCCTTTTTATTCAGATTCAGCTTTGCTTTGCTTCTAATCGTTTGTAGCCAGTAAAAGTACACTTAATTCTGAAATATGGAGTTGAGTGGTTTCTTTCTTGGTTATTAAATGAAGGGGCAGTGACAGGGACCGACAAAAAGATATGGCAAAACAGCATTTACTAGACTTTTCCAATCTGGTGGGGGGGAACAAAATGAAAGCCAGCTCTTCTCACAAACAACTAGCCCAATAACTTCCTTTATTGAGGCTGAGCTAAAGGCAAAAAAAGGCGACCAACAGCCAGATAATTCAGAGTATAGAGAGTTTACCGTGGGAAAATTCAACTTTATGGCAAAGCAATGCCTTCTCACAGCGCAAATGGTGGTTTCAATATTTGAACAATTAATTGCCATCCAACATGATGTAGAGACATTGAAAAAAGATTTAGCTATTTTTCTTCAAGTACAATATCGGGCCCCAAGAACTCCCACTAAAGTTCTTGCAGAAGGCTTGATTAACTCCCATTCGCAGGATAAGGAAAAGGAAATAAAGCAAAGAGCCAGAGAAACCGTTAAAGAGATGGATAAAAGGTGGCAGTCCTCTCAGAAAATCAGTCCCCCCCCCCAGACAAGGTATCGAGAGAAAAAGGTATCAATAAAGAAGAAATCAGGAAAGCATCCCTCCCTTAATTACAACAATCACATTGCTCACTGCAAACACAAAGAATAGCTTTTAGAATCCATTTGAATGGATTTAATTATGGATTTTGGAATTCCAGAAGTGCAATATTAAATTCCCTAAGCCAGCTTCTTCACTGTCACAGAGGCATGATTGATCTCCATGCTGTGGAGTGGTTACCTGAGGCCCCAAATTGGAAGCGGATTCTTCTGTCTTTCAAACAGTCCACCATACCACAGATGTTATTCAAGATGAAGGCATACTTAGCCTCCTTCCAAATCTTTCCCATCAGAGTCTTTGGTGAGGAACGGTTACTTCATTAATAGCTAACATGCGAGCCTCCAAGGTGACTGACACCACCTCATTTTCAACCTTGGAAAAGAAAGAGAATGATAGTGGGAGTCAACCAGTCTTGCCCGGAAAAGAGATACTTAACAGCACAGAAGCTGGTCTCATTAGCGCTTTTGTCGCTCTCCCAAGGAAAGAACAAGACAATATATTATACAAGTTAGAAAATTTAAAGAAATCCTTATTGGTCACAATGGATACAGCAGAGCCACTTATAGATCTGGTTTCCCCAATAATTAAGCCTCTCACTTCTCCCCCAGAGGACAAGGGACTACATGAATACAAGATCATAGAAAATAGAAGTCAAGACCCAAAGGGGGTATTAGATATCCCAGTAGAGATGGAGATGTTTTCATCCCTGTGTGAATATCCCATGACACCTTCAGCACCGCCAGCACCAATCCAAGAAACCGAGAGTCAACCCACGTCAGAGCCACCATCTCAAAGAATGAAAGATGACCTAATAATGCCTTGTCCTACAACCAGATAAGAGGCTTTGGAATGGCAAGCTCTGTTAGCTGGTGCTAAAATCTCTTACCCTGAACAAGTTCCTCAAGAGTCTACACATGACCTAGACGGGTCCTCCCTATTTTTAAAGAAGGCCAATTTGGTGTGCGGTGACACCTCAATCCATGGTAACAAACAGACAACTTCCCTTTGTATAAATCAAGTTACCTGATGAGCTCCAAAAGTTGATCCACTTTTGATTATAACCTGGAATATAGCAGGTTGGTCCATCCCATCAAAAGACCAACTCTTTTTTGACTATATATCACAATTTGACATCGTCTTCTTGCAGGAAACCTGGGCCTCCACAGAGATTCAGTTAGATGGCTATTGGGTTAACTCAATACTGGCTGTTCCAAGCAAGGTGGGGGGGGGGAGAACTAAAGGGGGTATTGTGACATTAGTTAATACATCCTTGCATTTTAAATGTGTACCTCTTCCACCTTTCCAGCCATGGGTTGTAACTACATTACTCTTATTTAAACAGGTGGATATTTTGCTCCATATTCTATATTCCTCCACTTAATAAGAATAATGTGATTAACAAGATTTGGGACAGCATAGAAGATTTTATTCTTGGCTGTTCAGCCAAATTCCCCAAAGCTGCAATAAGTATGGGGGGGACGGGACTTAAATGCTAGATTGGCTCCAAATGATCAAGCATTATATAAGCAGTTTAAGATTCACTATGATGAAAATGTAACAGGTGAATCTTTGCATGCCAGACAATTTAAAGACCCTAAAGCTAATCGGGCAAGCTTATGTGTAAGACAAATGACTGAACATTTGGATCTTTGTATTCTTAACGGGTCCCCATGGGGTGACTTTCCAGCAGAATATACTTATCGGGGAGCAGGAAGAAAATCCACATTTGATTACTGGATAATATCATATGACCTCCTGAAGTTCTTACAGAAGATGGAGGCAGACTCGCGACTGGAAAGTGATTATAATACAATACTCCTTACTCTCACATTGAACCAGAATTCTCTAAGGGTAGGCACAGCCTACCTACCCAGGTTAGAGACTCAAAATACCCAGGTAAAAATTAAATGGAACGAGAAAAACGTTAAGAAAGTTACCAACTGGATGTTAGCCCCTGAAACCATAGAGTTACGTACATCTCTACTAAGAAATAACTGTGGGGGATTGAATCCTTAATTTGAAGGGGAGTTTGAATCCTTAATTTTAAATTTGAATTCGGTTCTCAGTAACAGATCACTAGCTCACCCCAAAATGCTGGTTTCAAAAAACAAAAAATAGTTCGATAGAGATTGCGTTCAACTAAAAAGAATATATAATGTGGAATACAAGAAAAGTAAAAGTGTCCCCTCCGAGGAGCTCACTTACTACTTAAAGCAACTGAAAGCACAATATAAGAACCTTCCTTCATGACTGGAATAGACATAAATCCAATTAACTTAATATTCTTCCCATGGTGTACCCCACCCAGTGACTTGATCATTATGTCAGCCAGATTGTCTTCTGATGCACAATGAAGCAAGTTGATTAATTTACTTTTTATGGTTTCCCTGACATTACATATTTAATGTCCACATGTTTGCATCTGTTCTTTACTCTGTCACCTGTTGCCATTTTAATGCAGGCAGCATTATTCTCATACACCATTACAGCTTCATTTACCTTTACATTTAAATCCTGTAACAGCTGTACATACCAGGTTACCTCTGAACAGAGTTCAGACAAAGCAATAAATTCTGCCTCCACAGTAGAAATGGCGACAATTGTTTGCTTCCTGGACTTCCAACCAATTAAAGTCCCTCCAAACAATACCACAATCCCAGAATTAGACTTTCTGGTTTTTACATCATTTGCATAATCACTATCAACATAGCCTTTCAATTTTAATTCTTCAGAGACCTGTATTTGAAGACTCAAATTCACAAGTTCCCTTCAAATAACTGAGAATCCTTTTTACACCCATCCAATGCAATTGTGCTCGTGCAGCAGTAAAACTGTTATGTCCACGCAGGCACGAGCAGAGGCTTTTCCGTATTTTAAAGTTATTGGTTAATTGGCTGAGAGCTTACCTTAAAAGGAGCTGTCAGCTGAAAACTGGCTGTTGGTTTATTGTCTGCTCTTATCTTGAATAAACAGCATTCCTGGAATGTGGCTCCACATCTGTTCCCCACACACTACATTGCATTGGTAATGAGGATGGGATGCCTGGGCTCGAAGCCAACACTGAGAACTGCTAATTGAGAGGCTACAGAGATTAAAAAGCATGCATGAGTGGAAACTGTTTTGTTTTGGGAAAGATAATGGCTAACCCACCAGTTTACCCTATTTGATCCTGAAACACAGATGTGGGATTCTTACTTAATCCTTTTTGACTGTATATTAGAAGCTAATGACTATACAAATATCACAGATAATCGCAAACAAGCACTTTTTTTGAGCATTTGTGGAAAAGAAGTGTTTGAGATGGCAAGGGCCGTCATTGTTCCCCAACCCCTTTAGACAGCTCCTTGGGACATATTATTGGGTAAACTGCAGGAACATTATGCCCCCCAACCATCTTGCATTGCTAGAAGACATGCTTTTTACCATAGGGACCAGGTGGAGGGTGAGTCTATCAGCTGTTATATGGCGGCCCTCCAGAAGGCAGCTATCTACTGTGAATTCAGCAACTTAGACGAAGCCCTTCGAGACAGATTGGTCTGTGGGGTTCGGGATGTTCAGTTACAGAAACTGGGAAAACCGACATTAACACTACAAACAGCAGTAAAGGAGGCGCACGCCACTGAATCATCGAATAGATCAACTGAAGAGATACAGAAGTCAGGCAGCCCCCAGATGACTAGAAGGGGGGCAACTGTCCATCGGGGAGAGACAGAATTGCAGGGGACACTGAAGATGAGGAAGATAATCACACTGACATCCATCGGTTGAGGGTGGCCAACAAGGATCGCAGAGTGACTGAGGATAGGAGGCTGTCCTCCTCATGCATAATTTGTTGCAGAAACCACCGAGAGCTATGTGTCGCCATAGAAATAACATTTGCAGATGGTGTGGGAAGAAAGGTCATCTAGCGCAAGTTTGCCGTGTTGCATTGCCAGCCACCCCAACAGGACAGACTCCAAGTCATAATGTTGGGGGAAAGCGAGGCCCACCAAGACTGAGAACACCAGAGGATGAGTGTTTTACTATTAATACAGACTGTCATTTAAAGAGGGTGAGCAATCAAACCGGGATTCCGGGAAGTAGTAAATTTTACATTACCGTCCATATTGCTGGATTGCCCTGCCAGATGGAAGTGGATACAGGGTTGGCAACAACAATTGTATCCTAGCAGACCCTACAAAGATTGTTGCCACACAGAGCCAAGCGGAAGCTTATGTGAAGCCGTATCTGAGAGATTATCAGGAAAATAACATCCCCATCAAAGGAAGTGGAACGTTCCACATAGAATATAAAGAGTTCTCCGGGCCACTGAAATTGGTTATCATAGAAGGCTCACTGCCTAACCTCCTGGGACTGGATTGGTTTGCAGCCTTGGGGCTAGGCATTACTGGGGTTCACAAAATCTGGGGAAGACCATCAGAGAATTGGGTAATGAGTTCACCGACATATTTGATGGGAAGTTGATGAGAATATAGGGCTACCCTGATATCCTTCAGTTTGGACCCTAAAGTGGCACCAATAAGAATGAAACCAAGACTTCCGGTGGCACCATAGGCACTGAAGAATGTTCTTTTGGGAACGCCAGCCCCTAGCAGTTTGAAAACTCTCCCCTCAGGAAAAGAGGGGGAGGTGAGCAGCCGGGCAAGGGTAGAGCTCCCCTAACCCCCCAGGAGCAATTCTGGGGCTTGAAGGGTGAGAGCCCCCCTGCAGCCCAACAGTGCTCCACTCCCGGGATGCTTGCCTCGGCTAAAGAGCCAAGGTGGCGCAGTGGTTAGAGTGCAGTACTGCAGCCACTTCAGCTGACTGTTAGCTGCACTTTAGCGGTTCAAATCTCACCGGCTCAGGGTTGACTCAGCCTTCCATCCTTCCGAGGTGGGTAAAATGAGGACCCAGACTGTGGGGGCAATATGCTGACTCTGTAAACCGCTTAGAAAGGGCTGAAAGCCCTATGAAGCGGTAGATAAGTCTAACTGCTATTGCTATTGCTTCTGCTCCAGCAGAACAAAGCGCCATGACCATCCCTGTAATCAACGTTTTAATCTACATTTGAATAAGAAGCAGGCAGAGCAAAGACAGGAGTGATTACAATTGCAAGTACAAACCTTAACTCTGATGTAGTATCACTTCCTTCTGTGAAGATTAAGGGGACAAAAGGAAAGATGGCACCTGAACATCAAAGGGCATGGTGAAAGTGAAACTTAAGAATGAAAGTATTTGTTAAGTGTTTGCTAACATTGTTAAAAGAACCAAGAGCTCAAGATTAAACAAAACAGCATTGGTTCACTGTTGTGACTCAGCAGAAGTTTGCTGTGAGTTGAGTCAGGATGCAGGATTAACAATGCAGCTGGGGCTCGTTAGTGTCGTCTTTTGGAGATAAAAGGACGGATAGTGCCACGCCCTGGTTGCAGAACAATTCATTGTTCATCGGTCATGGTTTGTTTGTGAGAGATACTTGGAGAAGTGATTTGCTTTCTGTAACCTGGATTCAAAGAGACACTTGGAGAAGTCATTTGCTTTCTTTTTGGACACCTGGTTTTGCCGTAAGAGATTTTTGTTTTGCATTCTGTTATCTCCTTGCCAGAGACTTTATTTATGTTTATTTTTGGGCTCGCAGCCAGTCTGAGCCGAGGACTGATAAAGTTCTTTCCTTTTAAGTTTGTCTGCCTGTTGTCTGTTAACGAGCAAGGAAGGGGGGACAGAACAGTTCACTAACAAGCTATAAGATTTAACAAATCTGGGGATCAGGTGGACTTTTTGGACTCAATAATTTGGCTGCTGAAAAGTGGGATTTGAATATTTGGAAATGGCTTCAAAGCAAACCAAATTAAGTGCTTCTAACAGCGCTGGAAGTTCTCCAGCCCAGACACACAAATTGCAATCTTTATTACCCCCAGTGGAAGCACAATCATTAACACTTGAAGCCCTCCAAGGTGCTTTAAAGGAACAAGCCTGTGTTTTAGAAGGAAAAATTACAACTGCCTTTAAAGATGTGTCTGATGAAATGTCTGAAATTAAGGATCCAAACACGTAATCAGCAAATAAGAGAGGACATAGTGGATGCATTTAAGGGTTTGCTTGGTTATGTAACATCACTGGAGGATAGGGTGGAAGAAATTAATCAGTCTAATGTGAATTTGGAGAACAAAATTGATTACGCTCAAAGCAAGATTGAAAAGTCAGAGGCAGAAGTTACAATGATACAATATAGAGCGATGGAATTTGCTTTGAGAATAAGAGGTCTGAAAGAAAATAACCAATAAAATTTGAAAGAGATCTTTGCAGAATCCTTTGCTCAGCTAATTGGTGAACCCAAGTCAGAATATGATTGGCAGATTGACAAAATTTACTGTGTTAACTCATGGATTGCCAGACAGAGACAACTACCAAGAGATATTGTAATCTATTTTGTCACCAGGAAAACAAGGAACGGAATATTACAAGCGACTTATAAAAACAAACTGCAGGTCGCAGGTCAGGAGGTGATAGTATTGAAAGAAATTCCCCCTAAAATGTTGAGATCCAGAAAGGACTATGCATTCCTAATGGATGAACTCAAAAATCGCCAGATACAGTACAGATGGGAGGTCCCAGCCGGATTGGTGGTGAACTACTTAGGAGAAAGATATCATCTTAACTCAGTTTGGAAGGCAAGAGATTTTTACAGCAATGAACTAAAGCTGGATAAACATCTTCAACCACAAAACCAATTACAATAACAAGTAAGTACTTGTTATTGTACAACAACAATAACAAGTAAGTACTTGAGTACATGCAATTAAAGTCTTCCTTTCTGTGTCTCTTCTTTATGCAGGTTATTGGAGCAAGGTGGTGTGGTAGTGGTGTTGAAGACCGGCAAGGACAGTCATCTTTCCTCTGTAAGTAGCTATTTTATTGCTTTGTGTGCTGGTTTCATCCTTAATGTAGTAGTGCATGCAATTAAAGTCTTCCTTTCTGTGTCTCTTCTTTGTGCAGGCCATTCATTGGAGCAAGTGTGGTCAGTGATGTTGCAGACCAAGGACAGTCACATTCCTTCTGTAAGTAGCTGTTTTATTGTTTTGTGTTCTGGTTTCATCCTTAATGTAGTGCATGCAAATTGAAGAGTTCATTTCTGTGTCTCTTCTTTGTGCAGGCCATTCATTGGAGCAAATGTGGTTAGTGATGTTGAAGACTGACAAGGACAGTCATCTTTCCCCTGTAAGTAGCTGTTTTATTGCTTTGTGTGCTGGTTTCATCCTTAATGTAGTAGTGCATGCAATTAAAGTCTTCCTTTCTCTGTCTCTTCTTTGTGCAGGCCATGCATTGGAGCAAGGTGGTCATTCAGTGATGTAGAAGACACACAAAAGGACAGTCACCTTCCTTCTCTATTATTTTGTGTGCTTGTTGCACCCTACATGCAATTGAAGAGTTCATTTCTGTATCTCTTCTTTGTGCAGGCCATTCATTGGAGCAAGTGTCACATGACTGCCAAGTCACTCCCACTCAGTCACATGATCGCCGAGCCACTCCAACATGATTGCTGAGCCACTCCCACCTGGTCACATGACCACCAAGCCCACAAAACAGGCCACACCTATAGAATAGGTTCTAAAAATGTTTGAAACCCACCACTGCTCTGCTGGCAGTTCATTTGCCTCCCAGAGGTCTGCATAAAGAGTGAAGTTGACATTTTCAGACCTTTCAGTTTGTTTAATTCCTAGAGCAGATGTGAAATGCTACTGGTTTGGACAGTTTGCCCGAACCGATAGTAAAAATCAAACCAGTATTTGGGCAAACCAGTATTTCTGACAATCAGCTGTGACGTGCAATTTATATTAGCTAGAAAGCACGATTTCCTGCTTTCTAGCTAATCTAAATCGTGTGGCACAGCCGATTCCCCACTTACTGTTTGCTTACCTTTGCAGGTTTGCTTACCTTTGCATGCAGACTGCAAGCATTCACATTGCTACTGAACTGGTAGCAAAGGTAAGAGGATTTCATCCCTGGCCTAGAGGTACTGTAAAGTGTCTACTACATCCCCCAGTACTGCACCCCTTTCAAATCAGGCTGATTTGCCCCATTTGCAGTAGACTTTAATGAGCAAATAGTGACCTGGTCCTAATCCTTTCCCCTAGCCCGTCCTCCCCACAAAGGATCTGAAATATATAATTGTTATCTCCTTAATATCTGTCAGATTCTATCAAGTCCTGGAGCAAGAATAACTGAGTGTTGAAACCAGTCAATTCAAAGGCAGGTGTAATCCAAAAAAGAGAAAGGTTGGACACTAACTAAGCAATGATAGTTCAAGAATGCTCCCATTAGGTTGGTCAAACAAATGGTTATCCAACATCTTCTTAAAAACTTCCAGTATTGGAGCATTCACAACTTCTGGAGGCAAATTGTTCCACTGATTAATTGTTCTAACTGTTAGGAAATTTCTCCTCAGTTCTAAGTTGCTTCTCTTCTTGATTAGTTTCCACCCATTGCTTCTTGTTCTACCCTCAGGTGGTTTGGAGAATAGCTTCTCTCCCTCTTCTTTGTGGCAACCCCTGAAATATTGGAAGAGTGCTATTGTGTCTCCCCTAGTCCTTCTTTTCATCAAACTAGACATACCCAGTTCCTGCAACCATTCTTCATATATTTTAGCCACCAGTCCCCTAATCATTTTGTTGCTTTCCTTTGCACTCTTTCGAGAGTCTCCACATTGGTTTTACATCGTGGTGACCAAAACTGAATGCAGTATTCCAAGTATTGTCTTACCAAGGCATTATAAAGTGGTATTAATACTTCATGTGGTCTTGATTCTATCCCACTGTTTATGCAGCCTAGAACTGTGTTGGCTTTTTTGGCAGCTGCTGCACACTGCTGGCTCATATTTAAATGGTTTGTCCACTAGCATTCCAAGATCCCTCTCACAGTTACTACTATTGAGTAAGGTACCACATATACTGTACCTGTGCATTTTGTTTTTCTTGCCTAAATGTAGAACCTTACTCTTTTCACCATTGAATTTCATTTTATTAGCTAATGCCCAATGTTCAAGTTTGTCAAGATCCTTCTGTATCTTAATCCTATCTTCTGGAGTGTTGGCTATACACAGCAACTTGGTGTCCTCTGCAAATTTGATGAGTTCCCCATTTATCCCCTCATCCAAATCATTGATGAAGATGTTGAAGAGTAAAACAGAGCCTTGGGGTATACTGTATACTTCCCTCCAGAGTTTTTCCCCCCAGAAATCAAATCCAAAAAGCACACACAGGTAACTGATGCAGCAGGATTCATTAACTTCTCTTTGTATACATAATAACACATAAATCATAAACATAAATAATACCAATGGCTGGTTCTTCCAATGTGGTAGAGAGGAGAGATTGGTTTCAGTTTCAGTAGCAGACTAGTTTGCAGCTTTAGCACAGACCCAAAACTGAGCCATGCGCAGGCTCCAAAATATTTCAGCTCAAATTGGCTGACCTTGTTACTAAGCCCTATTCCAGTTCATAAATATACTCTCACAAAAGAGATATATGACTTCAATTTGCATTATATATGATTACATTACCGTAGACTCCATGAATAAGTGACATGCATATTTTAAAGGGAGTATAAAAGCTATGTGTGTAGCTCAGATGAGATAGCACTAACAATAGCACATAGACATATACCATGTCATAGTGCTTTACAGAACTCTCTAAGCAGTTTAAAATGTCACCATATTGCCTCCAACAATCTGGGTCCTCATTTTACCAACCTTGGAAGGATAGAAGGCCAAGTCAAACTTGAGCTAGACAGGTTTGAACTCCTGGCAGTGAGCTGGACTAGTCTGTAATACTGCATTCTAACAACTGTGCCACCACAGCTCCTTATTAAAAAGATATGAGATCTTACATATGCCAATCCTTAGGAAGCAAGTTTTGTTCTCTTCCACAGCAAACCAGCAATACTAAATATACTGCATCTTAGGGATTCACAGTGATCCATCTCTCAATAAGACATTCCCTTGTCTGCTCTTCAGAAAATATGAGTAACTTTGTACAGTAGGTATCAACATAAGTATTTTAATCTTATATTTTGGCTAAACTGAATCATTAATATGATAGTTAGATGTATCAACCAATTTCTACTGAGCTTTTTAGGCTATTGCAGAGAGATGATAATAGAAAGTAGAATTCCTGAAGTGTGATATATGATTTGTATCCTTGTGGCTGAAAAATGATGACATAAAATATTACTTTGCATGGCCAAAAACCCAGCTGGTAACTCGTACTTCTTAGTATTTTATCTTGTATGCACAATAAAATTGTAACTCTAACAGATCTGCATACTTATATTAACTCTAGTAATACATGCATCGTTAATTACCTTATAGGGATTCATACCAGCAATATATAATACCAAAGATAATTAAACCCTGTTGATAATGTATATAGTGATGTGCCCTTACATCTAGGGGTTGTCTCTTTGGTCATCAAAACATGCTTGTGCATCCTAATATTAACTGCCTATTAATAACCTCTCGACATATGACTGCTTTCCACTTGTGTAATAATTTGTCAATATTGTTGATTATTTGAGGTTTCCTCTAGAAAATTGCCAATGTTGTAGTCTCAGTTTATTCAGAATGCTTTAAGAATTAAAGCTTTAGGCAGAATGCTTTAACAAATCCTCATTTGGATTCTGGTCAGTGTTTAAGAGCAATTCACCTTGTTCTTAGCTAAGTGGCACATGAGGGATCATTTCTTCTTTAGCATCTTCCTATCACAATGCAAGCTTGTAGGGTCTTATGGTATTATTGCAAAGCACTCTGAGCATGCACAGCATGAAGAAGCAGATAAATTGTGCATTGAGATGCACAGCACTCCAATCAGATAAACTCGCTGGATTCAAGGAGCTTGGGATGCTGACTAATTGCATTTAGGAATTAATAAAATCCACACTTAATTAGAACATGCTGTGCCCACAAGGAGTAAGGCCTGTGAATTCCTAATACCCTAATAGCCTAAGGTATTAGGTGCCTTTATTAATTCAGGTACCAACCTGCCAATAAAACATGAGAAAGAATTTAAAAACTATCATATCAAAAAGAAAATAGTGATTAGATAGCAAATCTTTGAAGCCTGGATGAAATGATACATCCATGATAGCTCACTGTAGGATTATAGGTGCATTGTTACTGGGTAAATGTACAGTAAATATCTAGTCTTTTTTTCTTCATTTTAAATAGGTTGTAATTCTGTGATTAGTTAGTTAGTTAATTAATTAATGTAATTAATCATGCCAGCCACATGACCACAGAGATGTTTTTGGACAGCGCTAGCTCTTTGGCTTTGAAATGGAGATGAGCACCACCCCCAGAATCGGAAATGACTAGCACATATGTGTGAGGGGAACATTACCTTACCTTAATTCTGTGACTCCACAGACCATTCCAGAGCAAATGGATTAGAGACAAGGTTCAAAACCTGCAAGTTGGAAAGGGTCAGGGGAGGCAAGTTAGTATTATATCAGGAGCATCCATGTGTCAGGTTTCTGAAAGATGCCCTAATTATTCATGAGTTTTGAGCCACGTTTCAAAAGAAAACCAGTCATTTATTAGGAGCACCATTTTGGTAATACCTATTGCAGTCAGATCTAAGCCTCATTTGAATTATAGCTGAATTTTACACCTGTTCCTTCCCTCCCCTCAGTCTGTGTTATAAATCACATTCTCCAATGAGGTGCACCCCTCACAAGCCTGCTATAGTAATTTGAGATCTGACTCTAGTCAAAGATATGTGTGGAATTCACTCCCCCATCTTTCTTCACCATGGCAACTTTATGAGTTGACACCATGCAGAGATTAATCAAAATCTATTGGATGCAGTGATGCAATTGACGCTTTACCTATGTTGTACATGGGCATTGAAGAAGCAAGGCTTTCATTGCAACATTGTGCCTGTCACATTGCAGATTTTGACACCTCCCCCCCCCCCAACAGTGAAAGTAATGTGAAAAAAGTTTAAAAACAAGTAGAAGAGTTAAATCTTCCAAGCTGGATAATCTAATGGCTGTCTATGTCATTATAGAATGATGCTAAGGATTACGACAACCATAATTCCTCCATTTTCCTCCAGAATCTCAAACTGAACTTGTAGCAATATCTGAGGATATTCATTAATTCATTTTGTTTACTTTTCTTTTCTTTTTACCTAAGTGAATTGGGTTTGTCAGTGTGAACATCTATAGATATAAAATAAGGGACCTGTCACCTGTACCTCCATTTCAGTAATTTGAAGTCCATTCTTCATGACTTCAGAAAGCTACTCCTGTCAAGCATTTGATAAATATATGCATTAAGAAACAAATTATCAAGAGGAAAAGCAGGAGAACCTAGCGGAAAAGATACATACTTTTTGAAAAATACAAAAGGGCACTGGAATAGAGAATAACAACGATGGAAGGGATGGAAGGGATTAAAAGACAAAATAATGGGAAAAACCAGGGCTGATGGATTGCCAGCAGAATTTTATAAACCACTACAAGATGTGCTAAGTAATGTAATGCTGGAAATATTTAATGAGTTGCTACTGAAAGCTAAAATATTGGACTCATGGTTGGAGGCATATATAACTCTCATCCCAAAAGAATAGTCAGATTTGCAGCAAATAAAGAACTATGGATCAATCTCTACTAAATGTGGATTATAAAATTTTTGCATCAGTAATAACGGAAAGACTTAAAGGACTGTTAAATGAATTCATACATTTAGATCAAAATGGTTTCTTACCCAAGAGGCAGATGAGAGACAATATGTGGATAATATTGAACACTACAATATTATGAAGCGCATACGGAGAAGCAAATGGCATTGTTATTCTTGGATGCACAGAAAGCCTTTGACAATGTGAATTGGCAATTTTTGACAAAGCAATTGCAAATGATGGACTTTTGAGAGGGGTTCACAAATATAGTTAAAACCATCTATAAAGAACAATTGGCAAAGATGATTGTAAATGGTGATATGACAGAAAAAGTGCCTATTAGAAAAGGAACTAGACAAAGGTGCCCACTATCCCCATCATTATTTATATTGACACTAGAGGCTCTGAACAGAAAGATAAGGCAGGACAAAGAAGTAAAAGGAATGAAAATTAAGAAAAAAATATAAATTACAAGCATTTGCAGATGATTTAGTGTTTATTCTTTTTTTCTTTTATTCTTTTATTTATTTATTTATTTATTTTGTTTGTTTTTGAATGTAAATGTTTTTTTTTCCCATTTTTATTTTGTACAGTCACATATATACTGTGCATAACCGGGGCCATATAACATTAAACAATAAACACAGCCATTCCTCTTGTCAACAATACCCCCAAAAATACAAACCCAATGTACCACTTCGACCCTCCATACACCCTTTCTTTCACCCCCCTCCAACTTTCCTTCTTCCCTCCAACATTCCCCTCTACCCTACTTCCCCTCCCCCTCTATCACTCCTCTCTCCCAGTACATTCCCTCCCTTCCTTCTCACCCTCCCTCCCGTCCTCTCTCCCACCCTCTCTACCCTCTTTCTTCTAACCCTCTACTCCTCCCTTCGGTGTATTTCTACTATCTATTAATATATTCAGCTTGTCCTATTTTTACAATGAAATTAACGAGCAACAGTATACAAGTGCAATCGCATTACTATAAAATCTAACACATACTATATATCCCCCCTCCCCTCCCTAACACCCCACCTCCCTTCCCCCCCGACTTCCCAGAGCCTGTACACGGTATAGGTTTTTAACAAATACAGTCTAAAATATATTAAGACAAAGGAAATAAAAAAAAGAAGTTAATAACATCCCTGCATTAAACTCAGCTTCTTCCTGTTGCACTAACTTTAAGCAGTTTAGATTATTCCTAATCTTAAGCATAGGCTATCTGTAATTTCTTAGTCCCGTATTTGTTTTGTATATAGTCAATCCATTTTTTCCAGTCTCGTTTGTATCTCTCATTTGAATGGTCTTTAAGATATGCCGATATTTTAGCCTAGGTTTGGCTAGGTTTGCGACTTTCAATGTCCACTCTTGAGTTGTAGGCAAGTCTTCCTTCTTCCAGTATTGCACCATCAACAGTCTTGCTGCCGTTATTAAGTGCAGAACCAAATTAATCTCTACCACTGTAAATTCAGTACATATACCTAATAAAAACAACTGAGGAGTAAACTTTATCCTTCTTTTAAAAATATTTTGCAAAACCCACCACATTTTTATCCAAAATGCCTTAACCTTTTGACAAGTCCACCATATATGAAAATATGTAGCATCGAGAGAACCACATCTCCAACATTTAGGCTGTATATTCGGGTACATAGAAGCCAGTTTTTTAGGATCTAAATGCCATCTATAAAACATCTTATAAAAATTTTCTCTCAGATTTTGTGCTTGTGTGAACTTCACATTTCTTACCCATATTCTTTCCCATGTATCCAACATTATTGGTTCTTCAATATTTTGAGCCCACTTTATCATACAATCTTTAACTAGTTCTGTTTCCAAATCCATCTGTATTAGTACATTATGTATCCTCTTTATATGCATTAAACTTTGATCTCTTATTTGTTTAAACAAATTATCCTCAACTTGGATAAAACCAGTTTTTTGGTCTATTTTTCACCTGGCCTGTAATTGGCCATACTGGAACCATGTTTGAATTACCTTCTCCTCTTTCAATACCTCTAAAGATTTTAGTTGTAAAAACCCCCTTTCCAAAGTGAGAAGTTGTCTGTAGGTGGTTCTATCCTGCTTTTGTGCTATATTCATATTTTCAATTGCATGTCTAGGAATTGCCCACATGGGTAATTTGTCATTTAGTTTATATTGATATTTTTTCCAAACCCGCAGCAAAGCATTTCTTAAGATATGACTTTTAAAATTCTTATCCAGTTTTTTGTTGAATAACAAGTAAGCATGCCAACCATATACCAGATCGTGTCCCTCGATATTCTGTATTCTATCGTTGGTTAAATGGGTCCAATCACTAATTGCAGATAGCACCACTGCATCATAATATAATTTTAGGTTAGGTAATTTCAAGCCTCCTCTCTCACGTACATCTTGCATTATTTTCATCTTCACCTTCTTTCCTGCCCATACAAATTTGTTGATACCCTTCTGCCATTCTAAAATATTTGCATCTTTTTTAGATTAGATTTAGATTTGTTTATTTATAGGCCGCCCTTTTCCCTGAGGGGACTCAGGGCGGCTTACAATCAAAAAAGGAAGGGGAGTGTGGGACAATACGAAAAAAGAAATGTGCACAAAATAAATTAGACAATAAAACTCAACATTCACTCAGCATTCGGGAGGGGCGAAATAAGATTATCCCCAGGCCTGACGGGTTAGCCAGTTCTTGAGGGCTGTGCGGAAGGCCTGGACGGTGGTGAGGGTACGAATCTCCACGGGGAGATTGTTCCATAGTGTCGGAGCCGCAACAGAGAAGGCTCTCCTCCGAGTAGTCGCCAGTCGGCACTGACTGGCGGATGGAATACGGAGGAGGCCAACTCTACGCGATCTGATGGGACGCAGGGAGGTAATTGGCAGAAGGCGGTCTCTCAAATAGCCAGATCCACTACCATGGAGCGCTTTATAGGTGGTGAGTAGGACCTTGAAGTGCACTCGGAGACCAACAGGTAGCCAGTGCAGCTCACGGAGGATCGGTGTTATGTGGGCGAACCGTGGTGCGCCCACGATCACTCGCGCGGCCGCATTCTGGACTAGCTGTAGTCTTCGGATGCTCTTCAAGGGCAGCCCCATGTAGAGCACATTACAGTATTCCAGCCTAGAGATCACAAGGGCTCGAGTGACTGTTGTGAGGGCCTCCCGATTCAGGTAGGGCCGCAACTGGCGCACCAGGCGAACCTGGGCAAATGCCCCCCTGGTCACAGCTGAGAGATGGTGGTCAAAAGTTAGCTGTGAATCCAGGAGGACTCCCAAGTTGCGGGCCCTTTCTGAGGGGTTTAAATTTTGTCCCCCCAGCCTGAGTGATGGTATGGTGGTCAAATTTTTGGGAGGGAAACACAACAGCCACTCGGTCTTGTCTGGGTTGAGTATCAGCTTGTTTGCTCTCATCCAGTCTTTAACGGCTTCCAGTCCCCGGTTCATCACGTCCACCGCTTCATTGAGTTGGCACGGGGCGGACAGATACAACTGTGTATCGTCCGCATATTGGTGATATTTTATCCCGTGCCTTCGGATGATCTCGCCCAGCGATTTCATGTAAATGTTAAATAGTAGGGGGGATAGGACCGACCCCTGCGGCACCCCATAAGTTAGGGGCCTCAGGGACGATCTCTGCCCCCCCACTAACACCGACTGCGACCTGTCCGAGAGATAGGAGGAGAACCACTGCAAGACAGTGCCGCCCACCCCTATCTCCCGCAGTCGTCGCAGAAGGATACCATGGTCGATGGTATCGAAAGCCGCTGAGAGGTCCAGGAGAACTAGGATGGAAGCATGGCCTCCATCCCTAGCTCTCCAGAGATCATCAGTCAATGCGACCAAAGCGGTTTCTGTGCTGTAACCGGGTCTGAAGCCAGACTGGAAGGGGTCAAGAGTATAGGTAGCATTTAAGTATAGGTAGCATTTGAAAAAGGAATAAAAATTTTGGTAAGATGTTCATTTTCACTGCCGCTATCCTACCCAGCAAGGATAAGTGCAATTTCTCCCATTTTTTCATCTCTGTCTGTATACTCCGCCAAAGTGGTTCATAATTGTGCTTATATAATTTCCCGTTTGAGGCTAAAATATTAACCCCAAGATATTTGACTTTTTTGACTACCTCACATCCTAGCATCCCTCCTAGTTCTTCCTTTTGTTTAGTATTCATATTTATAGCTAATATTTTGGTTTTTCCTAAATTTATTTTAAAACCAGACACTTGACCATATTGATTAATCGTATTCATTAAAACCATACTAGATTCCTGCGGTTGTTCCAATATTATGACCAAATCGTCCGCAAAAGCGCGGACTCTGTATTCTTGCTGCCTAATCTTGATCCTTTTTAGACCATCCAAGCCCCGTATTTTATTCAACAATACTTCCAAAGTTATATGTTTAAATGTTTTATTCATTTTCATTTTCAATTTTGTACATTCACTTATATACTGAATATTTGCAATAATAATAATATAATAATAAAAAAAGAAAAACCCCAACCTAAACACAACTCATCATAAACCCAACCTATCACTTTCATACACCCCTTCTTCTCCCCCTCCAACTTTCCTTTCTCCCTCCAACGATCACCCCTCTTACTTCCCTTTCCCCTCCTATCTTCCTTTCTCGCCTTCCTCACCCTCCTTCCCCTCTCATCCTCCTTACATTCCCCTCTTCCTCCCTCCTTACTTCTCCCTCTTCCTTTCCTCTACTTCTCACTTTGGTGCATTTCTCTATTCCTTAATCTATTCAGTTACTAAAAATTACGCTAAAAAGAAAAAAGAAGGAAAAAAAATAAAAAGAAAAAAAAAAGAGAAAAATAAAAAGAAAAGATAAGGATCAACAGTATACAAGTGTATTCTTCTTATTCTATATATTAAAACTATATCTCCACCCACCCACCCACCCCCAATGAACCCCCCTCCCTAATCCCCTCCGACTTCCCAGGTCCCACACCCGGCACAGTTCAGTACCATTCACCTTCTAAAATATCTTATTAACAATAATAATGAAAATAAAATAAAAAGAACACTCCGAAAAAGAAAAAAAACGAAAAAATAAATAAAAAAAATTAAAAATCTTTTGCATTATGCTCAGCCTCCCATCATTCTTAAAATTTAAACAGTATAAATCATTCCATTTATATTTTGTCCTCGTCCCTTACTTCTTTGATATTTACCCCCTTCTTCCTGTAGACTCTCCAGATAGCCTTTCTTAACCTTATATTCAAATATTAGTTTATACAAAAATCAATTTATCTTCAAATACAGAGCAGTCTAATCATACTTTCGCTACTCATCTTCCTACCCTTCGTTTCTCATCTCCATTCCTCCCAAGCCCAAATTCCATAAGATTAGGATCTCGCTCTTCACTTTAAAATCCTGAGCTTTTTATGTTATGCTTAAAATCCGTAAAATGTGTGCCCAAAATCTATACCACTTCATTCAATCCCAAGATCCCTTCATCGATATCCTGCTCCACCTTCCCTTCTGCCCCACTCCTCCCGACTCCATTCATCCCCAACCGCAATTCAAATAAATCTTAGTCCCCGCTTTCCTCACAGAAAACAATTCATGCGCAGTTTGGATTGAAATTCAAATAAGTCTTATAAAAGTCCCGTCCAAAATAAGCAATGCTTCTTTCCATTCCCCATCGGTACACAGCTTTACCATTTCATACCAAACAGAAATCCTAAAATTTTAATCAGTCCAAGAGCTTAGAAAGTATTTTAAAGACATCGCTGGATCTATATTCTTTACTCTTCTGCCCTTCCGGAAAGAGAAGGCAACCCTCTGCCTTATAACCACGTGTCCCGCTGCTTTGAAAATATGACTAAATCCTCAGTTTCCGCTCTTCTGCCTCTCCAGTAGGGGGAGAACAACTCCCTCCTTCTTGTAACCAAGTGAATTGCTGCTTGTCTTTCCTTCACCTTGTCCTTCCGCTTTTCCGAGTGAGTCAAGAAGCCCCGCCTTCAGAGTTTTATAATAAAAGTCCCGAGCTTCCGAAACAGAATTAATATGAAATCTTTGATTTTCGAGTGTAACTGTGATTCCAACTGGAGCTTCCCATTTATACTGTATTTGACGATTTCTAAGTTCTTGGGTTAAAAAAGTATAGCCTCTCCTTGCTTGCAGCATCTGGAGCGGGATTTCTTTAAAGACAAACAAATCATGGACATCGATTCGGAGCCTGTTGTTGTGAAACTTTTGGATGATCGCATTTCTGGATTCTCTTGTAAAAAAGTATATAATTATGTCTCTTGGAAGCTGTCGTTGTTCTGCTACACACGAATTCTGGCGATAGATTTTTCGAATATTCCAATCAAAATTGAATCCCGGACCTCCCACCGCTTGGCTGAAAGCTTCTACAAACGTCTGTTTCAAGTTCTCTCCTTTCTTTTCGGGCAGTCCTCTGACTCTTATTGCAGACGCCTTTCTGTTATAATTTATCATTATAAGTTGTGTTTGAGTATCTCTAATCTCTTGTTGTAATGCTTGGATGTTGGAAGTCAAATTAGAATTAGCCTCCTCCAAAGTTTCCAGTTTAGTCTCCACTTCTTCGATATAATCTGTCAAAGTAGACGTAACTTCAAACATATCCACCTTTATTTGGGCAATTTTAGTCTGTATTTTGTCGCATAAATCCAGCACAAATTCTTTGATTTCTTGTTTAAAGTCATTGAGTATTTGAAAAAAAAGCTCCTGTGTCAAGGAATCTCCAGTAGGGGGTGTAGGAGGCAAAGGCAGCGATTTACTAACAAGTTCTTTAAGCACATGTGGGGGGGATTTTTTTGCCTGCTTAGACCTGGGAGGCATTATAGATAAAAGCTGAGAATAAACAGATAAACAGTGTCTTCACTTGGTCAGTTCTCAATAAATTATTTGTAGATTTTGCTTGTTAATGAGTAGCAGTCTCCGGGGAGATAAAGCCGGTTAATTACGTCATCAATCACCAACACAGTAAAAACGCCATTTTGTAACCCGGTTGAACAAAGAAGTTTCAAAGGAAAAACAAGGCTGGTGTTTAGATAGTTATAAAAAAAAAACATCACAGGAGTAAGACCCGCTCGTGTTAGCCTTAAGTTGCTTTAAGCAATTTATCATTGTCCTGAGGGGGGGGGGATCGCCTGTCTAGGGCTGCAAAAAGGCAGCTGCGAGGAACTGGCTGGAGATAAGAGCTCAGTTACGCTGGATCTCTTCTCCGTTCGCAGCCCAAAAAAAAAAAGAAAAAGGGCTGTGAACTATGAATAAATCCTAGCACCTGAGCTTCTGCCTGCCCCTTTCTGCCAGAAAGGGGTGATATCTATTGATCTTAATTAGATATACAGACCAGAACTCTGAGAGGGGCTCCGTTGAGCTCCTTCGGCGACAGGCTCCGCCCCCAGGAAGTCAATACTTCCAAAGTTATAATGAACAATAGTGGGGACAAAGGACAGCCCTGTCTTGTACCTTTTCCGATTTGAAAAGGGTCTGTTAAACTTCCGTTGACGATAATTTGAGCTGTTTGCTGTTGGTATATTGCTTTGATTGACTGTAAAAAACTGTCTCCTATCTGCATTTTTTGCAATATTTTCAACAGAAATTGCCAGTTAACTCGATCAAAGGCCTTCTCAGCATCCAGAAATATGAACGCAGCAGGAATTTGGTTGTTCTTTCCCAAATATTCTTTGTATTTCAAATGTTTTATTTCATTTTCATTTTCATTTCATACAGTCACGTATATACTTTGCATGATTGAGGCCATATAACATTGAGCAATAGACACAGCCCTCCTTGTATTCCCCAAAACACAAAACCAATATAGCACTTCAACCCTCCATACACCCTTTCTTTCTCCCCCCTCCAACTTTCCTTTCTCCCCTCCAACATTCCCCTCTCCTACTTCCCCTCCCCCTCTAACACTCCTTTCTCCCCCTCCCTTCCATCTCACCCTCCTTCCATTCCTCTCTCCCTCCCTCTCTGCCCCTCCCTCTTCTTTCCCTCTGCTCCTCACTTCGGTGTATTTCTACTATCCATCGATATATTCAGCTTCTTATTTTTATACTAAATTTTTTTTAAAAAGCAACAGTATACAAGTGCAATCATGTTGTTTTAAAAACTGGCACAAATTATATTTCCCCCCTCCCCCCCTCCCCCCTATGACCCCACCTCCCTTCCCCCCTTCCGACTTCCCAGAGCCCATACTCGGTATAGCTTTTTATCAAACACAGTCTAAAATCTCTACATTGAACTCAGCTTCTTACCATTACACAAACTTAAGCAGTTTACATTGTTCCTAATCTTAATTAATTGATTACCTGCAGGATTTCCCCAGAAGTTATTTGTTGATTCAGCTTTTCCTGTACTCTTCTCTAGCTAGGGGCCTTATCTCTTTATCTGAATATCTATCTATTTCCAAACCCTTAATTTTGTCCCCTTTGTGCCTCCTTCCTCTATAACACAATTTAGATACATTTCAAATTTTTCTTTTGGTTTCCTCTTCCAACTCTTTTCGTTTTTGCCTTTGTTTGTGTCCATGTATACACACACACACACACGCACACATATACACACATACATACATACATTTTTATATTCATCAGTACTCTTCTCATATATACTTTACTTAGATCTCCTACAAATTCCCTGAATATGCCCTTATTCATGTTCCGAACAAAGTATACAAATAGCAATTTTTACAATCATTAATATACTTTTCATATCAAATAAACTCCAATTCGACCTCCAATAATAAAGAAAAAAGAAAAAAAGGGAAAAGAAAAAAGAAAGAGAAGAAAAAAAAAGTCAGTAAAATCTCTGCATTGAACTCAGCTTCTTACCATTACACAAACTTAAGCAGTTTACATTGTTCCTAATCTTAATTAATTAATTAATTACCTGCAGGATTTCAAAATGTATTAACACCAAGTAAGTTAGAGGAAAAATAATAATAATAATAATAAAGAAAGAATAAAAGGAAAAGAAAAAAGAAGGAAAAGAGAGAAAAAAAGGCAGTAAAATCTCTACATTGAACTCAGCTTCTTACCATTACACAAACTTAAGCAGTTTACATTGTTCCTAATCTTAATTGATTGATTATCTGCAGGATTTCCCCAAAAGTTATTTTTCAAGTTACATTTCAAATTTTTCTTTTGATTTCCTCTTCCAACTCTTTTCGTTTTTGCCTTTGTTTGTGTCCATATATATATATATACATACATACATACATACATACATACATACATACATACATACATACATATATATGTTTTTTTTATTTTTGCTGATAAATAAATAAAGGGAGACTAGTATAGATCTATTTCAAGCTATTTAGCTCTCATCAGCTAGCCATACCCTTACTGGGATTTGAACCTGGGCTATATGACATACAAGGCAGACTTCTTAGCCATTAGGCCACAGGCTCTTATCCGTTATCAGCGAAGCCAAGGTGAAAGGTATCTATTAGATTTTTACAACCCCTGGTAAGCCCCAATTATGGGAGGAAGCTAACTGCTTCCATCACCTGTCAATCGGCCCATCACAAGAGTCCATCACGACAGAAACCCAATATTTTTACTGTTGCCTTTGTTATATTTGTGTTGTTTTTTTTATTTGTGCTGATAAATAAATAAAGGGAGACTAGTATAGATCTATTTCAAGCTATTTAGCTCTCATCAGCTAGCCATACCCTTACTGGGATTTGAACCTGGGCTATATGACATACTAGGCAGACTTCTTAGCCATTAGGCCACAGGCTCTTATCCGTTATCAGCGAAGCCAGGGTGAAAGGTATCTATTAGATTTTTACATACATACATACATACATACATACATACATACATACATACATACATACATACATATATATATATATATATATATATATATATATATATATTCATCAGTACTCCTCTCATATATACTTTACTTAGATCTCCTACAAATTCCCTGAATATGCCCTTATTCATGTTCCGAACAAAGTATTCAGATAGCAATTTTTACAATCATTAATATACTTTTCATATCAAAATAAACTCCCATTCGACCTCCAAGACCTTCTTCCCTGCACTACCCTTCCCAATTCCATCCAAACTGGGTTATGATCCAAAAGAACCCTCACCGCAATCTTTGTCTTCTTCACCCTAGAAAATAAATCATTAGTGATTTGTATAAAAATTCAAAGTTATCCATCAAGTCTTTTTAGGTCTAATGCGATATATCTTCCAAAGGGATCTGCTTCAGTTCACTCAGCCTTAATGTCTTTTCTTGAGTATACAACTATACCATTTTTCTTTTGCGTGGCAGAAGTCACAAAATGTTGACCAAGTTCGAGATTGAGCAGATATTTTGGGTCAGTTAATTTAATATAATTTCCTTACAGACAAGTTATATCGTTCTTGAGCTGTTTGAAATAGCAAAATATTTTCTTTCTCTTTTATAAAGAGTTCAGACATAACTCCTTAATCAATGGCCGATGATTATTGAGGTTGTTGCAGTCTGCCTTGTTTTCCCATTCGTCTGGTAGTCGTACGGCTAGGTCCTTGTTCTCTGGTCCCTTGCCCTTCCGGAAAATAATGCTTTCTGTCTTGTAGTTGTGTGATTTGCTGTTTATCTTGTCCTCTCTTAGTCTTTCTCCAGATCCAGATAATTCAGAGTGTCCCACCTTCAGGGTCTTATGATAGAAATCTCGGGCTTCCCATACAGAGTTGAGACGATATTTTTGCTCACCGGGTGTAATTATAATACCAAATGGCACATCCCATCTATACTGTATCTGACGGTTTCTGAGTTCTTCCACTAAAAAAGCGTAATCTCTCCTGGCTCTTAACATTTGGGGTGGAATTTCTTTGAAGACAATCAAGTCCTGTCCGCCAATTTGTAGCCTGGTATTATAAGACTTTTGTAGTATCATGTTTCTAGACTCTCTTGTAGCAAAATATATAATTACATCTCGAGGAAGCTGTCTCTGTTTTGCTGCCCAAGAGTTATGACGATAAATTTTTTTGATCTGCCAGTCAAAGTTGATTCCCGGTCTTCCCACCAGACGACTGAAGGCCTCTGAAAAAGTCTGTTTCAAGTTCTCCTGTTCATTTTCACGCAGTCCCCTGACTCTTAATGCAAGTTCCATCTGTTTATAGTTTATCATAACAATTTGTTTTTCTGTATTTTCAACTTTTTGTTGCATCACTTCGATTTTGGATGTCAAGTTGGTGTTGGCTTCCTCCAGAAGCTCTAGCTTATCTTCCATTCCAGCAACATACTCTGTCAATACAGTTACGAGTCCTACCATATCATCCTTTGTTTTAGCAATCCTAGTATCAAGCTTATCACATAAGTCTGTAGTAAGTTGCTTTATTTCCTCTCTAAATTCTCTAAGAGTCTCAAAAAGAAATTCTTTCGTTAGCAAATCTCCAGTAGGGGGCGTAGAGGGTAAAAGCTGCGGCTTTGTGCCAAATGCATGAGGTGTATTGCTAAAAGGACGTCTCCCCGACTTTGATTTTGGTGCCATTATTTCTTTTCTTCAAACAATTATTCGGCTGGCCCATTATGTAGCTTGCGAGGGAAGAAAGTTTTAAGTCCCCCCTTTATTTGTTCATAGAAGTTTTTCAAAAGATTTCGGAACAGAGCATTGTAACAAAGCAAGTTTCAAAAGATTAGCATTGTAATGAAACAGTTCATATTCATCTGTGTTTAGAATGTCTCTATATTGACAAGGAGGCTTTTACAGCTTTTAAAAATTGATAAGAAAGAAAAAGAAATTCTTGGTAGGTCTTCAAGGAAACAAAACTAATTAGTCGGAGAATGCTATCTGGCAGTTCCTTTGATCTTTCTCTCTGTCGGCTGTGCCAGGAAGTTAGAGATATACCATTATTACAAATGCGAAAGCTACAAAATCGCCATCTTGGAACGATTACACAAAGGAAGTTTTTATAACATTGAAGCTAGGATTTTTGCTAGAAAAAGCAAATAAAGTTCTCAGGTTCGGGCTCTGCTTGTATTAATTTCCAATAACATAGTTTCAAAAATTGTCCTAAGAGGGGGGTTTCCTTGCCTTGTGCTGTAAAAAACAGCTGAGATTTTCTGGCCGGAGTTGAATGACTCAGCCTTGGTTGTCTTTCCCCCTCCGTTCGCAGCCCAAAAAAAAAACTGCCAACTTCAAAGAAAGCTCTTACCAACTGGGTCTCTCTCTGCTATCTTCTTGCCTGAAGAAAGAGATATCTACGGGATATTAAGTAGATAACGAGCCAGAAATCTGGGGGCAGCTCAATTAAGCTGCCGACGACGGCAATGTCCCTCCCCGGAAGCCTTTCCCAAATATTCTAATGCATTGATAATTAGTCTAACATTACTCTTCATCTGTCTCCCCTGTATAAAACCTGTTTGGTCGGTATGTATCAGTTGTTGAATAACCACCATTAACCTATTTGCTAGTATTTTAGTAAAAATTTTAGAATCTACATTAAGTAATGAGATAGGTCTATAATTTTTTGGTTGGGTAGGATCTTGATCTTCTTTGGGTATCAAAGATATAAACGCTGTCTTCCAAGATGGGGGCACTTTACCTTCCGTTTGAATTTTATTAAATAGTTCTCTAAGAGGTTCTACCATTTCTAACTGTAAATTTTTATAGTAAACCGCTGTCAAGCCATCTGTGCCTGGCGTTTTCCCTAACTTTAGTTGCTTAATTACCTGCAAGATTTCCCCTGAGGTTATTGGTTGGTTCAACTTTTGCCTGTACTCTTCTCTAACTAGGGGTATTTTCTCTTTATCTAAGTATTTGTCTATATCTAAACCCTTAATTTTATCCCCTTTATACAATTCTGTAAAAAATTCCCGAAATGCCTTTTGAATCTCCTCCTGTTGAAACACCTCCTTCCCTCTATAAATCAATTTGGTTACATTTTGAATTTTCGTTTTTTTCCTAATCTGATAAGCTAACCATCTGCCCGGTTTATTTGCGTTACAAAAAGTGTTGTGTTTTGCATATAATAAACTAGTGGCTACCTGGTCAAAGATCAGCATATCAAATTGGGATTTTAATATGGTAATTGCTTCCTTAACCTTTGTATCGCCTGGATTCAATGTTAACTCCAACTCTTTCCCTTTAATTTCCTCTTCCAATTCTTTTCATTTTAGCCCTTGTTTATGTCTATGCATTTTGTTTATATTCATCAGTACTCCTCTCATATACGCTTTGCTTGCATCCCATACAAATTCCATAGGTGTACCCTTATTCATATTCAAAACAAAGTATTCAGATAACAATTTTTTACAATCATTAATGTACTTCTCATATCTGAATAAGTTTTCATTCAGCCTCCAAGACCTTCTTGCCTGCACTGTCCTTCCCAATTCCATCCAAACTGGGTTATGATCCGAAAGGACCCTCGCCACAATCTTTGTCTTCTTCACCCTAGAAAGTAAATCATTAGTGATTAATATAAAGTCAATCCTCGAAAAGGATTGATGTCTATCGGAAAAGAAGGTGAAATCATATTCATCTGCGTTTCTTTCTCGCCAAATATCTCTTAATTCAAAGTTGCCCATCATGTCGAAAAAAGGTTTGGGTAACTTAGCTCGCATTTTAGTATTTGGGCGAGAGGTCTTCTTATTTCTTTTAGTGTCAATCACACCGTTCCAGTCACCCAATAGTATACAAGACTTATAGTCCCACTGTAGTAATTTAGCATGAAGATTTCTATAGAATCCGTCTTGCTGTTGATTAGGAGCATAAATTCCCAAAAGTAATGTCTTTTTCCCTTCTAAGATTAGGTCTAGCGGGATATATCTTCCAAAGGGATCTGCTTCAATTAGTTCAGCCTTAATGTCTTTTCTTAAGTATATAACTATACCATTTTTCTTTTCCGTAGCAGAGGTCACAAAATTTTGACCAAGTTTGGGGTTAAACAAGAATTTTTGATCAGTTGATTTGATATGAGTTTCTTGCAGACAAATTATATCATTCTTGAACTGTTTAAGGTAGTGGAATATTTTCTTTCTCTTCTGTGGAGAATTCAGTCCATTGACATTCCATGTCAAAATCTTAGTTGTCATCTCTGGTTGCCTGAAGCTTTTTTAGAGCCTCCTGCATGGCCTGTTTAAACTTTGGCCTAGCTCCTCCCATGACTTCTGAGCTTGTTGCTGTCACTCCTTGATCAATGGCCAGTGATTGTTGAGGTTGTTGCATTGTGGCTTTTTTTTTCATTCGTCTGGTAATCATACGGCTAGGTCTTTGTTCCATGACACCTTGCCCTTCCAGGAAGGGAAGGTGGTGCATCTTGTCTGGTAGTTGTGTAGTTTGCTGTCTATCTTGTCTTTCATGTGGTCTTTCTCCGGATCCAGATGGTGCAGGGTGTCCCGCCTTCAGAATATTGTGATAGAAATCTTGAGCTTTCCATACAGAGTTGAGACGATATCTTTGCTTGTCAAATGTAATTATAATACCAAATGGCACATCCCATCTATACTGTATCTGACGGTTTCTGAGTTCTTCCACTAGAAAAGCATAATCTCTCCTGGCTCTTAGCATTTGAGGTGGTATTTCTTTCAAGACAATCAAATCCTGTCCGCCAATTTGAAGCCTGGTGTTATAGGACTCTTGTAGTATCATGTTTCTGAACTCTCTTGTGGCGAAGTATATAACTACATCTCGGGGGAGTTGCTTCTGTTTTGCCGCCCAAGAATTAACGCGATAAATTTTTTCGATCTGCCAGTCAAAGTTGGACCCCGGTCTTCCCACCAGACGGTCAAAAGCCTCTGAAAAAATCTGTTTCAAGTTCTCCTGTTTGTCTTCGCACAGCCCCTGACTCTTAATGCAAGCTCCATCTGTCTGTACTGTATCATAATAATTTGTTTTTCAGCGTTTTCAACTTTTTGTTGCACCACTTCAGTTTTGGATGTCAAATTAGTGTTAGCTACATTAAGAACCTCTAGATTATCTTCCATTCCAGAAACATGTTCTGTCAATACAGTTA
Source organism: Thamnophis sirtalis (assembly GCF_051295495.1). Classification (NCBI taxonomy): domain Eukaryota; kingdom Metazoa; phylum Chordata; class Lepidosauria; order Squamata; family Natricidae; genus Thamnophis; species Thamnophis sirtalis. The sequence goes on from NW_028261388.1 coordinate 61,065,853, forward strand.
CAAGTCCCAGCATATCATCATTTATTTTGGCAATCCTAGTATCAAGCTTATCATATAAGTCCGCCTTAAACTCTTTTATCTCGTTCTTTATCTCCTCTCTGAATTCTCTGAAAGTTTCTAAATTCTGCTCTCTAAATTCTCTAAAAGTTTCCAAAAAAAGTTCTTTCGTTAGCAAATCTCCAGTAGAGGGCATAGAGGGAGGAAGCTGCAACTTTGTGCCAGGTATGGGGGATGTGCTTCTAGGAGGAAATTTCGGCCCAGGATTTAATTTTGATGCCATGATGTCTTATCTTCAAGCAATTAATCAAACTCTACTGGCCCGCTGTGCAGCTTACGAGAAAAAAAGTATTAAGTCACCCCTTTGTTTGTTCTTAAGGATTTTTCAAAAGGTTTCAGAAAAGGGCGTTGTAACAAAGCAGCTCGGCATATTCAGCCCCATTTTGGACTTCTCTATATCAGAAATATATATTAGCAAAGTTGATAAGAGGAAAGTCTTGTAAACTCTTCAGAGAAGTGAAACTAATTAATAAAATACTGCTAGCCGACTGTTCCTCCCTTTTTGCAGAAAGTTTGCAGAAGGTTTCAAAAAGTTAGCATTGTAACGAAACAGTTCAGCATATTCACCTCTGTTTGGAATGTCTCTATATTAGCAAAGAGTCTTTTAAAACTTTGAAAGTGAAACTAATTAGTAAAGATCTGTTGGCTGACTGTGAAGCGAAATTCCCTCCCTTTCTTTGAAGTTTTGAGACTCTGTTTAATTAGATAAACAATATTAGTTAGCAATTCAACTGGCTCGTTGCCATTTTAGACACTTCTTTAAGTAGGTAAAGTAACGGAAGAGGATTTTGTAGCAAAGAAGCTAGATTTCAATAGACAATTAATGATCTCGCATACGAATTCTGCTCGTTTTGGAATCAGATAAATCAATCTTTGAACTGAGTGGGAGGGAATCTTACTTGGGGCTGCCAGGCAGCCGGAGATTTCCAGCGCGGAGCAGTTCTGCCTTCAGCTGGCCCCCCTTCTCTTCACAGACACAAAAGCTGCAAAGATCAGAAAGGCATTTGCTTGACAAAACTTCTCTCCTTTCCCTTCTTTTCCCGAAGAGGAAGGTGTCTGTCAGATGTCTGATGGATGATCATCTTAACAGATAACACCACTGGTAATACGGGAGCAGCTGTGTTTAGCTGCTACCATCAGTAAGTCCCGCCCAGGAAGCCGATTTAGTGTTTATTCTTGAAGACCCAATAGAAACAGGGGCAAAGTTACTTGATCATATAGAAGAGTATGAAGAAGTAGCAGGACTGAAAATTAATAAAGATAAAACAAAACTTTTAGTGAAAAACTTAACAGAAAAAAAGAAAAGGGAGATAATGGGGAAATTAGATATTCAAATAGTGAAGAAAGCGAAATACTTGGGTATACTTTGAGGTGTGTAACCGTTAAGGAAGATAATTATTATAAATTAAGAAACCAAATTGAAACAGATATAGAGAAATCGAAGAATTTTCAGTTATCATTAATGGGAAGAATAGTGGTAATTAAGATGACTATATTATCAAGAATTTTATTTCTATCCCAGAAAATTGCAGAATTTCTTTAGTATAGTTATATTTCAGGAACAACAGCTGTTAATATATAAACTTAAGTCATATGTCAACATTCTTGATTCTTTGGACATGACACAACTCCAAGCAGAGTGCATTATAGCAATCCTAATGGTAGGGTATGAGGCAGTGGTGGGTTCCAGATCCCAGTGCAACTGATACGGTGCAATGGGGCATGGTGGCCATCACATGAATGTGCACAGTGCGCTTGCATTCTTACCTCCTGTGACACTCCGTGATACCTCAGTGATGCTTGGTGAAGTGTTGCTCAGGCTCCGTATGCTGTGTGCACATGCGCAGATGGCATGTTTCCTTCAAATACACATAAGGAATGAGGGCAGGTGGGTGGGTCCTCTGGAGCACCATCCCGGAACGGTACCCAATGCTCCAGACACCTGTACCAGAGCGTACTTCCTGCAACCCACCACTGGTATGAGGGCATGAATATCAGTGATTGGGTGCAAGTGATGCACAATCTGAAGGTATGTGAAGGCCCTCTTAGCCAGAGCTATCACCAGCTCTTCTAACAGGAGCCCTGAATCCAAGAGTACTACCAGATTGTAATTGGGTGTACATTTGTGACAGGGTACTGAAAGCTACTCAGTCTTGCTTAGATTCACTTGAAGCTCATACTGTACATGTCCCTATAGCCTTCAGGCACTTGCACAGGATATCCACAGCATTCCTCAGGGAGCCCAAGGTAAAGATACAAAACTGAGTATATCAGCATATTGATGACACCTCACTCCAACCTGTTAGATCAACTCACCCAGCAGCCACATGTTAAATAAGGTGATTTTTAAGTAAGAGATGATTTTATTAAACATATGTATTCCAGGTTCTCCTATACATTATACAGACTACAGGCCATCCTCAAGTTACGAATGTAATGGAGTCTGCCTATTCCATTCGTAACCCAAGGATTCGTAGGAGTGAATCTTGTATCTTGAACGCAACCTTTCACCCACACATAAGGTGACCAGACTTTCAGATTGGTAAAGAGGGGACACCATTGACCGGGGGGGGGGGGCTTGATTAAAATTTTTATATTTTGTCAAAAGGTCACACAAGGCGATTACATGACCCCAGGACACTGAAACGATCATAAATACGAATCTGTTGCCAAACATCAAAATTTTGATCACGTGACCATGAGGATGCTGCAATGGTCACTAAGTGTGAAAAATGGTCGCTAACTGTGAAAAATGGTCATCAGTAACTTTTTTCAATGCCATTGTAACTTTGGTTCCCCTCCTGTGCACACACTCCTTCAGCCTCTCTCTCTCTCTCTCTCTCCCCCTCTCTCTCTCCTCCTCTGGATTCACTGGGATGTTTATAAAATTCCCCTCCTGTGCACACACTCCTTCAGCCTCCCCCCCTCTCTCCCCTCCTCTGGATTCACTGGGAGGTTTATAAAATTCCCCTCCTGTGCACACACTCCTTCAGCCTCTCTCTCTCTTTCTCTCTCTCTCTCTCTCTCTCCTCCTCCTCTGGATTCACTGGGATGTTTATAAAATTCCCCTCCTGTGCACACGCTCCTTCAGCCTCTGTCTCTCTTTCTCTCTCTCTCTCTCTCTCTCCTCCTCCTCTGGATTCACTGGGACGTTTATAAAATTCCCCTCCTGTGCACACGCTCCTTCAGCCTCTCTCTCCCCTCTTTCTGGATTCGCTCTGAAGTTTTTAAAATTACCTCTTCTGTATAGAGACCACGTTATCAGGCACGTGAGACATACACTGTGTTTCTATGGCACAGTAATCCCCTCCCCAAACAACACGCAATGCCAATTTAGAAGCCCCGAGCAGCCAAGGGGAAGCAGCAGTCTGGGGGGGGGAGGGGGAGGGGCTGAGCTTGGACAGCCTCAGAGGCAGCCCGCCAGCTCCGAGAGAGAGAGAGAGAGGGGGGGGAGGGAGGGGCTGCTCAAAGCAACAGAAGAAGAAAAAATCCATGAGGGAAGCCCACGGTCTCCACATGGAGTAAAGTCTTCTCCTCCCTCAGCCATTGGCAATAGCTCCCAAGGACGTGCGGGCGGGAATGCACTCGGCTCGAAGAATATACGCTCCCAGTTGCTAGGAGAGCCTCAAGGCGGCTGGAGGCTTTTTCGTAACTTAAAAAAAACCAGGACTTTTTAATAAAAACCCCAGGACGCTGGACAAATTGTTCAAAAGAGGGACTGTCCTGCCGAAAGCAAGATGTCTGGTCACCTTACTTACACATTCACTAATCGAATGCACAGCTCATTAAGTGCACATGAGGTATCTTGGGGTGGGGAAGGCCATGGGGGGGGGGGCTAGTGATGGAACAGACCACCTGCTTCAGAACATCCATATACCTCATTCTCCCTCCCCTTGGGTCCCCACAATTTCTCCCCCCCCATCCTGCCACACCAGGCCACTTACCTGATGAAGATCTATCTCCTCTCCAGCCTGTTTCTTTGCCTGCTGCCTCCCTTTTCATTGCCAAAGCCTTCCTCAAGCAGTTTGGCAGCAAGTAAGGAGGCCCAGAATGGCATGTGTGGCCTTCCAGACCTCCTTTCTCACCACTGAACTGCTTGAGGATGACTTCAGCAATGAAAAAGGAGGCCTGGCGGGCCACACACATCATTCCAGGCCTCCTTTCTGATTGCCAAACAACTTGCCTTCATAAACGGGCCATAGTTTCACACCTTTGCTCTATTATGAGGGGCAAATAACATGGATTTTGTTATTTGTTAACTAACATGGTTAGTTTGTATTTTAATCTGATTCATATTCTTTCTTTTAAAGTGATGTCCAAGATTTATTAGCTTTTAACATTCCTAAACTGATAAACAAGCTGGAGACTAGTTCCTGATAAGAAAAGTTTGTTAGTACAAACTAGGGTCTGGGTTATCTCTTGTGAATCCTAAACAACCTTTCTCCTTACAATTTATTCCCCTTCAGACATCATTTTAATAAACATATATCCTGTCTGATCAACTTTCCTCTTTCAGGTTTCTTTATTATGTTAACTATAAAAGGGGATGTAAAGATTGGGATTCCTACTTTGAATAAGGAATTCCTTCTGTCTGAATATTCTGATAAATTGTAATAAAATAATTTTCCTGTCTCGGTTTGTCTCATTGGAAAATATGCACACCAAGGCACGAGCCTGAAAAGGCCATATTTGCCATCAAGAAAGATAGTGCCTCGACTTCTGGTGGGCGGGGGCCGACAGGGGAGTTGTTGTTTTTAACAGCTCCCAAATCTTGGCTGCGTTAAACTGTCCAAACAGCAATCCATCAAACTGTTTAGCAGTTTGTTTACCTTTCCTTCGGGCTTAGAAGGAGGAGGCGAGAAACTATGCTTGGAAAGCGCTCTAACTAATCCTCCCAGTCTAAAAATCTGGGAGGAAGGGGGGGATGTACCCAGCAGCATAGCACCTCCGCGCTGAGATTTATTCTGCCTTTTGCTGCAGAACGGTCTTTGCTCATCCTCAGTACAAAGACTGATTTACTGCTGACTTCAAGCCAAGCTGAACCATTACTCGTGAACTTCTAATTGTATGTATAAATCCTTAGCTCCATCTGTAAAGAATTCCTTCTGACAATTACTTGCTGAAAGACACACAAAATGGTGCTGAGCTGTGTAGGAGGGGTTAGACTTTGATAGCATTCTTACAGAGCCTAGAAGTGATTTATTATCAAACTAAATAGCAACTGCTGTATAATTGGTTTTCCTGGACTTATTAACTGACTAAAGAAGATTAAACTTGAGATGGCTTCTAAGCAAAAATCCCCCCCCCCACGTCCAAAAGTGCCGGGAGCTCGCCAGCGCCCACTACTAAATTACAGTCATTACTTCCCCCTACTTCTGCAGGGGCGTCTCTGACCAGAGAAATCTTGCAGAAAGAATTAATTGATGCTTTAAAAAATCATGCAGATGCAATGGAAGTAAAAATTAAGGAAGAGATATCTGCTGCTAACAAACAACTGTGCAAAGAGCTTATGACACACAATCGAGCTATTAGAGAGGATTTCCTGATGGCTTTTAATTCCCTATCAGGCTAAGCATTGGGAATTGAAGAAAGGCTAGAAGACCTTAGTGACTCTAATATGAACTTGGCAACGAAGATGGATGTGGTTCAACAAAAGGTTAGCGATGCAGAAAATGAAATTATAATGTTACAGTATAGACAAATGGAATTTGCTTTAAGGATAAGGGGCCTCCCAGAGAAAACTCAAGAAAACCTGAAGCAGATTCTCTCTGAAGCCTTGGACCTAATGATGGGAAGGCCAGGAGGGAATTATCACTGGCAAATCAAAAAGGTTTATCGTGTTAACTCCTGGCTTGCAAGACAAAAGCAACTACCAAGAGACATTGTGGTGTATTTTGCTACCAAAGATATGAGGAATACGATATTACAGGAGTCTTACAAAACTAAGCTTCAAACTGGGGGTCGGGAGGTGACTGTATTGAAGGAGATACTATCTAAAATGTTGAGATCTAGGAAAGACTAGGCTTTTTTAGTCGAAGAGCTTAAAAATCGCCAGATACAGTTCAGATGGGATGTGCCAACCGGCCTTGCACTCACTTATCTTGGACAAAGATACCGTCTTAATTCAGTATGGAAGGCCCAAGATTTCTACAGTAATATATTGAAGGCTGGACATCCCCCCCTCTTAGACCCAGAGAAAGAAAACAAGAAGGATATGATAGACAGCAAATCACTCAAGCATCAACAAGGGTGGATTAACCTCCTCTCTCAGAGGTACAAGATGCTAAGGAACAAAGACAAACCTGTGTGATTACCAGGCGAATGGAACAGGAACTAAAAAAGCAACAAACACAGGCCACCGTTCAAGAACCTACAGGTGTCACTCTAAAAGCAGTGGGAGGAGCCAGGCCAAAGATTAAATTCCAAGATGTTTAGATGGCTCTTAAAAAGCTTCAGGGAACTAAAGATGGCAACTAAGTTTCTAACTTGGAACGTCAATGGCTTAAATTCCCCACAGAAAAGGAAGAAAATAAACCACTATCTTAAACAATTCACGAATGATATAATTTGCTTGCAAGAAACTCATATTAGATCAACTGATCAAAAATACCTGATTAATACAAGACTTGGACAACACTTTATAGCTTCTGCCACAGAGAAGAAAAATGGTATAGTTATTTACTTAAGGAAGGATTTGAAAGCTAAATTAATTGAAGCGGACTCCCATGGAAGATATATTGCAGTAGATTTGGTATTAGAAGGGAAAAAGACACTGCTATTGGGAATATATGCTCCGAATCATGCAAGATGTGCGTGAAAGAGGAGGCTTGAAATTACCCAATTTAAAACTATATTATGATGCAGTAGTTCTATCTATGATTAGTGACTGGATTAATTTAACAAATGACAGCATACTTAATATTGAAGGGTATGATTTGGTATATGGTTGGCATGCTTATCTACTATACAACAAAAAGGTGGATAAGAATTTTAAAAGTCATATTTTAAGGAACGCTCTACTGCGGGTTTGGAAAAAATATCAATACAAATTAAACGATAAGATACCTATGTGGACCATTCCCAGACATGCAATAGAAAATATGAACATAGTACAAAAACAGGATGTAACTACCTACAGACAGCTTCTTACTGCAGAAAGAGGTGTATTACAACTGAAACCATTGGATGTACTAAAAAAGGAAAAGGTAATTCAAATATGGTTTCAGTACAGACAGTTACAGTCTAGATGGAAAATAGATAAAAAAATTGGCTTTATGCAAGTCAAGGATAATTTACTTAAACAAATTAGAGATCAAAGTCCAATGCATATAAAGAGATTATATAATGTATTAATAGAAATTGACTTGGAAACAGAACTAGTTAAAGACTGTATGATTAAATGGGCTCAAAATGTTGAAGAACCAATAATGTTGGATACATGGGAAAAGATTTGGGTGAGAAATGTAAAATTTACATAAGCCCAAAACTTGAGAGAAAATTTTTATAAGATGTTTTATAGATGGCATTTAGATCCTTAAAAAATGGCTTCTCTGTATCTGAACTTACAACCTAAATGCTGGAGATGTGATTGTATGGATGCTACATATTTTCATATATGGTGGACTTGCAGAAAGGTTAAAGCATTTTGGATAAAAATATGGTGGATTATGCAAAATGTTCTTAAAAAAAGGATAAAGTTTACCCCTCAGTTATTTTTGTTAGGCATGATTACTGATTGAACAGTTGTAGAAACTAATCTGATATTGCATTTAATAACCGCAGCTAGACTGCTGGTGGCGCAATACTGGAAGAAGGAAGACTTGCCTACTATTCAAGAATGGACATTGAAAGTAACAACCCTAGCTGAGATGGCCAAAATATCTGCATATCTTCAGGACCATTCAAACGAGAGATATAAACTGGAGTGGAAAAGATGGATTGACTATACATAAAACAAATATGGGACTAAGAAATTCCAGATAGTTTATGATTAGAGATCAGGAATTATAAATTATCTAGATAAATTATCCAGCAAGGAGGAGCTAGAGCTCAATGGATATACGTTGTTAACTATCTTTTGGTGTTTTTTTTTTAAACTGTACCTTAGATTCTCTTTGTTAAAGATTTATACCCTGTATTGGTTCTGGGAAGTTGGGGGGGAGGGGGAAGATTGGGGGCTGGGGGGCTGGGGGGGGAGCGTGGGGGGGGGGAACTAAACTTTTGTAAAAGTTTTTTTTCCCCAAAAATGTTCAATAAAAAAAAAGAAAGAAAGATAGTGCCTCTACATTTTTAGCTCCTCCCACAAGCATCATAAGACTCCAGTTTAGTCCTTCCTAAAGAAACTATTATTCCAAACTGCTTTGAAAATAGCAGCATAGTATCTTGAAAATCTTACCCTTAATCCACTAATGTGTTTGGTGAAATTTTCAGCCTGGTCCTCAGACAAAAATAGTAAGTTTGTGAATGTTTTTAAAAAACCAAAATGATTCCAAAATGATCCTTAGAATCACATTTTTCACTTCTTGCTTGTGCACATAGATTCTCCTGAGATAAATTATCACACTTTCAATTTCCAATATGTAACTCAATCGCTGTGGCAAAATGAGACAAGACATTTAATCCTGACATTGCAATAGAAATGTAAAAATTGTAAGTAATTGAAACAAATTCCATTTGTCAAGATCAGGGTTAGACTTATAACAAACTTGCACTAAATATTTGATGTATTAGAGCCATTGATATGAATTTGACAGTGTATTTTTCCTATTAGCAATCTCTTTCCAAGATTTATACACACACATGCCCAAAAAGAATCAGACTGAACATGCTAGTTCACCCCATTTTATCCTAGGAGAAGGAAGGAAGGAAGGCAAAGCCTATGTACACAAATCTTAACAAAACCTTCCTGAAGAATATTTTAAGAAATTCACTTAAAATAATAATGATCAGTGTTGTGTTATAAGAGTGTTATTAAGAGACTGTATCTAAGAAAGGCAGAAACTTGCTATCAAGAAAATACAAAGAATTGCAAATAAAAATAAATAAGTTCAGCATAATTTTATCTGTAGAAGACATTTTTGTTTCAGAATATATGCAAAGTTCACAACAGAAAGAATGGGGTGATAAAGAGCATTGTCCTCAGGTCATATTGGGGAGACTTCTACTGACAGCAGGAAATGTATAGGAATAATCTTTTTTTAAATCCAGTGATACAATATTGTCCATGCCCAGGTTATTCAAATAGCAATGAGGTCTATTCATTCTAAAAATAAATGCCAAAGGAACAAAAGAAATAATATATTTTTATTGCAGTTTTTATTCATGAATGTTATGTCATTAGGGCAGTAATTACATATGGAATCTGAACATTAGGCTATAAATCCATATTTGTTCCTTTTTTTGTAAAAAGATTTTTTTCTTTCCATATACATTCACAAATATACATTCTTATAGGTATTAACATTTATCTGCTGACTTCTAGCATTTATCACAATTTTTAAGAATATAAAAAAACACAATTGGAGTCTTGCCACCCTGTATATCCATCTTATTTTGCAATAACCCTACACCTTCTTTCTTCCCGACCTCCATTATCTGCCCTTCTTTTCTCCTCCCCTTCCTCTTTTCTTCTTCCCCTTCCTCTCCCCCTTCCTTCTTCTTCTTGCCCTCTCTCCTACTGTTATTTCCCCTCCCTTACTTCCTCTTTTTTATCCTTTCTTCTTTTTCCTCCTCTTTCTTCCTCCTTCCATTGTGCCCTTGCTTATTTTCTTCAGTTTGATGAATTTTTGGGGTGGAATTCCAGCGATCCTGGCTTCATATTTACATAAAAATAAATTTCCTCTTCCACATTTTATTTCCCTATAATAATTCCACTTGTATCATATTTTAAACTGTATATTTGTATCTTAATGCTTTTCTGTTTTTTCCTCCCCCCTTAATTTAATAATGTGTCATCTGGGTTGCTTATTCTGTAATCTTTTTTTATTTATATCCCTTTTCTAACCAATCATAAAATTGCCCCATGTCCTGAAGTACACTGATTCCTCTTTGTCTTTTATTCTCAATGTCACCCTGTTCATTTCTGCACAGTCCAATATTTTCTTTATTATCTCTCCTTCTGATGGGACTTTGTCTGTTTTCCAGTCTGTGCAAATACCATTCTAGCTGCTGTTATTATGAGTACAATCAAATATATATCTTATTTACTATATTTCTCTGGTAAAATACCCAATAAAAATACCTCTGGTCTCAGCTCTACATGCTGATGTAACATTTTCTCTAACCATGTTTGTATTTTAACCCATTAGCTTCTTGCATCCCTACATGTCCACTCCATATGGTAATATGATCCTGACACTTCCAACATTTAGCTGATTTGTATTTAAACATTTTTGCTAGTCTTTCGGGTGGCATGTGCCATCTATAAAACATTTTGTACAAATTTTATTTATATGCTGTTGCCATTGTTAGTTTATAATTCCTTTCCCATAGTTGTTGCCATTTTTCTAATTCAATTGTGCAGCCAGTTTTTTGCCTATATTATCCTTGTTTCTTTTACTTCTTCTTCCTCTAATTTGATTCTAAGTAAATACATGTAAAGTTTCTTAAACATTTTTTCATCTGTTCCCAAGAGTATCTTTTCCAATTCTGAACTTCCCAGATTAAAACCATGCTTTTTTAGCAACTTTTTCATATCTTATTTGTATTTGTATTTATGTAAAACTAGCATATATCAATCCCTTGTTCTTCTAGTTCTTTTTTTCTGTTTTAATTCTCCCCTTTCTGTTAGTATATCTTTATATCCGATATTTCTCATACTGCTAATATTTGGATGTGTCAAAGCTTCCACTGTTGAAAGCCACATTGGTATTTTCAAGTAGTTTCCTTTCACTTTTTCCCATACTGTGAATACATCGTTTGTTACATAGAGCCTCTGAAAGTAGCCATGTATCCTATTTTTGATGCAAAAATTTTATAATCCACATTTATTAAAAAGATTGGTCTATAGTTCTTTATTTGCTGCAAATCTGACTCTTCTTTTGGGATGAGAGTTATATACGCCTCCAATCATGAATCCGGTATTTTAGCTTCCAGTAGCAACTCATTAAATACTTCCAGCATTACATTACTTAGGACATCTTGTAGTGTTTTATAAAATTCCGCTGGCAATTCCTCTGGCCCTGGTTTTTCCCATTTTTTTGTCTTTTAATCCTTTCCATCTCTTCCATCATAGTTATTCTCTCTTCCAGTGCCCTTTTGAATTTTTCTGGAATCTTAGGTTTTTCCGCTTTTTCTAAATATTATTTTAGCTTTTCCTCTTCCACTATCTCTTGTTGATATAACTTCTTATAATAATTTTTTCCTTTTCTTCATTTTGGTAACATGTATTTCCTTCTTGATCTATTAATTGAGTTATAATTTTTTCTTTCTCCTTTTTCATCTTATATGCCAACCATTGTCCTGGTTTATTTGCATTCTCAAAAAAGTTTTGTCTTGTTGATCTTATTTTATTTGCTACTTCTTCCTTTTCCATTAAGTTCAATTTACGTTTTTGCAAGTCCATCAGGTTCTTAGTCTTTGTATTTTGTGGAGTTTTCTGTAATTCTATCTCCAACTTCCTATATTCCTCCTCTATCTTCTTTCGGGTTTGTCTATTCTGTTTATTCCTTTTTCCTGAATATGTCATTACCAGTCTTCTAATATATGCTTTGCTGGTATCCCATACACTCTGCAGTGATGTATCCTCCTTTCTGTTTTCTTTAAAGAAGAAATTTAGTTCTTTTTCCATATATTGCTGGAATTCCTTTTCATTTAATAAGTTTTGATGTAATGTCCATCTCATTCTTTTTTTCTGTCCTTTCCAAATCATTATTATTGGATTTGCCCACGTACTTGTTTCTATATCAATCTTGTGTGTTTTAGCAGTCAATCCTGTTGTCATCCAAATCATATCTATTCTTGACCACGATAGCCTTCTCCACATACCTTGTAAACTTAATTGATCTATCCAGGGACGTGCAGTCACTAGAGGCAGGGGAGGTGGGGCCTCACCAGTCTCCTGAGGGAAAGGAAGAGTTTTAAATATTTTTTTTAAATAATTAAAGCCAGGGTAGTTGCTACCAGATTCAAAGTCACAGTGGCTTGGTGTCTGCTCTCAGTGTTAACTATGGGAGGAGGCCAGAGAACTCGGGGCCTCTTTTGCCTAAGGAATTGTTCGCCTTTTAAAAGTTAAGGAGGAGTTAAAAACCGAAAACTTTCATATGCAAAAGAGGCACTGATTCTCCCGCCTCCTGATCGGGGAGCAGCGAATCATGCCTTATGAGCATGCTTACGTTGAGCACGCTTACGTTGGGCAGACAAGAGGAGAGTTGAGAGAGTTTCCACAGCTGGAAAAGGTGGATCGGATGGAGGGAGGGGGAGATTCAAATTTATTGTAATTTAATTTGTAATTTTTTTTATTGTGAGGTTTGTGTGTGTGTGTTTTTTTCTTTCTTCACAGCGGTGGGGTTGGAGGAGGCAGGGGAGCGAGGCGGCGGAGCACAGAAGCGGCAGGGATGTTCTCGCCGCTGTGTTTCAACAGGCCAGGTGTCTCACATTTATATCCGCCATAAACGTGAGACACCTGGCCTGTTGGACACAATGGTGGTGGTGGGAGGAATTGGCTGGGTGGGCTGGCTGGCTGGCTGGGGAGGGGAGACCCCTTTAAAGCCTAGCACCGAGCAGGGAGGAGGAGGAGGAGAGCAGTGAGTCCAGGCAGGGAGCAGGTCGGGCGGGGCCTGCAGCCAGCCCAGCACCGAGCGGGGATGAGGAGGAGGAGGAGGAGGAGGAGGAGGAGGAGGAGGAGGAGGAGAGCAGTGAGTCCAGGCAGGGAGCAGGTCGGGCAAGGGGTGGGTGGGCTGGCTGCAGGCCAGGGCAGCAGGATTGTTCATCGGAGGAGGTGGGGGGCAAGGCGGTGGAGCGCGACGGCGGCGAGAAGCAACACCCCTGCCACTGTGTCCGACAGGCGTCTTGCGTTTATGTCCGCCATAAATGCGAGACGCCTGTCGGACACAGTGCCAGGGACATTGCTTCTCGCTGCTGCTGCGGTCTTGCCTCACCAATGGTAACCGTCACCCCACGTCACTGGATCTATCATTGTAAAGAATGTTTTGGGGAGAGTTCTCCTTGACTTCTTATTCAATTTTGTAGTCTTATAGTCCAACTCATTGTTTACAATTGCACTGAAATCTCCTATTATGCATATATCTTCATGTTCATACTCTATTATCTGTTATGTAGTTTCCCATAAAACTGTTCTTGGTTCACATTTGGTGCATATATTGCCACCAACAGTATTTTTTTTACAGTTCATCATTATTTCCACTATCAATATTCTCCCCTCCTCTTCCTCAAATATTTGCTTTGATTGTATTGTCTTTTTGATATATAGTGCTACCCCCCTTTACTTTGGACAGGCATGTATAAGTTTCCCAATTTTGGATACTCCAGAAATTTTTTGTGTTGTTTTTTAATATGCACTTCTTGCAGACATTATATCTAATATTAATTTCTCTAATTTATTAAATGCCCTTTTCTTTTTTGTACCCAAATTTAGTCCATTTATATTTACTGAAATAATTTTTATCTCTTCTTGCATGTCTTATTTGTTTGTGGGTTTAGTTCATCTAGTCACTCTTCCTTTGTTCTTTCATCTCCTTTGCTCTTGCCCTTTCTCTTAACACATCTCTTCCTCTTGTAATCCAAAGTATTGTTCATAAAATAGCTCTGCTTTCTCTATCATATCCAGTCTGTGTCTTTGCTCACTAATATCCCTTCAGGTATTAGCCATATGAAATTCATTCCTTTTTTAATCAAACGGTCAGAAGTTGATACTCTTTTCTTAGGTCTCTGACCTTTCTTGGTACTTGAAGAAAGAGGCCTAATTTCCTGTTTGGTGGTAGGAAGGCAGAATCAGGAATGGAGCCCCCCCCGCAAAACATCTGACCAGCTTCCATCATCACATGGCCACTCAATTTGATGAAATGCTTCAAAATGCAACAATGGTTAACAGCTGGTTGAACATACTTGATAATGAAAGATCCAGAAAAGGACACAGAACCAAGCAACTATCACCCAATTATTTGTTTGCCAACAATGTTCAAACTTTTTACAAGAATACTGGCAAATGCCGTACTCAATCATCTGATGGAAAATAGTTTATATCCAGTAGAACAAAAAGGAAATTATAAAAAATCAAGAAGAACAAAAGATTAGCAGCTCATAGACCAAAGGGTACTAAAAATGCAAAATAAAAACAAACAAACTTAAATATGGCGTGGATTGATTACAAGAAGGCATTTGACTTATTATGCCACAGCTGGATTAACACCTGTCTGGAAAAATTGGAATCAGCAAAAATATCTGTACATTTTTTAAAATTTTTTTTTGGAAAAAAAGGCTTTTACAAATATTTACCTCACCTCCCCCACCCGAACCCACCCGAACCCAACCCCCCTCCAACCTTCCCCCCCCCGACTTCCCAGAACAAATACAGGGTATAAATCTTTAACAAAGATGTTCTAAAATAAACTTTATAAAAGTTAGTATCATTTTTCATTTGAGCTTTAACTCCTCTTTTGTTAGGCTAACTCTAAACAGATTATATCATTCCTTGCTTCTTCAGTCATAAACTATCTGGAATTTCTTAGTCTCGTATTTATTTTGAATATAGTCAATCCATCTTCTCCACTCCAGTTTATATTTCTCATTTGAGTGGTCTTTGAGATATGCTGATATTTTGGCCATCTCTGCTAAGTTTGCAACTTTAAATGTCCATTCTTGAATAGTAGGCAAATCTTCCTTCTTCCAGTATTGCGCCACCAACAGTCTTGCTGCCGTTATTAAATGCAAAATCAAGTTAGTCTCTATAACAATACAATCAATAGTTAAACCTAACAGGAATAACTGAGTGGTAAACTTTATCCTTTTTTAAAGAACATTTTGCATAATATTTTTATCCAAAATGCTTTAACATTTTTATAAGTCAACCATATATGGTAATACGTAGCATCAACACAATCACATCTCCAGCATTTAGGTTGTAAATTCGGATACATACAGGCCAGTTTTTTAGGATCTAAATGCCATCTATAAAACATCTTATAGAAATTCTCTCTCAAATTTTGGGCTTGTGTGAATTTTACATTTCTTACCCATATCTTTTCCCATGTATCCAACATTATTGGTTCTTCAAAATTTTGTGCCCACTTTATCATACAGTCTTTGACTAATTCTGTTTCCGAATCCATTTCTATTAATACATTGTATAACCTTTTTATATGCATTTGACTTTGATCCCTAATTTGTTTTAGTAGATTATCCTCATTTTGCATAAAACCAATTTTTTGATCTTTTTTCCATCTGGCCTGTAATTGCCCATACTGCTACCATGTTTGAATTACCTTTTCCTCTTTTAGTACATTCAAGGGTTTTAGTTGTAATACAAAGTGAGAAGCTGTCTGTATGTGGTTACATCCTGTTTTTGTACTATATTTATGTCCTCTATTGCATGTCTGGAAATTGCCCACATAGGTATCTTATCGTTTAGTTTATGTTGATATTTTTTCCAGACCTGCAATAGAGCATTCCTTAAAATATGACTTTTACAATTCTTATCCACCTTCTTGTCATATAACAGATAAGCATGCCAACCATATACCAAATCATGCCCTTCGATATTAAGCATTCTATCATCTGTTGAGTTAATCCAATCACTGATTAATGATAAAACTACTGCTTCATAATATAGTTTTAGATTTGGCAATTTCAAACCTCCTCTCTCACGTACATATTGCATTATTTTAAGTTTTATTCTCAGCTTCTTCCCTGCCCACACAAATTTGTTAATACCCATCTGCCATTCTAGCAAGTTTGCATCTTTTTAAAGTATTGGTATCATTTGAAAAAGAAATAGAAATTTAGGCAAGACTTTCATTTTCACTGCTGCTATTCTTCCCAACAAGGATAATTGTAATTTTTCCCAATTTTTCACCTCTGTCTGTATACTATGCCATAGTGGCTCATAATTATACTTATATAGTTTCCCGTTTGAAGTTGAGATGTAGACTCTTAGATATTTAACCTTTTTAACTATTTCACATCCTGTCATTTTTTCTAAATCTTCCCTTTGATTAGTGTTCATGTTTTTAACTAGCATCTTTGTTTTTCCTAGGTTTATTTTAAATCCAGATACTTGGCAATATTGATTAATCATATTCATTAAAACCTTGATAGATTTCTCTGGTTGGGTTAATGTTATAACCAAATTGTCCGCAAATGCACATAGTCTATATTCTTGATGCCTAATCTTGATTCCCTGTAAATCATCATCTGACCCCGGTATTTTATTCAGCAATAATTCCAGGGTTATAATAAACAATAATGGCGATAGGGGGCCATTATACCTTTCTCGATTTTAAATGGTTCTGTTAAGCTTCCATTGACTATAATTTGTGCTGTTTGTTCCTGATATATTGCTTTAATTTATTGTAAAAAATACTCTCCTATTTGCATCTTTTGCATTATTTTCAATAAAAATTGCCAATTCACTCGAACAAAGGCTTTCTCAGCATCTAAGAATATAAGCGCTGCGGGGATTTGATTATTCTTTCCCAAGTATTCCAGTATATTAACAATTTGTCTTACATTACTTCTCATTTGTCTCCCTTGTATAAAACCGGTTTGATCATTATGAATCACTTGTTGAATAACCAACATTAACCTATTCGCTAATATTTTTGTAAAATTTTTATAATCTATTTTAAGTAATAATATAAGGTCTGTAATTTTTTGGTTGACTAAGATCTTGATCTTCTTTAGGTAGCAGGGATATGAAAGCTGTCTTCCAAGATGGGGGTACCTTCCCTTCCATTTGGATTTTATTAAATAATTCCTTAAGGGGTTCTACCATTTCTAATTGTAATTTTTTGTAATAAGCTGCTGTCAAACCATCTGTACCCGGTGCTTTCCCTGCCTTTAGCTCTTTAATTACCTGGAGGATTTCCCCCGAGGTTATTGGTTGATTCAATCTTTCCCTCTGCTCATCCTTAACTATAGGTATTTTTTCTTTAATACCAGGAATCTATCTAAAAATTCACAAAAGGCCTTTTGAATCTCATCCTTTTGATACACTTCTTTCCCTTTATAATGTATTTTCAATATGTTGCGAGATTTCTGTTTCTTCCTAGTCAAATATGCTGACCATCTACCAGGTTTATTTGCGTTACAGAAAATATTATGTTTTGCATATAATGAATTAGTAGCTGACTGGTTTGACATCAGCATATTAAATTGTGCTCGTAATAAGGTAATTGCTTCTTTAATCTTCTTATCTCCTGGGTTTAATATTAGCTCCTGTTCTCTCTTCCTAATCTCTTCCTCTAGTTCATTTCTCCCCCCCCCTGTTTACGTCTATGTAACTTATTTAAATTTATTAGGACTCCTCTCATGTATGCTTTACTTGTATCACAAACCATTTCCATAGATGTGCCCTTATTCATATTAAAGACAAAATATTCTCTCAACAATTTTTTACATTCATTAACATTTTTCTCATATCTAAATAAATTTTCATTTAATCTCCAAGTCCTTCTAGCTTCCTTCCCAAATTCCCACTCCATCCAAACTGGGTTATGATCTGTTAAAGCTCTGGAACATATCTTTGTCTTCTTTACCCTAGAAAGCAAATCATTTGTTGTTAATATAAAGTCAATCCTGGAAAAGGATTGATGTATATCAGAAAAAAATGTAAAGTCCTGTTCTTTTGCATTCCTTTCTCACCACGTGTCTCTTAGCTCCATATCATCCATCATATCGAAAAAAGACTTAGGTAATTTCGCTCGCGTTTGGATATTTTGCAGGAGACCCTTCTTGTCTTTTTTTGGTATCCAGAACACCGTTCCAATCACCCATTAATATGCAAGATCTATAGTCCCACTGTATTAACTTAGTATGGAGCATTTTGTAAAATTTGTCTTATTGATTGGGAGCATATATTCCCATTAAAAGCATCCTTTTCCCTTCTAATACCAGTTCTATTGCAATATATCTTCCTTGGGAATCTGCTTCAATTAATTCGGCTTTCATGTCCTTTCTTAAGTAAATAACTATACCATTTTTCTTCTCTGGGGCGGAGGCTACAAAGTGTTGTCCAAGTCTTGTATTGATCAAATATTTCTGGTCAGTTAATCTGATATGTGTCTCTTGCAGGCAAATTATATCATTCTTAAATTGTTTCAAATAATGATTTATTTTCTTCCTTTTCTGTGGAGAATTTAAGCCATTAACGTTCCAGGATAAGAACTTAGTTGTCATCTTTAGCTCCCTGAAGCTTTTTAAGAGCCATCTGAAAATCCTGTAGTTTGGCTTTCGGCCTGGCACCTCCCACTGCTTCTGAGCTAAAACCTGTGAGTTCTTGAACCGTTGCATGTGTTTGTTGCAAAACTTGTTGCCTTTTAAACTCTTGTTCCATATGCCTAGTGACCACATGGATTTGTCTTTGCTCCTTCGCTCCTTCTAGTTCTGAGAGAGGAAGTTGATCCAGCCTTAATGATCCTTGGGTATCTTGCTGTCTGTCCTGTCCTTGTTGTTCTCTTTCTCTGGGTCCTGGAGGTGGAGATGTCCAGCCTTCAGTATATTATTATAAAATTCTTGAGCCTTCCATACTGAATTAAGATGATATCTTTGCCCCTGGTAATTAACTGCTAGTCCAGCTGGAGCTTCCCATCTGAACTGTAACTGAGGTCTGGCTGCATTTGGGCGCTTTATGGAAGTCAGTGGGAGAGTCAGTAGTTAAAAATGCTTTAAAAAGTAAAAAAAGAGTTGCCTATGCCCACCCAGTCCCATGACCCACACTCCACCAAGCCATGCCCCCCAAGCCATGCCTAAAGAACCTGTAGGGAAAAAAATTGAATTTCACCATAATTTTGAGTCATAAAGCCCTTTGACTGCCTTCTCACAATCTATCTACTTGATCTCTCACCTTAGGAGCAACTATCTGTAATTCCCAATTCCACGAGGTCATAATCCTGAGATTCATATTAGTTGTTTCTCAACATCTGTGTCTTGACATCTGTGAAAAGCCTCCTGATGGATATCAGACTTGTCCCAATATTTTTATCTTGGAAGTTGCTGGCCACCAAGCTATTTTGGAAGCCTATGGATGATAGTGATGATATCAATGAATAACAATGGGTGGAATTAATAGGCTTATTGTGTCTGATTTTAGTATTTTAGTACCACTGTGGATATTTCATCATATTATTATTACTGGTGCTCTATGAACAGAGTACAGAATCAGTGTGATTGCACTGAGAAAAAATGAATAAATTAAATCATGATGAATAAATGTTAGGTTTGGTTTGTGCATGTGAGGCAGTATGCTGTTCTTGAGCACATGTGGCAGCAGTCTTCCCCAAATTTACTGAAAGATAACAGTGGAGAACTGTGACAGTCTAGCATTATTGAGAGTTTTGTTCATTCTTTTCTTGTGTGACATATTTCCACATTGCATTTAGGCTATTTTTCTCTTTGTATAAGAAGAGATACAAACATCCTGAGAGCCTATGGGCAGAAAAGCAACTATTGGGTAGATGTCCCTCAAAGAACTAGCTGTAGATTTTAAAAGTTGCATACTATTTTCCCACTCAGTGCTGCTCCAATCAAATGCAAAACTGCTAAGGTTGCAAGCCAGTTATATATTTCAGTCTTGTCTACACATTTCTGCATTTCTACAAGGTATTTCTGAGCAGCATTACAGTGTCTAGTATCACATACAAATAAGTTCCGAACTATAATCTAGGCACCCTCTAAAAGCATATAAGGAGTTTGGTAGTGAAAGCAATTTGCTCATTGTGACATGTTTTCCACTGCATTGATGGGGTTGTTCCAGGAGATGAGGAGGATCTGTCAGTGGATCTGCCAAATGAATATGCAATACATGCTAGACATCTATGTGATGGGCTGGATTCTATAGTAGGCAATGGTGGGATTCAAAATTTTTACTACCGTTTCTGTGGGCATGGCTAGGTGGTCATGTGATGGGTGGGCATGGCTAGTGGTCATGTGACTGGTGGGCATGGCTTGATGGCCATGTGACAGAGTATGGGCATAGCTAGGTGGTCACAATCCTAGTTCCCCCTACGAAGATTCTCCCATCCAGACCTTTTGCAATCCCCCAAAGGGTCAAATAAAACCCAATTCCATAGAGCTCTGAATCATTAAGGCAAACCAAATACAAGTGATCCTCGTGTAATGGCCAGTTGCTTAGCAAGTGTTCTAATTTATGACTGACCTCCCCAGAGCTATTTGACCTGTTTCTGGAGTTTTGACAGCCATTCACACAGACACCCTTTATTTATTTATCAGCACATTTATTTCCTTAATAAAATTTTTGTGGGCTTCTCTCCGCACCTTGTTGCTTGTAGCATCACCTAAGTAATCTCGATGCCCTCCATCTGCTATTTTAATCAGCTTATCTTTGGTTGTCAATTGTGCTTCTGAGAAGTTTTCTCTCCTTTAAAAAAAAAACCATTGTTTTTTCTCTTTTTCTTCCATGCCTTGAAATCTGGGTTGGAGTTCCTGTTGATCTAATTCCCTTTTCCATACTCCCCTTTTCCCACTTTCAACCACGTTCGCTCCACTGGTAAGGTAATCAGTTGTCTTGTCTTTGTAATCATTTTCCCCTTCGATTTTTGGGACTCTGAACCCATCATTTTTTGTTGTTATAAACTCTATTTTTTCCATCTTCTTCTCGATTCTCTCTGTTATTTCTAATAAATTTTGAATTCCAGCCAGGATGTTTTGCAAAGTTAATGTTTCTTTTGAATATTATGCCATTTTGGCAAGCTGGTAGATTCTGCCACTCTGGCTTTCAAGGCTTCTTATATTAAATTAGCTTAAACACAAATCCATTTATGATCTTCAAAAAATAAGGTTCTGTTTCTTTTTCTCTCCCACTGCCAGTAAGACTCTTAAAGTGCACCTATATAGACAATTTGTGCCCTTGCTTCTTATCACTTTCTAAATAAGTTGCAAAGCCTCGAGATACAAAATCAGTGAGATCAAAAGGAAAAGGAAAAGTGCATTGTTTCAAAAACTCAAGCCTCCAGTCTCCAAGTGGCAGTTTTGCTTCCCACTCTCTAATGTTATTTCAAACTTAAAAGAAACAGAGTTCTTAAATGGAATTAATAACAAAAAATAAAAGTCCTTGTTGAAATAAAGAAGAAGACTTTAATCCATAGATTAAAAAATAAAAATAAAAAATAGAAGAAGAAAAACTGATCCGTTCTCTTTAAAAAGAAAAAAAAGTTGCAAGCACTTCAATCCACAAAGTAGAATTACAAAGAAAAAGGAACACACTATCCAAAGCAATCCAATATAGGTTAATTTTGCCACTTGTTTTCTTCTGCTTTCGGATTTAATTTAACTTAAAAAAATTCTTTTCCAAAAGAGTAAAATTTCCTCACCAGATAGACACACTTTCTCTTTCTTCTTCGCTTCCGTTCTGGAGCCGTACCAACTTCATCAGCCTAGGGCTGGACTTTTTGTCGCCGGCTTGAAGAACTTCTCTTCGATCGATCAGGGACTTTGCGGTGTCCCTGAGATCAGCAAGACATATTCTTCCTGTTCGCCATCTCTACGGGACAGTTTAAGTCCGATTGGACCATCCAGTGGCAAAAGTATTGGCAGCAGTCTTGGTGTTGCAGCAGATTGAGGTTTGTAATCTACTTACGAAAGACCAGGACTCGAGACCACGAAGGTGAGAGAAACAGGTTTATTTGATGCATCGAGTTCAGCGTGCTCACACACCAAAATCTGAACTGCCTGGGCTCTGCCCAGGATGCTACTTTTATGCATTCTCAAGGCGTTTCCATACACGAGACAAGCATGACATTTCGAAAAGGAGAAATTCATTTGGAATGTTAGTTGTTTCACCTCTGTTCTATCTCTCACCCATGCCTGGCTTCCTGTGCCCCTTCTTTACAGGGTCTTGCCACACTGTTCAACACTATTTTTAATACTTATGAGGAAGTCAGAAGTCAAAGTTGGAAGCTAAAAGTCAAAGTTAGAGAGAAAGTTCACTCAAGCTAAAGATCAAAGTTGGAACTCCAGGGCACTAGAATGAAAAGCCAAGCTAATATAAGTTTATAAGGTCCATTCTATTAAGACCACCTAACCTGGCCAGCCACTGGTGGGTTTACCTGTGCACCCCCTCCTGCATCTTTGGGGCATCGAGACCGCATGTCCATATCATTGTGACGTTGGCTCCTCCTCTCATTTTTTTTTTTTTTTGCTTCTTAATTGCCTCCTTTATCTCTGTTAGAATTATTTTCTCATTTAGCATTTCTCTTGCTTCCTCTGGAATACTTGGTAGGTTTCTCTCTTGCAAATAATTTTGGAGGTTTTTTTTCTGAAATGTTTTCCTGGCTGCATAGAGTTTGAAAAAAGTTTTGGATAATATTTTTTTCTTCTTCTGTCTTATGGAACAAATTCCCATGTTTGTCCTGTAATTGCTATATTAGCTTTTTAGTTTTTTCTTTCTTCAATTTGTGGGCCAGCCATCTACCTGGTTTATTTGCTGTTTCAAAATAGTTTTGTTTTGCCATTTTTATATTACATATCATTTCTTCTTGAAGTGTTAGATTGATTTTATGTTTCACCAAATCTCTCTCTTCTTTAAGTTTAATATTTTGTGGTTCTTTCTGCAACATGGTTTCCAGCTCTTTAAGCTTCTCCTGTAATAATGTTGGCTGTTTCCTTTTTTTCCTTATTTCTCCTTGCCATATATACTATTGTTATACCCTTGCATTTGTGGTATTCCATAGGTTTCTCTGATTTAGTGTCCATCTTAATTTTTTCCTCTGACCTTTCCATTTTACCATTAGTGGATTGTGGTCTGCCCATGTATTTGGTGAAATCTCCATATCTTCTATGTTATTGATCAATTCTGGGTTCATCCATGCCATATCTATTTGCAACCACGAATTGTGCAGATGGGAAAAGAAACTGTACTGTCTTTTTTGGGATTTATCTGTCTCCATGCATCCCTTAAATTTAGTTCTTGCACCATTTCAAAGAAGGTACTCGGTAGTTGTCATCTTTTTGTTTTATTCTTCTTTGTATTCCTATAATCTATTTTGTTGTTTGCCACGGCATTGAAATCACCTATTATATAGACATTTTCCCAATCTGATTCAATTATTTTCTTGTGTAATTTATTATAGAATCCTTTGGGTTTATATTTGGAGCATAAATTCTGTCACCAGCAGAATTTTTTTTAAATTTGTTATTTCCATCAGTAAAAATCTTCCTTCTCTATCACTAAATATTTTCCTCAAATTTAACCAATCTTATGTATACTGCAATCCCTCTTTTCTTATTTTGTGCTAACACCAGCAGGTTTCCTAATTTGGGGCACATAGAATATTACCATATTTTTCTTTGATATGAACCTCCTGTAGACAGACAATATTCATATTCTGTCTTTTGAGTCTTGTTAATGTTTGTTTTTGCTTGGCCGGTGAATTGATACCATTGATGTTCAAGGATATCATCTTTATTTCATCTTCCAACTTATGTGTATGTTGGTTTTGGTCCTTTCCTTGTTCTTCTCTCCAGTGATGTGTGGTGAGCTTCACGGCCAGTGAGGCAAGCGCGAAAGCCCCACTGAAGCCCCGGTGCCGCCTCCGCCATAGAGCGGGACCGGGACCCGCTCTATGGCGGACGGCGCCGGAACTTTAAAGTCCTGCCGCTGGGGCCCTGCTGCCACTTTAAAGCCATGCCTCAGCTGCCCGAGCAGCCTCGCTTCGCTGCCCGCCCGCCCGTTGCCTCCAGGCAGAGAGAAAGAGAAAGAAAAAACGTGGCTCTTCTTTCCCTCCCTCCCTCCCTCCCTCACCCCACCCCACCCCCTTCCCAAAGACTGCAACTTTGCCCCTTGCACCACACAAAAACTTTCCTGCTCCAGATCTGGCCAAAACACCCCTCACCTCTCCCCACTTGGTCGGAGAGCCAGGGAGAATTTGGAGAAACCCGCTCCAAAGTTTTCTAACGGGGAATCTTTGGAAGATTTTTAAAGCAGAATTGGTGACCCTCAAGACTCTTCACCGAACGGGGAGCCACCAAACTGCCTTCTTCTGCCCATTGCTGCGCCTCGTTGAAGGGGCATTAATAAACAGCCCACTTTCCGTGCCTCGTCTTTTCTCTCCTGTCAAAGGCTGAGGAAGGGGGGAGCAGTGGCAGGACCCCGGGACACGCGAGAAAAGCGGGCTGAGGGAGAGCAGTCGTTGGGCTGCAGCCATACCTTTAGAGCGAAGGAGTCTGCCAGCGCACGCTGTGCCTGAGTCTCTCTCTCACCCCCTTCTCTCTCTCGAGTCTATGGGTGGGGGAGTTTTCCAAGTGCCAGAAACTTGCCTGAAAGTTCCAAGAAGCAGCCCCACCACCCCACCCACACAGCGAGCCGCCCGTTTGCCAGCAGCTGCGGCTCTTTTATGAGTTCGACATCGCACGGAGTTGAGTGAGGAAGAGGGCCATGTCCAGCGCCTCCAACGTCGCCACTATGAAAAAAGTGGTGCAACAGCTGCGGCTCGAGGCTAGCGCGAGCCACGTGAAGGTTTCACAAGCTGCAGCTGATCTGAAGCAGTTTTGCCTTCAAAATGCACATCACGATCCTTTATTAACAGGAGTTTCATCAAGTACAAATCCATTCAGACCATAGAAAGTCTGTTCTTTTCTCTGATTTGATCTAACAACTTTTCCTAGCTGATTATGTTGAATATGGAAATGAAACAAGATGGCTTGGAGCGTGTACAGAAACTTTGTATTAATGTGCATGTGCAAGATTAGAGATGGCTGCTAGGCGTTCTGCTCCGTGCTAACTCAGACGGAAAAACGCTGGAAAACTCCAAAATACCAACTTGCACCTTCTGTGAAGGGGTCCTCAGGGATGTCTGGAGCCTGGGGGATCCGAAGAGTCCAGACCTTTGCGGGGGCCGCCGTTTTCGGGTGGCCCCGGTTTGCTCAATCGCCGGAGGTCTGTGTGTTGCCTGTGCTGCTCGGCGGTGGGGGAGGCGATGCCATGCTGGGAGCGGCGGCAGCGTGCTTCGGCGTTTTCTTTTGGTGGCGGCGTCCTTCGGCGTTTTTTAGCGGCTTCGGTGTCCTCGTTCTGCTGGCTGCATCTCCTGGGGACTTTGTTTGCTTGCCATCGCCTCGGAGTGTGAGTGGACGGACGGAGGAATTGTCGGGACTGTTGGCTGCACTTCTTGGGGGCTCTGCTCGGTCGCCATCGCCCCGGAGAGAGAGCGGACAGATGAGAATATTGCTGAGAGTGCTGGCTGTACCTCCTGGGGGCTTTGCCTGGCTACTATTGTTTCGGAGAGAGAGTAGAGGGACAGAAATATTGCTGGGACTGAGAAAGTTGGGCGGCTGGCTTTGCCTGGTGCCGCGGCAGTCCCTCCGGATGGCTCTCCTCCTTGTTCGGCCCCATTTTTGTCCCGCCATTGCCTCCTCCCTCCCCTGCTCTTGTTTGGTCAGGTGGCTCCTCAGAGGTGACTCCATCTTTGCCTGTCCCCACTGTTGCGAAGCTTCCCCCTGTGTTTTCTGCCTGGCACTTGACTATTCTTTATTGTGGCATCTTAACATCTGGCCTCTTCTTGTCACGGCCTCTGGATTCCTAGGCTTGCTGGCACACCTCCACCTGGCTTTGACTATTGCCACTATTACCATCTGCTATTACCCTTGGGGCATTGCTCTGGACAGTGCCTGCGCAAGAAAGGCCTTTGCTATCTTTGACTGTTCCGGACTTGCTGGACCTTTTCAAACTCACAGAAGAGGGGGATATAAGACACTCCCCCATATATCCTATTTGAACTGCAACTGGACTCCAGTTATTCTAACCATCCTGAACGCTGAGAGCCAGTTACGTTATCTGAACTTGCACTTTTAATCAACTGCGCAACTTATCTTTTCTTTTCTTTTCTTTCATCTTTTCTTCTTTCTTTTTGTACGGGATATGCATGGGATATGTATGTGATTGAATGAATGTCCCACTTTTTACTATTTATTATTGTTGTAATTTTTGTGTTTTTAACTGCTACGTGGGGACTGCCTGGGTGAGTGCATGAGTATGTATGATTCGGAGGACCTGCCGGGGAATGCGGGGGGCACGGGGGTGGTTGAGGGGACCAGAGACACGGGAGAGGGCCGGAGCATTACGGTCGTAACAGGGAGGGGCAGATATGGCGGGGACTTTAGGGCTGGCCATTACCAGGGAAGGAGGGTTCGCTACGTTACAGAATCCCTCCTTCCGGCCCTATGAGTCCCACTCCGAGGCCAGATGGCGCAAGTAATCAGGACCCTGGTCTCAGGCTGCTGTCGCTAAATGCCAGGTCTGTGGTTCACAAGGCTCCTCTCGTCCGGGACTTAATTTTAGACGAGAGGGCAGACCTGGCATGTATTACTGAAACCTGGCTGGGCCCGGAGGGAGGAGTCCCCCTCGTAGAGATGTGCCCAGAAGGATTTCAGGTGCTGCACCAGCCGAGAGCCCAGTGAAGGGGTGGGGGTGTGGCTATTGTTATCTGGGAGTCGTTAGCACCTCGTAGGATCCCTGCTCCGGAGCTTGTCGGGTGTGAGTCTCTGATGGTAAAGTTGGACCTCAAGGGTCAAGTGGGTCTGCTGTTAACGTACCTGCCTCCCAACAGCGTTGCAGCAGCCCTCCCCTCGCTCCTCGAGTCAGTAGCCGAGCTAGCAATTGAGTTCCCTAGACTTATGGTCTTGGGGGACTTCAATTTGCCGTCGCTCGGTGAACACTCTGATGGGGCGCAGGAGTTCATGGCTTCCATGACGGCCATGGGCTTGACCCAGGTAATCCGGGGCCCAACCCACTCAGCGGGTCACATGCTCGACCTCGTATTTCTCTCGGAGCAGTGGACTTGTGATCTTGGTCTGAGGGGTAATGAGATCATACCCCTGTTGTGGTCAGACCACTGCCTACTGAGGCTCGACTTCCGGAGACCAAACCCCCACTGTAGGGAGGAGGAACCGACCAGGTGGTTCCGCCCCAGGCGACTTATGGAGCCATTAAGGTTCCAGACGGAGCTTGGGGTTATTCCTGATACTCTCGCCCACAGTCCGGTAGAGACTCTGGTTGCTGCCTGGCACTCGGCAGCATCGGAGACCCTTGACCGGATTGCGCCACTACGGCCCCTCCGAGGTGGCGGATCCCGGAGACCCCCTTGGTTCACCGAGGAGCTCCGGGAGATGAAGCGCCGGAGGAGACGCCTAGAGCACCTATGGAGGTCCGACAAATCCGAATCGAACCGAGCAATGCTAACAACCAGCACCAAGGAGTACATCAGGGCACTTAGGGCAGCGAAAAGATCCCACATTGCCACCTTGGTTGCGTCCGCTGAGTCCCGCCCAGCCGCCCTGTTTAGGATAACCCATTCCCTCCTAAATAGGAGGGATACGGGGGAACCCTTGCAGGGTAGAGCTGAGGATTATGCCCAATTCTTAGCGGACAAAATTGCTCGGTTTCGGTCGGATTTGGACTCCATCCCCGCAGTTCCAGCCGAGGCACAAGAGGATGAGGTAGATCACCTCTGGGTTGAGTTTCAGGATGTTGCCCCCGGGGATGTGGACAAGGCCATGAGGGCTGTAAGTGCCTCCACCTGCGTACTGGACCCGTGTCCCTCATGGCTGGTTGTCAACAGCAGTGAGGTGACACGAGGCTGGATCCAGGCGGTTGTTACCGCCTCTCTTCGGGAGGGGCACTTCCCCGCCGCACTTAAAGCAGTGGTGGTGAGACCCCTCCTGAAGAAGCCATCCTTGGATCCAGCTGTCCTTAACAACTTCCGTCCAGTCTCCAACTTCCCTTTTGTTGGGAAGGTTGTCGAGAAGGTGGTGGCCTTCCAGCTTCAGCGGTCCTTGGAGGAAGCAAGCTATCTCGGCCCCTTCCAGTCAGGCTTCAGACCCGGTTACAGCACAGAAACCGCTTTGGTCGCATTGACCGATGATCTTTGGAGAGCCAGAGATGGAGGCCATCCCTCCATCCTGGTTCTCCTCGACCTCTCGGCGGCTTTCGATACCATCGACCATGGTATCCTTCTGCGACGACTGCGGGAGGTGGGAGTGGGAGGCACTGTGTTACGGTGGTTCTCCTCCTACCTCTCGGACAGGTCGCAGTCGGTGTTAGTGGGGGGGGCAGAGATCGACCCCTAGGCCCCTAACATATGGGGTGCCGCAGGGTTCGGTCTTATCCCCCCTACTATTTAACATCTACATGAAACCGCTGGGTGAGATCATTCGAAGGCACGGGATAAGATACCATCAATATGCGGACGATACTCAGTTGTATCTGTCCGCCCCGTGCCAACTCAATGAAGCGGTGGACGTGATGAACCGGGGTCTTGAGGCCGTTATGGACTGGATGAGGGATAACAAGCTTGTACTCAACCCAGAGAAGACTGAGTGGCTGTTGTGTTTTCCTCCCAAAAATTCGATCAGCGTTCCATCGCTCAGGCTGGGGGGTCAAATTCTATACCCCTCAGAGAGGGTTCGCAACTTGGGAGTCCTCCTGGACCCACAGCTGACTTTCGACCATCATCTGATGGCTGTGACCAGGGGGGCATTTGCCCAGGTTCGCCTGGTGCGCCAGTTGCGGCCCTACTTGAACCGGGAGGCTCTCACAACAGTCACTCGGGCCCTTGTGACCTCTAGGCACCTCGGTTCACCCACATAACACCTATCCTCCGCGAGCTGCGCTGGCTACCTGTTGATCTCCGAGTGCGCTTCAAGGTGCTACTTGTCACTCATAAAGCCCTTCATGGTAGTGGGTCTGCGTACTTGAGAGACCGCCTCCTGCCAATTACCTCCCTGCGACCAATTAGATCACATAGATTAGGCCTCCTCCGAGTTCCATCTGCCAGTCAGTGCCGACTGGCAACTACAAGGAGGAGAGCCTTCTCAGTAGTAGCTCCGACCCTTTGGAACGATCTCCCCGTGGAGATTCGTACCCTCACCACCGTCCAGGCCTTCCGCATAGCCCTCAAGACCTGGCTAGCCCGTCAGGCCTGGGGACAAAGATAATTGCCCCCACCCGAATGATGAATGAATGTTGCTTATTATTTTACTTTTATGTATTGTGTGTGTTTATTGTTTGTATACCCCCTCCCCTCATTTTATGTAAGCCGCCCTGAGTCCCCTCAGGGAAAAGGGCGGCCTATAAGTATTAATAAATACTCTAAATACTCTAAATGTGCCAACTTTGAGCTTGTAAGATTGCTATTGTTTCAACCCCCCCTTAAAATCTACCTCTCTAACAAGCTGTATGCTTTCCTGTCCGAAGGTTGTTGCTTCACTCGGCCCGGAAGGCACTTTAAAAAATAAAACACACACAAACACACACACACACACACACAAACAAAAACAAATTACAATTACATTACAAATAATATTGAATTCCTCCCCCCTGCCCCCTCCCTCTGACCCACATACCTTCCAGCTGCGTCAAAAATGCAAGATTTAGTCTAGCCAGGGCCAGGCAGGCTAGGATAGTTGCTGCTAGAGTCACCACATGGATGACTTTGCTTAAATGTTTTTAAAAAGCCTCTAAACAAAGTGCCCTCTGCAGGAGGAGGCGAGAGAATCACGTGCCTCATTTGCATAAGGAATTTTTCTCTTTTTAACCCTTGCTTAACTCTTAAAAGGTGAAAAATTCCTTATGCAAAGGAGGCCCATAGTTCTCTCGCTTCTCCCTACAGTTAGCACTAAGCAGACTCAGAGTCACTGTGAGTTGGAGTCTGGCAGCAACTACCTTGGCCTTTTTAATTATTTTTTTAAAAAAATCTTTCCTTTTCCTCATGAGACTGGTGAGACCCTGCCTCCCCTGCCTCCAGTGACTGCACGTCCCTGCTTGTCTCAGTTTATGTTCTTGTCCTGGCTCCTTCTCTCCTGTCATTCTGTTGCCCTTCAGTCCCTTATATCCTGCTCCGTAGGTTTTTCCTCTGATGTCTGTTCTTCCTGACTCTTATTTTCTGCTTCCTCCCTACTATCTTGTTCGTCTTCTCCTATTATATAGTGATCATAAAACTCCTGTGCCTTTTCCAGTGAGTCAATACAGATTGTTTTTCCTGCCAGGTTATTAGCATCCCCTCAGGTATAAGCCATCTAATAATTGCTCTGTATTTGAGCAGTTGGGTCAATAAGAAATGGTAGTTTCTTCTCCCTTATCTGTTTTGGTATCTGCTTTAATGTTATGATTTCTTTTTCCTTATAGACCAGAGGCTCTTCTTCTGTTTTGCTGTAGACTTCATCTCTTGTCTTTTTTCTTGTAAATCTTACATGTATCTTTCTTGGAAGTTTGTGTCTGCGTGCATAGTTTGTGTGGACCCTATACACTTTGTCCAAGTTGTTTTCCACTTCCTGCTTGCTTTTTTGCTGAAGTTCAGCCAGGTGTTCGGCCATTAACTTTGGAAGATCTTCCTCCTTAGTTTCCACTATATTTTGGAATCTAAGATAAAACATTGGTTTCTCCATCTCTAAATTTAGAATGGCCTCTTCCATTTCTTTGTTTACTGCAATCATATTACTTTCTGTTTTATCTAGTTTCTTTTCCATTTGTTCCATTCTAGCTTCCTCTATTTTTACTTTTGTTCATTTTGTGTTATCTTTTCCTGCATTATACCAATTTTATCATCTAGTTTGCGTATCTCTCCATTCATCTCCCCCATATCACTCTTAAGTTCTTCATGATTTTTTGTCATTACCTCCTGCATCTTCATCATTGTCTCCTGGATTAGTGTTAGGGTTGATTGCATGCTCTGTAGATTTATAGTTGAGCCTGACTTCTCACCTCCTAGCATGCTTTCCATTGAATGTGGTCCTGATGGGGATGCTATCATCACAGTTGTTTCCCCCCCTTCCTAGGTTTCCTTCTTTGACTTTTAAACAATTGTGCTGCTGCCTCTCTTGACTGATGGTTTCCTCCCTTTCTTTAAGGTTATCCAGGAATTACATCTGCTAATTAATCCATGTCTTCTCTGTCTTATTAAACCATTATGTGAGAGTTTCAATTGGTGAAAACTATAATGATTGGTTATATTCAGTATCTATGGACCTATTGGTGGTGTCCATGGTATCCAAAGATTGAAGTTTTGAATATTTGAGTAAGGAAGTAAAAAAAGAAAAGAAAAATGTGTCTATGAAACTAAGAGAAAGGGGAAGAATATAATAGATGTGAATGAAAGTGAAATGAAATTGTAAATTACATTCAGAGAAATAAAGGTGTAGGCTTTATTATGAATGAAAGACTAAAATGTATATGAGAAAGTCTGAATTGTTATCTAGGTGCTGATGCATACAAAAGAAATCTAATGGTGAGTGATGATTGAAAGTTATACTCTTGATCTGAATGAATGTTATTCTGGGGCAGAGCTTATTGTGTTATGGGACATGAGTGGATGGATAGCAATAAAACAAAAAAGTACAGAAAAAGTGATTGGGCTACTCAGAAACAAAAGAATGAATGAGACTGGTAAGTTATGAATATTTCCTTAGAAAAAGATCTATTCTAAATGCATGTTTTAAGCATAAGTCTGTTCATTGTGTATGCAGATGTGGCAGAAGAATGAATGTAAATCTAAAAGCATGATTGATTTGATTGTTAATGATGAAAGATAAAAAGAATCAGGGAAGATTACAAGAGTGATGAGAGATTCTGAAGGTAGGACAGATTAATTTTGGTAATATGAAAATTGGATCTTTGGGAAAATCTATGTGAAGGGAGAAATGATCAAAGCTAGAGTGAAAGAAATGACTACAGGAAATGAAAGTAGGGGTCATATAAAAAGTAATGGAGGTGGGGATAAGGAAAGTTAGAGTGCACAAGCTGCTTGAAAATAATTTTGTCACAAAGCAAACTCTGCACATAGAAATGTGTAGAATCACATGGGGAATATGAGAAAGTGTATTTTATGGAATGAGATGAAAGACTTTCAATGAGGAAAATATGATGGAAAGATATAGTATGTTGTATGTATGTAGTATGCAGCATATAAAGAAAAATATAATTTTAAATAATGCAGTCAAAGAGCAAGCAGAATTTTTAGACAGAGAAAATGTAAAGCAATTTTGATGAAAATAAATAGTTTCCAAATAGTGAAAAGGGCTAAACAAAGAGCTTCCATCAAAGTGAATGGAATTAAAAATAGAAGTGATGAAATAATTTGGGCTGAGACTGAAATGAATGATTGAGATTCTTTAAGATTGTTATTGGAATAATAATGACATGTCACAAAGTGAAACTGAAAAAACTGCTGTTAGTTTCCATAAAAAAGTGATGAAGGAATATAATAAATGCTGTCAGGATATAAAAAATGGTGAGACTGTAGGTGTAGATTGCATAGTTGGAAAAAAATTTAAATGTGGAAATGTTTTGTGCGATAGCTGTGTGCTGGCTGTGCAACTTCAGTTTGTTGTGATGGCTTTATCTGTGCCTGATGATTGGAAAAATGTTATTTTTCCCTTCAACAAAAATGAATGTAAAAACTACAGGAGATTAATTAATTGGAAAGTGTTTGAAAGAGAATAGGGATGTGATCATGAATGTAATTTGGGAAGTACAATATAATGTGTATAAAGAAATGTGTAAACTAGATTTATGTTCTTCAGAGATCACTGAGAAATGAAATGCGAAGATTTCTTGAACAATTGTTGATTCAGAGAAACAGTTTGATAAAGTGAATATTTAACTATAAAATAAATATCAAAATGGAATATTGTATGTGAGTGTGGAGCTGAAGGTTGGTTGTGAAATGTGGTAACAGTAATAATTATGGGAGTAAAACATGTATGAAAATAAATTGTCCAACACTGGGAACACAAGATGTTCTATCCAAAATTTTGATGGCCAAATCTGTCAGAAATAGTTTTACTGATATTAGAGGTATATTGGTTGGGAATATGAACATATGTGAATGTACATCTACTTAGTACAAAATGAGTAGCATATATATTTGATAATAAATAAAAAAGTACAGAGTTAATGCCATGTTGTTGATTGACAACTTTAATAATTTGCAGCAAGTATATTGGATAATGTAATGAGGTATCTGCAAATTAATATATCAAAGGGCAAGTAGGTGATTTTTGACTACCATAGTAGAATGTCAAATGTATTGCTATTCCCATAGTAAATATGGGAAATATGGGGAAATTGACTGAAAAAAATTAAGATGTACAAATACATATAGAAAGGTAGTATTCTGCATTTGTAAAGAATGGATGTTTGCCAAAGAAGCTATAATGGCTATATATAAGATTGTGATATGGAAGTGAGAATTGATTTAATGCAGTGGGCATTGGTAATTGAGTTGGTGAAGAAAAGCAAAAAACAAAACAAAACCCAAAGTCAGGAATGCATGTATGATAAATAAATGTGGACTGAATACAAAAATGAAAAAAGAGTGAATAGGTTGAGAGAAAGAAGATTAAGAATGTTGTGGTTGTTTGGAGCTGATGTAATTCTTAGAATGAGTTGAGAAGTTAAAAGAACTATGTAATGAAGCAGTCTATGAGTCTGTTGCTGGGATCACAAATGGTTTGCAAGGATAAGAAAACAGAAAAATATATGGAAATTACAGTACAAACTAAATTTAGGTGTGCTTTGTTTCTTTTTTTATTTGATGGTTTTAATATTTTTGCTTACTATTTCTTACTCCCGTTTTCCTTGTTCTGCACTGCTCTGTTCTTGCTTATCCTGAAATATTAACTTAGGTTAGGAGTATGTGCTTCTGTAGTAATGTAAATCTGAAGAATTACTGCAAAATCTGGGTTCATAGCTAGATTAATCAGACTAAATGGGTTCTACTTTTATTTGAAGGGAGAAATCTTTCACATACAAATGCATGGAATTCAATAGCCACTTATTCCAGACAGCCAAATGTAAAATGATTTGCTCCTGAGTTTACAGAAAATATAAACTTTGCACCAGGAGAAATATTCTTTGCAACAGGAGAAAAATACTTTCCATAATGTTTCTCCCATCCTTTGCCCCCACTTGAAAAGGTTGATTCCCTGCCACATCTGTGTCTCCAGGTGAGCACGTGAGAGCTCTATAAAACAGTTTATAAATGGCTTTTTTGGAGATCTGTTAACCCTCCATTAGCAACAGCAATGGTGGGTAGGAAAGAAAGTCACACTCTCCAATTAGTCCAATGATCATATGCGTAGTTAGCTTTTACCAGGAGCAATTGCGCTTGAAAATGAGCAAAAAGCATAGCTGCTTTTTCTCTCCTTATTCACTCTCTATCCCACTTATTTTCTGGAAAAATTACATCATTATCATAATAGCTGACTTCAATCCTTTGAATCCAGAGCAGAGAACTAGGATATTACAACAGAAATTTCCAGGAAGAACAGTATTTCAGTCTTTTCTTCTTAATAGAGAGGTTTTTGGAGATATATCTGAGAGGTCTGTCTTTCCATTTTAGGGTCAAAATAAGGTCTTCAAATGGCAATTGCAGCAGCAGAGAGAAGCAGAAGAATGATGCAACAGTAACAGGCCATCTTTTAAGAATCACATTTAGTTTCCAAGGTGGGGCGTGGGAGGAGTCACTGTATGGGAATTGTTATGGCCCAATTGCCTGGAGACTGAGGTAAATCTGAGGACACTCCCTCTGTTCCTCTTGGTGACTCCCCAGATTAACCTCAGTCTTCGGCCTAACAGGATTTTTTCTTTAGCTACTTTTAATTTTTGCCTCTTCTGCCTCGGTTTCATGCCCTTTTTCCTGGCTGCCTAAGTGCCCCTGCGCTCATTGCAGCCTTGCAGGCCCCGCAACACCGGAACCCGGTGGAGGGGGGGGGCAAAAGCCAAGCCTCACAGCCAGCTGCCATCTGGAGGAGAAGAGGAAGCCATCGGAGCCACGAAGACTCCAGAGGTAGCGAGAGGAAGAAGGAACGGTTCAGCTGGAACCGCTCTAGGAATCGGGCCGCATAATCGACGGTCGCCATTTTGAGGCTTCGTGGGTGCACGCGCGGAGCGACTAAGCAACTGCTCTCAGTTGCTGCAGCTCCTCTCCACTGCTAGAAGCACCAGGGTCGTCGGGCCAAGCTCTGAGCTGGCCATCCGGGGAACGCCCAGCACAGAGCGGTGCAATGGTCTCCATTCGGTCCACAGGTCGGCGGACGGTCAGGAACGGCCCGGATCCAAAGGAGCACCGGATCCACGAGGCCCAGGGAGACCAGGCCACAGAGGCAGAAAGAGAGAGAGAGGCTTTTCATCCAACTGTGAGTACTGCGATGGCAGATGCCACGCGGAGCAAGGGAGCCAGGGCTTCCAGCTCTCTAGGGCCTTCTGATCTGGGTGAGGGATACTCCAGGGGGGCAGGCCCAAGGCCCAGGGGGAGATCACCTCCTAGGAAGAGTTCCTCCAAATCCTCCAGAACGGAGAGGCCTAGGCAGGAGGTCCCTTCTACCAGGGCGACCAGCAGGAGGGCTAGGGATTGCATCAGCCCCTCCCCAGCTAGGTCTCGCTCTCCCTGCAGGCCCCCTTCTTTCTCACAGACACCTGGCTTTCCAGGCCCAGAGAGATACTCGAGGGAGCGTAGTCCACTGTCCCCTCCCCTATCTCCCTCTCATTCACCGAGTGCAAGAGGGGACCCCTTTGGACATAGGGCAGTGGGTTCTCCCAGGCAGCATTTGGCCCCTCAGGCCCCTGAGCTCAGGGACAACAGGGGGCCCCCTACCCTTTCCTCTGCCTACCCAGAACTGTCAGAAGGGTTCCAGAATGTGCTGGCCAGGGCTATTGCTGATGGCATAGCCTCAGGCATGCAGCAACAGTTTCAGGGAGCCAGGCCCCGGTTTACCCATGGGGCTCCACAGGACCACTCAGCCAGGCCTGAGTCTCTAGTCCCCAGAGACTCACAAGCCTCATCACCTTCCACTGCCAGCAAAGGCTCAGAGTCAGGGAGCAAGAAACAGAAGGATTTGGGGTTTTCAAAAGATGAGGACCCCTCTACCCCAGAGCCCCCCTCCATTGCAGGGTTGTTCCCTTCCTCTTTGTTCAGTTCCCTTCTGTGCAAGGCCAAGGCCACAGCAGATCTGGATCCTCTTCCAGCTACTAGCCAGCCCCCACACCCCTAGTACTAGCAATAGCAATAGCAGTAGACTTATATACCGCTTCATAGGCCTTTCAGGCCTCTCTAAGCGGTTTACAGAGAGTCAGCATATTGCCCCCAACAATCTGGGTCCTCATTTTACCCACCTCGGAAGGATGGAAGGCTGAGTCAACCCTGAGCCGGTGAGATTTGAACCGCTGACCTGCTGATCTAGCAGTAGCCTGCAGTGCTGCATTTAACCACTGCGCCACCTTGGCTCTTACTAGCGGGGGGGAAGAAAAAGCAGGGCCCATTTCACAGGCCCCAGGTTGAGAAGGAGGAGATCCCCACACCAGACCTCTTCCTGGAGGTACTGAAGTCACAGTGGACCAAACTGGGTTCCTTCCCCACTCCTGGGAGTAATGATTGCAGATTCTACAACTTAAGTGCATCTTTTAACAAAGCATTGCAGGTGCCCTCTGTGGACGCTCCAGTGGCAGCCTTGGCCTCCGCTTCCTCCGTAGTAACAGGAGACATCTCCACCTGTCTTAAGGCAGAGGACAGGAGAGCGGAACTGGTCATGTGTAAGATCTTCCAGGCCGTTTCGTGGGCCATCAAGGTGGCGGGAGACCGCATCCTTCTTTAATAGGTCCACCATCTTGTGGCTGGGGCAGATCCGGGACAGGATGCCCGCTTCAGATGTCAGACTCCAACAGGACATCACAAAGCTGCTGGCAGCGACCCAGTTCTCAGCCGACGCAACCCTGGATGCAGTAAAATATGCCTCCAGGGCTCTATCATCTTCGGTGGCATCCAGACACCTTTTATGGCTTTGTCATTGACAGGCTGATTTCTGGGCAAAGTGGCCCCTGGCAGAGGCAGAATACACAGGCGACAAGCTCTTTGGACCCGCCTTGGACCCCATCCTCGTCAAGGATAAAAATCGAAGAAAGGTCTTCCCGTCCACCACCAGACATGCAGACCACCGAGCGGCGCCATATGTCAGGAGAGCTTCATACTGACAACTGGACCAGGACAACCAGGCTCAAAGGTACTCTGCTCCCAGGTACTCCAGACAGGGGGACAGGCAGTTCTCCAGGGAGAGGTTTAGACCCCAGCAGGCCAGCAAGCGGCCCTTTTGGGGGGGGGGGTTGGCTGCTTCTTCCGCAGGGGTGATTTGGATCTAATCTACCCATCGGCGGTCTCCTCTCTCACTTTACAGACCACTGGGAGGGCATCACTCCAGATGCCTGGGTCCTCCAGACCATCAGGTTCGGGACTCCATCTGGAGTTGCGTTCTCTTTCACCCAGTAGATTCCGCATCTTTCCCTCCTCCAAGAACCTGACTAAGCGTGCCCTCATGCCCGAAGCCATCCGTCACCTCCTGGACATTAGTGCCATAGAGCCGGTTCTGGAGGAGGAGAAGGGATCAGGGTTCTACTCACTCCTTTTCCTAGTTCCCAATGGTTCAGGGGGGTGGAGGGCCATCCTAGACTTTAAGCTCTTGAACTCCAGAATAGTCTACCGGAAGTTCAAGATGACCTCCCTCAAATCCATCTTGGAAGGGGTCAGGCAGGGGGATTTCCTAGCTTCCATCGACCTCACGGAGGCCTACCTGCACATTATGATCGCCCCTGACCATCGCAGGTTTCTCAGGTTCTCATACCAGGGAGACCATTACTAATATAGGGCCCTTCCCTTCGGTCTGGCCTCTGTTCCCAGAACCTTCACAAAGGTAATGGCCGCGGCCTACCTCAGTTCCTTTCCAGTTCACCTCCACTGTTATTTAGATGACATCTTAGTTCTAGCCCCCTCAGTTCCCCGTGCAGAGAGGGATCTCACTACCACCATCAGTACCTTGGCATTCCTGGAGTTCTTGATTAATTTCGAGAAGAGCCACCTGACTCCCTCCACCAGGCTCCAACATCTGGGAACCATTATAGATTCAGTGGAGGGTAGGGTTTTCCTATCCCAAGAACGCAGGGACAGCATCGTGGAATTGGTCCAGGAGATTCGCAGGCTCCAATCTGTTCCCTTAGCACTTCTCTCCAGGATCCTCGGGAAGCTCATATCCTGCATCAGGATCGTCCTCTGGGCTCGCCTCCACACCAGAGACCTGCAGTTGTTCCTCCTTCCCCACCAGAGGAACGGAACATCCAACGCCAGCTTCAAGGTCCTAGTGACCCCGCAGGTACTGCTATCCCTCCGCTGGTGGAGGTCCTCCTCCCTGGTGAAGGGGGTCTCTTTTCAGGGAACCAGACAGGCTGTTCCTCACCACGGGTGCAAGTCTGTTCAGCTGGGGAGCCCACCTGCAGTCCCAGCTGGCCCAGGGCTGGTGGACGCCGATGGACCTGCGGAAAAACATCAACTGGCTGGAGCTAATGGCAAGCCACCTAGACCTTCGCCGGTTCAAACAGACAGTCGCTGGGAATCACATCCTGGTTCTCATGGACAACGTGGCAGCAAAGGCTCACATCAACAAACAGGGTTGCACTCACTCCGTGGCTCTTTGCGATGAAGCAAAGCGCCTAGGGTGTTGGGTGGAGCAGAACCTCCTGTCGATTCGAGCAGAGCTCATCTCTGGAGTGGACAACCAGCAGGCAGACTGGCTCAGCAGGGAGACGGTGGACCACAGGGAGTGGCAACTTCATCCCAGCATCTTTGCCCAGATCAGCCAGAGGTTCGGTCATCCGACGGTGGACCTCTTCGCCACTCCATCAAACACACAGGTTCCGAAGTTCATATCCCAGTTTCCCACATGGGAGGCGGTGGAGACCAACTCACTACATTGCAGGTGGCCGGCAGGCCTCCTGTATGCCTTCCCTCCGCTCCCCCTCAGGGGTCGTGAGGAAGCTGGTGGCAAGAGAGGGCAGAGATCATCCTTGTAGCCCCTCACTGGCCACGGTGACCCTGGTTCATGGATCTGGTGGAGTTGTCAGTCCTCCCTCCTTGGCGTCTTCCACAGGAGAGGGTAGAGCTGCGCCAGGGGAGTCTGAGCCACCCAGACCCGGAGTGGCTCAATCTAACCGTCAGGCGCCTGAGTGGGAGCAATTGAGGGTGTCCCAGATCTCTTCCAGAGTCATCAGCACCCTTGAGGTTTCCAGAAGGAGATCCACCACCCGCATTTATCTCAAGTGCACAGCCCCCTTCAGACGGTTGGATGCACTCTTTGTCTCCTACCACACGTCTTCCAAAGGTGCCAAGGTCTCGCCTACCACCATCAGCAGGTGGATTAGGTTGGCCATCTCCAAGGCCTACGAGGCCCGAGGGCTGCCCGTGCCACAGGGCATTACTGCACACTCCACCAGGAGTGCAGCCATCTCAGCGGCCTGGGCCCCCCAGGCCCCCCATCAAGGACATCTGCAGAGCTGCAGCCTGGTCCTCTACTTCACCATTCATCAAGCATTACTGGCTAGATACCTATGCCTTGGCCGAGGCATCCTTCAGGAAGCGGGTTCTTCAGGGTGTCCTGGACACTTGGGAAACTCAGGCTCAATAATCCCTCCCACGGACATCTAGCTTGGATATGTCCCATACAGTGACTCCTCCCACGCCCCACCTTGGAAACTGTCAGTTGGTCCTACCTGAACTGCATGTCTCAAGGGTGGGCGTGGGAGCAGTCACTTCCCACCCATCAGGCACCAGCGCCGGGCCTGAGTAGTCAACCACAGACCATTCACGTTTCAGGAAGAGAAGCTGCCGTTGGTTTTGTTTTTCTAATCTTCCCTTCCAGGTCCTTCTTCTGAATCATCAGTTAATCTGGGGAGTCACCAGGAGGAACAGAGGGAGTGTCCTCAGATTTACCTCAGTCTCAAGGCAATTGGGCCGAAACAATACCCATACAGTGACTGCTCCCACGCCCACCCTTGAAACATGCAGTTCAGGTAGGACCAACTGACATTCCCATCTGAGAATGCATGTACCTCAGCTCTTATTTTCTTTTTTCCAGTCCGTACAGTATTTTACATGCACAACATTCACCTAATTCCCCTGTCAGCCTCTGCTTCGCTGCTGCTTTTCAGCTGCCATTGAAATGGGGAGGGGGGCATAGTATTTGGGAGGGGAATCGTTATGTACTGGAGGATTGTTATTAGGAGCTGCCCTGACTATCAATCTGCGCATGTGGAAGAGGGGAGTTTCCCGCCAAGGCCAACCGTCCAGCATTCCATCCTGATGATGCTTTTTGAAGACATATCCCACCTGACGATTGGGTGAATTATTATTGGACTATGAAATGGGGTGCCAAGGGGAGGGGATTGAATTATACATGATATCTTTTGCTTTCGCGCCAATTTACTCAGACTCAGTTTTGCTTTGCTACTCATCGTTTGTAATTAGTAAAAGTACACTTAATTCTAAGCATGGAGTTGAGTGGTTTCTTTCCTGATTATTAAATGGAGCACCTGACTTTCATCAGCCATAAAATTCTTCCCTCCTGGAATGTATTTCAAAGTAAAATTGAACCTATTGAATTCCTTCAGAATTCTTTCCTCCCCCTCAATTCTTTCCTGCCCTCTGGCCGCTAGTTTGGGGACAGTTTCATCAGACTCTGGATTCTCCATCCTCCCCTCAGGAGGTGTGGCCAACCGAATCTGCAACCACCCATCTCTCCAGTTAATGCATGGGTTCCATCTATGGAGCCAGGGGAGTACTAAAATAAGGGGCCGGTCCATCCCTGGGGCTACAATAAAAGTTATTATCTCTTGGTGGGTTGCCAGCCATATTTCGATGGGCTCTGTAGAAAAATGAGCAGGACTGCCCCTTGCAATAGAGCCATCTAATTGGCAAAATGCAATCGGGATTTTTAAAGCTTTCAGTTTCAAGCCCATTTTCTCAACTATCTGTGGGCAACGTGAGCAACCAGAGTCTAAAAGAGCCAGAATTTTCTCTTTTGTGTCAGAAGAGGGCACTCTAAACTCAACTGGGATAAGCATGGGCCCCGAGCAGGAACTTACCCAGCGGTCTGCATCCTCATAGTCACTGTCGTCAGACG
This sequence comes from Thamnophis sirtalis, assembly GCF_051295495.1. Classification (NCBI taxonomy): domain Eukaryota; kingdom Metazoa; phylum Chordata; class Lepidosauria; order Squamata; family Natricidae; genus Thamnophis; species Thamnophis sirtalis. Next base: position 61,107,028 of record NW_028261388.1, read on the forward strand.
AACTGGGGCTTCTGCTCCCTCCTTCCTCTGGCTTGAAGCGTCGAGAAATCTCCTCCCCCTTCAAAACAGGTTCTTTTTTCTTGCCGGGAGGCTTCTCAGGTTTTTTCTCCCTCCAGGAGGGCGGAGCAGTGTGGGTCATCTTGACTCGGCAATTCACAGCATGGTGCCCCTCCTTCCCACAGCGGAAGCAGACGGAAGGCTTGGGCTTGCCTGTGAATCCTCCCCTTCCCCCTTTCTGCACCTTTGGGAGGGGAGATTTGGTGGGGAGAGGGGAATTCACAGTTTCTCCCTCTTCCTTGTAACGAAGTCTAGCCAAATCAACTTCAACATCTGCAGCATGATTGTACTAAGGTTCTAAGCAGCGGGGAAGTCTTCTGTTTACACACTGCTGGTAAACGTCTTTGTTCAAGCCATCCGCGAACCGATCTAACAAGGCCTCTTCAGACCATCCCCTCATATAAGTTGATAATTCTTGGAATTCCTGTAGATATTCAGGCACAGTCTTTTTCCCCTGTCTGAAGGTCGTAAATTTTAGTCTAGTCCAGCGCTCAGTGAGAGGATGGTCAAAGCGTCTTCTCATGGCTGCCATAAACCCATCAAAATTCCTCAGGAAAGGGGAGTCACTATTATGTAATCCAACCATCCAGTCAGCTGCTTTCTTCTCTAGGGCCATTAACACTATTCTTACTTTAGCTTCATCAGAGTCCAGGTCAGGCCCATATATTTGCATATAATTCCAAACCTGAATTATAAACAACCCCAAACCACTGGGTTCTCCATCGTACTTTACTCTTAAGGGTGGGACCTTAGCCATCTGACGTCGCCTGCCCCCCCCGCTCTCAGAATGTCTCTAGCTGCAGGGGGAGAGGTCGGTGCTGGGTTTTCTTGTGCACATTCCCCTTTGGTCCCCCCAGTCTCCCTTAAGCTAAGCAATGGGTACCTTCTCTCTAGTTCCTCCGCCGGTCCCCTTTCCACACCACTCTCTTGAGCCCGGCATTCGCCCCACACCTCTTCGAGGAGTTTCATGGCTTGGGACATCTTGTAGTCTTTATCCTTAGAGCCACGCCAGTCAGCAGCTGGTTTCGTGGGCCTCCTCCTCATGACTCCAGTTAGTGGTTCCTCAGGTTCCTCTTTCTGTCCCACTCCCCAAGTCCACCTAGGTTCCTCCACTCTCAGATCGGCCAGCATTTCCATTAATGATGGTGCTGCTGTTGCTCCCATTTCTTCCTCCTGGTCACTGTCATGTAAAGACATCTTTTTTTTCCTGTGAGGGCACCCCCCACGGAAGGTGTTCACTCCGGGTTGGGTGTGAGGTGAGACTCAGCTTAATGTCAGGTGCTCCTTCGTTTAATAATCAGGAAAGAAACCACTCAACTCCATGCTTAGAATTAAGTGTACTTTTACTAATTACAAACGATGAGTAGCAAAGCAAAGCTGAGTCTGAGTAAATTGGCGCGAAAGCAATAGATATCATGTATAATTCAATCCCCTCCCCTTGGCACCCCATTTCATAGTCCAATAATAATTCACCCAATCGTCAGGTGGGAGATGTCTTCAAAAAGCATCATCAGGGTGGAATGCTGGACGGTTGGCCTTGGCAGGAAACTCCCCTCTTCCACATGCGCAGATTGATAGTCAGGGCAGCTCCTAATAACAATCCTCCAGTACATAACGATTCCCCTCCCAAATACTATGCCCCCCTCCCCATTTCAATGGCAGCTGAAAAGCAGCAGCGAAGCAGAGGCTGACATCCCCACTCCCTCCTAGTGGTTGTGGTTTCTTGCTTCATAAAGATCTTGGAAGGGATAGAAGGCAAGGCAAAGCTCCCTGAGAGGGAACAAGGAGCAATGTGAAGGCTGCTTTATAATAATCTTGTTTCTCCTGCTTTGCTCTTCAACTGGGCAGAAGAAAATAAATAGCCATGCCAAGGGTCCTTAGTGGTTCACAAGTGAGAGATGTTGGCTCTATATGATAGGAGAAAGAAAGTATAAAGGCAAGGAGTGGAGCCACATTACTTATCATCTAATTTACTCTATAAATGCATTCAAACCTGATTTGTTTGTTTATGTATTTATGTATTTATTATATTTATGTGCTGCTCATCTTGTCTAGATTAGTCTTAAACAAATATAAAAATAGTATTTTCTGCTCAAATAGAAAATATAAGGGTTAAAATGCATATCTACAGAATCAAAGAATTATTTCAGAAAGACTTAAGGGGTGAAATTAGGGGTGAAATGCTACTGGTTTGGACTGGTTCGCCCAAACAGGTAGTAAAAAATGCTACCGTTCACCCGAATCAGTAGTAAAAATTTTAAAAAAAAAGTTTTAAAAGTTCAGACGATCAGCTGTGTGACAATCAGCTGTGCCGCACAATCGTTGGAACTTTAAAAAACTTTTTTGAAGCATTTTTTTTTACTACCGATCAGCTGTGCAAAAACCAGCTCATTGTCTGTGAGGTTCCTGCTTGTTGCAGGGGCCATTTTGTGTGAAGTCCTGCTGCTTTTACATTGTGTGTGTGGGTCAGTTGTTTAGCCACACTCACCAGGTCACATGACCACCAAGCCACATCCACCCAGTCACATGACCACCAAGTCACGCTCCCACCAAGCCACACCCACAGAACTGGTAGGGAAAAAATTTGAATTTCACTACTGGCTTAAATGCAACTGTCATATACTATAAAGGGAAATTGTATACTTATTTCTACTTTGATAGAAAATTGCCTTCCAATTAGAAATGATTACCTCGTGAAATATGTCTGCTTGAACTACGAGTTTCCAGGAAAAATAGTATATTATGAGATTTAGTTATGGTCTAATGCATTGTACTGATAAATCTGAAATTAACTCTACTCATATTTCTTTCCATTTCCATGATGATATATCCTCTCCCCATACTCCCCAAAAACCAATAAAAATGTCATTTGTGGAGAGGGGAGGAACCAAAGTCGTGACGACACGACATGCAATCTCAATGCTCTGAGATCGCAGTTGACACTTTTGTCTCTGGGTGGTCCAAATGGACCTAAACCATCCCATAAAGATGGTGAACAGGAAGAATACATCTTGCTGATCACAGGGACATCACAAAGTCGCTGATTGATCCAAGAGAAACTCTTCAAGCCGGTGACAACAAATCCAGCCCCAAATGGCTGATGAGGACAGGGCGGCTCCAAAATGGAAGGATATGGAAAGAGAAAGTGTTTTCAGCTGGTGAGGATTTTTTACTGTTTTAAAAGTGACTGCCTATAAAAAACCTTAAAATTAATTTAAACTGGAGAACAGAAGAAATAAGCGGCGGAATTAAATTTGGACTGATTTTGAACAGTGGGTTATCTTACTTTTTAAATGCTATCTTTACGGATGGAATATATGCAAGCCTTTTAAAACAAACGGATTAAGTTTCCTTTTTCTATTTTTTTTCTTTGACTACTCTCCGTAATCTATGGAATAAAACTCTCCTCTTTCGTTGCTGTGGGTGTTTTTCTAACTCATTTAAAAATCGGACCTTTTTAAAACTTGAAATACAAAAAGATTACAAAAAGAAACAAAGAAATGGTAACATTGTAATTTTGTAACACTGCTACTCAGAAGCTAGATGTTTGTGTATTGGAAATGAAATAATTTTTTCACTGATTATCCTGGCTTGGCACTTCAAGGACACAGAGCTTGTTTATAGAGAGTGAAGAAAAACACACAGATGTCCCCTTGAAATAGATTCTTAACCAGAGAAAGGTGAAATATTTATTGTGATGCTTAATTCTGCTAAAAACTTCTAAGATAGAGTAGTGGTGTTTGTCAGCTGGAAATCATGGTGCAATTTCAACACCAGAAAGAAGTTTTAAATCTGCAAAAGATATTCTCAGAAATACAGAAATTGTCAAATACAAATGAGAGGATCGAGAAGACGTTGGATTACTTAGTGCATCTAACAGTAAAATATGAAGGAGAAGTTGAAGATATTCATCAAATGGAAAAAGTTAAGGCAGTTAAAATCCAGAAAATCAAAGAGGAAAATAAATATAAATAAATTAAAATTGCTGATACTTATAGTGATTGGTTTGTTTCTGAAAATGGAATGAGTGGAATACTGAAAGAAGAATTAAATGGAGGGGAAACTTACCCCAGATGGGAAGATACAGAAGAGGAAAAATAAAAGAATTTATGATCTTAAAGAGAGAAATCTTATTAGCAATAGATTTGATAACACCAACAACAATCAAAGATAAGCAGATTAAGGAAACAGAAGAAGGGCATCGAAATTACATGAGAAATCTTATAAGCAAAGAGTTGCTAAGATGAGTCCATACAAAGCTGATTAAGGAGATGATTAGAGGATTGATGCCACAAATGGCAGAATATATGATACTGTTTTGTTACTGGAAAGATACAGGTTGATAGATGGAAGAGTATAATTTAAAACTAGCTAAACTTAGTGAAATTTAGTGATAGTAGATATAGTTAAATAAATAATTGATAATGATAATAATGTATACAATGTATAGTGATCATAAGTAATAACTGGATATAAATATTAAATGGAACCCATGAAAGGAAGATTAGAAACCCTTTTGGATTATATATAAAGGATAATAATAATAATAATAATAATAATAATAATAATAATAATAATAATAATAATAATTTGGTTGGCAGTAGGGAATGAGATCTACCAATTAATCACATACTCAGCTGCTGTAAAAAAATCGCGCAGACTGATTATAAATTGCGGCACAATTCAGTAGCACAAATGATCCATTGGAATTTGTGCAAAAATTATAATATTAAAACAGCAACAAACTGGTGGGAACATCAGCCTGAAAAAGTCACCGAAAATCAGATGGTCAAGATCTTGTGGGATTTCCGTATACAAACCGACAAAATACTGGCGCATAATACACCAGACATCACACTGGTTGAGAAAAATAAGGTCACAATCATAGACATCGCAATACCAGGTGATAGCAGGGTCGCCGAGAAGGAACATGAAAAAATTGCAAGATACCAGGACTTAAAAATCGAAATTCAACGACAATGGCACAAACCAGCAGTGATAATTCCAGTGGTAATTGGCACACTGGGTGCTATTCCAAAAGCACTGGAATTACATTTAAAACAGTTAAAAATTGACAAAATCACCATCAGTCAAATGCAAAAAGCCGCACTGCTTGGATCGGCACGCATATTACGAAAATACGTTACGACATCCTAGGCCCCTGGGTGGGTCCCGACTAGTAACCAATGCCAAATCCGGCAAAACAACTGGCCGCTGTGATACAATTGTATAATAATAAAAAGAATTAAGTTAGATTTAGTTAAGTCTTGATTACTAGGGGAAAAATGATATGATGCAGGATATAGTCAAATAAAGGAGGGATAATGATAATAACTTGTGTTTATATATATATATATATATATATATATATGTCTCTGTGTGTGTACAATATAAGAAAATGATATGTGAATTGTAAACAGCGATTTGGAAAGAAGGATAGAAAACTTTGTTATTAAATATAATAGATGTTTAGCTAGTATAGGACATAAGGATTTAGTGTCATTGGAGGATTTTAGAAATAGTAAATATAATGCCAGTATGTGGTTATGTATTAAACCTTGGTATATTTTATGATGAAGGACATTTAACCAACTATAGTCAAATGAAAATGGAGGTATGATGACGGTAATATGTATAAATATCTGAGTTAAAACACTTGAGTTAATATAAATTATGCTTGATGACTGTGGAAGAGGTACACGAAAGTTTTTTGTAACCAACTGATACACTTTCTACAGTATGTAAAAAAGGAAGATTTTATGTGTTGTGTTTGTTTTGAAAATAAAAAATAAAAAATAAAATGACAAAATGTCATTTGTGGAGAATAACTCTTCTTAAATGGAATGCAATCACAAGTAACCAAAATACACTTATTGCACTGAATAAATAATACTGATTTATAATTAGCCATTGATTAGAGTCCCTAATTCTTATCCATACCTCATGCAGATGATAATTATTATACTTTGGTCTAGGAATCAGTACTCCTTGCAACTTGAATTAACCCTATATTGATTCAAAATGAAATCAAAACATTTATGTAGGTCATAATTATTTTAATGTACATTCATTTTAAAGTCATAAACAAAATGGCATGCTCCCTTGCATGTTCAGTAGACCATTTCATTTCTTTGTGCCTGTGATTTATAATAGATCTTTGAAATAAATTGATAGCTCTGTGGAGTGCTCTTCCAATGCAGAAAAAGTCTGACACATGATGTGTAAAGAAAATTCACCAGGAAATCATATGTCAGCCCCCTGAGACCAGATTATGATCAAATGTGTATGAGAGAAGCTACCAAAAGGTTCCAGCAAAAGTTTAGTTCACATCTATTTTCTTCTGTACCTAAATGACATCTGCCATTAATCCTGCTATCTCAGGAGATCTGTGTTAAGCCTCAAATTCACCTCCTGAACCTGGTTAAAAAGATAACCAGGACAAATGATGGAAAAATATTATGCAAGACTCCAGGGAGCTAGGGTCGTCTAACAGGTTAGCCAAAACCACCATGATTTCCAACTAAAAAGGATGCTACTATAAATAAAGGGCATTGTAGTGTAATGTACTTGAAAAGGATCAGGTTGATGAAAAGTTGAAGTAAATTGCACTAGCCTAATCTGAATAGTCCTGAATAATAAATATCTGAACTGGTGTGTGGAAGATCCAAAAGCATTGGATTTAAAGTGCAGAGATTTGGAGACATTGAGTATCCTGCAATTGCACCAAAGGAGAGATGGTACCCTTTTAGGTTTGTGTCTTAATTAGTAGTTCTCAAATGAGGGTCCCTTCTGCAAAAATCTGGATGAATAAAGTAAAATACTGTTTATTCTACAACATTTTTATATTTCAAGACTGTTACTTTTTGCTCTCAAGGTTCAAGGTTCATTTTATTTATATGCCGCCCTATTCCCGGCGGGACTCAGGGTGGCGCACAAACCCAAAGGAGGGGAAGGGAAACACAAGAACTACAACAAAAAGTACAGGGAATTTAAAACAACCAACAGCAACACGCTTTGAGAGGGGAAGGGAACTCATCGACCCCAGGCTTGCTGACACAGCCAGGTTTTAACGGCTTTTCGGAAGGCCTGGAGAGAGGTGAGGGACCGAATCTCTGCGGGGAGCTCATTCCAAAGGGCCGGAGCCGCCACAGAGAAGGCCCTCCCCTGGGTAGTAGCTAGATGACATTGGCTAGTAGACGGAACCCGGAGGAGGCCTAATCTGTGTGATCTAATGGGTCTTTGGGAGGTAATTGGTAGCAGGCGGTCTCTCAAGTACCCAGGTCCAATACCATGAAGGGCTTTATAAGTGACGACTAGCACCTTGAAGCATATCTGGAGACCAATCGGTAACCAGTGCAGCTCGCGGAGGATAGGTGTAACGTGGGTGTACCAAGGTGCACCCACAATCGCTCGCACGGCTGCATTCTGGATGAGCTGGAGTCTCCGAATGCTCTTCAAGGGCTGCCCCATGTAGAGCGCATTGCAGTAGTCCAGTCTTGAGGTCACGAGGGCATGAGTGACTGTTGCGAGTGCCCCCTGGTTCAGGTAGGGACGCAATTGGTGCACCAGGCAAACCTGGGCAAATGCCCCCCTGGTCACAGCTGACAAATGATGTTCTAAGGTCAGCTGTGGGTCCAAGAGGACTCCCAAATTGTGAACCCTGTCTGAGGGGCATAAAATTTCACCCCCCAGCCTGAGTGATGGAATACTAGCCAAATTTTTGGGAGGGAAACACACCAGCCACTCGGTCTAGTCTGGATTGAGCGCAAGCTTGTTAACCCCCATCCAGACCCTGACAGCCTCCAGGCACTGGCACATCACGTCAACCGCTTCACTGAGTTGGTACGGGGCGGACAGATACAACTGGGTATCGTCCGCATACTGATGGTATTTTATCCCGTGCCGCCGAATGATCTCACCCAACGGCTTCATGTAGATGTTAAACAGGAGGGGGGACAGGACCGAACCCTGTGGGACCCCATATTTCAGGGGCCTAGGGGTCGACCTCTGCCCCCCCCGACCAACACCGACTGCGACCTGTCCGAGAGGTAGGAGGAGAACCACCGAAGGATGGTGCCTCCCACCCCCACCTCTCGTAACCATCGCAGAAGGATACCATGGTCAATGGTATCGAAGGCCACTGAGAGGTCAAGAAGCACTAAGACAGAGGCATGACCTCCATCACTGGCTCTCCAGAGATCATCGGTCAGTGCGACCAAAGCGGTTTTCGTGCTGAAGCCAGGCCTGAATCCAGACTGAAAGGGATCCAGATAATCGGCTTCATCCAAGGACCATCGGAGCTGAAAGGCCACCACTTTCTCAACAACCTTCCCAACAAAGGGAAGGTTGGAGACTGGACGGTAGTTATTCAAAATGGCTGGGTCCAGAGATGGCTTCTTCAGGAGGGGTCTCACCACCGCTGTCTTCAATGGCGGAGGAAAGAAGCCCTCCCGAAGGGAGGCATTCACCATCGCCTGGATCCAGCCCTGCGTCACCTCCTTGCTGTTCGCGACCAGCCAGGAGGGGCACGGGTCCAGTGCACACGTGGCAGCACTCACCACTCCCATGGCCTTGTCCACTTCATCAGGAGTAACAAGTTGAAAGTCAGTCCAGAGATGTCGCTCAAGACCCTCCCCCGGTGACCCGGCTGGCTCTGCGCAATTGGAGTCCAGGTCTATCCAAAGCCGAGCAACTTTGTCCGCGAGGAACTGGACATACTCCTCCGCTCTACCTCGTAAGGGATTATCTGCAACCCTTCCATTCAGGAGGGAGCGGGTTACCCTAAACCAGGCGGCAGGGCGGCAGGGCGCGACTCAGCGGACGCAATCAGAGCGGCAATATAGGTGTTCTTAGCTGTCCGTATTGCCGAAAGGTATGCTCCGATGCAAGCTTTTAATAGTGCTCAGTCTGACTCGGATTTACTGGACCTCCAGAGGCACTCTAGGTGTCTCTTTTGGCGCTTCATCTCCCAGAGGTCCTCGGTAAACCAAGGAGCCCTCCTGGATCCACTGCTGCGGATCGGCCGTAAAAGCGCAATCCAGTGGAGAGCCTCAGACGCTGCTGAGTTCCAAGCAGCAACTAAGGTCTCCACCGGACTGCGGGCGAGAGTATCAGGCACAACACCAAGGACCGTCTGGAAACCCTGAGGATCCATAAGACACCTGGGGTGGAACCACCTAGTCGGCTCCTCCTCCCTACAGTGGGGGATTGGTCTCCGAAAGTCGAGCGTCAGTAGGAAGTGGTCTGACCATGACAGGGGCAAGATCTTGCTACCCCTCAAACCAGGATCACAACTCCACTGCTCTGAGAGAAATACGAGGTCGAGTGTGTGACCCGCTGAGTGAGTCGGGCCCTGGATTACTTGAGTCAAGCCCATGGCTGTCATGGAAGCCATGAATTCCTGTGCTCCATCAGAGTGTTCGCCGAGCGAAGGCAGATTGAAGTCCTCCAGTATCATAAGTCTGGAGAACTCAACTGCCAGCTCAGCTACTGACTCGAGGAGCGAGGGGAGGGCTGTCATCACGCTGTTGGGAGGCAGGTACGTTAACAACAAGCCCACTTGACCCGCAAGGTCCATCTTCACCAGCAAGGACTCACACCCTACAAGCTGTCTTTTGTCTTTTGTGAGCCCCCGGAGTCCTCCAGGAGTGGGCGGCATACAAGACAAATAAATAATAATAAGCTCCGGAGCAGGGATCCTACGAGGAACTAAAGACGTTCGGATAACAATGGCCACTCCCCCACCCCTTTCTTGGGGTTGCGGTTGATGAAGCACCTGAAAACCCTCTGGGCACATTTCAGTGAGGGGGACTCCTCCCTCCGGGCCCAGCCAGGTTTCAGTAATACATGCCAGGTCTGCCCCCTCATCTAAAATTAGGTGCTGGACGAGGGGAGCCTTGTGAACCACAGACCTGGCATTTAGCAACAACAACCTGAGACCAGGGTCCTGACTACTCATGCCATCTGGCCTTGGAGTGGAACTAACAGGGCCAGAAGGAGGGATCCCTCTGACATAGGGAACCCTCCTTCCCTGGTAATGGCTCGCCCTGAAGTTCCCACCATATCTGCCCCTCCCTGATATGACCCTAATGTTCCTGCCCACTCCCGCATCTATGGTCCCTCCACCCTCTCCCCTGGCCGCCAGATTCACCAGCAGGCCCTTCGACACACACATCCAAGGGCCGGATTAGGCCTCTCACATGATGTCTCTCCAACTTTTGCAGAACCAGTATACCCATTTGGCTAGTGCCAAACTTGTCCTTGTGCCTAGAAGAGAGTGGCTAAAAAAAGATTGCCAAAGATAAGTTCCCAACTACTCATATGAGAGTCAGCATTCTGCTGTTTCTGCAAACAAGCATCCCAGGCTTCCTGTGTCCCCTGGAAAAGTGCAGCCAATCTGATCACTAAGGCATTTATAACTTTATGGAAACCTGTTCCTGAAACCAACAGGAAGTAGCTTGATTGAATTTGAGTGCTGCAGATATTGATAAGCAAACAATATATAAAGCCTTATGGCCAGGTAGCTACATTCATTGTCTGTAATATCAAATATGCTATGTCCTAGTCTTTTAATAACACAGAGTTCTTAAATTGTGGAATGTTTTTAATATTCATTTTATAGTTTATGTTTTATTGTACACCAACCAGATTCATGTTTGTGAGATAGGGTGATATACAAATATGATGAACACATAAATAAATAATTCCATCATATAAATGAATCAACCTCCACTTTCTGGAACAGTGATTCTTAAACTGATTGACCCAATAACTCCCTTTTCTAGTCTTGAATAATGTCATTCCCCCCTCCCCTGCACCCTTAAACCCTAGCAATGGCCCAAACTGGATCCTTGATTCACAAACAAACAATTAAAAATTGCTTCATTACCCCCAGGGTGTATATAATTTCACCCTTTGGGTGTAATTACCCCCACTTTAAGAAATGCTGCTCTGGATGGAATGCTGTATAATCAAGAATATCTGATATATTTAGGGGTGCAGAAGAAAAGCTGTTTAAATATGCTTACTTTTGCACACTATTCTAACAGCTAAATAACAAAATAAATCATCCTAAGATTAAATTATTAGACTAGTTCAACACTTTGTATATCCAATAGTATACAGCTTAGTAAATCAGGGACGCTTGGCTTCAAATTCTCTTATTCAAGAATTCTGTCTCTTAGCCATCCAACATCTAACCAAGCTATAAATTTAAAAAGGTGGGATGCTGGAGAACTACTCGTGCTATTTTAAGCTCCTCAAACAAATTGCAGTATATAATGTAATGAAATGTATTATTAAGGCTTATCTCAAAATGTTCTCAGTTAGCACAGCCAAATTTAGATAGGAGACAGGAGTCACATTCAGTTCATTAGAATGGCAAGCTTTGGAGGGTGATGGCAAATCAAAGAACAATTGCCTGGTCTCATATCAAGAGATCTCTGAGATGGCTAGACTTTCCATCATCTAACTCTTCTGAATCCAGTTCAAAAGGTCCCCAAAACTGGTCGATGCCAATGTTTTTTTCAAACTTGGCAACTTTAAGATGTTTTGAATTCTACACATTGAAGTCCACACATCCTAGGGATGCCAAGTTTGACACTGAACTATTTTGCTTACAGTGGAAATATGTATAGGCATGCTTTTATGACTGTGAATCTAAATTCATAAGGTATCATAAGGTATAAGGAATTCATAAGGTATCACCAGCCAATCAGCACTTGCTCTATCAGCCAATAAACTGTTAGCTAATTTCCCCATCTTTTAAGGCTTGTCATAATAACAAATCTCCTTTCATATTAGGGGGGGGGGGCGGAGCTGCAGCCGGTGCAGCTGGAGCGTGTTTGCAGTAGTGCTGCCCGGTTTTGTTTTATTTTATCAATTTTTAGTACTCCTACTCGATTCTTTTTTATTTAATTAACATTTTTTGGTGGAGATAACAGTGTAGAACATAATACAAACAAAAACTTTTGTTGCTGCCAAAGAATTAAATAAGCATGGGAAAAAGAAAGAAACGCCATGGCACCAGCCCAGGATCTCTCCCTCCAGTGAAGACAGCAAAACAACCACGAATTGAGGAGCTCTTTGTCGGCAAGAGATCTGTAAGTAAAACTAACCCCCCCATCTCCAACTATCTGGAGAGATTAGAACAGGACCGGCAAAAAGATATGGCAAATCAGTATTTACTAGACTTCTCCAATCTGATGGAGGGGGAACAAAATGATTGCCAGCTCTTATCACAAACAACTAGTCCAACAACTTCCTTTATTGAGTCTAAGTTAAAGACTAAAAAGGCAAAGAACAACCAGATAATTCAGAGTACGGAGAGTTTACCCTGGGAAAATTCAACCGAGTTTATGGTAAAGCAATGCCTTCTCACAGCGCAAATGGTGGTTTCAATATTTGAACAATTAATTGCCATCCAACATGATGTAGAGTCACTGAAAAAAGTTTTAGCTGTTTTTCTTCAAATGCAGTATCGGGCCCCAAGAACTCCCACTAAAGTTCTGGCAGAAGATTTGATTAACTCCCATTCGCAGGATAAGGAAAAGGAAATAGAACAAAGAGCCAGAAAAACAGTTAAAGAGACAGATAAAAGGAGACAGTCCTCTCAAAAAAACAGTCCCCCCCAGACAAGGCATCGAGAGGAAAAGGTGTCAAAAAAGAAGAAATCAGGAAAGAATCCCTCCCTCAATTACAACAATCACATCGCTTGCTACAAACACAAAGGATAGCTTTTAGAATCCATTTGAACAGACTTAATTATGGACGTTGGAATTCCAGAAGTGCAATATTAAATTCCCTAAGCCAGCTTCTTCACTGTCACAGGGGCATGATTGATCTCCGTGCTGGGGAGTGGTTACCTGAGGCCCCAAATTGGAAGCGGATCCTTCTGTCTTTCAAACAGCCCACCATACCACAGATGTTATTCAAGATGAAGGCATTTTTAGCCTCCTTCCAAATCTTTCCCATCAGAGTCTTTGGTGAGGAAAGGGTTATCCCGTTAATAACTAACAGGCGAGCCTCCAAGGCGAATGACACCACCTCATTTTCAACCTTGGAAAAGAAAGAGAATGATAGTGGGAGTCAACCAATCTTGCACGGAGAAGAGATACTTAACAGCACAGAAGCTGGCCTCATTAACGCTTTTGGTGCTCTCCCAAGGAAAAAACGAGACAATATATTATTCAAGCTAGAAAATTTAAAGAAATCCTTATTGGTCACAATGGGCACAGCAGAGCCACTTATAGACCTGGTTTCCCCAATAATTGAGCCTCTCACTCCCCCCCCCCCAGAAGACAAGAGATTGCATGAATTCAAGATCATAGAAAATAGAAGCCAAGACCCAAAGAGGGTATTAGAGACCCCAGAAGAGATGGAGATGTTTTCATCCCTGTGTGAAAATTCCATGACACCTTCATCACCGCCAGCTCCAAACCAAGATACTGAGAGTCGACTCACGAAAGAGCCACCATTGCAAAAAATGAAAGATGACTGAATAACACCTTGCCCTACAACCAGAGAAGAGGCTTGGCAAGCTGTCAGCCTCTGCTTTGCTGCTGTTTGCTGCTGCTTCGGCTGCCATTGAAATGGGGAGGGGGGGCATGGTATTTGGGAGGGGATTACTAATTGTGCTGGAGGAAGATTCTCGAGTCTCGGCTACCTGTCTTACTGTGCATGCGGAGGAGGTTCCCGCCAAGGCTAACGGCACCGACATTCCATCTTGGTGATGCCTTTCGAAGTTATCTCACACCTGACACTTGGAAGAATTATGATTGGACTGTAACTGGGAAGCCAAGGGGTGGGGAATGGGTTATTCTATATATCAATTGCTTTCGTGCCTAAATAATCAGTCTTCACTTTGGTATGCTTCTAATCATTTATAATAAGTAAAAGTACACTTGATTTCTATCAATGGAGTCTCGTGGTTTTCTTTCCTAATTATTCAATGGAGGAGTGCTGATAATAAGCGAAGACTCACTCACACCCCACCAGGAGTTTTCAACCTACCGTGGGGGGTGTACTCAAAAGAAGGAACAGAGAGAATGTCATTGCAAGTGAGCGATGATGAGGAGATTGAAAGAGAAACTGCAGAACCAACTTTACCTGAAAGGCTAGCTGTCCTAATGATAGAGGAGCCTATGGTTCGGCCCCAATGGACTTTGGGAGTGGGGCAAAAAGAGGATTCGGAGAATTTGGATGCAGGAGTTACCAGACGGAAACAAAGGAAAAAAACAGCGGACTGGGAAGAAGCTATGACCAAACAGAGGTCCCGAGAGAGAGCGATGGAAAGAGAGCAAACGGAAGAATTTGAACAAAGGTACTCCATGCATAAATTTAGGGAGGGTGAAGAGGCCGAGGGGGGATGGGAGCAAACAAACCCAGAAACAGCCTTCCCCCCAAGCCAGGGCTGCTGCCAGAGTAGAGGGCCCCCCAGAAGACGCAGAATGGCAAAAGTCCCTCCCTTACCAGTAAAATATAACGGTAATGCCAGAGACCTGTGTCTTTTTGTGATTCAGATTTGGAACTTTATGGAACTTTATGGGCCCGATTTAGAAACAGATGCGATGAAAGTGCGAATGGTTTTACTTTCTTTGGAAGGAAAAGCGGCTGATTGGATGGTCAGCTTACACCAATCCAACTCCCCTCTCCTGAGGAATTTTGATGCCTTTATGACTGCTCTAAAGAGGAGATTTGATGATCCGCTGATTGAGAAACGAGGGAAGGTGAAATTTATGACCCTAAAGCAGGGAGATAGACCAGTGACTGAATATATTCAGGAGTTTCAACAGCTTTCATTGTATATGAGGGGTTGGTCTGAAGAGGTGCTCCTGATCAGTTTGCATTGGGATTAAATGAGGACATTTATCAACAATGCGTTAACAGACACCTTCCCAAGCGAGTGGTGGCTTGGTATGAAAATGCAGCAGACGTTGAACTTGACTTGATTAGACTTCAACGTGCAAAAGAGGAAAAAGCAGAGAAGTTGCCCCCCCAGCTCAAAGGCCCCCCTTCCGCATCAGGGTGAAGGGAAGGGAAGCTCCGCCGGCAAGGCCAAGCCTTTCACGTGCTTCCATTGTGGAAAAGGAGGCCATCGAGCCATGGATTGCCACATTAAACTTCCTCCAACCACCCCACCCCCTACCAAGAGGGAAGGGAAGACCAGTAAGGCCCTGGGGAGGACGAATGAGGCTGCCTTCGCTGCTGAGAATACCCCCCAGCATTTCCGGCAGGAGGCGGAGGAGGAAGCGGACGTGTCCACCAGCTCCTCTGATGACTCCGATACGATGCCTCACCGCGTTTGGTGAGTTCTTATAAAGGCCCCATGTTGATCCCAATTGAGTTAAAGGTGCCACCGGCTGGGGAGACAGAGTGGCTTTCCACCCTCCTCGATTCAGGCTGTTCTAGATGTATGATTAATTCTGCAATGGTTGAGAAACTGGGCTTGAAATTGAGGACTTTGAAAACCCCTATTGTTTTTTGCCAAATCGATGGATCCATTGCAGGGGGGGGGAGCGGCCCATTTCTACACTGAACCTCTAGAGATGAAAATGGGCACCCATGTAGAATTGATCTCTTTTATTGTGGCAACTGGGATGGACAAACCCCTTATTTTGGGACTCCCCTGGCTTCGTAAATGGAACCCTCGCATTAACTGGAGGGAGGGGTGGCTGCGCATCCGGACCAGCACAGCCCCAGACGGGGATGCCAACGCCCCTGAGCCTGATGGCTCCAGCCTCGCATTGGCCACCAGGGGCCAGGAGAAAATTGAGGGGGAAGAAAAGATTCCGAAAGAATATTGGGACCTTAAGGGGTTTTTTAGTGAAAAATCTTCGGATAAACTTCCACCCCACAGACCCACTGACTGCTCCATCGAAATTTTGCCTGGAGTGCCGCTTCCAAAACCCCAAATATATTCTATGTTGCCCAGAGAGATGGAGGAAATGAGGAAGTTTATTGACAAAAACTTACAAAGGGGTTTCATTGAACCAGCCAGACCCAAGGTAGCAGCCCCTGTACTATTCAGGGAGAAGAAAGATGGCTCTCTTTGTTTATGTGTTAACTTTAAGAACCTTAATTCAATCTCTTCTCATAATCTCTACCCTTTGCCTCTGATGAAGGACATGCTGGCCCAACTGGGAAAAGGCCGCATTTTTACTAAACTGGACTTAAGGGAGGCATACTGTAGAGTCCGAATAAAGGAGGGAGATGAGTGGAAGACTGCTTTCAACTGCCCCCTGGGTTGCTTCCAGTTCCGTGTAATGCCCTTTGGCCTGCAGGGGGCACCTGCAGTTTTCATGCAACTAATTAATGAGATTTTGCATGACCACCTTTACAAAGGCGTTATTGTATATTTAGATGATATCCTTATTTACACGTAAACATATGACGAACACGTCAAGTTGGTCCACACTCTCCTGAAGAAACTCCAAGCCGCGGAACTTTATGCCAAGTTATCCAATGTGAATTTCACCAGGAGAAGATAGACTACCTTGGGTATCGTATCTCACCCGCAGGGGTGGAAATGGACCCCGCTAAGGTCAAGGCGGTCACTGAGTGGGAGGCGCCCCGTACACGGAGGCAATTACAGAAATTTTTGGGTTTTGCTAATTTCTACCATCAGTTCATCCCTTCTTTTGCCAAAATTGCACTTCCCATCACTAATTTGTTGAAGTCCAAAGGTGGGCCGAAACCTAAACCTAGCAAGCCATTGAATTGGACCATGGAGTGTCAAGCTGCGTTTGAAAAGTTGAAAAGACTTTTTGCCGAAGAGCCAGTTCTGAAGCATCCGGAGATGGACAAGCCTTTTGTCGTTCAGGCTGATGCCAGCGACGTGGCGGTGGGGGCGGTCTTGCTTCAGACTAATGACCAAGGTAATTTACAACTGTGTGCCTACACCTCCCGTAAACTCACAGACACGGAGAGACATTGGATAATCTGGGAAAAGGAAGCATTTGCTGTACATTGGGCTTTGGCTACATGGCGCCACTTCTAACCCGTTTGAGGTGTGGACTGACCATAAGAACTTGGAGGCTTTGAGGACTCCCAGGCGACTCTCCCCTAAGCAGATGCTCTGGGCTCAGCATTTCAATCGTTTTAATTTCACCCTTAAGAACATCCCGGGAGGGAATAATTTCATGGCTGATGCTTTGTCTAGACTCCCTCAATACAACTGTTCTAAGCTCAGCATCGTCCAGCCCGTGGTTCCCACGTCCAGCCTTGCTGCTCCTGTCGTTACTAGGCAACAGACAGGCTCTAAGGTAGACGTGTCTCAAGATTTTCTTTCCGATCTCAAGAAGGCCTTTCCTCAAGATGATTGGTTCCAGCAGCATCAAGCTGAATGCACAATGAGGGACGATCTGCCATGGATTGGAGCGAAACTTTACGTCCCTGCCTCTCTTCGTCTCGTTGTTCTTCAACGGGCTCATGATTCCAAGTTGGCGGGGCACTTTGGATTTGTTAAAACACTGCACCTGGTCAAACGGCAGTTTTGGTGGCCCTCTTTGAAGAAGGACATTGAACTTTATGTTGCCAGCTGCCCGGTTTGAGCGGCCGCTAAATGCCCGCCGGGGAAACCACAGGGTTTGCTCCAGACTGTAGCTCGCCCTGTCGCCCCCTGGAAGGAAATTTCTATGGATTTCATTGTCGAACTTCCTGAAAGCCATGGGCACACTGTCATATGGGTGGTTACTGACTTGTTTTCCAAGCAAGTTCATTTTATACCTTGCCCTAAGATTCCTTCTGCAAAGGCACTCGCTAAACTTTTTATTTCTCACATCTACCGTTTGCATGGAGTGCCGGATCACATCATTTCTGATAGGGGCATACAATTCACTTCCGTCTTCTGGAAAGAATTCCTTAAGTGCATTGGCTCCGCCTAGGGTCTAAGCTCTGCCCACCACCCTCAGACTAATGGGGCTTGCAAGAGGACTAATTCTGTTCTAGAACAATATTTACATTGTTTCATCAATTACCAGCAAGATGATTGGGTGGACTTATTGCCGCACACTGAAGTGGCTTATAATAATTCTGTACATAGCAGCACTGGGTTCACCCCTTTTCAAGCTGTGTTTGGCCAGGACTTTACTCCTATTCCTGAAGTTCCTCTTGAGCAGCCACAGGTTTCATCCATCTCCGAGTGGAGTGAGTGGTTGCGGCATATTTGGCCTTTGGCACTTCACACTTTGGATGCTGCGCATCGTGCACATAAGAAACAGGCTGATAAGAAACGTGCTCAACCTTATCAATACAAGGTGGGTGACTAAGTTTATCTCTCCACAAAGTTCCTTCAAACTACGCAGAAATCAAAGAAGCTGGGGCCTAAGTATGTGGGCCCGTTTCCCATAATCAAGGTCATCAATCCTCTTTCGGTTCGCTTGCAGCTACCCAAGCACCTCAACCGTGTATATCCTGTGTTCCACATTAATCTCATTAAACCTGTTCAGTTTTCATCTTTACGTCCACCAGTGGATCCGCCACCTGCCCCCCTGTTGATTGATGGTGAACAGCATTTTGAGGTTCGAGAAATATTGGACTCTCGAAGACGGCGGAATCGCCTTCAGTACCTGGTGGCTTGGAAGCATTTTCCTCCATCTCATGCCGAGTGGGTGGATAAGTCCCATCTCCGGGCCCCCCAACTGCTCCGCCAGTTCTATTCTGCTTATCCTGACAAGCCCTAGTTGACTCTCCTTCCTGTCTTTCTCTCCCTCCCACTCTTTTTTTTCTGTTTTTCATTGTTCGTCTGTTTGTTTGTGTTTTGTCTTTTTCCAGGCTTGACTGCCTTTTTCCGGAGGAGGGCTGGATGTCAGCCTCTGCTTTGCTGCTGTTTACTGCTGCTTCAGCTGCCATTGAAACGGGGAGGGGGGCATGGTATTTGGGAGGGGATTACTAATTGTGCTGGAGGAAGATTCTCGAGTCTCGGCTACCTGTCTTACTGCGCATGCGGAGGAGGTTTCTGCCAAGGCCAACAGCACCAACATTTCTCACACCGGACACTTGGAAGAATTATGATTGGACTGTAATTGGGAAGCCAAGGGGTGGGGAGTGGGTTATTCTATATATCAATTGCTTTTGCGCCTAAATAATCAGTCTTCGCTTTGCTACGCTTCTAATCATTTATAATTAGTAAAAGTACACTTGATTTCTATCAATGGAGTCTCATGGTTTTCTTTCCTAATTATGCAATGGAGGAGTGCTGACACAAGCTCTGCTAGCTGGTGCTAAAACCTCTTACCCTGAACAAGTTTCTCAAGAGTCTACACATGACCTAGACGGGTCCTCCCTATTTTTAAAGAAGACCAATTCAGTGTGTGATGACACCCCAATCCATGGTAACAACCAGACAACTTCCCTTTGTATAAATCAAGTTTCCTGATGAGCTCCAAAAGTTGACCCACTCTCCCTTATAACCTGGAATATAGCAGGTTGGTCCGTCCCATCAAAAGACCAACTCTTTTTTGACTATATATCACAATTTGACATCCTCTTCTTGCAGGAAACCTGGGCCTCCACAGAGATTCAGCTAGATGGCTATTGGGTCAACTCAATTCTGGCTGTCCCAAGCAAGGTGGGGGGGAGAGCTAAAGGGGGTATTGTGACATTAGTTAATACATCCTTGCATTTTAAATGTGTACCACTGCCACCTTTCCAGACATGGGTTATAACTACATTACTCTTATTTAAACAGGTGGAGATTTTGCTCCATATTCTATATTCCTCCACTTAATAAGAATAATGTGATTAACAAGATTTGGGACAGCATAGAAGATTTTATTCTTTCCTGTTCAGCCAAATTCCCTAAAGCTGCAATAATTATAGGGGGGGGGGACTTAAACGCGAGGATGGGGCCAAATGACCAAGCATTATATAAGCAGTTTAAGATTCACTATGATGAAAATGTAACAGATGAATCTTTGCATGCCAGACAATTTAAAGACCCTAAAGCTAATCGGGCAGGCTTATGTGTAAGACAAATGACTGAACGTTTGGATTTGTGTATCCTTAACGGGTCCCCATGGGGCGATTTCCCAGCAGAATATACTTACCGGGGAGCAGAAAGAAAATCCACAGTTGACTACTGGATAATATCATATGACCTCCTGAAGTTCTTACAGAAGATAGAGGTAGACTCATGATTGGAAAGTGATCATAATACAATACTTCTTACTCTCACATTGCACCAGAATTCTCTAAGGGCAGGCACAGCCTACCTATCCAGGTTAGAAACTCAAAATACCCAGGTAAAAATTAAATGGAATGAGAAAAACGCTAAGGAAGTTACCAAATGGATGTTAGCCCCTGAAACCATAGAGTTACGTACATCTCTACTAAGAAATAACTGTGGGGGATCTTACCTAGAGGGGTTTGAATCCTTAATTGTAAACTTGAATTCGGTTCTCAGTAACAGATCACTAGCTCACCCCAAAATGCTAGTTTCAAAAAACAAAAAATGGTTTGATAGAGATTGTGTTCAACTAAAAAAGATATATAATGAAGAATACAAGAAAAATAAAGGTGCTCCCTCTGAGGAGCACACTTACTACTTAAAGCAGCTGAAAACACAATATAAGAACCTTCTAAAAGAAAAGAAAAGTGCGGCCCTGAAGGAGTCTTGGCATAGACTAATTACGGCAGTCAGGACAAAAAATGCATCCCTTTTTTGGTACATCACCAGGGGACTGGGAAAACCTCCCCTACCCCCTACAAATCAGGTTCCAATTCATGCCTGGGAAGAGTACTTTAGGGAGCTTTATACAGATCCTGACTATGTAACCAAGGAGAGCCAAGCTAGTTTGGACCACACTCCTCACTGGCCCCCTGTTACACCAGAAGAGATATCCCGGTTGATAGGAGCCCTAAAGGCTAATAAGGCACCCGGAGCTGATAATGTCCTGCCAGAAATAATTAAAAAGACCGCCAGTTGGTGGGCCCCACTTTTAGCATCACTGTTTACATTTATAGACAATACAGGCCATATGCCTAGAGATTAGGGAGTAGCAATTATCATACCAATTTATAAAAAAGGGAATAGAAATGACCCAGGCAACTACAGACCCATTAGTCTTCTAAGCATTATTAGTAAACTGTATGCCAAACACTTAAATTATAAACTTCAAGATTGGCTAATTTCAGGGGGGATAATCAAAGACGAACAAGCCGGTTTTAGAGAAGGAAGATCGACGGTGGATCATATCTTGGTACTCCACCATTTAGTACAAAAATACACACATTAAAAAAATCCTCTCTTTTTGTGGCCTTCCTGGATTTTAAACAGGCCTTCGATTCAATATCCAGGATCACCCTCTGGGAGAAGTTAAAATGCACCACTATTGATAAACACCTCCTCTTCCTCATACAAAAATTGTATGCCAATTCCACCCTGAAAGTGAGGTGCAATCCCCAAGGGAGTTTAACCGGCTCAGTAAGAGTACAAAAAGGGGTACGGCAGGGTTGCACCCTGTCCCCGTCTCTCTTCAACTTCTATATTAATCCCCTGACTGAGCTTTTACAGAACCCGGATTTCCATCCTCCTAACCTAGCACAACGCAAAGTGCCAATTCTCTTACATGCTGATGACGCCGCTATCATTTCACAAACCCCCATAGGACTGAAGAGAGCAATTAGGGCAACACTTGGCTATTGCAGGCAAAACAAGCTGGTCCTTAACTTCGATAAATCAAAAATTTTAGTTTTTGCTAAAAGACCACGCCAATATTCCTGGCAAATAGAAGGATATAGTTTGGAACAGGTTAGAACATTTAGATACCTTGGAGTGGTGTTCAACATCCCAATATAATGATGGATTAAATAATTGATTGATGTTTGTAGCCTACTGTCATTAAAAAATAAAATAAAAACCAAAGCAAGATAAAAACAATAAGAAATCTAAACCAGGACTTTAAAATATTATTGGCAACTTTAAGATGTTTTGAATTCTATACATTGAAGTACAACTGGTTTCCTGGCACTGAAATGCCGGAGATCCCATTACCTCTTGGGGGAATGTTTATGATGGCCATATGGGACGTTTCACTTTAATGCCTAACAGAAGATATCTATGGGAATGTATGTTTATTCAGGTCTCAAGGCAGTTGATAAAGGAAACATATTAACACTTATGTATTGGTTAGAATTTGCATTTTAATAAATGGGAGGGGTCACTACTGCTTTAATTCTACTTGCATTGCCTAACGAGATTCAGATGTTGCCTTGCCTTTAATGGTTTCCATCCATCTTAATTAAAGGTTCCTTTTGAAATACTCCATTTCAAGAGTCTTCACTTTCTTAAGTTAGGAGAGGAGCCCTTACATAAAGCAACATCTCTGCAAAACAGTCAACAAGGAGAGAGAACATTTGCTCTACCGAGGGAACCCTGCAAACCATAAGCATAACAGTGAACAAGGGGAAGCTGAATGCTGGAGGGCGACATCAACCCCCACTCAACCGGAGGCCTACTCCATGTACCCTGTCGGAGAGGATGAGGTGAACCTGGAGGACCCCAAAAAGCCCTACTGGTCAATTGGCATCGGGACAAAAGATGGCAGGGATGGGAGGACAAGGGGAGTCACTCTTACCTGTGGTAACTGAAAACTGGGGTGGAAATTGGAGCTAGAAGCCCCCTCTGACCAGAAGGAGCTAAATGAAACCACACTGAGAGAGGATCATCTGAAGAGACATGTAATCCAGTTGGTGATGGAGATTTTGGAAAATCTCAACATCCGGGGGGGGGGGAGCCAAAATGGCAACCAAGAGGTGTTGAAAGGGCGGCACCTGCAGATGATGCCGGGGGGGGGGGCTAACCCCCATCTGGACCCTGCTGATCAAGCAGATGGCAGAGCAGCAACAGCAAGGAACCCAGCAAACCCTCCCCCCAGTTGACGCATGAAATGGGAGCTGCTCCCAACCAATCCTGAAACTTGCAATTAGAAAGAAAAACTCCTTCCCTTGGGGTAAAATTTGATGGGAACCCAAAAAAATTGGGATTCTTTGTGACACACATGCTCACCTACATGCAAGAATACGGGTGTGATTTTCAAACCCAAGGATCCCGAGTGCGAGTGGTTACCCTAGCCCTGGAAGGAGCCGCCTCCAGATGGATGGTGACCTTACATGATGCCGATGTGCCAGAACTGCGGGACTTCGACCATTTCATGATGGCCCTGTGATGATGTTTCGAGAACTTCCTCTCAGCCCGCAAAGCACGCAACTGCATTAATGTTGTGAAGCAGGGATGACAGCCAGTGGCAGAGTACACCGAAGAATTCTGAGACCTAGTGTCAGCATTCCAAATATCATGCAGAATTAAAGCAGAGACCAAGGCAAAACTATCCTTAAAGTTCCAATTTAATAAGACAGACATGTTGGCATCATGCTATGGAATCCCAATACTGGCAATGACATCAGAATTCCACCCAGTTAAAAGTTTATGATCTTGTCCCCACACCCACAATCCATCACATGGTCCAATCTTCTTCTTCCATGCTGGCATCCACACCCACCTTCTTCCAGTCAGGTGTACTGGTGGAGAGACAAAGGATGACCTTGGCTTCTAGTAAAAAATGAAAACAATACATTCCACAATCTCATTGCTGTCTATTCCCCCCTCCCATCAACTATACTAAAGAAACAGCATAATGAAATAAGAGAAAGTGTGGCAGGCCAAAATTCTAAAAGGAATATAAATGTAGGCCTGACAGGCGGCCCCTCCTCAGAAGAAAAACATTTCCTGAAAAGAGAGTTAACATTAAAAAATTTAACCACCTACTCCCCCCCCCCCAGGGGACCCTTTGGCTTATTGGGAAACTTCTCATGGGATTGTTTTACTAACCTTTCCACTTTCTAAGTTCCAGCTTTTCACCCAAGTAGCTTCAGACAAAGGGTAACCCTTCCATTGCACTAAATACTGCAAGCGACCCCTATTCAACCTAGAGTCTACAATCTTTTCCACCTCAGATTGTGTTTCCCCTTCTATCTGGTTAGGAGGAGAGAAAGGTAGGGTGGATGCTCTTATGCTAGACCCATTTACTGGTTTCAACAAGTTACAATGAAATTCTGGGTCAAATTTCCCTAGACTTCTGGGCAGGCTGAGTTGAAGTGTAACTGGGCTAACTATCTTCACTATTGGGAATGGACCTAGAAATTTTGGACCAAATTCCTTGCTAGGCATTCCTAATCTTAAGTATTTGGCAGGCCAAAATTCTAAAAGGAATATAATTGCAGGCCTGACACCTAGCATGTTGTGTGAACTGGCCAGAAGATATCCTGGTAAACTGGTTCAAGGATGGGCTGAGTGATGACCTCTACAATGCCTTTGTGGCCCGAGGTGTGCCAAACCAACTACATGAGTGGTATCTTACTGCTGAAGAGGCAGAGATCGACATGGCCAGGAACCAGTACTGAGCGGGGCGAATACGGGAAAAATCCCTACCCCAATGGAAGCAAGAGCCTTTCAATCCGCAAATGGCATCTTCTTCAAAACCCTCAGCCTGTTTCAAGTGTGGAAAAGAGGGGCACTGAGGTGCAGAATGCCGTTCTCAAATACCAGCTAGGAAACCAGAGTGCCAATTGGGGGGAGGAAACCTACGAAACCTGGCCAACGTGGGAAGGAAATGGCCCTGAGGAGCAGGGAGATCATAGAATCTCCACCCTCTCCACTCTTTCAGGAGGAAACCCCGGCTTCTTGGCAGGAAGAACCATACTTGTCCGGAAGCGATCCAGAGGATGAACCATTGGAAAACAAACCAATTAAACTGCTTACCCTCCCCCTAAGACTGTTTATCCCCAACTGGGAGAGGGGGATAAAAACCTCTGCTTTAGTGAACTCAGGGTGCACCCACTGTTTGATCAGCCAAACCCTGGTAAGTAAGTTGAGGATTAATGTAAGGAAGCTGAAAAGCCCCATAGCTTTTTGCCAACTAGATGGGTCAATAGCAGGGGGGGGGGAGCAAGCTTCATTTGCCACTGAACCTCTACAGACAGGCATCAGAAGCTACAAAGAAATATTTACATTTATAGTGGCGCCTGGCATGGAATGGCCACTAGTTTTGGGTCTTTCATGGCTGAAAAAATGGAACCCCAAAATTAATTGGAAGCAAGGCACCATAAGAGTTCAGCTGCACATGACTTTTGCTGAGAATCCACACAAAAAAACTGAGGGGGCAGAGCACAAAGAAACAGCAATGCCCGCTTACACTATGCCAACCCAGGGCATACTCAAAGAATACAAAGACTTGGCTGAGGTTTTTAGCGAAAAAGCCTCTGACAAGCTCTCCGCTTAGCATTGCCTAAGGGGATTCAGATGTTGCTCTGCTTTTAATGGTTTCCATCCTTCTTAATTGAATGTTCCTTTTGAAATACTCCATTCTTCACTTTCTTAAGTTAGGAGAGGAGCCCTTACAGAAACACTGAACTATTTTGCTTACAGTGGCAATATATATAGCCATGCTTTCATGACTGTGAATCTAAAGTTCATAAAGTATCACCAGCCAATCAGCACTTGCTCTGTCAGCCAATAAACTGTATATGTGCCTGTGTGTGTATGCAGGTGTACACATATACACACACACGCACACCATTACTATATTATACAAATGCCTCAGCCTTTGTCTATCTGGTGCCCTCTTATACTTCCTTAATCATCATGGATAGGGATGATGGAAAATGTAGTCCAAAATTGAGTACCACGTTTTATTGCTGATGTAATGGATTTATTCTTGACATGTTACTGCCTATCAGATGAAAATATGCTAAAGCAATAATTAAATACTGAAAGATGGGCTCAAGTGAAACAACAAAAATAACATTCTGAAGAAAGCACAGCCTTTTTCACTTGCTTGAGATTGATGGGCTTGATAGTCCGGCATGTCAGATGACAGATGTGGGATGACAGTTGATGAAAAGACTTGTATTTTGATGGTACAAAGGAAAGAAGAGGCCAGTTAAAACTTTGGAGAGAAAAACTGGCAGGAATCATGAAAAAGATACAGTACATTGTTGAATATGATACTTAAAAGTTGCATCTTTTAATATTTATGTTTGGTTTTTTCGATGAGCAAGCTTATTGAGCCACAGGAAACAAACTATGAGTTGAAATCTCTCCTCCTGTGGTCTTTGAAACTACCTGTTTGTCCAATTGTAATGGCCCTTTTAGGAATTACTGAGCAGATTGTCAGTTTGCTTTTAAACTGTGGGTTTTGTATAACAATATGAGATTTAACTGTGCATAATAAAGGATGGGTATGGTTGTCTTTATGTTATGATACATAATGGAATAATAATGGAATAGTAAAGAAGTACAGATAATTAAAAAAGGAAGGAAAAAAGGAAAGAAAACATCATTGTTGTTTGCATTGTATATATGTTTGTGCATGTGTGAATTTTCAGATCTAAAGCAATAGTATAAAACATTTTCTCTAGTAAATCAAATATTTGGATGCCTTAACTCTATGGTTGAACAGCATCTGCTAACAGAGGGGGTTGGAACTGAAACATCTTTCATTTTTCCAAATATTTGGCATTGTCTATTGCAGATTACTGCATTCTACCATATAGGGCAAATGGAAAAAAGTGTATGAGTCTTTGTTTCAATACATTGCCATCTTCCTACTTCTTTCTGCATAGCTTTTTCAACATAAATAATTTAGAAACATATTCCAGGGTTCAAGCATTGCTGAAATAAGGACTCTCTGTAGTGGAAACCAGAGGTGGTATTCAGCCGGTTTGGACCAATACCTGCAAACCAGTAGGAGAAATGTTCAGTAGTTCAGAGAACTGGCAAATACCACCTCTTGCTGGCCTGGTTGCTCGGTCGCTGCTCACCTCACCCCTCACCCCATCCCACTAGTTACTACTCACTTCCCTGGCATAGCACACTGTGTGGCTCCTCACATTGACCACACAGTCTTTGCTCTGTGGCTTGCCTACCTTCCATTGCAGTGCCTGTGGCCCAACCAAGCAGCCCTCACCTGCCTGCCTGGGTAAGTTGTGCTTACAACTGCCTGCCTGTAGTGAGTTGTAAGTTGCAAGTTTTGGTATCCCCAGCATGGCCATGTGGCTTCCCAGCGCTGTGTGGGAGGCAGCCACAATGCTCATGGCCTAGCAAGCTTCCCCCCAACTGTTCTTGGCCAGGAAGCCACATGGCTGTACTGGCTGGGAGAATGATCTCCCCCTGACCAGGAAGCTGCATGGCCATGCTGGCTGGAAGAACGATCTGCCCCAGGCTGGGAAGTCACATGGCCATGGTGGCTGGGAGAACAATCTCCTCCTGGCCAGGAAGTCACATAGCTGTGTTGGCTAGGAGAACAAAGTCCCCAAGGATTTCTTTGCCTATCTGATTTCCAGCTCCTTTGTGTTTCTCACCATCGTGTGCAGGGAAATGAAAGTTAGTGAGGCTAAAAAAAAAAACACTCAATCAATTCCAACTTCTCATAAAAGAAAAAAATCTTGCAAAGTTGGAATTGATTGAGTGAATTTGAAAGCTAAAGCTAGCTTGCATTATGCTAGCTTACATTTTCAAGAGAGAGAAGCTAAACTCCTTATTAGAATTGAAATAGAAATGAGTAGAGTAGAGTAGAGTAGAGTACAATAGTTTATTACCCAAGTGTGATTGGACACACAAGGAATTTGTCTTCGGTGTACATAAATAAAATAAAATACAATACATTCATCAAGAAGAATATGGGGAGACATGCAACTTTCTCTCTGCCCCGAAACACCAGCTAGGCTGGCTGCTGCTGCTGCTCTTGCCACCTCCATGGCTGCTTGCTGCTCCTGCAGTGCCTTGTGCAGCACCATTAAACTTAGCATGCTTCACAATGGGGGAGGCAACATCCCCCCTCCTCCTCCTGGAGGCAATTACAATGCAGAGACACGGAGGGAGAAAGAGATGAGAAACAGAGAGAGAGGGAGAAAGAAAGAGAGGAGAGAGAGAGGAGAGAGAAAGAGAGATGAGAGAAGGGGGGAAAAGATGAGAGAGAGAGAGGAAGAGGGAGGGAGAAAGAAAGAGAAAGAGATGAGAGAGACAGAGTGAGATGGGAGAGAAAGAGAGATGAGAAAGAGAGAGGGGGGAAGAAAAAGAGAGAGGAGAGGGAGACATGAGAGAGGGGGAGAAAGATGAGAGAGAGAAAGAAAGAGGGAGAAAGGGAGAAAGAAAAAGAGAGATGAGGGAGAGGAGTTGAGAGAGAGAAAGAGAGATGAGGTAGGGGGGAGAAAAAGATGAGAGAAAAAGAAATAGGGGAAAAGAAAGAGATGAGAAAGAGAGATGAGAGATAAATGAGAGAGATGGGGAGAAAGAGATGAGAGAGAGGGAGAAAGAGATGAGAAAGATGAGAGAGAGAGAGGAGAAAGAAAGATAGATGAGAGAGAGAACGAGTGAGAGGAGATGAGAAAGAGAAAGAGAGGGAGAAAGAGAGATGAGAGAGAGAGAGAGAGAGAGAGAAACACACACACACACACACACACACACACACACACACACACACACACACACAGATTTTAAAAGAAAATACATGCCATGTTTTGGTCTGAGGCACAAAAAGCTTCAGTGATTCATCCAGTCTGTGCTGTATCTTGCAATCATGTATCTTGAAACTTAGTAAATTAAAGAGGAAAAATAGATATCTGTTTGTGAATATTGCACTGAACATAAATCAAATGTATGCCCTTAAAAATATAAGCTTACCAGACATGCTGTCATTGCAAGAAAAGTAGAAGTTGCACAGATGAGCAGATATAAATAAATAAAGGAAGAAAATGATCAGTAATTAACATGCAATAAACCATCTTAACCACTTAGGGGCAGCATTAACACAGAGTTGTCCCAAAAGCAAAGCAAAGCAAAGCAAAGCAAAGCAAAGCAAAGCAAAGCAAAGCAAAGCAAAGCAAAGCAAAGCAAAGCAAAGCAAAGCAAAGCAAAGCAAAGCAAAGCAAAGCAAAGCAAAGCAAAGCAAAGCAAAGCAAAGCAAAACAGCACTGTCTTGCATTTCCCCATCTTTATCACCTAATTGAATATGTCCTAAATACTTATGGATGAATAAATAGTAAGACATTGACAAGCAGAATACTGTAATTTATCAAATCCCAGAACATTCCCTGACTGCCTCTTTAAAGCTCTCCCTGATTGTTTAGATTCATCATATTTACAGATGCAGAAGCTCATGCTCATCAGCAAAAGGGTAGCAGTGATACAGCAGCAGATGTATTGTTTTTGCTTCTTTAACAGAGTAACATAAATATTTATTACTTCCTGTATTTCTAAATAGAAGTATTGCTTAGTATAGTTACATCATCAAATATTTCATCAATCTTCAGGATACAAAGACAAGGTTTATAGCTCTCAGCTTTGAGAATCTTACAAGGGAAGCACAAGTAACAAAGGGAAACATATGCATAACAGCCAATCTTTATGATCAGGTTGTTCTGGACTATTAACTATACCTAGGGTGACCAGACATCCCGCATTTGGTGGGACAGGCATGCCTTTTCATAAATTTTCCCGTGTCCCGCGCCGTTCTTAAAAAAACATGCTTTTTTTGGCGCTGGCAGCTCCCTCGCTCCCCCGCCCATCAGCTGCTAGCTCGCTGGGCTGGCTCATCATTCTGTTCTATCCTACAAATTTAAGCCAGCCCAGCCTGCCGCTCACTGAATGGATTGGCCTGGACTCCAGCCAATCAGTGAGCTGGCTGGGATGGAAATTTTTCAGCACGCAGCGTGCTGAAAATTTTCCATCCCAACCAGCTCACTGATTGGCTGGACTCCGCTTAGCTTAGCACGCCTGCACGAGTCTCCATTTCATTTCATCTTTTGTTTTGGTTGCAGCTGCGTTTACTCACTGGTGAGTAATCATGGAATGAATTGGTACTGGTGGGAATCGGGAGGCGCTGGGGGGAGGAGACAGCCCTTCTCTCCTCCTTCTCCCCCTTTGCGGAGTTCATTTCACTTCCTCGCGTCACAGCCAGACCCTGTGCTGCGCCGCCACGGGCCGCAGAAGCTCCAGAACCGAGTGGAAGTTCTCTGCGTGAGTGAAACAGCCGCCACTGCTCACGCAGAGAACTTCCACTCGGTCACGGACTCACGGAGCTTCTGCCGGCGTGGCGGCACCTGTGCTGCGTGGTTCCCAGCGACCATGCCGCGAGTCCACGAGGCATGGTCGCGTCCCGCCGCCCCCCCTACGGTGGCAGCTGTTCACGTCATGCAGAGAACTTCCACTTGGTCCCAGAGCTTCTGCCGCCCGTGGCGGCGCAGCACAGGGGCCACCACGAGTGGCAGAAGCTCCAGGACCGAGTGGAAGTTCTCTGCGCGAGGTGAAAAACAACCGCCACTGCCCTCCCCCGCCCATCAGCTGCTAGCTCGCTGGGCCGGCTCATCGTTTCGTTCTATCCTACAAATTTAAGCCAGCTCAGCCTGCCGCTCACTGATTGGATTGGCGTGGACTCCAGCCAATCAGTGAGCTGGCTGGGATGGAAAATGTTCAGCACGCCGCATGCTGAAAATTTTACATCCCAACCAGCTCACTGATTGGCTGGACTCCGCTTAACTTAGAACGCTTGCGCGAGTCTCCATTTCATTTCGTATTTTGTTTTGGTTGCAGCTGCGCTTACTCACTGGTGAGTAATCATGGAATGGATTGGTACCGGTGGGAATCAGGAGGCGCTGGGGGGAGGAGACAGCCCTCCTCTCCTCCTTCTCCCCCTTTGCGGAGTTCATTTCACCTCCTCGCGTCACAGCCAGCCCCTGTGCTGTGCCGCCATGGGCCACAGAAGCTCCAGAACCGAGTGGAAGTTCTCTGCGTGAGTGAAACAGCCGCCGCCGCTCGCGCAGAGAACTTCCACTCGGTCACGGACTCACGGAGCTTCTGCCGGCATGGCGGCGCCTGTGCTGCGCGGTTCCCAGCGACCACGACGTGAGTCTGCGAGGCGTGGTCGCGTCCCGCCGCCCTCCCCTGCGGCGGCGGCTGTTCACGTCGTGCAGATAACTTCCACTCGGTCACGGAGCTTCTGCCGCCCGGCAGAAGCCCCGGGACCGAGTGGAAGTTCTCTGCGCAAGGTGAAACGGCCGGCAGCCGCCTCGCTCTCCTGCCGCCGGCATCCGTTTCAGTCGCGCAGAGAACTTCCACTTGGTCCTGGGGCTTGTGCCGCCCGGCAGAAGCCCTGGGACCGAGTGGAAGTTCTCTGCGCGAGGTGAAACGGCCGGCAGCCGCCTCGCTCTCCTGCTGCCGGCGTCCGTTTCAGTCGCTTCCCTCGTCCGTATCGATTGCTGGAAGCAGTAACAAACGGCGCGTCCGCTCCGCAGCTCCCTGACAGCCACCCCAGCCGGCGGCCACCGGGCCTCGCTGGAGTCAATTGCAAAACCGCGTTCAGCGCTTTGAGGACCTGAGGCATCTTGGGAAATGCAGTTCCCTATCGGAAAGAATGGAGTAGCTGCAAATTTGTAACAACAACAGAAAATAATAACTTGGTGCTTCGCAGGTTACGAAAATCTCGTTTGATTTGAACACTGTTTTTTAAAAGTTAGATAAAGAAATTATGCTGTGAAAGCGACTAGAAAGCCCTCCCTCCCCTTCCTGTGTGCGAGAAAGGGAAGGAGGGGAAGGAAGGAGGGAGGGGGGAGGAAAAGAAAAAGGGAGGGGGGAGAAGATGGAAGGAGAATAGATGGATGGAAGGAGAAAGAATGGAAGGAGAAGGAGGAAGATGGAAGAAGAAAGGAAGAAAAAGAAGAAGGGAGGGAGGGAGAAAAGAGGGAAGGAGGTAGGAAGAAAAGGGGAAGAGAGGGAAAGAGCAGAAAGACAAAGAGGATGAAGTTGATAAGCAAGAGGAAGGAGGAAGGAAGGAAAAAAGAAAAAGGGAGGGAGAGAGGAAAGAAGAAAAGATGGAACTAGAAAGAAAAGAAGGGAGGGAGGGAGGAAAGGGGAAGACAGGGAAAGAGCAGAAAGACAGAGAAGGTGAAGGTAGATAGGCAGAAGGAAGGAAGAAGGAAGAAATAGGAAAGGAGGGAAGGAGGAAGGAACAGAAGCGAAATGGAAAGAGCAGAAAGACAGAGAAGGTAGATAGGAAAAAGAAATGAAGCTGAAAGAATGGAAGGAGGAAGGAAGAGAAAAGGAGGAAGGGAGTGAGTGAGGAAAGAAGAGAGGATGGAAGGAGAAAGGAGAAAGGAAGGAAGAGAGGGAAAGAGCAGAAGATGGATAAGGTGAAGGTAGATAAGCAAGAGGAATGAAGGAAGAAGTGAGGTATCTCGAGGAGGGGGAAAACATTTAGTGACCAATGTTACAATGGCATTGAAAAAAGTGACTGATGACCATTTTCACACTTAGTGACCGTTGCGACCATTTTTCACACTTAGTGACCGTTGCAGCATCCTCATGGTCACGTGATCAAAATTTTGTTTGGCAACAGGTTCGTATTTATGCTGGTTTCAGTGTCCTGGGGTGACCTTTTGACAAAAAATAAAAATTTTAATCAACCCCCCCCCCCCCCCCGGGTCAATGGTGTCCCTCTTTACCAATCTGAAAATCTGGTCACCTTAACTCAGTGATGGGCAACCTTTTTGGCGTGGTGTGTCAAAATCGGCAAAAAATCGAGCATAACTCGCGTTGTGTGTCACTTCGACAAAAACATAATTTTGCGCAATTTATAGTTGCTGCTAATGGCGCTCACAGTTCCCGTTGGCACTCCGCTGTTCCCTGCTGTGGTGCGGTCGTAACCGACAGTCCCAGGAGTAGACTCTCTGTGCTGGCCTGACTGGAGAGAGGCGCGCACTGTTCCCGCGCTCCTCTCCTGCGGGTCCTCCCTCGCCGCGCTGATGACGTGTGTGCGCACAGCACGCACGCCTTACCAGCAGCCCCTGCGCTCAGAAAGGGGCGGCGGCGATACAGTAAGTGAGTGTGGGTGGGGGAGATCACACGTCCCGCCCCCCCCCCCGTTCCTCCAGCACAGATTCTTTCATCCTCGGCGGCCGTGCAGGAGCCGAGGATGAATCGCATGAAATCCTGTGCGTGTCACCCCAAATGGCTACGCGTGTCAGCACTGACACGCGTGTCATAGGTTCGCCATCACTGCCTTAACTATACCCCAAGGAATGCAGTTTCATCCTCTGCCTGCTCTTTGGCTCACTGATAAAGCAATCTCTCTTGTCTGCTATGCATCAGAAGGAGGTTTTTTGACTTGTGAACTCAGATGTGCTGTTTATTTCTCCAGTGCCTTTTTCCTGGTGCATTACATTATAAGCAAATAGCTGAATTTCAATTGACTGCTGTGTGCTATGGTCCTACATGGCTATTTTTGTCCAGGGAGCTAGAACAGCAAAATGCCAATTTTCTCTTCTAGAGACAGGACACAAAGATTTCCAATCCCTCCTCTCCCCTCTCCCCTTTTTCCTTTCCTTCCCTTCCCCCATGATCAGATGTACCAGACAAGAAGGTGGTAAGTAGAGAGGAAGTCATCAGAGGAGGATCATACAAAAGGTCTGTGAAGGGAGAAAATATTCATTGGAAAGTTGCAGGTATGAGGCCTAGGAGTGAGCTTGCAGGCATCACTGAACCAAAGTTTTAAACTAGCATAATTGCAAAATGTACCAGACTAATATTTCCAAATGTGCTGACTTGTGCTACATTTTCTGCAAAGTTTGTACTTGATATGGATATATTTAGAGCAGGAAGAGCGAGATGGTGGAAAATGAGGAACTGAAAGTAACAAGTGTCTGAGAACTTCAAATGTACAGGGGTGTTTGCAGAGAGTGACAGCAAGTAAGGCAGAACAAGGAAGTAAGTTGTGAAATGCGTGCAGAAAAGTATAAAAAGATTGTCTTGGGAAGAGTTCAGGGCCACTGGCCGTAGCTAATCCTTGCTGGATTCAGCTATGACAGTGGACCTTATTGCAATAAGATGCTAAATAAATAATGCTATGTTTGCTATTCATGTTCAAAAATTGTTCATGAAACAATAAACCTCTGGTCCAAAAACAAACCCAATTAATATTAACAATAAAAATTTTAAAAATTAGTTTAAAATTAACAATTAAATTAATCATTTATTTTATTCTGTTCAGGCCAGGTTGGCTTGCTGGAAAAGCCAACTTTTTAGGGCACGTTGGAAGGACCGGAGGTCGGGGATTATACGAAGCTCTGGGGGCAGCTCATTCCAGAGGGAAGGCACTCCCACAGAGAAGGCTCTCCCCCTGGGGGTCGCTAGCCGACACTGTCTAGACGACGGCACCCTGAGGAGGCCAACTCTGGTAAAAGCCCCCACTGGTCATGGCCGTAAGATGTTCTTCTAAACTAAGCCACGTATCCAGGAGGACTCCCAGATTGTGGGCCCTCTCTGAGGGGGCTAAAATTTCTCCCCCTATCATCAAAGATGGTACATGATGTACAAATTGGGCTGAAAGGAACCACAGCCACTTAGTCTTGAAGGGATTAAACTTGACTCTGTACATCCCCACCCAGATCCGCACAGCCTCCAGGCACCGAAACATCACGTCGAGGGTATCGTTTGGGTGGTTTGGGATAGAGATGAAAAGTTGGGTAACATCAGCGTATTGATGGTACTGTACCCCGAAACCACAGATGATCTTGCCCAGCGGTTTCATATATATGTTGAACAGGAGGGGTGAGAGAACTGACCCCTGGGGCACCCCACAAGTGAGACACCTCGAGGTCGATCCCTGTCCTCCAATCAACACGAACTGCGACCAATCCAACAGGTAGGAGGAGAACCACTGTAAAATGTTGCCCCCACTCCCAACCCACCAAGTCATTGCAGTAGGATACCATCGTCGATGGTATCGAAAGTCGCCGAGAGGTCTAATAGTACCAGGACAGAGGAGCAACCCCTGTCCCGGGCCCACCAGAGATCATCAACCAACATGACCAATGCTGTCTCCGTGCTGTACCCAGGCCTGAAACCCAACTGAAACGGATCCAGGTAGGCAGCTTCATCCAGGTACTGGGGAAGCTGACGTGCTACCACAGTCTCGACAAACTTTGCTACAGAATGAAGGTTGGAGACCAGACTGTCAGCATTCCAAATATCATGCAGAATTAAATCAGAGTCAAAGACAAAACTATGCTTAGAGTTCCAGTTTAATAAGGCAGGCATGTTGGCATGGTGCTGTGGGATTCCAACTCTGGAAGTTACATCAGAATCCCACCCAGTTAAAAGTTCATGATCTTGTCCCCACACCCACAGTCCATCACATGGTCCAATCTTCTTCTTCCACGCTCGCGTCTCCATCCAGCTGCTTCGGGTCAGGTGTGAAAGTGTGGAGACAAAGGATGACCTTGGCTTCCAGTAAAGAATGAAAATAATACATTCCACAATTCTACTCCTTCTATTCCCCCTCCCATCGACTATACTAAAGAAACAGCATAATGAAATAAGAGAAAGTGTGGCAGGCCAAAATTCTAAAAGGAATATAAATGCAGGCCTGACCGGGATGATAGTTGGCTAAAGAAGCTGGATCCAGAGAAGGCTTCTTAAGGAGGGGCCTCACAACCACCTCCTTCAAGGGAGTGAGAAGGAACCCCTCTCTCAATGAAACGTTGGTAATCGCCTGGAGCCAGCCTCGTGTCACCTTCTGGGAAGCCGAGACTAACCAAGAGGGACACGGGTCCAGCACACAAGTGGCAGCACTGAGTCTCCCCATAATCCTGTCCATGCCCTCGGGGGTCACAGGATCAAACTCATCCCAGATAGTCTCCACAAGATTCATCCCTGTTGACTCACCCGAATTTACCCAGTCAGAGTACAATCTGGGATCTGAGCGATTTTATCCCGCAGATACTGAACAAATTCTTCAGCCCTACCCTGCAAGGGGTCTTTCCCAATTCCTTGGTTAAGTAAGGAGCGGGTCACCCTAAACAGGGCAGCTGGGCAGTTATCTGCGGATGTGATAAGAGCAGAAAAATGTTGCCATTTTGCTGCTTTTATCGCCACTAAGTAGGATTTAATATGAATTCTTACTAGTATTTGATCAGATTTGGACCGGCTGGCCCTCCAACCACTCTCTAGGTGTCTTTTTTGGCATTTCATCTCCCGGAGCTCCTTGGTAAACCAGGGTGCTACCCGGGATCGACACCAGGTCAGAGGCCGCAAAGGCATAACGCGATCCAAGGCCCCAGTGGCTGCTCTATCCCAGGCTTCCACTAGGGCTTCAGTCGAGCTGTGAGCAAGGGATTCAGGAAAAGTCCCAAGCTCCATCAGCAACCTTTCAGGGTCCATCAGGCACCTGGGACAGAACCATCTAGTCGGTTCATCCTCCCTGCAGTGAGGGGTAGCAGTATGGAAGTCAAGCCTGATGAGGAAATGATCAGACCATGACAAGGGCTGGATAGAAATATCCCCTAAATCTAGATCATTCATCCACTGCCCAGAGACAAAAATCAGGTCGAGCGTGTGTCCCCTGTTATGGGTGGGGTCTTGAATTAACTGAGTTAGGTCCATAGCCATCATGGAAGCCGAGCTGACTTGGATGTCTCGCCAATGGAAGGCAGATTGAAATCCCCCAGGATCATAAGCCTGGGGAAATCAACCGCCAATCTGGCTAACACATCCAGCAGCTCTGGCAGGGCTGATGAAATATAGCAGGGAGACAGGTACGTAACAAAAAGGCCCACCTGAACTCCAAGGCCCCATTTCACAAAAAGGGACTCACAGCCACCTATCTGAGGCACAGTGACTTCCTGAGGTCTGAGATTTTCCCTAATAACCACTGCCACCCCCCTTGCCATTGCCCTGGGCTCTCAGCTGGTGAAACATCCGGAAGCCTTGTGGGCATAATTCACTAAGGGCAACACCCCCCTCATGGCCCAACCAGGTCTCCATAATTTGGCCAGGTCTGCTCTACCCTCTTATATAAGGTCGTAAATGGGGGGAACTTTATGTACCATGGACCTGACTTTAAGCGACATCAGCCGGAGACCAGGGTCCTGTAATCCTGAGCACCCAGGGGTGTGAGAACGGTGATGAGAGTCGGAATGCACGATCGCTCTTAAACAGTGAACCTGCGTCCCCCGAACATAATTTGGCCCTCGGCCCCCACCATATCTGCCTCTCCCACAAACAGCAGAGATGGTGAACCCCCCAATGGAATGGTTTAATGTCTCCCCCAGAATCCCAACACTCACGCCAATTAGTTAGCTCTGGCCTGTGCCCTGGCAGACTCCCCCCCGCCAAGCCTGTCTGAACCATCTGTATCAACCCCCCCTTAAAATTTGATTAAAACCCCCCCTGTAAAAAACCCCTAAGAAGTATCTTCTTTGCATGCCACCTCTCGGGATCCCAAGATCCGTCATTAAGGAAGAGTCTTGATAGACAAGAAGGCCATCCCCAGGAAAGGGGGAGTTCCCGAAGGGAATAAAGTTCTGTCACAGTATAGCCTAGAGGAGAGTGTGGCATCAACCAAATGGGATGACATCACGGGGAGACGAAAGGAGGAGATGACATGTCCATGGGGGGGGGGGAGCTGACAGTGTTCAAGGGGGGGGGGTAGTGGGAAGCTGCTGCTGAGCACACCCAAGCAGGCTTCAGAGACCTCAGGCCGGGCATCTCGACAACCACACCCACGCCGGCTGCAGAGACCCCAGGCAGGGCGTCCCGCCGCCACCACTGACCACACCCATGCCAGCAGCCTCCAATGCTCTTCATTCTCCTCTTACCACCAGCCGCCCAATTTCACTCACGATATTCTGGCTACGAAGCAGTAAATCGCAGCTCAAGAGTATCCCCGAGGTCCCAGGAAGTTCTCATAGCTAGACCTGGAACCAACAATGGGATAGGGTACCCCCTGCAAGCCCCCAAGAAGGACAATCATCTCCCCGAAGCTCTCCTCAAACGCGACAGGACACTATCTTGGGCATGCGAGGTGTGTCTTTTACTTGTTAAGACTCTTCAGAAAAGACTTCTCTTGATGCAACAGTAGCAAATGTTTCTTGAAAATGGTGCTGTAAAGATGGCCAAGATACAGGATGAATTCTTTTCAAGGAACAAAAATCAGAGGCTTTTGAAACAGTGCAAGGTACCTGAGGTGTGAGGTAACATCATGGAGAAATTAAAGGAAAAAAGAATATGAGGACCTAGAAAAAAAACTGAAGTAGTGAAGGTAAATGAGACCATCAGGTCTCAGATTAAAAATTTTGGTTCGGGGATGGAAGAGAAAGCCTCAGTTTTAGAATTGCTTTACAGTGAGATTTGCAATTGGGGGCCTAGTTAACTGGGGCAAAGAAGGAATCTAAGAAAAAACCTAAAGGAAATAATTATGAATCCAATGAATATTACTTTTCTTCTAGTAGCCACTAATGACATATGATTATCAAAGTAGTAACAGAATATTTAAATACTTTACTTATTAATACTATATATTGATAATTGTGAATGATTGAACAAAATTCAACTTGCTTTTC
Organism: Thamnophis sirtalis; assembly: GCF_051295495.1. NCBI lineage: Eukaryota > Metazoa > Chordata > Lepidosauria > Squamata > Natricidae > Thamnophis > Thamnophis sirtalis. The sequence goes on from NW_028261388.1 coordinate 61,145,473, forward strand.
AGCACCTTGTATTTTGTTTGTTTGTTTGTATTCTGCCTTTATTGTTTTTGCAAACAACCCAAGGTGGTGAACATATAACACTTGTATGTAACATTTGTTGCATAACATTGACTTTCACCTATACCTTCCTACAGTGTAGGAAGTTAGCACCCACTTCTCTCCTAGAAAAATGAGATATTTTAGGAAATATTACAAAGGCAGAATATTTACCCTAAAACGAGAAGTAGAAACTCAAAGTTGCAAAAACTCAGCCTTTGTTAATGGGCCATTAAGGCCTGGGCCAGTATATTCTACATAACAAAGATCTAGCCCCTTCAGGCAGAGCTATTCCATTGCCCTTTATTGCATCACCCACCAAGTTTCAACCAACTTAGTACACAGACAACCTACAAAGCTAGCTATGTTCTCTGACAGTAACCAATCAGGATCCTCTTCCTGTGTCCCAGGAAGTTCAAAGCTCAGAGGGGGCATAAAACCCAGGGAGTCTCAGTATCTCTTCTCTTTTTCTTTCTTCAAGATCTTCAAGGCATGTTATCCCCCTTTCCCCCAGAACCTCAAACCATATGGTCCTGTCCACCATCAATAAACCTTCTTTCCAAGCAACTTCCATGAATCCAGTGTCTTTTTCCGCACTTGGAACCCAGAACAACATTTCTTCCAACAACAGTAATTTCCAGTATCCATCAACTCAATCATGTTGAATAATCATATTGTTCTAATTGAGAACAATAGATTTTATATACGTCTATGAAATTAATTCCACTTGATTCAGATTATACTTCTTTTAATAATATGTATTTCTCACCTATTTGCCATTGGCAGTTACCATTGCAAGAGAAAGAGAGAACAGATGAAATGAAGTAAGAGACACAAGCCAGGCAGACTCACTTAAGGCATCTTCTAGATGTTGTGGTCCCTAATATTACTAATTTTTTTAAAAAAATGATGGCATCTAAAAAACAAAATAAACCATCCTCCTCCCATCCCTAAAGCAAACTACTTAGCCCATGAGTGAGCCTACTTATGAATGGGATAATCATTTGGGATATCCATTCATTGGCACTACAGTATCTGGGCTGCAACCATCCAGAAGATCAGTACTTGGTTTCCAGTAGTGGGTAAAACAGATCATTCCATTTTTTTGCTGCCATCTACTAGTCATTTGGATAGTTGCAGCCCAGATAGGGAACCCTAATTAAGTCTATTTGTCTTCATCTTTCTCAAGCTACAGAGACACATTTCTCCAGCAATTATTTCTGGTCATCATTTTCCCCTTTAATGTCCTACATGTGGTTTATTTTTAAGTTTGCTGGGAAGAGTGACAGCCAGAAGCACAAGACAACTGCAATGTCAGTAGCATCCATTTTTGCCCTTGCACAATACAGCATCACTGAAACTGAGGTATCTCTAAAAGAACCTGTGTTACCAATTAGGAGTGAACAATTATGGAAAGGCAAGGGAAGAACAAAACATCAACATGATTAACAACACCAATAATAAAAGCACTAATGAATAATTTAAAATGTGCCTTTTAAAAATAAGAATACCAAGATTAAAAAACAATTTGAAAACCTGGAATATTGTTAAAAACAATACATAGAAATACCTCTCCTGACAGAAGCTCAAAATTGGGATGCTTTTCAAAGCTTGAAATATGATTTCACTGTTAAACTGTTAAACTTGAAAATGTAGAAGCCAAATTATGTTTGATTTTATTGTCCACCAAATTGCATTAGAAGCAGTTTCCATTATTTCAATATTAATTTATTCCCAGGTAAATATGCCAAGGAGAGCTAGTTGGTATTATGTTTAAGGCACCAGGCTAGAAACTGGGAAATCATGAGTTCTAGTCCTGCCTTAGGCATGAAGCCAACTGGGTGCTTTAAGGCCAGTCACTCTCTCTCAGCCCTAGGAAGGAGGTAATAGTAAACCACTTAATAAAACTGAAGCCAGGAAAACTGCAGGGACTAGTTCGGGCAATCACCAGGAGTCAACACTGACCGACATTGCACACATAAAGGTGTGAAGAAGTGCTGTCTAGAGAAATAAGAAATCACTTTGTTTTTCCAGAGCACCTGCTTTAAGAATGTAAAAACTCTTTAATTGTATACTTTGGCCAAAGGATCATGTTAGGTTGTCAATTCATTTTATCATTATAGGAAATTAGCACCCACCCTCTCCTAGAAGGATGAAATATCCTAGGAAATATTGAAAAGGTAGAATATTATATTTCCCTGGATCAGAAATGGGGAAACAAGTTTTTAGGCAGGAAACAGACTCACTTTTATTAGCCCCCCCACCTTTGTCAATGGGCCATTAGGGGCCCTGAACTAGTCTACGCTGCATAACAAAGGTAGGATTAGCCTTCTACAGAAACTCACCACATGACATCTGGGAACTCAACCAAGCTTGGGACTCAAAAAACACACAACCTACAAAGTTAGCTAAAATCCCTCACCTGTGGGAGTCTGACAATCAATCAGAATACATTTCTTACACAGGAACAGGAAACAGAGAGGTGGGGCTGAACAGAGGGTATAAAAAACTCAGGAACTCTCAGCAAGCCTCTTTTTTCTCCCAACATCCAGAAACATGTGATCCTCCTTTTCTGTTCAGGAGCTCAAGCCATGTGATCCTGTTCACCATCAAACCATTTTTCCAAGCTGCTTCTATGTTTCCAGTGTCTTTTTCCCCACTTGGAACTGAACCCTGAAGGACATTTCTTCCAACATCATCATTGTATTGATGGGCTGGCAAAATAATATTTCAATGTGCTGTCTGTTTTTTAAAACCCTCATTTCAGCTTTTAATATTTTTGTATTATAGTATGAGCTCTATTAGCAAAACTCATGAGACTAGCCCCACATTTAGCCGAATGCATGCTATTTTCTTTTAAATCTAGCATGCAATGTGTTCCGTACCTAGCATGTTGCTATTGTGCATTTGCCCTGCCCTGCTTGTCTCCTATTGGCAGCTGCCATCATGAAACAAAAGGCAGCTGCCAGTTTAAATGAACATCTCTCATTCTCTGGAGTGGAGGCGGCACCATTTCTGCAGGCTGGGTCAGTGTAGCTGGAGATGCTCCCTGGGAAGCATGAGCTTGTGGCCTGCCTACATGTTTAAGCTGTGGAATTTGACTAAGTGCTGGGCTGGGCAAGAAGCCATGGTCTCAGTGCCAACAGCCTGGCTTGAGCTGTCTGCTGGGGGTGACTGTCCATTTCATTGCTGCTCTTGACAAAGGGCAGGTTTTATTAAATAGAGCCTTGGCTGCCTGCCTTGAGGTACTGCATCAGAAGTGTACAGAATTGTGATTGTTGGCTGACCAAGAGCTGCTAAATCAAATTAAAAATCGGAAAAGAAAAGGGATGAGATGGGCTAAGATAGCCCTGGAGAGGATGTAATTGTTCATATTAAAATAAAGCAGTAACATGGGGAGATTTACATTTTTTCCTTCCATAAAAACCAGATTTGCATATTTCTCTTCACAGTTCACAAAATCACAAATCACTCATTGAGAAAAAGGCTCTGGCATATTAAAATAAATCCCCATGTCCCTAAAATCAGGACAGCGACATGCCCTCTGCATAAGTACAAAAAGAAAGCAACATTTCATCCTTGTATGGTATTCAACTAAGGTGACCAGATTTTCAGATTCGTAAAGAGGGACACCATTGACCGGGGGGTTTTTATATTTAAATTTTTATATTTTGTCAAAAGGTCACCCCAGGACACTGAAACCAGCATAAATCCGAATCTGTTGCCAAACAAAATTTTGATCACGTGACCATGAGGATGCTGCAACAGTTGCTAAGTGTGAAAAATGATCGCAACGGTCGCTAAGTATGAAAAATGGTCATCAGTCACTTTTTTCAATGCCATTGTAACTTTGGCCTCTTCCTGGGGATCGTGGAGGAATCTTGGTCTGGCATCATTGAGGAGAACCTGCCAAGCAGTGGCGGCGGCAGCAGCAGTGGCAAAGGCAGCCAGGAAGGTCCGATCCTGGCCCGAGAAGACCCAGGCTACGCTCCCCATCTTCTAGCAATGGGTATTTGCTAGTGATGAGCCTTGAAACAGGCGGAGAAGCGAAAAGCAGCCACAGCATCCGCGGGCGAAGAGAGGAAAGGAAGCTGCAGCCGAAGGGAGAGACGCTTGCTACGGTCCCCTACTAGAAGCCGCCAAGGGCTGCGTCCACCGCTCATGGCTTCCAGGTGCCGTTTGGCAATGGGAGGCCAGCAACCACTGCAGCAGCAACATATTCCCTTGGCAAAGGCAGACGCAAATCCCCGGCGGCTGGTCTGCGCGCACGGACACACACACGGCCCCGCACACTCCCTTCCCTTCCACGGCTGGCTCCCTTCCCTAAATCCCTAAAGGCTCCGCTCACAGGAGCCAGTACTGTTGCCCGCTTTCTTTCTCTCTCCATTGTGCTCCGAGCTCCGCCTACCACAGAACACTGTGACCTTTCCTCTGACAGAAATGTAAATTTTTAGGGAAGGAAGCGCGGAGTGATGGTCTCGGCCGATCGGACCTTCCTGGCTGCCTTTGCTGTTTCCAGCCTCGGTGCAGGGGTAAATGCGGTGCCCTTGCGGTGGCTCCTCCACCCCCTGCCCTTCCCCCACCTGCAGCCCCCCCTGGCCTGGGGGTGGGTGTCTCCCGGGGGAGCCCGGCTTGTTTCTCCCGCGCAGGAATTGTCGGCGGGCGTGGATGTGCTTTGTTTGCAGCGGGCATGCGGTGCTCTTGCTCCACAAAAGTTTTCCATCCCAGCCAGCTCACTGATTGGCTGGAGTCCAGGGCAATCAGTGAGCGGCAGGGTGGGCTGGCTTAGATTTTTAGTGTAGAATAGAATAGATGGGGGAACGGAACGAGCGAGCTAGCAGCAGCTGATGGGCGGGGGAGCCAGCGAGTGCCAAAATAAAGCGGGGGAGCCAGCGAGTGCCAAAATAAAGCGGGGTTTTCTGAGAACGGCCCGGGACGTGGGAAAAATTATGAAAACGTGTGCCTGTCCCGCCAGATGCGGGACGTCTGGTCACCCTAGTCATAGCTGAATCTTCTATTGAAGATCCCACATTGATTTGATGGTTTTCAGACAGGGCTTTTTAGATGTCCTGAGGGTATGTGAGTAACTGAGAAATCAGAATCTACACAGAAGCCTACGTCCCAGGTTGTTGAAACTGAAGTCTTCCAAGACAAATATGTAGATTTATAAGGCCTCCCAAGGAAGATTAATGTGATTATAATTAGTATGTAGAAATTACTACTTGCCAGGATCTGCAAAAGTATCCTTGCATTTGGACGCTTCATAAGGAAGGCTTCTGCCTACTCTACCTTCTACAACACTGCAAATGAAGATGGAAGGCCTGCTAATGGTAATTTCATTTAAATCATTATACTAATCATTGATTATAAGTAATACTGTGAATAATTGATAAATTATACATTATATTAAATAATAAGGAAATTAATCCAGTTCCTCGCAGGTATTAAAATTGTGAATATAATTGTAACACTCCTCGTATATTGGGATAACTTTTGACGTGTGCAAGTGTCTAGCCTGGTGTTTCACATTGGGTCTCTAACCCTAAAGTGTACAAATCAGATGCCTTAAGATGCCTTGGTAAGAAATTTCACTTTTTAATGTCACAGGAGAAAATGATCAAGTACAAAGGAATCATTGTCATTATATTCTATTATACCAAATCCTCTTTGGAAGGCAGATAGAATAGAAATTCTTTATGAGTGCAAGTTAAACAAAAGCTTTCAATTCTAAAGACTTTTAGGGCAATTTCATAAAGCAGTCATTCTTGGAATTGAGTGAGGCATGGACAATGGTGACTTCTTTTCAAATGTCAGCACTGCTTCTGTATCCAGTGGAGACTGAAATTTTAAAACCGAATAGCAATGGACAAAGACATGTGATTTTGATTTCACATGTGCTACTCTGGAGCCTCTCCCCCCCATTTTTTTGTGATGTACATATGTCAAAGAAAAATGCAGTTTTGTCACTTCAAATATTGCTGAACTGCAATTCTCAGCACACCACTAAATTTTCAGAACACATTGTGAAGTGAGTTACTTTGATGGTCAGTGAAATGATCTTAGCACTTTTAGAAGAGACTGAAAGGAGGATGGAATTGGTATAGGAGGGAAAAGAGGTATTATTCAAGGTTACTAGACAACACTAATCATTTTTGGTAAATACCAGTTGGAAACCAACCAGGGTTAGAAAAGGATGCCTGAAGTCATATTGGAAAGAAAGATAAATGGTGTCAATATTCCCAAGTGGGTACATTTTTGTAGGAACAAATATTAACCTAAAAGTGTGTGAATATAGTTTACCAAGAACACAAAAATATTAATATGAGATGGTAAATTCAGCATCCTACAAAGCAGTCAGTAGACATACTTTGAACATGCTTATTGCAAATTCTGTGAATTTAATATTAATTCATCTGGAAGGTATCATGTTGAGTCAACTTGCTTTAGAGTTGCATTAGAAATATATGACTTTCCTAGATAGTATTGAGGCAGGCAGAGTACAATATGAAAGCACAAACACATTTCCATAAACACAAAACATATCTCATAGCAGATCTGAGTAAGTTGATTATAGAACTTTTGAAATTCCATGGCTCAACTTTTGTAAATCCCTGGAGACAGACTTAGCACTTTTGGGTGCTCATTATCTAAAATGAGCACCCCAATAAGATACTAAGCGAGGAATTCTTTGCAGATCTAAGAGAATGCAGCAATGAGGGGGGGGGGGGAAATGCAATTTTTAGAGATTTTTAAAATCCATTTTCCCCCTGGAGTTTATATCTTGAATTGTGCCGGAGAAGATAAAAGGAGCAGAGCAAACATCTAAGCTAGAAATAATTATAAGCTACCTCTGATGAACAATGCCTATCAAGATAGGAGTTGCTGCCCATAAAATCTAATTAATTAGGAACTATGTTATTTGAAATACACATGGATTCATATTGTTCTGAGTGTATATGTTTGTGTATGTATGTGTGGGGAGATCCATCCAGCAAATGGTTTCTGTCCTTTCTGCCTCTCCTTTCACTGTACTGATCTTCTTTTTAAAAAATCCCTCTTGGAGTTCCAGGGTCATGAGAGAGGGCTGACTCAGTAAGAGATGGTGGTTTATGCAATCTACAGTAGCCCATTATTATAAAGGGCTTCAGAAAATCCTCTGTGCCAGGCAAAACAAGGGTTATTGATTGAAGAGTCAGTGAAAATGCATGGAGAAGCTGCATCCATTAGAATTGCTGCTCTCCACCAATTAAGAAAAAAATCATTATTCAGCAGCCATCAGTAGTCTGTGTGCTGTGCTGAAGCATGTGTGTTCCATTTATCTTCTCCTGCCACCACACTGCAAATTTAATGACAACTATTAAGACTGATTGCCCACACTAAATGCCCTGTGTGTATAAAGGCAAAAAAGGCTTTTGTAAGTTTCGTAATAACAAGATGGCAGCAGAATGCTGGTCAAATTCAAGGTGAGGAGAAGAAGCTGATTTATGGTTGCTAATTTCAATATAGTACACCCATCACAAGTGCACTCAGGAATTCCATGTCTGCTAGTTTCTCAAGGAACTTTCAATGGATTTGTTTCAGAGAAAAGACAATCATTTCTATGTACAATAAACAAGAAATCTCAAAGATATTTTGAAAGTGCAGGTTGAAAAACAAAAACAAAATAGCATTTACACTGCTACCCTATGCACATCAGTCATAAGTTTGAGTCTGAGAGAATTGTCTCCTGGGTGTGTGGTGCAGTGCGGCAGATCTTTAGAAAAGAAAATCTTGTTAATAGTGCTGCTTTTTTTTAGATACCACTGTCAATGACCAATTCTCCTCTCCTTGAAAGCAATAATTACTCCGCTCACAAAGGAAAAAAATGACATGGGAACTAGATGTCTGGTAAAAAGAACATTTCACACACATTTTTTCAATCCTTATTTTCTTGGGTACTTTGGTTCTTTGTTACTTGTTGCTCCAGTCACAACTTACACTATAGATCAGGCACAGATAGGAATCATCATGCTTCAGTCATACTATATTTCTATTGCTTAAACATAGAAAACTGATTTCGATGACAAACCATGATTTATTTTTAATCAGCAAACCATAATTTGCAGCCATGCTTTATGGTTAATAATGGCTTTCTTTAATCATGGTTTATCCTTACATCTGCACCTTAAATCATATTTTATCCTTGGTTTATTTCTGCTCCAAGCAGCAACCTCAATCCATTAATAGAAATAAACAAGAAGAGCAGCCAGAATGCAAAGCCTCTTTTCAGCATAATTGTCAGACCTTCTTCATTCAAAAATCAGGAAAGAAAACCACAGGACTCCATTGGTAGAAATCAAGTGTACTTTTACTAATTATAAATGAATAGAAGCAAAGCTAAGCGAAGACTGGTTATTTAGGCGCGAAAGCAAATAATATATTGTATAATTCATTCCCCTCCCCTTGGCATCCCGTGCACAGTCCAATCATAATTCTCCCAAATGTCAGGTGTGAGATAACTTCGAAAGGCATCACCAGGATGGAATGCTGGTCCGTTGGCCTTGGCGGGAAACCTCCTCCTCCACATGCGCAGTAAGGTGGACAGTTCAAAATCCAGAATCTTCCTCCAGCACCACAATGAGTCCCCTCCCAAATACCATGCCCCCTTCCCCGTTTCAATGGCAGCCGAAGCAGTAGCAAAGCAGAGGCTGACATCCGGCCCTCCTCCAGAAAAAGGCGGTCAGACCTGCAAAACGACAAAGCACAAACAAACAGACGAACCACAAGAAACATAAAGGGGAAAAGGGGAGAGGGAGAGAGAAAAATGTCAGGAAATCGGCCAAACTAGGGCTTGTCAGGATAATCAGAATAGAATTGGCGGAGCAACTTAGGGGCCCGGATATGGGACTTGTCCACCCATTCGGCATGAGAAGGGGGAAAATGCTTCCAAGCCACCAGGTACTGAATACGATGCCGCCGTCTACGGGAGTCCAAAATCTCGCAAATCTCGAAATGTTGTTCACCATCAATCAACAGCGGGGCGGGCGGTGGTGGAACAGGTGGATGTAAAGATGAAGTGCAAACAGGCTTTATGAGGTTAACATGAAAAACAGGGTAGACCCGGTTGAGGTGCTTAGGCAGCTGCAGCCGAACGGAAACAGGATTGATCAACTTGATAATAGGAAATGGGCCAACATACTTAGGCCCCAACTTCTTGGACTTCTGGGGAGTCTGAAGAAACTTGGTGGACAGATAAACTTGATCACCCACTTTGTAATCAGATGGCTTAGTCTGTTTCTTATCAGCCTGTTTCTTATGTGCGCGATGCGCAGCGTCCAAATTTTGGAGTGCTAAAGGCCAAACGTGCCGAAGGCGATCACTCCACTCAGAGAGAGATGAGACTTGTGGCTGCTCATGAAGAACCTCTGGAATAGGTATAAAATCATGGACATACACCACCTGGAAAGGGGTGAAGCCAGTGCTGCTATACACAGAATTATTATAAGCCACCTCCGGTTGCGGCAACAAGTTCACGCAATCATCTTGCTGGTAGTTGATGAAACAACGTAAATACTGCTCCAGAACAGAATTAGTCCTCTCACAAGCCCCATTAGTCTGAGGGTGGTGGGCAGAGCTTAAGCCCTGGGTGGAGCCAATCCACTTAAGAAACTCCCTCCAGAACACGGAGGTGAATTGCACACCCCTATCCGAAATGATGCGGTCAGGCACCCCATGTAAGCAGTAAATGTGGGAGATGAATATCTTAGCAAGAGTCTTAGCAGAGGGAATCTTGGAACAAGGGATGAAGTGGACTTGCTTTGAGAACAAGTCGGTAACCACCCAGATAACGGTGTGCCCCTGGCTCTCGGGGAGCTCGACAATGAAGTCCATAGAGATCTCCTTCCATGGGGCGACAGGGCGAGCTACAGTCTGGAGTAAACCCTGCAGTTTCCCCGGTGGCCATTTAGCAGCAGCACAAACAGGACAACTGGCCACATAAAGTTCAATGTCCTTTTTCAAAGAAGGCCACCAAAACTGCCTTTTCACGAGATGCAGCGTCTTCACGAAGCCAAAATGCCCCGCCATCCGGGAATCATGAGCCCTTTGAAGAACCACTAGACGAAGAGATTCAGGAACATAAAGTTTCGCCCCAATCCAGGGCAAGTCATCTCTCACGGTACATTCACTTATATGATGCTGGAACCATTCATCATGAACGAAGGCGTTCTTGAGATTGGAAAGAAAATCCTGGGACATCTCCACCTTAGAACGTGCTTGATGTCTAGTAACCACTGGAGCAGCGAGGCTCGACATGGAAATGACTGGCTGGACCATGCTGAGCTTAGAACAGTTGTACTGGGAAAGCCTGGATAAAGCATCAGTCATGAAATTCTTCCCACCCGGAATGTATTTCAGGGTGAAATTAAAATGATTGAAATGCTGAGCCCAGCGCATTTGCTTAGGAGAAAGTTTCCTAGGAGTCCTCAAAGTTTCCAAATTTTTATGGTCAGTCCACACCTCGAACTGGTGCTTAGCGCCTTCCAGAAAATGGTGCCATGTGGCTAAAGCCCAACGAACAGCAAATGCCTCTTTCTCCCAGATAGTCCAACGTCTCTCTGTGTCAGTCAGTTTGCGAGAGGTGTATGCACAGGGCTGCAAGTTACCTTGATCATTGGCCTGAAGCAACACGGCCCCCACCGCCACGTCGCTGGCATCAGCCTGAACCACAAACAGCGCGTCCATGTCCAGGTGCTTGAGGACCAGTTCCTCGGCAAAAAGCCGTTTTAACTTCTCAAAGGCAGCTTGACATTCCATGGTCCAATCCAATGGCTTGCTAGGTCTGGGTTTCGGCCCACCTTTGGACTTTAACAGGTTAGTTATGGGAAGAGCAATCTTAGCAAAAGAAGGGATGAACTGGCGATAGAAATTGGCAAACCCCAAAAATTTCTGCAACTGCCTGCGTGTACGAGGAGCCTCCCACTCAATGACAGCTTTGACCTTAGTGGGGTCCATCTCTACACCCGCGTGGGAGATACGATAACCCTGGTAGTCAACTTTCTCTTGATGGAATTCACACTTGGACAACTTGGCGTAAAGCTCCATGGCTCGAAGCTTCTTCAGCACAGTACGAACCAGTTTTACGTGTTCCTCATGTGTTTGCATGTAAATAAGGATATCGTCTAAATATACGATAACGCCTTTGTAAAGATGGTCATGTAACACCTCATTAATCAATTGCATGAAAACCGCAGGCGCCCCCTGCAGGCCAAATGGCATCACACGAAACTGGAAACAGCCAAGGGGACAGGTGAAAGCCATTTTCCACTCGTCTCCCTCTTTAATACGGACTCTATAGTATGCTTCCCGCAAATCCAGTTTAGTGAAAATGCGGCCCTTCCCCAATTGGGCCAGCATGTCCTTCATTAGGGGTAGCAGATAGAGGTTTTGGGCCGAGATCCCGTTAAGGTTCTTAAAATTCACACAAAGATGAAGAGAGCCATCTTTTTTCTCCCTGAACAGTACAGGGGCCACCACCTTGGGTATAGCTGGTTCTATAAAACCCCTTTTCAAATTTTTATCAATGAATCCTCTCATTTCCTCCATTTCCCTAGGGGACATTGAATATATTTGGGGCTTGGGAAGCTTTACTCCAGGCAAAATATCAATGGTGCAATCAGTGGGTCTGTGGGGGGGAGGAGCTTATCAGAAGATTTTTCACTAAATACTCCTCTCAGATCCCAATATTCTTTTGGAATTTTTTCTTCCCCTTCGATCCTCTCCTGCCTCCTGGCTGCCAAAGTGGGGTTAGTGTCAGCCGCTGCTTTGCTGTTGCTTCGACTGCCATGAAACGGGGAGGGAGGGCATGGTATTTGGGAGGGGTTACTAATTGTGCTGGAGGAAGTTTCTGGAGCTCAGCTGCCTGTCGGACTACGCATGTGTAGGAGATTCCCGCCAGGACTAACGGCACCGACATTCCATCTTCGTGATGCCTTTTGAAATTATCTCACACCTGACACTTGGGAGAATCATGATTGGACTGTAACTGTGATGCCAAGGGGTGGGGAATGGGCTATTGTATATATCAATCGCTTTTGCGCCTAAATAATCAGACTTCGCTTCGCTATGCCTTTAATCATTTATAATTAGTAAAAGTACACTTGATTTCTATTCATGGAGTCTCGTGGTCTTCTTTCCTAATTACCTAATGGAGAGGTTCTGACAGTAAGCGAAGTCTCACTCACACCCCACCAGGAGATTTCAACCTTCCGTGGGAGGTGTACTTACAAGAAGGAACGAGAAAGATGTCTTTGCGAGCAAGCGATGAAGAAGAGATTGAAAGGGAAACTGCAGACCCATCATTACCTGGGAAAATGGCTGGCCTAGGGATAGCAGACCCTGCGATTCCCCCTCGATGGTCCCTAAGTGTGGGGCAAAAAGAGGACAGTGAAAGTTGGGATGCTGGAGTTACTAGGAGAAAACAAAGGGCAAAGCCAGCCGACTTGGAAGAAACCTTGCCCGAACGGAAACCCCGAGAGAGAGACCAAACGGAAGACTTTGAACAAAGGTACTCTATGCAAAAATTCAGGGAGGGTGAAGAGGCCGAGGGAGGATGGGAGCAAACAAACCCAGAAACAGCTTCTCCCCCCCCCCCAGCCAGGGTGGCTGCCAGAGTAGGGCCCCCCCCAGAAGACGCAGAATGGCAAAAGTCCCTCCCTTACCTGTAAAATATGACGGGAATTCCAAGAAGCTGGGTCTCTTTGTTATACAAATTTGGAACTATATGGAAATTTATGGGCCCAATTTAGAAACAGATGAAATGAAAGTGCGAATGGTGTTACTTGCTTTGGAGGAAGAGGCGGCCGAATGGATGATCAGCTTGCACCAAAGCAATTCCCCCCTCCTGAGGAATTTTGATGCTTTTATGACTGCGTTTAAAAGACGATTTGATGACCCTCTAATTGAGAAATGGGAAAGATGAAATTTATGGCCCTCAAGCAGGGAAATAGACCGGTGGCTCAATATATTCAGGAGTTTCAACAGCTTTCTTGTTATATGAGAGGCTGGTCTCAGGATGCCCTTTTGGACCAGTTTGCGTTAGGATTAAATGAGGACATTTACCAACAATGTGTTAACAGACACCTTCCCAAGCGAGTTACAGCTTGGTATGAAAATGCAGCAGAAGTTGAGCTCGATTTGATTAGACTTCAATGTGCAAGAGAGGAGAAAGCAGGAAGATCACCCCCCCTTTCCGAATCAGGAGTGAGGGAAAGGGAAAGAAAGCCCCCTTTCCAAATCAGGAGTGAGGGAAAGGGAAGCTCTACCGGCAAGGGCAAGCCGCTCACATGCTTCCGTTGCGGGAGGGGAGGCCATTGTGCCACAGATTGCCGCGTTAAACTTCCTACAACCGCCCCGCCCCCTGCCAAGAGGGAAGGGAAGACGAGCAGGGCCCCAGAGAAAAAGAAGAAAGAGGCTGTTTTTGCTGCTGATAACACCCCCCCAGCGCTTCAGACAGGAGGTGGAGGAAGAAGCGGACGTCACCCCCAGCTCCTCTGATGACTCCGATGACAACACCTCGCCTCGCTGGGTGAGTTCAAATAAAGGCCCCATGTTGATCCCAATAGAATTAAGGGTACCACCCGATGGGGTGTCAGAACAGCTTCCTGCCACTGTTCCCTCTAAGGTGCGCGGCTGCGTGGCCGCGCACCTTGCAAGAAAGCCCCGCGCAGAGTTTCTATCTGCCGCACAGAGAAACTCTGTTAAGGAAACGTTTTGCAGGCGGCTACAACTGGATCCGGCAGTGCTGTTGCCTGTTGGAGGAGGAGGAGGCGAACCAGCCTGCCACCACTGGCCACAGCCAGCCCCGCCTCTCTTCCCGCCCCCTTCCCAGCCCCACAGTCCAGCGGGCGCAGAAGAAGCAGCCCCGGGGCTCCGCTGCCATCCCAGGGGAGGAAAATCGTGTTGGACCAGCAATGGCTGCAACAGTGAGGAGTTAGGAAGTGGGGGATGCAAATGCCCAGCTGTCTGCAAGGCATAGAAATCCTCCCATTCCCCATAATCCTGCCAGAGCTGAAGAAGCTCTGTGCAACCCCCCCCTTTGTTCCCATCTTGCCTGAGCTCAAAACCGCAGCCTTTAAACGAGGCTCAGCGTAACATGGAGGAAGGAAGGCGTTTCCTTCTGGGGAAAGAGCTGGAGGCCGGGAGAAAGATCCAAACACGGACCCTGGCTATCTCCCCCCCCCACCTCCTCGCTTCCAGGAACTCCCCGCAACCCCCCGCCCCACAAGAGAGACATCAGCGCTGCCCCGAGGGACAGGAGGGGTCCCGGGCGCAGCGGCATCGTCTCCCCCCCCGCCCGAATAGGGACTCCCAAGTTTTCTAACATTATCTGTTTCTTCTGTTTTTCAATGCAATCAGAGACAAAAATGTTATGTCTGAAATTAAAACACAAGAAGATTGGTATAACTTCAGAATATAGGAGAAATATAAGCTTATTTACTAGATATTCAGGAATAAAACCAACCTTATGAATAGCTTTCACACAGGAAAAAATATTTCAGAATGCAGAAATGAAGAAGCTGGAGACTTGCTTTGCAACATATTTTACGCACCAATTAGGAAATTTTAATTTTAAAAAACTTAAGAGAAAAAAATACCCCTCACAATAACCCATATTCTTAGAGACTTTCATTTTGGATCTACAATACATGAGGGTGCCTTAGCACCTTGGAGCCATACAGTGGTAGGAAGGGACTGTGATAAAAGTTGAATTCTATTTTAATCCACTCACACTTTATAATTCTATGCCTAATGTTAATCTTTATTTATTCTCAATAACACATTAAAACCTTTAAAATGCTTTTGTATGAAATCATGCTAGAAAGAATCATGTGTCTCTAACAATTTTATTGAAATTATCAAACAGGCAGTGACATTTTAATAATTTGAGACACAGTTTACAGAAAGCAAAATTGATTGGGGTTATTATAATTCCCCATTTGTTACCAGAGTTTACTTCTGACAAAAAACAGGACGAAGCCCTAGGAAGGGCTATTTTACACATTCCTTGAGGGGCTTAATAGTTAAGACGCTGGACTAGGATTTAAGAGACCTGGTTCAAAACTACCCTCAAGACACAGCCACTTTTTTTCGCAGGAAGGGGGAGTTGAGCTGGTGCTCTGCAGATTTTGATTTTAGAAAAAGAAAATAAAGGCTTCTTGTCCACCTGGACCGGAAAGTCAAAATCCAGAAAATTAACCTTGTTTAGGAAAGTTTTGCACTGATGGAAAAATAGTGTTTTCCAGTGAAAGTTTTTTCCCTACTTTTCCTTGTTTGCTTTTTTGGCCTCTATTCCTTCTCTTCTCTCCTCTCCTCTTTTCTTTCTTCCTTTTTTCTTTCCTTCCTTCCTTCTTTCTTCCTTTCCTCTTTCTCTCTCTTTCTTTTTTCTGCCTCTTTTTCTTATCCACCCACCCTCCTCTCCCCTTTCTTTTTTTCTTTCTCCTCTTTCCTTTTTTGTCTCTCCCTCTGTCTCTGTCTCTCTCTCCCTCTCCCTTCTTTCCTTCCTCCCTTCCTTCCTCTCCCCTCTTTGTTTGCTTCTTTAAGTGTTCCAATTGCTAATCTATATCAGTTGGTAATTTATTCATAACTTGCTAATATCACTGCAGACTATTGGATAGTAAGGGGGAAAGTATAGTCCTCAACTTACAACAGTTCACTTAATGACTAAAGCTACATCAGCACTGAAAAAAGTGAATTACAGCTGTTCTTCACACATGATCATTGCAGCATCCCCATGGTCATATGATCAAAATTTGGATCTTTGGCAACTGCCTCATATTTATGATGATTGCAGTGTCCTGGGGTCACCTTTTGCAACCATCTGCCAAGGAAAGTCAGTAGGAAAGTCAGACTGACTTAACAACCAGATTACTGATTTAACCGCAGTGATTCATTTAACTGTAGCAAGAAAGGTTGTAAAATGGGGCAAAACTCACTTAACAAATGTCTCACTTAGCAACAGAAACTTTGGGCTCAATTATGGTCGTAGATTGAGGACTACCTGTATAGGGAGATTTCTTTATTTAATGGATATTTACATGGTAGAATTGAGTTTCAAATAACACTAAGTTCGTTGTCTTGGGTGACATCTATGAAAAAAATCCAGGTGCTCAGGTATGAAAATGTGCTGCTCAAACACTATACTTTTCCGCTCACACGGAAAAAAAATTAGAGGGAACATTGCTTCCTGCCCTCCTTCATTCGGGCTGTTCGAGATGTATGATCAATCCTGCAATGGTGGAAAAACTGGGCCTGAAATTAAGAACTTTGAAAACCCCTATTGTGTTTTGCCAAATCGATGGATCCATTGCAGGGGGTGGCCCAGCCCATTTCTATACTGAACCTCTAGAGATGAAAATGGGCACCCACGTAGAATTGATCTCTTTTATTGTGGCTCCTGGAATGGACAGGCCCCTGATTTTGGGCCTCCCCTGGCTTCGTAAATGGAACCCTCGCATTAATTGGAGGGAGGGGTGGCTGCGCATTCGCACCAGCACAGCTCCAGACGGGGAGGGCGATACCCCAGAGCCTGCTGGCTCCAGCCCCGCATTGGCCGCCAGAGGCCAGGAGAGAATTGAGGGGGAAGAAAAGATTCCAAAAGAATATTGGGACCTGAAAGGAGTTTTTAGTGAAAAATCTTCAGATAAGCTTCTGCCCCACAGACTTACTGATTGCTCCATCGATATTTTGCCGGGGGTTAAGCTTCCAAAGCCCCAAATATATTCAATGTCTCCTAGGGAGATGGAGGAAATGAGAAAATTCATTGATAAAAACTTGGATAGAGGTTTCATCGAGCCAGCACGTCCCAAGGTAGCTGCACCCGTATTGTTCAGAGAGAAGAAAGATGGCTCCCTTAGATTATGTGTTAATTTCAAAAACCTGAATGGTATCTCAGCTCAAAACCTTTACCCGTTACCGTTGATGAAGGACATGCTGGCCTAATTGGGAAAGGGCCGCATTTTCACTAAATTGGACCTCAGAGAAGTGTACTATAGAGTCCACATAAAGGAGGGGGATGAGTGGAAGACGGCTTTCAACTGCCCCCTCGGTTGTTTCCAGTTCCGGGTGATGCCCTTTGGCCTGCAGGGGGCGCCTGCAGTCTTCATGCAATTAATTAATGAGATTTTGCATGACCATCTTTACAAAGGCGTTATCGTATATTTGGACGATATCCTTATTTACACTCAAACTTATGACGAACACGTCACGTTGGTCCGCACTGTCCTGAAAAAGCTCCGGGCCGCTGAACTGTATGCCAAGTTGTCCAAGTGTGAATTTCACCAGGAGAAGATTGACTACCTGGGGTATCGTATCTCCCCTGCTGGCATTGAGATGGACCCCGCTAAGGTGAAGGCGGTCACTGAGTGGGAGGCACCCCGTACACGCAGGCAATTGCAGAATTTTTTGGGTTTTGCCAATTTCTATCGTCAGTTCATCCCTTCTTTTGCCAAAATTGCGCTTCCCATCACTAACTTGTTGAAGTCCAAAGGTGGGCCTAAACCTAAGCCTAGCAAGCCGCTGGATTGGACCATGGAGTGTCAGGCTGCTTTTGAGAAGTTGAAACGGCTCTTTGCGGCGGAACCAGTTCTGAAGCATCCGGACATGGACAAGCCTTTCGTTGTTCAAGCTGATGCCAGCGACGTGGCAGTTGGGGCCGTCTTGCTTCAGGCCAACGATCAAGGTAATTTGCAACCATGCGCTTACACCTCCCATAAGCTCACAGACACAGAAAGGCATTGGGCAATCTGGGAGAAAGAAGTAGGAGTAGGTAGCAGGGCCAAGGCCGTGGTGGTTGGAGTAGGCGTTGCATTCCGAGAGCAGTGTTGTCCGAGAGCAGTATTCTTTCAGTCAGCTGCTTCTCCAGACCCCTTGTGTTGTTCTTGCATAGTCTCCACTTCAATTCCTAAGCTTCAGCTCTGTTTATTTGGCTGTTTCCCTCACAAAGCCTAAGCAACAGAGCTTTAGGCAGCCATCTTCCTCGCGCATGCGTCTTTCCTTCCTTATTATTTATTTATTGTAGAACTGCCAGAAAGTGTGGGGAATACTGTCATTTGGGTTGTGACAGATCTGTTTTCAAAACAGGCACATTTTATACCTTGCCAGAAGATCCCAGCTGCCAAAAGTCTAGCCAAATTATTCTTAATACACATTTATCATCTTCATGGAGCCTTGCAAATAATCTTCTCCAACAGAGGGGCCCAATTCACCTCCAAATTTTGGCGGGCATTTTTGAGCTTACTTGGCACCATCCAGGGGTTGACTTCATTGCATCATGTGTGTACTAATGGTCAAACTGAGAGGACTAACTCAGTGCTAGAACAATATCTAAGATGTTTTATTAATTTTCAACAAGATAACTGGACTGAACTTTTACCTTTTGCTGACTTTGTATTCAATAACTCAGTATACTCAAGTACTGGTTTTACCCCTTTTAGAGTAGCAACAGGCCAAGAGTTTAGCCCCATGCCTGAACTACCCACAGAAGAACCCACTATCCCCTCATTTAAGGAGTGGATGGATACTTTACAAAACACATAGCCAGTAGTTAGATTAGCTTTAAAGGAAGCTAGGGAGGCTTTCAAAATTCAAGCTGACAAGAAAAGAATTGAACCCAAACCTTTCCACATTGGAGATAGAATGTTCTTATCTACAGAATTCCTGCAATCATTACAGCCATCAAAGAAATTAGGGTCAAAGTTCATTGGTCCTTTCTCATTGAGTCTTCACTTTCTTAATTTAGGAGGAGAGGCAATCCTTATAACCATGCTAAATCAATCCCTTGACTCAGGGATGAAATGCTACTGGTTCAGACCAGTTCACCCTAACTGGTAGTAAAAAAATGCTACCGATTTAGACAAACCAGTATTTCCCAACAATCAGCTGGGCAACGATCAGCTGTGATGTGTGACTTATATTAGCTAGAATTGTCGGATTTCCTGCTTTCTAGCTAATCTAAATTGCGTGTCACAGTAGACTTGCCGTTCTACTTACCTTTGCAGACTCAGAAGACTTCAAAATGTTCCTTTTTTAGTGCTGTGCAGGTGCGCCTCATATACGCATGTGCGCACAAAACATGCACTCAGTAGCAGAACCGGTAGCAGACCAGAGGATTACACTGCCTTGACCATTCAATTCCTGTTTACTTTTAAGTTCGCCTTTCTCATTTAAAATGTCTTTATATCTTATGAATTTTTCCATGTTAACCACATTTGGGTGTTTAGTGCCTCTATCATGAAGACCCAGACTGGTATTTTCAAATAGTGTTTTTCTCTAATTTTTGCCCATACTAACAATAATGCATTTCTAATATAGTGTCCTTGGAAGTATCTATTTATTTTCCCCATACCAAAGGAAAACATACATCCCAGTTGCAAGTCATGTCCCTCTAAAATTAATAGTCTACGTCTCAGATTTATCCATTTTTTCAGTCACATAAGTAAGATGCATGGTAATATAACTCCCAATCTGGCAACCCAAAACCTCCTCTATTTTTAGAATCTTTTAGCAGTTTCAAACTTATTCTTGCCTTTTCCCCTTGCCAAATGAATTTTGACATTAATCTAGTTCTTCAAAGTATTTTTTCCCAACTTTATAGGAGTTGTTTGGAACAAATATAGTAATCTCAGCAAAATGTTCATTTTGATTTAATCTTCCTATCAAAGATAGTTGCAGATTTTTCCATTTCTCCAAATCTAGTTTAATTTGTTGTGTTAATTTAAAGCAATTATCTTCTTTTATAGTTGCACATCTTACTGATAGTTGGATTCCAAAATATTTAACTTTCTTCACTGGATATCTATCTTTTTCGTTAGATCTTTTTTTCTGTTTAACTGTAAGGTTTTTAACTATTATTTTAGTTTTCTCTTTATTTATTTTCAGTCCTGCAACTTCACCATAACCTTCTATTTTCCTTATTAGTTTGGGTCCAGTTTCTTGTGGTTCTTCTATGGTAAATACTAGGTCATCTGCAAATGCCTGTAATTTATATTTTTCCTTTTTTATTTCCATCCCTTTTATTTCTATATCATGCCTAATATTTCTATTAGCACTTCCAATGTCAACATAAATAGTTATGGGGACAACAGACATCCTTGTCTTGTGCCTTTTTTAATACTGAAATTCTCTTTCATGTCCCCATTTACAATAACTTTTGCAGTCTGTTTGGAATATATCACCTTGATCATATTAATACATCTTTCTCCTAATTCCATATACTTTAATTGTAGTAACATAAATTGCCAGTTTACATTGTCAAATGCTTTCTGTGCAACTAAGAAGATCAACACCATTTGTTTTTCAGGATGTGCTTCATAGTATTCCAATGTATTTAAAATGATCATCATATTACTTTAAATTAGTCTCTTTGGTATAAAATCCATTCTGGTCTGGATGTATGAACTCATTCAGAAAGCTGCATACATTTTATAGTTCACATTTAATAGGTAAATTGGCCTATAATTTTTGATCTGCATTGAATCTGAGTCTTCTTTTGGTATAAGAGTAATATTTACTTACATCCAGGTATTTGGCTTCTAATAAAACTTTATTGTAGACTTCCAACATTGATGGTCCTAGAGTGTCTTGTAAGTTTTTATAAAATTCTGCCAGTAACCCATCTGGTCCTGGTGTTTTAGAATAGAATAGACTAGAATACAATAGAATATAATAGAATACAAGAGAAGAGAAGAGAAGAGTTGGAAGGGACCTTAGAGGTCTTCTAGTCCAACCCCCTGCTTAGGCAGGAAATCCTACACCATTTCAGACAAATGGTTATCCAACATCTTCTTAAAAACTTCCAGTGTTGGAGCATTCACAACTTCTGGAGGCAAGTTGTTCCACTGATTAATTTTTCTAACTGTCAGGAAATTTCTCCTTATTTCTAAGTTGGTTCTCTCCTTGATTAGTTTCCACCCAATGCTTCTTGTTCTATGCTCAGGTGCCTTGGAGAATAGTTTGACTTCCTCTTCTTTGTGGCAACCCCTGAGATATTGGAACACTGCTATCATGTCACCCCTAGTTCTTATTTTCACTAGACTAGGCATATCTAGTTCCAGCAACTGTTCTTTATATGTTTTATCCTCGAGTCCCCTAATCATCTTTGTTGCTCTTCTCTGCACTCTTTCTAGAGTCTCCACAACTTTTTTACAGTGTGGCGTCCAAAATTGGATACACTTTTCCAAGTGTGACCTTACCAAAGCATTATAAAGTGGTATTAACACTTCCTGTGATCTTGATTCTATCCCTCTGTTTTATGCAGCCTAGGACCGTGTCGACTTTTTTGGCAGCTGCAGCACACTGCTGGCTCATATTTAAGAGATTGTCCACTAGGACTCCAAGATCCCTCTCACAGGCACCACATATACTGTACCTGTGCATTTTGTTTCTCTTGTCTAAATGTAGAACCTTGCCTTTTCACCATTGAATTACATTTTGTTAGATAGTGCCCAATGTTCAAGTCTGTTAAGATCCTTCTGTATCTTAAGCCTATCTTCCAGAGTGTTGGCTATTCCTGCCAGCTTGGTGTCATCTGCAAATTTGATGAGTTCCCCATCTATCCTGTTATCCAAATCATTGATGAATATGTTGAAAGAATACTGGGCCTAAATCAGAGCCCTCTGGTACCCCACCGCATATCTCCCTCCATGTGGATGCAGTTCCATTGAGGACTAAACGTTGAGTGTGGTTGGTCAGCCAGTTGCGAATCCATCTGGTGGTGATGCTGTCTAGCCCACATTTTTCTATTTTGTCAAGTAGTAGGTTATGGTCTACTTTGCCAAATGCCTTACCGAAGTCCTAGTAAATTATATCAACAGCACTCCTCTGGTCCACTAGTTTTGTCACTTTGTCAAAGAATGCAATAAGATTAGTCTGGCATGATCTGGTTTTGACAAACCCATATTGGCTTTTGGTTATTACTTTGTTTGCTTCTAGGTGTTTGCTGATTAGTTGCTTAATATCTTTTCCAGAATCTTCACTGGTATTGAGGTCAGGCTGATAAGTCTGTGGTTTCCTGGATCTATTTTTTCCCTTCTTTTGAATATGGGAACTACATCAGCTCTTTTCCAGTCCTCTGGCAGTTCCTTAGTGCTCCAGGATCTTTGAAAGATATAGTTCAGTGGTTCTGAGATCTCATCTTCCAGTTCTTCAGAACCTTGGGGTGTAATCCATCTGGTCCTGTGATTTGAACTCATCTAGGCTAGACAGGTGCTCGCTTACAATTTTCTTCCCTTTAACTTATGTTCCTAAGCTGTTTTTTGTGGTGCTGTTTTTGATAGGTTGGATTTTTTTCCCTTTGTGTAAAGACAGATGCAAAAAACCCAAGCTAAGTAGTTCTGTTTTCTCCCTGTTGCTTGTCACCTTCTTGCCCCTTTCTCCCAGCAATGGATCATTTGTTTCTTTGACTTTTTTCTTGTTTTTAACATGTTGGAAGAAGCTTTTTGTTGTTGTTATCTTTTACTTTTTTTACCTTTGTTCATTGTGAGCCTTAGCTTTCCTCCATCTTTGCAGGGTCTTTGCAGGGTCAGGCTATTTGCTGATATTCTGCCTTAGTTATGTGCCCCTCTTTCCACTTTTTATCCTGCGGCTGGCCCTACAGCTTTTGCCGTTGCAGCCTGCTGTCTCTCAGACTTTCCGGGCCTTGCTCTGGATTTTTGTTGGCTTATTACTTTTATGCCCTTGCTATTATTCTGGACCTTCGGACATTCAGCTTCGGGAGGCTTGGACATTATTTTCTGGCCTCCTTGGATTATACAGCTGCTTGGACTGCGCAGACTCATAATTTTTTATATACCTGTAATTTTTTTACTAAAAAAAATTATATACTAAATTTTTATATTTTAAATGTGTGGGGAGAGTATGATATGATTGTGACTGACTGAATGTTCCCACTTTTATCATAATATTGTTGTTCTATTTTAACTTGCATTGTGGGGATTGATTGGTTGTATGCATGGGTATGTTAGGTGGGCTGGGAGTTTAGCCGGACCCCCCTGCACTGAGTGCTTGGCAGAAGTGCTAGGGGGACCCGGGCTCGGCTCCAGCCCTTGGATGTGTGTGTCGAAGGGCCTGCCGATGAATCCGGTGGCTGGGGGAGAGGATGGAGGGACCACAGATGCGGAAGTGGGCCGGAACATTGGGGTCATAATGGGGAGGGGCAGATATGGTGGGAACTTCAGGGCAAGCCATTACCGGGGAAGGAGGGTTCCCTATATCAGAGGTATCCCTCCTTCCGGCCCTGTTAGTTCCACTCCAAGGCCAGATGGCATGAGTAGTCAGGACCCTGGTCTCAGGTTGCTGATGCTAAATGCCAGGTCTGTGGTTCACAAAGCTCCCCTCATCCAGGACCTAATTACAGACGAGGGGGCAGACCTGGCATGTATTACTGAAACCTGGCTGGGCCCGGAGGGAGGCGTCCCCCTCACAGAAATGTGCACAGAGGGTTTTCAGGTGCTTCATCAACCGCGACCTCAGAAAAGGGGCGGGGGAGTGGCCATTGTTATCCGACAGTTCTTAGCTCCTCATAGGATCCCTGCTCTGGAGCTTGTCGGGTGTGAGTCCTTGCTGGTGAAGATGGACCTTGCGGGTCAAGTGGGCTTGTTGTTAATGTACCTGCCTCCCAACAGTGTGGCAACAGCCCTCCCCTTGCTCCACGAGTCAATAGCCGAGCTGGTGGTTGAGTTCCCCAGACTTATGGTACTGGGGGACTTCAATTTGCCTTCACTCGGCGAACACTCTGATGGAGCACAGGAGTTCATGGCTTCCATGACAGCCATGGGCTTGACCCAAGTAAGCCAGGGTCCGACTCACTCAGCGGGCCACACACTCGACCTCGTATTTCTCTTGGAGCAGTGGAGTTGTGATCTTGGTCTGAGGGGTAGTGAGATCTTGCCCCTGTCATGGTCGGACCACTTCCTATTGAGGCTCGACTTTCGGAGACCAATCCCCCGCTGTAGGGAGGAGGAACCGACTAGGTGGTTCCACCTCAGGCGTCTTATGGATCCCCAGGGTTTCCAGACGGCGCTTGGCATTATGCCTGATACTCTCGCCCACAGTTCGGCGGAGACCTTAGTTGCTACTTGGAACTCGGTAGCGTCTGAGGCTCTCCACCGAATTGCGCCTTTACGGCCGATCCGCAGCAGTGGATCCAGGAGGGCTCCTTAGTTTACCGAGGACCTCCGGGAGATGAAGCACCAAAAGAGATGCCTAGAGTGCCGCTGGAGGGCCAGTAAATCCGAGTCAGACCGAGCATTCTTAAAAACCTGCATCGGAGCATATCTATCGGCAATACGGACAGCTAAGAACAACCACATTGCCGCTCTGATAGCGTCCGCTGAGTCTCGCCCTGCCGCCTTGTTTAGGGTGACCCGCTCCCTCTTAAATACGAGGGTTGCGGAGAACCCCTTACAAGGTAGAGCAGAGGAATATGTCCAATTCCTCACGGACAAAGTTGCTCGGCTTCAGATGGACCTGGACTCCAATTGCGCAGAGCCAGCCGAGGTACCGGGGGAAGGTCTTGAATGACATCTCTGGACTGATTTTCAACCTGTTGCTCCTGATGAAGTGAACAAGGCCATGGGAGCGGTGAGTGCTTCCACATGTGTACTGGACCCGTGCCCCTCCTGGCTGGTCGCGAACAACAAGGAGGTGACGCGGGGCTGGATCCAGGCGGTGGTGAATGCCTCTCTTGGGGAGGTTTTCTTCCCACCGGCATTGAAGGTAGCGGTGGTGAGACCCCTCCTGAAGAAGCCATCACTGGACCCAGCCAGTTTGAACAACTACCGTCCAGTCTCCAACCTCCCCTTCATTGGGAAGGTTGTTGAGAAAGTGGTGGCCTCGCAACTCCGGCGGTCCTTGGATGAAGCTGATTATCTAGACTCCTTTCAGTCTGGATTCAGGCCTGGCTACAGCATGGAAACCGCTTTGGTCGCACTGACCGATGATCTCTGGAGAGCCAGGGATGGAGGTCATTCCTCCATCCTAGTGCTTCTTGACCTCTCAGCGGCCTTCGATACCATCGACCATGGTATCCTTCTGCGACGGTTGCGAGAGGTGGGGGTGGGAGGCACCATTTTTCGGTGGTTCTCCTCCTACCTCCTGGACAGGTCACAGTCGGTGTTAGTTGGGGAGGAGAGGTCGACCCCTAGGCCCCTGAAATATGGGGTTCCTCAGGGTTCGGTCCTATCCCCCCTGCTGTTTAATATCTACATGAAGCCACTGGGTGAGATCATTCGACGGCACGGGATAAAACACCATCAATATGCGGACAATACACAGCTGTATCTGTCCGCCCCGTGCCAACTCAGTGAAGTGGTTGACATGATGTGCCAGTGCCTGGAGGCTGTTAGGGTCTGGATGGGGGTTAACAAGCTTGTACTCAATCCAGACAAGACCGAGTGGCTGTTGTGTTTCCCTCCCAAAAATTTGGTCAATATTCCATCACTCAGGCTGGGGGTGTGAAAATCTATGCCCCTCAGACAGGGCTCGCAACTTGGGGGTCCTCCTGGATCCACAGCTGACCTTAGAACACATTTGTCGGCTGTGACCAGGGGAGCATTTGCCCAGGTTCGCGTGGTGCACCAGTTGCGTCCCTACTTGGACCGGCAGGTGCTCGCAACAGTCACTCATGCCCTCATGACCTCAAGACTGGACTACTGCAATGCGCTCTACATGGGGCAGCCCTTGAAGAGTATTCGGAGACTCCAGCTCATCCAGAATGCAGCCGCGCGAGTGATCGTGGGTGCACCTCGGTACACCCATGTTACACCTATCTTCCGCGAGCTGCACTGGTTACTGATCAGTCTCTGGATACGCTTCAAGGTGCTAGTCGTAACTTATAAAGCCCTTCATGGTATTGGATCTGGGTACTTGAGAGACCGCCTGCTGCCAATTACCTCCCACAGCCCCTTTAGATCACACAGGGTTGGCCTCCTCCGGGTTCCATCTACTAGCCAATGCCATCTGGCTACTACCCGGGGGAGGGCCTTCTCTGTGGCAGCTCCGGCCCTCTGGAACGAACTCCCCGCAGGGATTCGGACCCTCACCTCTCTCCAGGCCTTCCGAAAAGCCGTCAAAACCTGGCTTTGCCGGCAGGCCTGGGGTTGATGAGTTCCCTCCCCTCTCGACTTGTATGGTTGGTGTGATTCTTGCTTATTTTAATTATTTGTATTTCGTTGTATGTTCCCTTTTCCCTTTTTGAATTGTTCGCCGCCCTGAGTCCTCCCGGAGAAGGAGGCATACAAATAATAAAATTCAATTCAATTCAATTCAATACTTGTCCTTTTTGTCATTCAA
Organism: Thamnophis sirtalis; assembly: GCF_051295495.1. NCBI lineage: Eukaryota > Metazoa > Chordata > Lepidosauria > Squamata > Natricidae > Thamnophis > Thamnophis sirtalis. The sequence continues at coordinate 61,171,834 of NW_028261388.1, forward strand.
TTTGTCAAAGTGTTCTTTATGCAGCCATGCTGATTTCTTTTGAGAGCTGTTATTTTTCTTCTTCGTTGATGTGAGAATTAAGAAATATAGCCTATTGGGGGCTTCCAGGGAGGGGCTTGCTGATGGAAGCAGCTCATTATAGCTGCTCCCAAATTCCTGGTTGCGTTATCTGTTGGATGATCATCCATCAGACATCTGGCAGTTTGTTTACCTTATTCTTCAGGCAAAGGAGATAAGATGAGCCGTTTTTGCTGAGCAAAGTGCCATCCGATCCTCACAGTTTGTGTCTGGGAGGGGAGGAAGGCCAGCTGAGGGCAGAATTGTCTCTGTGCCGGGAATTCCAGCTGCGATTTGCAGCACGAAGCAAGCTCTCTCTTCCTCAGAACAAAACTTGATTTATTGAGTCCAAGGCAAGCAGGACTGGTATACGTGAGCCCCTAATTGTTTGTTTAAATCTTAGCTTCATTTTACAAGACCTTCTTCCGATAACTTAGCTATTAAAGAGACAGTTAAAATGGCGGCGAGCTCACTGAGTTGCTTCGTAACACTGTTTATGTTTTGAACTTCTACGGAGTTTTAAAACTTCAAGGGAAAGGAGTGGTTTATCACTTCACTTCACAGCTGCATAATTGGCCAGCAGAGTTTTATTAATTGGTTGAAGAAGAAACTTGGAATGGCCTCTAAGCCAAATCTTACTTTAAAGATGCCCCCCCGGCTCCTAGAGGCTCTGGCACATCACCCACACCTGGCATAAAACTGCAGTCTCTGCCTCCTACGCCCCCTATAGGTGACCCACTAACTAAAGAATTCTTCCTGAAGGAGCTGGCTGAGGCTTTTAATACTCAGGCAACTACGGTGGATTCAAAATTGGAATCAAAATTCAAAGAACTCAAAGAAGGGCTCAAAGAAGAGATATCTGTGGTGCATAAGGAGCTGTCTGATAAACTTGAGACCTGGGTTTTCAAAATCAGAGACAATATGTTGGGGATTGTAAGTTTATTGACAGAACATGTTTCCGGAATTGAAGACAGACTAGATGAGAGGTTTGAAATTACCCAACCTAAAATTATATTATGATGCAGTAGTATTATCTGTAATCAGTGATTGGATTGATTTAACTAATGATAGGATACTTAATATCGAGGGGCATGATTTGATATATGGCTGGCATGCTTCCCTATTATACAACAAAAAAGTGGAACAAAAAATTTAAAAGTCATATTTTAAGGAATGCTTTATTGCGGGTTTGGAAAAAAATATCAATACAAATTAAATGACAAGATACCCATGTGGGCAATTCCTAGACACGCAATAGAAAACATGAACATAGCACAAAAACAGAATAGAATTACTTACAGACAGCTTCTTACCCTAGAAAGGGGGGTATTACAACTAAAACCCTTAGATGTATTAAAAGAGGAAAAGGTAATTCAAACATGGTTCCAGTATGGGCAGTTACAGGCCAGGTGGAAAACAGATCAAAAAATTGGTTTCATGCAAGTTGAGGATAATCTATTTAAACAAATAAGAGATCAAAGTTTAATGCATATAAAGAGGATATACAATGTATTAGTACAGATGGACTCCGAAACAGAATTAGTTAAAGATTGTATGATAAAGTGGGCTCAAAATATTGAAGAACCAATAATGTTGGACACATGGGAAAGAATTTGGGTAAGAAATGTGAAATTTACACAAGCCCAAAACCTGAGAGAAAATTTTTACAAGATGTTCTATAGATGGCACTTAGATCCTAAAAAATTGGCTTCTATGTACTCGAATTTACAACCTAAATGTTGGAGATGTTGTTCTCTCGATGCTACATATTTCCATATATGGTGGACTTGCCGAAAGGTTAAGGCATATTTTAAGGATAAAAATATGGTGGATTATGCAAAATATTCTTTAAAAAAGGATAAAGTTTACTCCTCAGTTATTTTTGTTAGGCATAATTACTGACTGTACAGCGGTAGAGATTAACTTGATTTTGCACTTAATAACGGCAGCAAGACTGTTGGTGGCGCAATACTGGAAGAAGGAAGACTTGCCTACAATCCAAGAATGGACATTGAAAGTCACAAATTTAGCTGAGATGGCTAAAATATCTGCATACCTTAAAGACCACTCAAATAAGAGATATAAACAAGACTGGAAAAAATGGATTGATTATATACAAAATAAATACGGGACTAAGAAATTCCAGATAGCCTATGCTTAAGATCAGGAATGATTTAAATTGTTTAAAGTTAGTTTAGCAAGGAGGAGCTAAGTTCAATGTAAAGATGTTATTAATTTTGTATTCTTTTATTCTCAATATAACTTAGACTGTGTTTGTTAAAAATCTATACCATGTACGGTTTCTGTGAAGCCGGGGGGGGGGGGGGTAGGTTGTGGGGGGTCGGGGGTCGGGTGGGGGGAGGGATATATCAGGTTAGACGAGATGTGTTAGATCTCAATGTAATTTGACACCACATGTATACTGTTTCCTTTTTTTCTTTCTTTTTCTTTCTTTATCCTTATATTTTTATTACTATTACTATTTTTTCTTTATAAATAGGATAGGCTAAGTATATTGACATATAACAGAAATACAACAAGGAGAGGAGGAGTGGGAAAGAAGAAGAATGGGTAGAAAAGGATAGGAGAGAGGGGAAGGGGGGAAGATGAGAGGGATAAGGAGGAGTGGATTGTAGAGAGAGGAGCAGTAGAAAGGGAGGGGAAGTAGAGTAGGAAAGGATGATGGAGGGAAGATAGAAAGTTGGAGGGTGGTAGAAGAAAGAGGTGTATGGAGAGCAGAAGAGCTATAATGGGTTTCTATTTTGGGGGGCATTGTTGACAAGAGGAACTGATGTAATTATTACTTAATACTATATGATATGGGCTATATATAGTATACATGTGAGTGTGTGTTATGAAAAAGGAAATAAAATATTTTAAACGGGAAAAAAAGTCTCAGAAGATAATTGGAAAGACTATGGGTGGGGGTGGGGGTGGAAACTCATTGTAAGGTTTTCTTTCTTGCCTCATTTATATTGTAATCAGTTAAATGGATTAATGGAGGGATGGCATTTGGGAGTGGATGGCGCAGCAAGTCCTCAGACCTCTGTCTGGTGGGAGGCAAATTTGTCCAGGGTGTTTGTATCACCTGTCTTGTAGAAGTAGCTGCACGTTCATGTGTGTTTGTGTGTGTGTGTGTGTGTGTGCGCGCACGCGCACATGCGCGCACACACACACACGCGCGCGCACACACACACACACACACACACACACACACAAACCATTCAGGATCAGATTGAGGCTATCCCTTCACCCACCTCCAGATAAAGCTTCATCTAGGCTGGTTCTTGCTCTGTGGCACTAAGGCCCAAGCAATTATACCTCCCTGCCAATTCCATGCGGGAGAGGGAATGGCCCTTCAGACAATTCCCTCACTGAAGAGGTAGCAAAAAAGAGATTTTCAAACCCCAAAGCCCTGATTGTGACTCACAAATGATGCTCCCCAGTTAGGCTGAATATATTGCACTGGTGGTCTCATTAGTATGAGTCCCAGGCTCATTGTGTACAATTTCAAAAATACTAATAGCTTGGCTTGCATACTGGCTAACCTCAATTTGGCCTCACAAACCCTGGATGCACTAAACTAAGAGCTAAGACAGGTTCAGGAAGCAGCCCTTAGAAATGGGCAGCCAGTAATTATTTACTAAGGTAAATGGCTGTGAAGAATTTTGGAGCATTTGCTTGCTTCAAACCTGACTGGAAACTCACAGAGACGGACATCAAACATCTAAAAAAGAATCGGTATAAACAATTGGTTACTGTAAATTCCTTTTCTACATAACAGAACTTTTATCCTGGCTTCAAGATCTTCATGGGTTGAAAGCTCTTCTGCTGCCTTTATCAATGCCTTCCCCTTTGGATTAACAATTTGAGAACGTGTTTCCCCATAGCCTGAAAAAAATAAAAACATCCATCAAGCCTCTCAGATCAGATCAATCCTTAATCTTGTGCCAGTAAAAGTGTGTCACCAAACTTATAGGGCAGAAGGGAGGGATTGTAGAAACTCAGCACCCACCCAGCCTCCTAGAGAATGAAATATTTTGGGGAATATTAAAAACACAGGATAGAATATTTCCCCTAAAGGAGAAATGGAAAAAATCTTAAGGAAGGCAGACACCAGACCAATCTCCCTGCCCCAAGTAGAAACTGAAGAGGCCATCTTTTAGAATTGCAGGTTTGATAATCCATTCAATAATCCAAGACTGGCTCAGAGAGAAACTCCTGATAAGCAATTAGGCAAGACAAGATTAACTCAGACAAATACCTAGGATTTGCATTTCCTCTTTTGCCTATAGAGCCACCATGACCCTACATGTCCAGCATTCCACCCTGATGAGGTTTTTTGAAGATATCTCCCACCTGACAGTTGGGGGAATTATTATTGGACTATGGACTGGAGTGCCAAGGGGAGGGGATTGAACTATACATGATATTCATTGCTTTCACGCCTAATTAACCAGACTCAGTTTGCTTTGCTACTATTCGTTTGTAATTAGTAAAAGTACACTTAATTTCAACCAAATGGAGTTGAGTGGTTTCTTTCCTGATTATTAAATGAAGCAGCACCTGACAATAAGCTGAGTCTTGCCTCACACCGGAGCGAACACTTCCGAGGGGGGTGCCCTCACAGAAGGAAGAGAAAAATGTCTTTACATGAAAGCGACCAGGAAGAAGAAATGGGTGCAATGGCAGCACCATCTTTAACAGAAATGCTGGCCGACCTGAGAGTGGAAGAACCTGCTGTTCGACCCAGGTGGACTTGGGTTGTGGGACAGAAAGAGGAACCTGAGGAATTACTAACTGGAGTCACAAGGAGAAGACCCAAAAAACCAGCTTCTGACTGGCGTGGCTCTAAGGAGGAAGATTACAAAATGTCCCAAGCCATGAGACTCCTTGAAGAGGCATGGAGCGAATGCCGGGCTCGAGAGAGTGCTGTGGAAAGGGACTCAGCAGAGGAACTTGAGAAAAGGTACCCGTTGCTTAGCTTAAGGGAGACTGGAGGGGCCGAAGGGGGTTGTGCGCAAGAAAACCCAGCACCGACCTCTCCCCCTGTGGCTAGAGGCATTCCGAGAGCAGGGGGGGGGGCAGACGACGCCAGATGGCTAAGGTCCCACCCTTAAGCGTAAAGTATGATGGAGAACCTAGCGGCCTGGGGTTGTTTATTATTCAGGTCTGGAATTATATGCAAATATATGGGCCTGATTTGGACTCTGATGAATCTAAAGTGAGAATAGTGCTAATGGCTCTAGAGAAGAAAGCTGACTGGATGGTCGGGTTACATAATAGTAACTCCCCTCTCTTGAGGAATTTTGATGATTTTCTTTCCTGATTATTAAATGAAGCAGCACCTGACACATCCTATATCAATCCCTTGTTTTTCTAATTCTTGTTTTTGTTTTAATTCCCCCCTTTCTTTTAAGATATCTTTGTATCTAATAATATTTTTCATACTACTAATATTTGGATGTGTCAATGCTTCCATTGTTGAAAGGCACATTGGTATTTTTAAATAGTGTTTCCCTTTCACTCTTTCCCATATTGTTCACAATCCATTTTTTTACATAATTTCTTTGAAAATAGCCACTTCCCTTATTTTTACCATACCACAAAAAAGCATGCCAAACCAAATACAAATATGACCCTCCAATGTCAATAATCTTGTATTTCTCAATAAGATCCATTTTTTCCATCCAAGCTAGTCCTGCTGCTTGATAATAAAATTCCCAGTTTGGTAATCCAAATCCACCTCGAACTCTTGCATCTTGCAACATTTTTATATTAATTCTTGCTTTTCCCCCTGCTATATATATTTCCCCACTATTTTATTCATACTTTCAAAGTATTTTTTTCTCTAATTTTATCAGTATTGTTTGGAATAGGTATAGCAATCTTGGTAGTATATTCATCTTTACTACTGCTATTCTTCCCATCAATGATAATGGTAGGTTTTTCCATCTTTCCAGATCTATTTCTATTTGTTTTCTCATCTTATAATAGTTGTCCTCCTTTAGTGTTACACCCCTTTATGTCAATTGGATACCCAAATATTTCACTTTTTTCACCACCTGTATGTCCAGTTTTCCCATCAACTCTCTTTTCTGTTTTTCTGTCATATTTTTTCACCAAAAGTTTTGTTTTATCTTTATTAATCTTCAAGCCCACTACTTCTCCATATTCTTCTATTATTTCAACTAGTTTTGGCCCTGTTTCTATTGGATCCTCATAATAAACACCAAATCATCCACAAATGCTTCTAATTTATATTCTTCTTTCTTGACCCTCATACCTTTTACCTCTTTATTTTGTCATATTTCAAAATCTCTAGTGTCAGTATAAATAATAATGGTGATAGTAGACATCCTTGTCTAGTAATAAATGGACTTTCTTAAGCTGCCTCCATTTTATTCCTGGCTTGGAATTGGACTTGGATTTTTCTTCCAATAGAAGACAGGAAGAAAAGCAGCAGGTGGAGTTAAGAGGCCAATCCTGCTCCTTGTCTATTAATTAAAGCCTCATAGGCACTGCCTAAATAGAGCTACACTATTACTGGAGACTTCAGACAGTAAAAGTAAAATAAATTCTCCCCCTTTCTCTTCCTTGAGCATGCATGCTTAAGAAGAAAAATGAGAAAAGGCAGCCAGATGAGGTTCCCACTTTGTTTTATCAATCTCACTATCTCTTTTTCTTTGACCTTCACTTTAGAGAATGAGGAGGAGAAGACAATGAATATTTTTGCATATAGAGAATGTAACAATCTAGTTTGCACTCTCCTCATGTCTGATTGACAAGCACCACTATTACAGGTAGTCCTGAACTTAAAGCAGTTCATTTAGTAACTGTTTAAAATTACAACAGCACTGAAAAATGTGACTTATGACGATTTTTCATAGTTACAACCTTTGCAAGCATTCCCATGATCATATGGTCAAAATTCAGATGATTGGCAACTGGTTCATATTTATGACCATTGCTATGTCCCAGGGTCATGTGATCACCTTCTGTGACCTTCTGACAAGCAAAGTGAATGAGGAATCCAGATTCACTTAACAAATGGGTTATTAACTTATCAATTGCAATAATCACTTAACAACTGTGACAAGAAAAGTCGTAAAATGGGGCAAAACTCACTTAACAAGTGTCTCACTTAGCAACATAAAATTTGGGCTCAGTTGTGGTTCTAAGTTGTATTTAATTACAGAGACCTTGAATCTGTGACTCTCATAGCCTTAGAACCCAGACCAAGCACAGGAGGGTGAAATCTACAAATTGGTAGAAACATGAAAGCGCAGGCAATAGTTTAAGCATATGAGCAAGACAAAGCCTAATTCTATAAAACACAGCCAATCTCTGACTCCGACCCATATCTCTTGTATAAATATATCTTACTGGTCCAAGCTTTTAAAGATACTTTGAGTTAAAACAGAAAGAAAAGAAAAGAAAAGCATGTTGACTTGCAATCTTCCTTAATAATAGAATCATGAATATTAATGAGATTGATGTTTTCTTTCCTGTTCACCATTCAGCAATCTTCTTGGAGTTTAGCAACCAGGCCTTATTAATGAGGAAGGCAGAGTTCAATTCTTTCAATATATTATTTTCTCTACAACACCAAACATTTGGATAGCTAAGCCTCACGGACTCATCTTGCATACACAGAAAATATAGAATGCATGAAGAGAACCATTTGATGTTACCGGAAACTACTCTGCAGCCTGTGAAATTAATTTCTTGGGATAGATCAGAAAGAATCAATTATCTCAAACTGCTCTCAGTCAAGTGACTAATGGTTTGGATAAAAATCACTCTAACAGACTAAATGAGGGCTATGGAACTTGAGAAGCTGCACTAAATGAATTAAACTATTCCTCTTCCCCTCTTGTGGCATCCTTCTTCTCCAGAAAAAAAAAAGATCACACATTACTCCATAGTTTGTGAGTTCATCTGATTCCCCTCTGCTAACTTACTATACTGTATATCCAAAATCTACAGCAATCGGAATGTTGATTTCTTGGCCATTCTTTAAACTTGATTTTGTGAGACTTGACAATATGTTTAGCATAAGTCTTATTTAATTAGGGCAGCAGATGTTAAGGATTACATTCTAAATATTAAATTCTTTACCTCTTAAAACATACCACAATTTTTATATTTTCTTTATGCTTACATTTTTAGCAGGTTATTAATTAGCATTCTCACTTTGAATTGATTATTGCATCTCAGCACAATATTTTCAAAATCTTTACTTAAGAAAAAGTACTTTTGATTAAACACAGATAAATAACTTTTATTGGGTGAAAAGCAAGTTTAATATTTTGTTCAAAGAGGGAGGTGCAGGAATACTAGTTATTTTGCTATGATAAATACTGGACTATATATCTATGGAAAAAGGCCTGTTAATGATCAACATTTTCAATCAGACATAACATTTATTTGTTCAGTTTCCATGGTCACCTATCTCAGTCAATGATTCTGGGTGGCTTACAGTTCAAAAAATATATTATGACTAAAATTTTAAAAAGGCATTTTAAAACAATAAAAACAGTGAAACCAGTAAAACATAAAAATCATATAATTCAAGAGCAAGATATTTGTTTCATTAGCAATGTAGCCAGGAAACAGGACCCTTGGCACATTCAGCACCTCAGGATCAGAAGCATAACAAAGTTTTTAGGGCCTTACGAAAGGCTAATGGGAGAGAGGGCATTATGATTTTCAAAGGGAGGATATTCCATAGAGCAGGGGCCATTGAAGAAAAAGCTTGCCTTTTGGTCCCTAGTAGCCAACATTCTTTGATGCCCATTCTGCTTGGGTAGAGACTCTTTTAGAAAGGCTATTCATTAGGTACCCCAGTCCCAAGCCATGTAGGGCTTTATAGGTAAGCAACTTGAATTGCATCTAGAAACACATTCATAATCAACACAGCTTATATACTGTAGGAATAATGTTACATGTGCTGCATATCTACTCCCCATGCAGCCATATTGTGAACTAGTCAGAATTTCCAAATGGTATTCAAGGGCAGCTCCACATTCCAGGAAATGAAAAAAGTGACTTACGACTATTTTTCACACTTATGGCCATTGTAGCATCCATGCAGTCATGTGATTTACGTTTGATTTCTTGAGAACTGGTTCATTTTTATTATGATTGCAGTGTCTGAGATCAATTGTCATCACACCTGTATTTGTTTTTTAGATTGAAGGAAGATGAACAACACAAAACATTGAAGGCAAAGATTTTTCCAGCTGAAGTTTGCACTAAACCTGAACCTGTATTGTGTAAAAATAAATCTTTCTCCCACATACAGTACTCGGATATCTGCATCTGCTAAACATGGGGTTGTAACCAGTTTATTGTTCATCATGTTGCCAGTATGCTCTATGCCTTAATGAGAATTATCAAAAAGATCAGTCCCTCTTTGCCACCTTACCCTGGTTAGTTGGTATGAATGCTTTGCTATAGCAGTTTCTGTGTATTCTCCCTTCATTGGCAGGGTAATATAGTAAGATTTCACCTAGCTGAATGAAATTCCTTGAGTGAACAGGAGAACATAACACTCCTGTTAATTAAATTTCAGGCCCACTAAGGATAAGCTGTCATTTACTAAGTGTGGAAGACCAAAGAGAAGCCAGATGCCAGTTTGTCTAATCTTCCTTCTCTTTTCCCTAGAAGGAGCTTTCTCTCACTGTGTTTAAAAGAGATTTCCAGGAAATCTAAGGAAGAGGAATTATTCACAAAACAATCCTGAAAAATAAATCTTGCAATTCAGAGCATTGAACAGCTGGTAGTTTAAAGCATCAAACATCAGTTTAGTGATTAATTTGCCTCTTAAAAATGTAGAACAGTGTGATACAACAAAATACCATACCTTTCTTGCACACCAGCAACTTCTCTGTGTGCTGCTTTGTAGATTTAAAAATAAATACAAAAAAGGAATAAGTAATTGCAGGAGAGGAAAAAAGATAAGAACAGAGAAAAAAAATAGAATTCCCACTAAAAAGGTTATCTCTGTTTATTTTTAATTGGCCTTTCTGTTTCAGAATAGAGTGAATGCGTGTTTCTTGAGATTTTCTTGCCATTCCTTACCTTCCTTATCTTATTGGGAAACCTTATTTTCAAAACTAATCTGTGTGTGAATTTCCTCTTGTCTTGGGCCTTTAATTCAGACATAAGTAAACACTTTTTATGTCCATGACTTCAACAATGGAATGAGACAACTTGCCATGGCCAACTTGCCACGGCTAACTTACCATGGCCAACTCACCTTGGGACAACTCGCCATTGTCAGCCTCTGCTTCACTGCTGCTTTTCGGCTGCCATTGAAACGGGGAGGTGGGCCATGGTATTTGGGAGGGGAATCATTATGTACTGGAGGATTGTTATTAGGAGTTATTCTCTCTGCGCATGTGGAAGAAGGGAGTTTCCCGCCAAGGCCAACTGTCCAGCATTCCAACCTGATGATGATTTTTGAAGACATATCCCACCTGATGGTTGAGTGAATTATGATTGGACTATGAACTGGGGTGCCAAGGGGAGGGGATTGAATCATACATGATATCTATTGCTTTCGCGCCTTTTTACTCAGACTCAGCTTTGCTTTGCTTCTCATCGTTTGTAATTAGTAAAAGTACAATTAATTCTGAAACATGGAGTTGAGTGGTTTCTTTCTTGATTATTAAACGAAGAGGCACCTGACATTAATCTGAGTCTCATCTCGCACCCAGCCCGTAGCGAATACCTTCCGAGTGGGGTGCACTCAACTGAAAAAAAAAATGTCTTTCCATGGCAGTGACCAAGAGGAGGATATGGCAGCAGCTGCAGCACCATCATTAACAGAAATGTTGGCTGACCTGCAAGTGGAGGAACCTACTGTTCAACCCAGGTGGACTTGGGGAATGGGACAGAAAGAGCCTGAAGAACCAGTAACTGGAATCACGATGAGGAGGCCCAGAAAACCAGCTGCTGATTGGCGTGGACCTGAAGAGGAAGATTTCATGATGTCCCAAGCCATGAAACTTCTCGGAGAAGTGTGGGGAAAACACCGGGTTCGAGAGAGTGGTGTGGAAAGAGGACCTGAGGAGGAACTAGAGAAAAGGTACCCATTGCATAGTTTAAGAGAGGCTGGGGGGACTGAAGGGGAATGTGCACAAGAAGACCCAGCACCGACCTCACTCCCTGCAGCTAGAGAGGGAGGGGGCAGGCGACGCCAAATGGCTAAGGTTCCACCCTTAAGCAAAAAATATGCTGGAGAGCCCAGAGAACTGGGGTTGTTTTTAATTCAGGTTTGGAATTATATGCAAATATATGGAACTGGCCTGAATTCAGATGAAGCTAAAGTAAGAATAGTATTAATGGCTCTGGAGAAGAAGGCAGCTGAATGGATGGTTGGATTACATAATAGTGACTCCCCTCTCCTAAGAAACTTTGACGGGTTTATGGCAGCCCTGAGAAGATGCTTTGATGACCCTCTCACCGAGCGCCGGGCTAGGATTAAATTTACGACCCTTAGACAGGGCAAAAGGACTGTGCCTGAGTATGTGCAGGAATTCCAGGAATTGTCAACTTATATGAGAGGATGATCTGAAGAGGCCTTGTTAGATCGTTTCGCGGATGGCTTGAACAAAGAAGTTTACCAGCACTGTGTAAACAGGAGACTCTCCCGCCGCTTAGAACCTTGGTATGAGGCTGCAGCAGATGTTGAAATTGATTTGGCCAGATGTCATTACAAGGGAGAAGGAGAAACTGAGGATTCCCCACCTCCCACCAAATCCCCAAAAGTGCAAAAAGGAGGAAGGGGAGGATTCACAGGCAAACCCAAGCCTTCCGTCTGCTTCCGCTGTGGGAAGGAGGGGCACCGTGCTGTGAATTGCCAAGTCAAGATGACCCACACTGCTCCCCCCCCCCCGCAGAGAGAGAAAAAGCCTGAGAAACCTCCTAGCAAGAAAAGGGAACCTGTTTTGACGGGAGAGGAGATTTCTTGATGCTTCGGGTCGGAGGAAGGAGGGAGCGGAAGCCCCAGTTTATCTGACAACAGTGACTCTGAGGACACAGACCGCTGGCTAAGTTCCCGCTCGGGGCCCATGCTTTTAGACTCTTTTAGACTCTGGTTGCTCACGTTGCATTATAAGCCCAGATGTAGTTAAAAAAATGGGGTTGAAACTGAAAACTTTGAAAATCCCAATTGCATTTTGCCAATTAGATGGCTCAATTGCGGGGGAGAAGTCCTGCTCATTTTGCTACTGAACCCATCGAAATGTGATTGGGAACCCACCAAGAGATGATAACTTTTATTGTAGCCCCAGGAATGGATCGGTCCCTTATATTAGGATTCCCCTGGCTCCGTAAATGGAACCCCCACATTAGCTGGAGAGATGGGTGGTTATGAATTCAGTCGGCCACACCCCCAGAGGGGAGGATGGAGGATCTGGAGTCAGATAATGCTGGCTCCAGACTGGCAGCCAGAGGGCAAGAAAGAATTGAGGGGGAGGAAAGGATCCCGAAGGAATACTGGGACCTGAAAGATATTTTCAGTGAAAAATCTTCTGATAAGTTGCCCCCTCACAGGCCCACCAATTGCACCATTGATATTCTACCTGGGGTAAAGCTCCCGAAACCCCAAATTTATTCAATGACCCCTAGGGAGATGGACAAAATGAGAAAATTCATTGATAAAAACTTGGAAAGGGGCTTCATTGAACCAGCAAGACCAAAGTAGCAGCCCCAGTGTTATTCAGAGAGAAGAAGGATGGCTCCTTTCATTTATGTGTTAATTTTAAAAATCTTAACTGCATTTCTGCTCACAACCTCTACCCTTTACCACTGATGGAGGACATGCTGGCACAACTAGGGAAGGGGAGGATTTTCACTAAATTGGACTTGTGGGAAGCATACTATCGGGTCAGAATTAAGGAGGGGGACGAGTGGAAAACTGCATTCAATTGCCCCCTTGGTTGCTTCCAATTTCAAGTAATGCCGTTTGACCTCCAGGGGGTGCCAGCGGTCTTCATGCAATTAATTAATGAAGTTTTACATGACCATCTTTACAAAGGCGTGATGGTCTATCTAGATGATATCCTTATTTACATGGAAACATGTGAAGAACACGTGAAACTTGTTCGCACAGTTCTCAAAAAACTACGTGCAGCAGAACTATATGCCAAATTATCCAAGTGCGAATTTCATCAGGAGAGGGTAGATTACCTGGGCTATCGAATCTCCCACAAAGGGATAGAAATGGACCCAGCAAAGGTTAAAGCTGTCACCGAATAAGAAGCCCCCCCCACACACGTAAGCAGTTACAGAGCTTTTTGGGGTTTGCTAACTTCAACTTCAATTTATTCCCTCTTTTGCTAAGATCGCTCTACCAATCACTAACCTCCTAAAGTCAAAAGGAGGGACAAAGCTCAAACCTAGCAAACCTTTGAACTGGACTATGGAGTGTCAGGCTGCTTTCGAGAAATTGAAGCACCTGTTTGCAGAGGAAACGGTCCTCAAACACCCAGACATGGATGCACCTTTTGTGGTCCAGGCTGATGCTAGTGATGTGGCAGTGGGGGCAGTACTGCTTCAGGCAAATACACAAGGGAAATTACAACCCTGCGCTTACACCTCTCGCAAGCTAACCGACACTGAGAGATGTTGGGCTATTTGGGAGAAGGAAGCTTTCGCTGTTCGTTGGGCTTTGATGACCTGGCGTCACTTTCTAGAGGGCACAAAACACCTTTTTGAGGTGTGGACTGACCACAAGAGTTTAGAGGCGTTGAAGACCCCCAGAAAACTATCTCCCAAACAAATGCGGTGGGCACAACATTTCAATAGGTTCAATTTTACTTTGAAATACATTCTGGGAGGAAAGAATTTTATGGCTGATGTACAACAGTACAGTACAACAGTTCAAAGCTCAGTGTTGTCCAACCTGTCATACCCGCGAGAAGTCTGGCTGCTCCTGTTGTCACCAGGAGTCAGACGACCTCTAAGTTAGAGGTCACACAGGACTTTGTCTCTGACCTCAAGGGGGCTCTTACAAATGATGAGTGGTTCCAGCAACATATGAATGAATGCACCATGAAAGATGGACTGGCTGGGATTGGTGCTAAATTATACATGCCTACATCCATTAGATCCACAGTCCTTCAACGTGCTCATGACTCTCACATGGCCGGATACTTTGGGTTCGTCAAAACCCTGCATCTCGTTAAGAGAAAATTTTGGTGGCCTTCATTGAAAAAAGACATTGAATCTTATATGGCTGGTTGCCCCACTTGTGCCGCTGCAAAACGCCCACCGGGAAAACCCCAGGGGTTGCTCCAGGCGGTAGCCCACCCGGAAGCCCCATGGAAGGAGATCTCTATGGATTTCATTGTTGAACTTCCGGAGAGTCAGGGAAATACAGTGATCTGGGTTGTCACTGACTTATTCTCCAAGCAGGTTCATTTTATTCCTTGCTCCAAGATCCCATCTGCCAAATCCCTGGCTAAGATGTTCATCTCACATATATATCGCTTGCATTGGGTTCCGGACCGCATCATTTCGGATAGGGGTGTCCAGTTCACCTCACTATTTTGGAAAGAATTCCTGAAACTGATTGGCTCCTCCCAGGGCTTGAGCTCCTCCCACCATCCTCAGACTAATGGGGCCTGTGAGAGGACTAACTCTGTGCTGGAACAATATCTTCGTTGTTTCATCAACTACCAGCAAGATAATTGGGTGGACTTGTTGCCTCATGCTGAGATTTTGTACCCATCCCAGAGATTCCTTGCGAGAAACCACTGGTGTCGTCCCTCTCCGAGTAGAGTGATCGCCTTCGAGAGATGTGGCCTTTGACGCACTGGGCGCTGGATGCTGCACACCGCACGCACAAGAAACAGGCGAATAGGAAAAGGTCTAAATCTAATGACTATAAAGTTGGTGATCGTGTTTATTTATCCACTAAGTTTCTTCAGACATCTCAAAAGTCTAAGAAATTGGGTCCCAAATACATTGGCCCATTTCCAATTGTCAAAGTCATCAACCCTGTTTCCGTCCGTCTTCAATTACCTAAGCATCTTAGCCGGGTTTATCCTCTTTTTCATGTTAATCTCCTGAAACCGGAACGTACTTCTCCATTGAGGGCTCCTTTTCCACCTCCGCCCACCCCGCTTTTGGTTGAGGGTGGGCAGCATTTTGAAGTCTGGAAAATTTTTGACTCTTGTAAACGGAGAAACTGTATTCAGTATCTTGTGGCTTGGAAACATTTTCCCCCTTCTCACACTGAATGGGTTGATAAATCCCATGTGCGAGCTCCTCATCTGCTCCGCAAATTCTACTCTACCTACCCAGACAAACCCTGACCTCTCTTTGGATTTCTAATTTCCCCCTTCCCCTTTTCTCTTCTATGTCATGTTGTTCATTTTTTTGTCTGTGTTCTTTCATTTCTGCAGGTATGACCGTCCTTTTCTGGAGGAGGGCCGGATGTCAGCCTCTGATTCGCTGCTGCTTTTCGGCTGCCATTGAAACACAGAGGGGGGGGGCATGGTATTTTGGAGGAGAATCATTATGTACTGGAGGATTGTTATTAGGAGTTATTCTGACCATCTCTCTGCGCATGTGGAAGAAGGGAGTTTCCCGCCGAAGCCAACTGTCCAGCATTCCAATCTGATGATGATTTTTGAAGACATCTCCTATCTGATGGTTGGGTGAATTATGATTCGACTATGAACTGGGGTGCCAAGGGGAGGGGATTGAATCATACATGATATCTATTGCTTTCGCGCCTTTTTACGCAGACTCAGCTTTGCTTTGCTTCTCATCGTTTGTAATTAGTAAAAGTATACTTAATACTGAAACATGGAGTTGAGTGGTTTCTTTCTTGATTATTAAACAAAGAGGCACCTGACAGCCACAGAACAAGTCAACACAGGACAATTCAACAAATACCAATTTTTTTTAAATTTCAATGGAACTGTGGCCAATAATAATAAAATAAAGAAAGTCTATCTAGAAATACAAGACCTACAATAATTTCAATGAAAATGTGGTCATCAATAGCAAACATAACTGAATGAAGCAATTAATACAGCATTGAATTGTATCGCAGCAAGTTGGCCATGGTGAATTAAACAGGAGCCCTTCAACAAGTTGTCGCTCAATGGTGCTATTAAAGCTCCAACTTTTCAGTGTTTTTGAGGTCTGCTATGGAGTGTATTGACATTTTGAAATCTTAAATTAGTTGGTCCGTATTTTGAGTATTTTTAAAAAAAAAAAAATTTTTTTTGATGTGGGATGTATTTTACCAATGGTTAGACAATAGAAACAGAAGTTAGAAAGCAGGAGCTATAAAAAAAGGAATGTTACTGTGAAGAGAATTTGATGATGAAGATATTATATATTATTGTAATTATATTGATATATAGTTATACTATTAATATTATTGTGACAAATATAATAACAAATATGTGAATTATGACTTTAAATAACTGTACCCAGATCTCACACTGTTTGGTGGAACTAGAAAGTAATATAAATAAAATAAAAACTAATCAAGGAGAGAAGCAACTTAAGACTGAGGAGAAATTTCCTGACAGTTAGAACAATTAATCAGTGGAACAGCTTGCCTCCAGAAGTTGTGAATGCCCCAACACTGGAAGTGTTTAAGTAGACGTTGGATAGCCATTTGTCTGAAATGGTATAGGGTTTCCTGCCTAGGCAGGGGGTTGGACTAGAAGACCTCCAAAGTCCCTTCCAACTCTGCTATTGTATTATTGTATGAAAAAAAATGTAAACTAAAAATAGTTACCGAAGTCATTAGTTGCTAAAACCTTAAAATCGCCACCGAAAAATACCAGAAAGTTGAAGTTATTTGATGAGTGACTTGCAATAAAAACATTGGAACCAATGAAGGCCTGGGAATAATATAACAGCAATATTCAAAAAGACAGTGCAATACTATCCAAGGTCTTTGGTGAGAGAATCCCAGAAATTTAAGGATCTCCACTAAGAAGTCTTTATTTTTGGTCTGCCAGCTCACTAGATTAACATGAATGGCATTCAGTGTGGGGAAAGTATGTTAGAATCCCATTGCATGATCTCAACAGCCTCTGGTGGTTGCGTTTATACAATTCACTTAATCTAGTTACTAAATTTAAACCTTTGAGATCTCACAGTAGAATGAACTATAAAGAAGCAGGATCAATTTATGCTGTCTATGCAACCTGCTGAGACCTTCCTAGACAAAGGAACTTAACACTTACATGAAAGTATACTCCAAGCACTGATGGCCTTGCCAATGCCAATCAATGTGAAACAACTTAGGTCCTTCTTGGGTATTACAGGATATGCCAGACTTTGGATCCCCATCTATTCTGTAATAGCCAAACTATTGTACCAACTGACTCAAAAGGATGCGACTTGGGAGTGGACAGGGGAAGATACCCAAGCCTGGAAGACTTTAAGGGAAAGTCTAGTGGGAGCAGCTTGTTTGGCTCTACCAGATCAGTCCCAAAGATTTGACTTGTATCTCACAGAACAAAAGGCTGTGCTGTGGGAGTCTTGCTACAAAAAGTGGGTCCAGAACCCACTTTTGTCAAAAGGCCTGGATGATGTTGTTAAAGGATGGCTGTGTGCTTAAAAGCAGTTGCAGCTCTAGCTGTTCTGATTACAGAATCACAGAAAAATATTCTTGGAGCCCCTCTCCATGTTTTCACACCCCATGCAGTTAAGACTCTGTTAGGACAAAAGCTTCCTGCTTGGGCAGGAATATATGAGTACTATAGTGGAGCAAGAAAATATTTAATTATCCAGATGCCAATTTTTAATCCCTATTACTCTTTTACCATGGCCCCAAGAAGACACACTCCACAATCATTTAGATATGTTAGAATGCGTCACAGGGTCCAGATATGATCTGAAGACTGAGCCATTTATGGATGGAAATCTGGCATTCTGGACAGATGGTTCATCCTTTATAAAAGACAGAAAAAAATACACAGGATTAGTAGTAGCGACAGAAAATGGACCATTGCTTCAGAGACATCTCCCTTCACACATGTCTGCACAAGCAGCTGAAATAATGGCTCTCATAGAAGCATGCTATTTAGCTGAAGGTCAAAGAGTGACTATATATACTGATAGCCGATATGCCTTTTTAACTGCACATACCCATGCCACCTTATGGAAAGCTTGAGGGTATGTACAGTAGGAGCTGATGGAAAAGCTTTAAAGATGAAACCCCTTTTGGAAGATTTAATGGAAGCCATTCCCCTACTAAAGCCATTGCAATCATCCATTGCCGTGGACATCAAACCGATTCTAATCCAGGCTCTAGGGGCAATAAGGCGGTGGACTATTGGGCTAAACAGGCTTCCATGGGCCCAGAGACCACAACCTGTGCAATTGCATTAATTCCAGAGGAACCAATTGATTACCTTCCTCCTTTGTACGATGGTAGAGACAAGTTAGAAATAGATGGTCAGTGGAAAGATGGCTGGTGGATAGTAAAAGATAAAGTACAACTGCCTAGACAGCTAACTTGGCCAATACTGAGACGAGTCCACCAGGGCACTCATGCTGATCCAAGAGTAATGAAGAGATGGTTAGAAAGGAGATACAGGACTGAGAATTTGAGAAAGTTGTGTAAGGTAGTAATGGATCAGTGTGAGATATGTTAAAAGAAAAACCCCACAGGAGGAGCCAAAATCCCACAAGGACATATTAGAACATACTGCTATTCAGGAGAAGCATGGCATTGATTTCACAGAAATGCCTAAGAAAGGAGCTAAGAACAATCTTTTGGTTTTAATCAATATGTTCACCGGATGGCCAGAGGCCAGCCCCACAGCCACCCAAACAGCTAAAAAAGTTGTCAAGATCATGATAGAAGTAATCATCCCTAGATTTGGAGTACCAAAAAGAATAGAATCTGACAATGGTAGACATTTTACATCCCAAGTAGTTCAGGAAGTGAGTAAATACTTAGGGATTAATTGGAATCTTCATTAAACTTACAGAGCCCAAGCTTCAGCTCTCACAGAACGTTTTAATCGAACACTAAAGACCCATTTAACTAAGTTATGTCAGGAGACTCATTTGTCTTGGCCAGAGATCTTGCCCATTGCTTTAACCAGAACCAAGGCATTTTCTCAAGGACAGTGGAAACTGTGATCCTTTGAGATGCTATATGGTAGATCTTTCTCATCCCAGTCAATATCAAGGGATGAAGGAGAGACAAATATAACACAATATTTGCAGAAACTGGTCCAGGTTCTGTCTCATATTGCTCAACAGCTGCAAGATGCCTTGCCACCAGTAACAACAGTGCCACTGTGTGTCCAACCTGGAGAGTGGATTTGAGTAAAGGAACTCTTCCCGAGTGCAACCAGTGCCAAGTGGTACAAGCCTTGGCAGGTTCTTCTCAGCACACCAATGGCGGCTAAAGTTGAAGGCATCAAAGCTTGGATCCATGTTTCCAGAAAAAAGAAGATTCCACCATCCCAGTGGGAGTGTCAACCTATTACCAATCTGAAGCTACATTTGCAATGAACCCCAGCTACACCTGCAGACCTTTTTGATGACCTGAATTCTTGCTATTTGCTTTTATAGCAATTTGCTTTTTTGCTTTGGATTGACACCTGATGAAGATTGCTGCATTTCAAGAAGAAAGCTGTGTGTGATCAGAGCCACAGTGAACTTCACTACCCTCTCCTACTAGACCTAGGTGACTGACTATTTGATGTGTCCCTTGCCTCCTCTGGCTCATGTTATTCCTTTTTCCACAAGAGGCATTGCCAACTCTATTTGTTATTGAGGATTCAATTTCTCACGACATCTTGCTATCGTATGAGGAATATGACAGTGATGACTACAAACTATGGCTCCAGCTTTTTCCACCTGAAAAGATTTTGATGATTCTGAGTCAGAAACTGATTTCCCTCACTCTTGAGGCAGAGAACAGAGAATCTTGTCAAGAGTGTATAAAAACTACTTGTACAGGAGCTAAAATCACTACAACTCTGGTTTACTACCCAGATTACACCTGTCAGGGAATAAAATCTACCTGCACACATTACCAGATACAATATACCACCTGTTCCAAAGGTAGCCAAGTGGTGTTTCATACTCCACAGGGAATAAGGTTCACCACTAAGGGATGGGTGTATGCATTTGTGGGAGGAGATAATCATTATACCCAACAGTTGGCTTATAACTACACTACACTTGGGCAAAGCCCAGAAATGTCTGTTGTTGTAACCCTTAATTTGGTGGCTAAAATGAATATTCAAATGATGACTGCTATTTACCAAAATAGATTGGCTCTAGATTACCTTCTTGCCAAAGAGAGAGGAGTCTGTGGAAAATTCAATCTAACCAATTGCTGTATCCAAAAAGATGATAACGGAAAAGCAATTGAAGAAATTGCAGACCGTATGAGGAAGCTTGCCCACATTCCTATTCAATCCTGGGATGGAATCTTAGATACCTCCAGATGGTTTGAGGGAATGTTTGGAGACTGGAAGAGAATTTTCTTCCTGATAGCTTTGGCCTTTGGAGGATTGATGATATTCCCTTGTTTGATACTTGTAATAAGCTCAGTGGTCTAAGACAATTTAAAAAAAGAATCCACACAGAATAAATTGAAGTAAAACATTTCAAACTATTCCACACAGAATAAATTGAAGTAAAACTATTTTTAAAAATTCTATGCATAATATATTTCAAAGTATTGTGCATAGAATTTTTAAAAATGGTTTCACTTCAATTTATTTTGGATAGAATATTTTTTTAAATTGTCTTAGACAAATTTTAAAAAAGATTCTATCCAAAATACAAAATACCAGCTGCAGTTATTCACTTAAGAACTGTGGCAAAAAAGGTGGTATAGTGACCAAAGTTACAATGGCATTGAAAAAAGTGACTGATGACCATTTTTCATGCTTAGCGACCATTTTCACACTTAGTGACTGTTGCAGCATCCTCATGGTCACACGATCAAAATTTTGATGTTTGGCAACAGATTCGTATTTATGATGGTTTCAGTGTCCTGGGGTCATATAATCAGCTTTTGACAAAGTCAAATGGGGAAATCAGATTCACTTATGTTACAACTTATCAGCTGCAGTTATTCACTTAAGAACTGTGGCAAGATAGGTGGTATAGTGACCAAAGTTACAATGGCATTGAAAAAAGTGACTGATGACCATTTTTCACATTCTTTGGTACTCAGCCTTCCTTCTGATCCAACCTTCACAGCCATCCATTGCAAATGGGAAAACCACAGCCTTGACTAGATGCACTTTAGTTGGCAGGGTGATGTCTCTGCTTTTTAGGATGCTGTCTAGATTTGCCATAGCTTTCCTCCCCAGACCTCTGGCTGATGGGCTGCTGTTGCAGCAGCATCCCATCAGCCAGAGGTCTGTGATCTGATTGTCCTCTCTCTTTAGGACCCAGTTGCCTTCGAATGTCATTGGCATGCAAACCACAGTCAATCTTTACAGCCACTCGAAACCAGTCAGTGAGTCAGTTGGGAATGTCCTGATAGATTTGCTTGTCTAGGAGAGCCCTCTTTGGAGATTCCTCCCTCTGCCATTGTAGACTGTGTTTCTCTCCATGCACCCCAGGAATTGGAGAGCAAGTGGAGAGTCCGGGGCTGGCTTGATGTCTGGGTTCCGACTAATGCCCTAATAAAATTAAGAGTCTCAAGCCATTTAGCAAGATAAATCCAGTTGTTTATTAGGAGCGCCATGTCGGTACTACCTAGGTGAAGCCAGCTCTGGCTTCAACCAATTTGCACCTTGCCTCTGACCCTGTTTGCCCCTCACCCTCCCGAGTGTGTCACCAGTCACATTTCCCAATGAAGCAATTTCGTGGGTTATAGAAGTCACTCCCTCCAGCCATTGCAGGTGTCTTTGGAGATGGCCTTGACTTCGGCAGTCTAGGCTGTGTCTTGTTTTGACTGAGGTGTGAATTTCTTGGTGCAGTTGTGAGGCATGATTTCCATCCCCCTACCTATGGCAACTTGGTCAGGAAAGTTTCGTGAATTGACATGAGTGGTTTTTTTTTTGAGTGTTTCATACTACTTTATACTAGTGAATGGTTTGTTTAAAGGAACTCAAATTTCCATTTTGTTACTGGTAATAGTTAGGCAATAAACAATTGCCTTAACCTCTATGGCTCAATATAGATAATGAAGCCAACAGATTAGAGAGACATTGGTTAAGTGATTAAAATATAAGTATAAGTATAATCTTTATTGTCATTGTACTTAAATACAATGAAATT
The DNA here is from genome assembly GCF_051295495.1 of Thamnophis sirtalis. Classification (NCBI taxonomy): domain Eukaryota; kingdom Metazoa; phylum Chordata; class Lepidosauria; order Squamata; family Natricidae; genus Thamnophis; species Thamnophis sirtalis. The sequence goes on from NW_028261388.1 coordinate 61,194,142, forward strand.
GGTATTCCCTGCCTAGAAATTACTAGTGGTTTTCATCTTGTAAATTGTATCTAGTTACTCCAGCTTATTTTTCAATCATTTGGTAGTGGTATTGACACTACTTTACTTTGACCTCATTCAGTTCCCCTCTGAAACTGGCTATAAGGATTATGAGATTCTTTCTTCTCAGAACACTAGAGAGATGGGCAACCATATATCACAGTAAATTCATTCAACTAATCAAGGCATCTTCTTAATATGTGTATATGTTTACAGATATATTATGTAGACACATATTATCAACCCAAATCAGTTTGTTGCAGGACCGTAAGGTGAAGGTCTCTTCACAGTAAGTTATAGCAGTAATCTTCCTCGCTGGCTGTGTGTGTTGTGTGTGTGTTTGTGTTTGTGAGTGAGTGTGTGTGTGTATTATTGAGTTAGTGTATATGCCTGATAGATAATTGCTATCTCCATAATTTAAATGACAAAAGTAAAATTGTATTGATGTTTCTCTAGTATTTTTTCTTAGCTCTCCAAAGTAAGCAAAAATTGATATAAGTTTTTACTTTATTTTGTTAAATAATTAGCAATTATTAGCAGGGAATTAAAAAAAAACACTGGACAAAAAGGTGAAAACAAAATATCAAACCAGAGAGAAGGAATACTGAATTTTTTGGAGTATAAGATGCACCTTTTCCCTCAAAAAAGAGGCTGAAAATCTGGGCGCATCTTATACATCGAATACAGCATTTTTTGCCTCCTGAAGCTCCACCCCTTCACCAAAATGGCCATGCATACCCTTATGGAGGCTTTCAGAGAGCTCCTTGGGGCTGCGGAGGACAGAAATGAGCAAAAAATGGGCCTTTTTTGACCCCCCCCCCAGCAACATGGCTATGGATGCAATTTTTTTGACAGAAAATGGGCCCATTTTCACAAAAAATTGGCCATTTTTGCTTGTTTTTGAGCCCTCCCCCTCCCAGGAGCACTCTGTAAGCCCCCTCAAGGCTATTCATGCTTTTTTTATATAAAAAAAAAACAGGCCCATTTTCGTGAAAAACGGACAGTTTTTGGGAGGTTTGCAGAGTGCAAACCCCCTCCCCTTTGGAAACCTTTTCAACTGATTGATGAGAATTACATTGATCAAATGCTGTGCCAGCCGAAACACTTAGGTGCTGCAGATTGTCAGCGATTTCCTTCTCCAGCACATGGTTAAATACACCTGGAAACATCTACCTATTTACCTACTCTCTCTCTCTACCTACTGTATCTCTCTCTCTCTCTCTCTCTCTCTCTCTCTCTCTCTCTCTCTCTCTCTCTCTCTCCCCTCTATCTACCTACCTACCTACCTATCTACTCTCTCCCTCTCCCTACTTATCTACTGTATTTCTCTCTCTCTTTGTCAGCCTCTGCTTCACTGCTGCTTACGAATTTCATCAGGATAAGGTAGATTACCTGGGCTATTGAATCTCCCGCAAAGGGATAGAGATGGACCAGGCAAAGGTGAAAGCTGTCACTGAATGGGAAGCTCCACGCACACGTAAGCAGTTACAGAGCTTTTTGGGGTTTGCTAACTTCTATCATGGTATTGGACCTGGGTACTTGAGAGACCGCCTGCTGCCAATTACCTCCCAAAGACCCATTAGATCCCACAGATTAGGCCTCCTCTGGATTCCATCTACAGGCCAATGTTGATTGGCGACCACCCGGAGGAGGGCCTTCTCTGTGGCTGTTCTGGCCCTCTGGAATGAACTCCCCACGGAGATTCGGACCCTCACCTCCCTTCAGGCTTTCCGTAAAGCCATTAAAACCTGGCTGTTCCGGCAGGCCTGGGGTTGACGAGTTCCCTTCCCTGCTCGAATTGTGTGATTGTTGATTGTTTTTAATTTTTTCTCTAAATTAGAGGTTACACAAGACCTTGTCACTAACCTCAAGGGGGCTCTTACAAATGATGAGTGGTTCCAGCAATATAAGAATGAGTGCACCATGAAAGATGGACTGGCTTGGGTTGGTGCTAAATTGTACATGCCTACATCCATTAGATCCACAGTCCTTCAACATGTTCATGACTCTCGCATGGCCGGACACTTTGGGTTTGTCAAAACCCTGCACCTCATTAAGAGGCAGTTTTGGTTTGAAAAAAGACATTGGATCTTATGTGGCTAGTTGCCCCACGTGGGCTACAGCAAAACGCCCGCCGGGTAAACCCCAGGGGTTGCTCCAGGTGGTAGCCCACCCGGAAGCCCCGTGGAAGGAGATCTCTATGGATTTCATTGTTGAACTTCCGGAGAGTCAGGGAAATACAGTGATCTGGGTTGTCACTGACTTATTCTCCAAGCAAGTTCATTTTATTCCTTGTTCCAAGATCCCATCTGCCAAATCCCTGGCTAAGTTGTTCATCACACATATCTATCACTTGCATGGGGTTCCGGACCGCATCATTTTGGATAGGGGGGTCCAGTTCACCTCACTATTTTGGAAAGAATTCCTGAAACTGATTGGCTCTGCCCAGGGGTTAATCTCCGCCCACCATCCTCAGACTAATGGGGCCTGCGAGTGGACTAATTCTGTGCTGAAACAATATCTTCGCTGTTTCATCAACTACCAGCAAGATAATTGGGTGGAATTGTTGCCTCATGCTGAGGTGGCATACAACAATTCAGTGCACAGTAGCACAGGCTTTACACCCTTCCGCGTGGTTTACGGACATGATTTTGTGCCCATCCCTGAGATTCCTTGCGAGAAACCACTGGTGTCATCCCTCTCCGAGTGGAGTGATCGCCTTCGAAAGATGTGGCCTTTGACATACCGGGTGCTGGATGCTGCACACCGCGCGCACAAGAAACAGGCGGATAGGATAAGGGCAAAACCTGACTATAAAGTTGGTGATCGTGTCTATTTATCCACTAAGTTTCTTCAGACATCTAAAAAGTCTAAAAAAATGGGTCCCAAATACGTTGGCCCATTGTCAAAGTCATCAACCCTGTCTCCATCCGTCTCCATTTGCCTAAGTATCTCAACCGGGTCTATCCTGTTTTTCATGTTAATCTCCTGAAGCCTGAATGTACTTCTCCATTGAGGGCTCCTTTTCCACCTCCACCTGCTCTGCTTTTGGTTGAGGGTGAGCAACATTTTGAAGTTTGGGAGATTTTGGACTCTTGTAAACAGAGAAACCATATTCAGTATCTTGTAGCTTGGAAACATTTCCCCCCTTCTCACACTGAATGGGTTGACAAATTCCATGTGCGGGCTCCTCGTCTGCTCTGCAAGTTCTACTCTACTTACCCAGACAAACCCTGACCTTACTTCGGATTTCTAATTTCCCCTTTTCTCTTCTATGTCATGTTGTTCGTTTGTTTGTCTGTGTTCTTTCATTGCTGAAGGACGGTGTGACCGTCCTTTTCTGGAGGAGGGCTGGACTGCTTCGCTGTTGCTTTTCGGCTGCCATTGAAACGGGGAGGGGAGGCATGGTATTTGGGAGTGGAATCATTCTGTGCTGGAGGACTGTTTAATTAGGGAGTTATTCTCACCATCTCTTTGCCCATGCGGAAGGAAGGGAGTTTCCCTCTAAGGCCAACTGTCCAGCATTCCATCCTGGTGATGACTTTCGAAGATGTCTCCCACCTGACAGTTGGGTGAAGTATGATTGGACTATGGACAGGGGTACCAAGGGGAGGGGTTTGAATCTTGTATTGATATCTATTGCTTTCACGCCTTTTTATTCAGATTCAGCTTTGCTTTGCTTCTTTTCGTTTGTAGCCAGTAAAAGTACACTTAATTCTGAAATATGGACTTGAGTGGTTTCTTTCTTGGTTATTAAATGAAGGGGCAGTGACACTCTTTCTATTTCTCTCTCTCTATCCCTCTACCTACTTACACACACACACACTCCCTCCCTACCTACTGTATTTGTCATGTTGTTCGTTTGTTTGTCTGTGTTCTTTCATTGCTGAAGGACGGTGTGACCGTCCTTTTCTGGAGGAGGGCTGGATGTCAGCCTCTGCTTCGCTGCTGCTTTTCGGCTGCCATTGAAACGGGGAGGGGAGGCATGGTATCCTACTGTCGAGGAATGCGGGAGCCATAGGGGTGGTTGAGGGAACCACGGCCCGGGAGTGGGCCAGAGCATTACGGTCGTAACAGGGAGGGGAAGATATGGCGGGGAAGGAGGGCTCGCTACGTCACAGAGATCCCTCCTTCCGGCCCTATGAGTCCCACTCCAAGGCCAGATGGCGCGAGTAATCAGGACCCCGGTCTCAGGCTGTTGTCGCTAAATGCCAGGTCTGTAGTTCACAAGGCTCCCCTCGTCCGGGACTTAATTTTAGACGAGAGGGCAGACCTGGCATGTATTACTGAAACCTGGCTGGGCCCGGAGGGAAGAGTCCCCCTCATAGAGATGTGCCCAGAAGGTTTTCAGGTGCTCCATCAGCTGAGAGCCCAGGGAAGGGGTGGAGGTGTGGCTATTGTTATCCGAGAGTCTCTAGTACCTCGTAGGATCCCTGCTCCGGAGCTTGTCGGGTGTGAGTCCCTGCTGGTGAAGTTGGACCTCAAGGGTCAAGTGGGTTTGCTGTTAATGTACCTGCCTCCCAACAGCGTTGCAACAGCCCTCCCCTCGCTCCTCGAGTCGGGAGCCGAGCTGGCAATTGAGTTCCCCAGGCTTATGGTTCTGGGGGATTTCAATTTGCCTTCGCTCGGTGAACACACTGATGGAGCGCAGGAGTTCATGGCTTCCATGACAGCCATGGGCTTGACCCAGGTAATTCGGGGCCCAACCCACTCAGCGGGTCACACGCTCGACCTCGTATTTCTCTCTGGTCAGACCACTGCCTACTGAGGCTTGACTTTCGGAGACAAAACCTCCACTGTAGGGAGGAGGAACCAACCAGGTGGTTCTGCCCCAGGCGACTTATGGACCCCTTGAGGTTCCAGACGGAGCTTGGGGTTATTCCTGATACTCTCGCCCACAGTCTGGTGGAGACTCTGGTTGCTGCCTGGAACTCGGCAGCGTCGGAGTCTCTTGACCGGATTGCGCCACTACGGCCGCTCCAAGGCAGTGGATCCAGGAGGCCTCCTTGGTTTACCGAGGAACTCCGGGAGAGGAAGTGCCAGAAGAGACGCCTAGAGCACCTATGGAGGTCCAACAAATCCGAATCGAGCCGAGCACTTCTAACATCGTGCATCAAGGAATACATCAGGGCAATTAGGATGGCAAAAAGAGCTTATTTTGCCACCTTGATCGCCTCCGCTGAGTCGCGCCAGCCGCCCTGTTTAGGATAACCCGTTCCCTCCTAAACAGGAGGGACACGGGGGATCCCCTGCGGGGTAGGGCTGAGGACTACGTCCAGTTCTTAGCGGACAAAGTTGCTCAGTTTCGGTCGGAGTTGGACTCCGATTCTGCAGATCCAGCCGAGGCACAAGGGGATAATCTGGTAGACCACCCCTGGGTTGAGTTTCAGGATGTTGCCCCTGGGGACGTGGACAAGGCCATGAGAGCTGTGAGTGCCTCCACATGTGTACTGGACCCGTGCCCCTCCTGGCTGGTTGCTAACAGCAGGGAGGTGACACAGGGCTGGATCCAGGCAGTTGTTACCGCCTCCCTTCGGGAGGGGGTCTTTTCCCCCGCACTTAAAGCGGCGGTGGTGAGACCCCTCCTGAAGAAACCATCCTTGGATCCAGCCGTTCTTAACAATTATCGTCCAGTCTCCAACCTCCCCTTTGTGGGGAAGGTTGTTGAGAAGGTGGTGGCCTTTCAGCTCCAGCGGTCCTTGGAGGAAGCTAGCTATCTTGACCCATTCCAGTCCGGCTTCAGGCCTGGCTACAGCACAGAAACCGCTTTGGTCGCATTGACCGATGACCTCTGGAGAGCTAGGGACGGAGGCTTCGCCTCCATCCTGGTTCTCCTTGACCTCTCAGCGGCTTTCGATACCATCGACCATGGTATCCTTCTGCGACGACTGCGGGAGGTGGGGGTGGGAGGCACTGTTTTGCAGTGGTTCTCCTCTTACCTCTTGGACAGGTCGCAGTCGGTGTTAGTTGGAGGGCAGAGATCGACCCCTAGGCCCCTAACATATGGGGTGCCGCAGGGTTCGGTCTTGTCCCCCCTACTTTTCAACATCTACATGAAACCGCTGGGCGAGATCATTCGGCGGCACGGGATAAAATACCACCAGTATGCGGACGATACTCAGTTGTATCTGTCCGCCCCGTGCCAACTCAATGAAGCGGTGGACGTGATGAACCAGGGACTTGAAGCTGTTAGGGACTGGATGAGGGCTAACAAACTGGTGCTCAACCCAGATAAGACCGAGTGGCTGTTGTGTTTCCCTCCCACCAATCCGGCAAGTATTCCACCTCTCAGGCTGGGGGGGTCAAACATTATACCCCTCAGACAGGGTCCGCAACTTGGGAGTCCTCCTGGACCCACAGCTGACTTTTGAACACCATTTGTCAGCTGTGACCAGGGGGGCATTTGCCCAGGTTCTCCTGGTGCACCAGTTGCGCCCCTACCTGAACCAGGAGGCTCTCACAACAGTCACTCATGCCCTTGTGACCTCTAGGCTGGAGTACTGCAATGTGCTCTATATGGGGCTGCCCTTGAAGAGTATTCGGTGACTTCAGCTAGTCCAGAATGAAATTGAAATTGAATCTGAAATTGAGAGAGAGTTTGCCTGAGTGAAGAAACAAACACACGCACGCACGCACGTACGCGTGCACACACCCACACCCAAATTACTTACAATTACTTACAAATTACATTAATTTTGAATTCCTCCCCCTGCCTCTGACCCACATACCTTTTCCAGATGTTTCACAGAGGATTTCAACTCTGCTCTTGCCTGCCATCATGAAAATGTAAAAATGTAAAAGGAAAAAGGCAAGAGCTGCTGAGATCAGGCTGGGCTAGCTGCTGCCAGAGTCCCCAATGGATGACTCTGCTTAACTGTTTAAAAAAGCCTCTAAAAAAATGCCCTCTACAGGAGGAGGCAAGAGAACCACGTGCTCATCTACATAAGGATTTTTTCGGCTTCTAACCCTTGCTTAGCTCTGTTCCAGTGATGATAGTCAGACTACATGAGGCACGTGGTTCTCCTGCCTCTTCCTGTAGAGGGCACTTTATTAGAGGCTTTTTTAAACAGTTAAGCACTAAGCAGAGTCATCCTCTGTGCTGCCAGTGACTCTGGCAGCAACTAGCTCAGCCTTTTTCCTTTTACATTTTTTTTCTTTTCATGATGACAGTGGTGAGGCTCTGCCTCCCCTGCCTCCCCTGACTGCACGTCACTGCTAACTAACTACTCTCTCTCTCCCCCCCCACCTACCTACTTACTGTATTTCTCCCTCTTTCTTTCTCTCCCTCTCTATCCCTCCATCTACCTATCTACCTTTTTAAAAAATTTGCCTCTTCAAAACCTTGGTGTGTCTTATACTCCAGTGTGGCTTATGCTCGGAAAAATACAGTAGGTATGCAAATATTGAAAAACAAAATGTTTTATGCAATGCTTCAACTAAGGTTTCATTCTGGTAATATGCAACAAACATCTAAATAACATAATATATACAGTGCTTTGGTTTGCATTTCAGATGTGATCTTTGCTTTGCCTCATTCACATATTACAAAGAATACAAATGTCATCTTCCATCTGAAACTACCATATCTTCCCAAGGCTTCCTCCAATTTCTTCTTTTATCAGAAGTCATTTAAGATGCAAAATATGAAAAAACATAACATGGTAGCTTAGGAGCCATTTGGAAGAGAATTTCATTGAATAAGCAAAATATATTTAAGAAAATGTAAGGTCCTGCCTCACCAGCCTTTCAAGAAAGCAGAACTCTTGAAATGAATGGCATTTCAAAAGGAACTTTTATTGGAAGATAGTGATAGCAGAGAGAGTGAAGGCAGAAACTGAATTTCATGCACTGGAGCATTAGTTTAAACCACTCCTTTTGAGTCCCCTCCCAATGTCCAGATCATCTTTGAGCCAATCCCAAGGTACAAGATATTGTGAGAGTTTTGGGCTGAGAAGGTAGTTCCCAGGCGCCACAATCTTGCTCCTTTGGTGGTGAGACAATACAGATGGCCCAAGGCACATTCTTTCCCCCCTACCAACATCCCGAAGGTACATCAAAGCAGGGAAAAGGAACAAAGAAAACACCATGCAAGTGTAACCTAAATCCTCCCCTCTCCCCCCAGATTGGCAAGGTCCCAATAGAGATCTATGGGACCTAACAGAAGGTTTTGTAAGGTTCCAGCAGTTTTCCCAAGCCACTGTAATGCCAAAGAGAGTGAGACTCAAGACGAGGCTTGCAAAAAGTATCAGCTTTTATTTATGGCCATAGCAAAAGCTGGATGACAAAACTATATCCAAAAACATACAAACAAATGCATGTAAGGAATAGCCACACCCTGGAAGAGTGGCTCAGAGTATTATATACATTTTAGGCAGATAGAAACAAAGTTTATCCAATCAGAGACGAAGATTCATTACTAACATGATCTTTAAAGCATTCTTTTGTTCAAGCTCCTGTCTCTGTCTACCTTATCTGTGGCGTATTCCTATAGCCTTGTGTAAGGGGTGGCTACCCCCTTTGCCAAGTTGTTTTTTTCGCAGAATGCTTTAAGGATTTATGAGCCAGGAAAACTCCCTAGTTTGGTTTCTTTATCTATGCCGCTGTGTAACAATTTCTTCTATTTTTTTCAAGAATGTCCCTAGCTTTGAAGCCAAGAATAGAAGTGAGATGTAGCAGTGAGACAACATTTGCAGTAATGCCATCCAGTATTAAGGTTCCAATTTACTAGGCTAGGAAACAACTAATTTCTGACAGTATACAATAATATAAGCAGAAGCCAATATAGATTCATATTAATTCATATACTCCTTCAGTTTTTTTGAAATAACTCTTTAAGGATTATCTTTGTTTAAAAAATAAAATGTTTTCTACATGATATTTTTGCAGTCAAGTGAGGGAAAATTCCTAAATTTTCCTAAACTATTTTTTTTTAGTTCTAAATGTAATAATTTTTATACTTTCTGATGAATTGTTAACAAATAAAGACATTTACATTCAGTATCTTTTAACATAAGATTATGATTTCTCCCCAATTCCCAGGTACAAGTGAAGAACATTATTAATTTCATGTCTTCAGATAGCACCTTTTAATAACTACTTTTACATTCCAAGAATGACATACTTGCTTTTACATGTTTTGGGTTTTACTTTGACTCATATTAACCTTTGATAATGCTTCCTCATGATCTATTTGGAAACTGTTCACTTAAATCGTTTTAGCTTTACACATTTATGACATAAGCAAAAGGCATTAATCATACCATCTTTTAAGAACCTAATTTGTATGTGAAGCATGGCAGTGCCTCTGTGAACCTACACTGTGTTTTCTTCCTCTGAATGTAGGTGGAAAATGTCTGACATTAATTGTGACTGAGGTTAACAACAGCAGATGAAGAAACTAAGAGATTAAAAATGTAGTCCAAGAGTTTAATATGCAAGTAACTGAACATAATAGTAATTGTGTGTAATTGAACATAGTTACAAACATTCCTGGGAATGTGAATTTGTGAAATCTCCGGGCCTCAAAGTCCTATTTGTCCTATTTTAAAGAATAAACGATTGAAAAAGGTACAGTCTTGATCTTACAATTAATGGGAGTCTATAGTCCTTTCCTCTTACAATTTGCAGAAATCTTATATGTTTGTTATAGAATCATACAGAAACTCAGAATTATTGCAAATTATAGGGGAAAAGGAATCATAACTTACAGCCAGAAACCTTGACTCATATTGGAATTTCCAGTGAAATGTCTTCAAGGTGGGATGCAACTCCTTAGAAGATCTGAAAAATTGTTGCTGGTCAGGTTAGATAGCCCTGAATTGAGTCAATGCCTCTTTTAAAGGCCATAAGCCAAACCTGCCCTATGTAGCCCTCCATAAAAGCCTTTGATTATAATATCCACCAATACCAACAAACATACACAATGTAGATAATCGAAGTTGTATTGTAATGTAATATATTTGGATTTGACCAAAAATCATCATGTATGTCAGGTGTGGATATATAAGGCAATTATATTAAAGCAATAAATAGAATTCATGCTAACTAAAACACTATCATTCAAGGAAATCAAGGATTTTCTATGAAAAAGGCCTAGATTTCATCTGTCATTGTATTGATAGCAGTAGACTTATATACCGCTTCATAGGGCTTTCAGCCCTCTCTAAGCGGTTTACAGAGAGTCAGCATATTGCCCCCAACAATCTGGGTCCTCATTTTACCCACCTCGGAAGGATGGAAGGCTGAGTCAACCCTGAGCCGGTGGGATTTGAACCGCTGAACTGCTGATCTAGCAGTAGCCTGCAGTGCTGCATTTAACCACTGCGCCACCTTGCATTCATGAAGCCTGAAGATGTTCGTTTTCAAGTTTTGCCTGATATAGCAGGTCACTTGGCAATAATACTATTAATTTGCATTATCATGAATCAATACACTGCACTAAATTAGGATAAGCACTTTCCAAGATTAATGTTGCTCCCACTTCTCAGCTGGTTTGGTAAAATCTTTTTTTTTTAACTTTCAGCACTGAGAACCGAATCATCTTGTGTTCAAGCTTTTGCTAGCATATGGGACAAGATCATCTCTTTCTATTTTTATCTTTTTTTACTTGCCTCATAGAGCAAAACCCCACTAATGCATCTCAATAGATATTATCAAAGAAAAGATCTAAGCTGATGTGACAACTGGTTGTTCTTTCTTGAGTCTGTCTAAAGAAAATGATTGCATTAATATTCTAAAATACATCATAATACTCACGAATACTTTGCAATATTCAATAATACTATGCTTGGAGATGCATGTAGACAAAAACAAAAATAAAGCAAGAGCAGGATTTCATCTCTGCATGGTTTCACATTTGACTTTAAGGTTGCCAGTAATTTCCAAAAAGCAGCTGCTGAATTGGGACCATAGCCTAGCTGCTTTGTATGACCTCCTCCTGTCCCTGTCCCATTTCATTGCACCCTAGCATGCCTTAATTGCATATTCAGAAGTAATGCACTGCTGCTGTCTATAGAGCTTTGACCTGAATTATTACTTATTTCTTTTACTAATATTCCTATCCTATCCATCATTTTTACCACATGTAAAGCCTTCTATTACTGACTGGTTCATGTAATCCGTTTGTTTTCTTTCTTTCTTTCTTTCTTTCTTTCTTTCTTTCTTTCTTTCTTTCTTTCCTTCCTTCCTTCCTTCCTTCCTCCCTCCCTTCCTTCTTTCCTCCCTTCCTTCCTTTCTTCCCCAATTTAACGTTTAAGAAACTTGTACTTATGGAACTATTAGTTAATCTATCAACCACAAAATAGCAGTCTTTTGCATATCCCTTAGCCGCTACTTAGCAATTTACTGGATTCATACAGCTATTGGAGAATTGCTGAATAGCTGGGATTTTGCTGTACAGATCAATATGTGAGCTGTAAATATCCTAATAACATTATGAGGACATAACGCTTCCCTTGAAACAGGGCCCTGGGAAGGAGTTCCCTGACATAAGGGCTACAGAATTCTAAGAGCCAAATCCTTTCAATTATACTTTCCGTTTCATTTAGTTAACCTGAAACAGCTAGCTAATTTCAGGGCTCCATACTGTAACTCTCCAAGCTTACATTATTGGGCACTCAACCTATTTAACAAAATAAGAAAAATATCTGGAGAAGCCAGGATTATGGTCTCTCTCTCTCTCAACTAAGCCAGCATTAAAGAATAGGTGCCAAGCCCAGGAACTAGAATGAAAGGGATGGGCCAAAAAAAATCCATTTGCAATGAGAAAATCACAACTGCATCATCTCAAGCCTTAATGCAACATGGATTGCATGGAGGAAAGCTCTTGAGAAAAGATAAACAGAAAAGTACCACTTCTGGAGTAAACTCAGAAGGCATTTGTAGGGTAGAGGCCAGAGGTGGCTTTGTATCGGTTACAGTTAGGCCAAACTGGTAGTGGTATGCCAGCCTGGTTCGCAGAACCGGTAGTCACCACTGGCTGGTCATGCCCCTGAACTGGTGTGCCCACTTGGACATTCGCCCTGCCTTTCCTTCAGCTTTGGGGAGGGGTTGCCCAGACAAGCTTCGCAGATCTGTGGCTGCAAAGCTTGTTGGGCCACAGCCCCTTTCTTCACCAGCCCAGCATCTCCCGAAGCCCCCAGCACTGTGAATGTGAGACAGGGGGCACCCCAACAAACTTTGCAGTCATGTAGCTGCAAAGCTTGTTGAGCCATAGCCCCTGAAGCCATCAACATTGCAGGAGTAACTGTTGCTACTGACTGCGCCGGGCGCCCAGGAAAACTCCCAGTGCGGCACAGTTCTAGGGCAGCGGAGAGCCCTGCCCTGCTGTTCTCAGCCTGCTTGTTTTGTGGAGTGAGCTGGGAAAAGGATAGCAGGAGTTGCCAGAGAAGCAGCACGCGAACAGCAGTCTTCATTCTCAGCAAGCTGCTGATGGTGTCTCTTCAGCAAAACAGAATTCAAGCCTACTTGGAAAGGAACAAGGTCAGGCCCCTCTTTGAGGTAAGAGACCCTCTGAGCCTTCCTCTCTCCCCTGTCACACATTCTTTTTCTGTGTGCTGCTTCTTTCCCTTTACACTTGGAGAGAGGGGGGGGAGGGAGGGAGGGAGGGAAGAGAGAGAGAGAGAGGGAGGAAGGAAGCACCACAAACCCTGGCACTGGACATGGCTTCAGAAGACGCTTTGAAACAGCACAGCAATTTAGGGTTGGAAGTCATCTTGGAGGTCATCTAGTCCAACCCCCTGCTGCAGCAGGAAACCTTTCATTGTCTGGATTATTATGGTACCTCTAACAGAGAGGAAAATTGCCAGAAAGGAACAGGAGTTTACTAGGACAAGGCTGCCATGCAGAGGAAGGCAGAGAGAGTTCTTGACTTATGACTATAATTGAGCCCAAAATTTTGGTTGCTAAGAAAGAGTGTTGTTAAGTGAGCTTCACCACATTTTACTCAATGACATCTCCTGATTCTAACTGTCATGTGCAAGCTAGGGAAGAAAATCTGAAGGCATGTGTAATGTTCGAATGTACATAAGTTTTAGTTAAATGTGTGGCAGAAAGTGGACTCTGGATGTGTTTTTCCAAATGCAATAAGTATAGTTATAGAAGAGCTGTGTGTGTTTGTGTGTGTGTGTGTGTGTGTGTACATACATACACATAGTATATAATAGTAGATAATGTATCTTTTTGTGTGCCTATAAATACTATACTATGTAATATGTATGTACACATATGGCATATATACATAGGATTAAATAGTATATTTTGGATGTTCAGAAGTAGTAAATAAATAGACAGATAAATTGTATCTCAAGGCCTTTAAGACGAGGAGAGGCCAGGCAAGGTGCCCCTTGACGTGACTGATGTCAAGTTGGCCATGTCCACCCAGTCACATGACCATGAAGCCACACCCACAATGACATGACCAACAAGCCACACCCACCAAACAAGCCATGCCCACAGAACCGGTAGTAAAATTTTTGAAACCCACCCCGCTAGAGACATGAACACACATGCTCTGAAAATGCACAGGGACTTGTGCTTCTCCTGGGGAAAAGAGACTGTGTAAATATGGTCTAGGGTTCCTAGAACAAAGAGTGAGTTTTACATTGCTCCTTCCTTGTGCCATCAACATTCTCCCTCTCCAATATGCACTAAACAATCCTTTCTGCTTAGGGGTATTTAGAAATATCCATTAATGTTGCTAAAAGAACAATAATGTTAGGTTCTTCTATATAGATATGAAATGCATTCGTAGTCATGTAGTGCTTTACATGCAGCTGTTTACCACCTAACCAGCAGTAGTCATGGGTTTAGAAGACCCCAATCAAATACCTTTTTCAGGAGTGACGCCCCATCCAGTGTTTCCATCAGAGCAGACTGAAATCTACTCTGCACAAAAATGATCGAATTCAGCTTGTTTTTCCCCCATCTAGATTTTGACAGTTTTCAGTCACTAGTATAGCATTTTATACAGTGGTGGGATTCAAATAATTTAACAATCGGTTCTCTGCCCTAATGATGAGCTGGGTAGATGTGGCTGGGTGGTCATGTGACTGGGTGAGCATGGTCAACTTGACATCCCTCACATTGAGGGGCACGTCGCCTTGCCCGGGCCCCTCACCTGGCCTCCCTCTGAATTTTGATCACATGACCATGGGGATGCTGCTATGGTCACAAGGGTGAAAATGGTCATGTCATTTTTGTCAGTGTCGTAACTTCAAACAGTCACTAAATGAACTGTTGTAATTCAAGGACTACCTACAATGGGAGGACTCCACTAGAATCTTTATTGAACCTAATGAATTAAAAAGTCTGTCCAGTAAAATGAATGGAATGTTATAAGAATAAAAAGTACAGTTTCTTCAAAAGATATAAAATAGTTGGGGAATACACTCTGGTATATACAACATAAAATAAATTAACTTGATATAAACAAATAATATATTTCAATCTGATTCCATAAAACATGGTGAATCAGGAGAGTGTCGAATAATATGGTAATTTTTTTTACCATGTTACATTTTTCTATATATTATTATTTAAATACACAGTTGTGCATTATATATTTATTCCTGCTCAGAGCATGTGGGTTCTTGCTGTCATTTTTATTTATTTTCAGATTATTTTTGTGTTCCACTGCATTTCTGCTGTTGCGCATCATTTTCCTTCTTATAACCTTCTTTTTATCTGAGAAGGTAGCCCCACCTGGCTGACTTACTGTGTACACAAGCTAAGCAGGGTCAGGTCTGGTTAATACTTGGATGGGAGACATCAAAAGACCACTAGTAAGTCTCTGAAGTTGAAAAACATATTGGAACCCTGCAAGATAGTGACATGGCTGCACCTGCTGACTCAAACAACAGCCAGCTTTACTGAAAGACATCTTTGAATTTGATAGCAATTAAAACAAAAATGCTTGCAGAGCACACACTTTGCCTGATTCACACTTAGGCTGCTTTCTGAATTAATACATTTTCTGGATTTGCATAATATACTGATCAACACTGTACATCAACAAAATGGGTTTGCACAGCACCCTAAACCCCGGAAAAGCCTAATCAAGACAAATACATTGCGTTAATGAATCTGCCACATGATGTCACTTTGTTGTGTTAATCACGATAGGCTTATTTTAGCATTTACACTTTTCGTACATCTCACAGTTCAAAACAGCAAGGAAAGCATATTGGCAACTTTCAAAAATCATGTTTAGTTTTAAAGGATTCTTAAAGTCTTTGCAAGGGGTTGAGGAGAAGAGAACACAACACACCCATTATGTGCATGAATGAATGGGTGAAGGATTCCCACCATCCCACCTGATTTTTGCTGCAGCACCAGGGCCTGAGAACCCAAGAGGTGAAGCTTAGAACACTCTATGAACCACCCTCGATGCAAACAGCTGGAATGCCCTTCCCCGCTCTTCCCCTCTCTGTGGGCCCATGCGGCTCCTTCCCCTTTTGTTCCAGGCAAAGGCATCATGATGCTGCTGAGGGTCTCTTTGGAAGTAGCAGCAGTGGGAGCAGCGGCAGCAGTGAGACCCATGAGTGCCTACCAGATCTCCCCTCTTTCTCTTTCCCAGTGGAAACCTGTTGCCAAGTGACGCTCGCTCAGATGCACACAAGCCTGAGCATCCTTGTTCCTAGCAGCATCCCTGCATCTTCTTGCCTGCTGCTCCAACTGCCTTGATGGAGTTCAAGGGAGTGGCAGGCACCGGTATGCCTTATATGGAGCAGCGCTGCTGCCAGCATCCTTTCTGTTAAAGAGAGCTAGGTGCTTTGGGCCATGGCCTAAGTCATGCCAGGAAAAGGAAAGGAGAAAGGCCAGCTTGGGACCAGTTCTCCATCCAGAGTGGCCTCCCAGCCACTCACTGCCTAGGAGGGGAGGGGATAGGTGGGGCAGGGCATGGTGAGGCACATTCAGCTGGTTCACCAAACTGCACAAAAAAGTAGCTATCAGTTCTAGCAAACCAGCGTGAACTGGCTGAATCCCACCACTGATTTTACATCTCTAGCATGTAGAAATGCATATCTAAGAATTATAATTGCACTGATAGTATTTTTGTCCAGCTCAACTGTCATCAACAAATACTGACTGCTCAGAAAAAAGCAGAACCACTGCAACAGAATTCTTCACCTTGAAAGCAGCTCAGGAAGGTATTGTGACTGCTGATATAAAATACTGCTGAGAAAGAGATTTCTGTCTTATGACTGGGCCTAAATTTCATTTGAAAGGAGTTCTTTGAAGTCTCCCTTATACAGTGGTCATTTCCAACCGGTACAGCCCAGTACAGCCGTACTGGTAGTAGCTGGGAGCAGCTGACAGCATACAGGTATGGTGACTCATTTGGTCTGCCCGCCCGCCCACGTTCTATACCTGTTTTTAAAGCAACTGGCAATTGTGCATGTGTGAACAGCGTGCTGCACCTTTGTGAGCTCTGACAAGCAGCTGGGTGTTGCAGAGCGGTGGAGTGCGCATGTGTGCACAGCACGTGTGCACGAACAGGATACATGGCCCCGTGAGCAGTGTACCGGTAGTGACAGGGAGAGGAACCCACCACTGCCCATATAGCTACTTCCCACCACCCTCTCTATATACAACTGCTACTTATTCAAGACTGCTGAATCCATGGAGGCAATCTTGACATATAAAGGCCAATCTAGAATAGACATTTTAGACCTAAACACTATTTTATTAGTGTAGATGATCTTTCAAAAAACCTCATTCTGCTTTATGAACATACTTGTTTATACAATATATACATTTTAAGATTCAAAAGTCTGAGGCTGAGCATTTCTTTAAATTCTTTTATTGTAAATGGTAATATTATCATTAAAAATTGAGATACTATGAAAGTGTTCAAATTATGTTGCTTCCATGATGATTCCTTGGTAGTAAAATCAATTAATTAATCATTTATTATTTTTGATTACATGATTACTTGAGCACACTACGCTTTCCGAATTACATCCATTTAAAGTGGGAAGAAGTAACTGTTTTAGGTTCATTATGCAGGAGAAATGTCATTTGTTACATTTTAGTTTTCCACTGATTCATGAGAATTTGTATTTGCTAAATCAAATAATTGCTTAGCAGTGGTGGAGTAATTGAGGAATACTAGGTTTCAAGCACTTAAGTAGGTGGCCTTCTGTCAGAGTACCATGTGATCTAGCCAGATCTGGGGAAGGGGCAGGGGATAACCAAGTATTGTCAAATGTGCTTTGTCTCTCTCTCTGTGTGTTTTCTGTGTGTACATAGCTTGTTAACAGTACATTTACACTCAGTTCTAGGCATATAAATGGAAAAGTTGTTCTTCTAGACCTCAAATGCTTAGTTTATTGTATGATTCATCAAAATAGCATTATAAAATAAATCATTTCTCCAGCGCTATTACTCCATATGAAAGAGTTTACTTGATGAAGTAGTAGACTAAGCTTTTAAAAGTTTACATTACCTCATATTTAAGATGCCACAAATGCTGTTTTCCTTAAAGTTGTAGTTTACTATTCAATCCTCCTACCCTTCTTTTTCTTCTCTCCCTCTTGTTTTTTTCCCCTCATTACTTTGCTTTGTTGACCACAGCATGTTTAAATAAAGATATTTTTTTAAAAAGAGAAATGAGTTTTGTTTTTTAGTTTAACAATCTTTGGTTTAAAAAGAAACACAAACCTTCATGTTAAGTGTGAATGGGAACTATTTAAAATAAAAATGAGCCAGCATCTTGTATTTAAGATATTTTTTTTAAAAAAGAACTTGCTCAACTTTTAAATAATCTAATACTGTGTGATATCCGTCAATAAATAGGAGCCCTGGTGGCGCAGTGGTTAGAATATAGTATTGTAGGCAAACTCTGCCCACAGCCTGCAGTTCAATCCTGACCAGTTCAAGGTTGACTCAGCCTTCCATCCTTTCAAGGTTGGTAAAATGAAGACCCAGATTGTTGGGAGCAATATGCTGACACTGTAAACCACCCAGAGAGTGCTGGAGAGCACTATGGGGTGGTATATAAGTCTAAATTAGGGTGACCAGATGTACCGATTTCAGTGTAATAAGCACGCTTTATAACAATTTTTCCCGCGTCCCTCCGCCTTTTAAAAAAGTCCCGATTTTCTGGCTTCATGTTGAAAGCCCAGTGGATTTGCTTAAGAAATCCTAACCGGGGCAAGACAAAAGACACCCTGTCTAATCTCTCTCTCTGTCTCAGTACTTTCATTGAAGATATTAAAACATTAAAGCAACAAAATGAACCTCCCCCCCACCCCCCATCCCCGCGCCGGTCACGTTTACCTCATTTTATAAGGAAAAAAATGATCTAGTACCATAGAGCTGCAGGAAATGGCTAGAGAGGTCACCAGTGTTACTTCCTGGATTTTCCGGAGGGGAGGGGCACGGAGGTTGGAGGACTCCAAGATGGTGGGAAAGTTTCTTTGAAAAATATTGGAGTTTCTGCCTGCTGGTAAGTGTGCTGGGTTTTTTTCTTTTATTTTTTAATGCATTTTAAAATAATGTAGGTTTTTAAAAATGTGCAGCTGCTGTTTTTTTATTCAAAACAATATGTGATGTGCCATGGAAAAATCATTTTAAAAAACCCTGAAAGAACAAAAGGGTTTTTTTAGGGTATTTTCCTGATCAAAACTATAATTGTTTCTGCATGACACCCTTAATCACAAATAGCCAACTACACTTCATTCTAAATAGTTTTATTTCCTTTATTGTATGTGATTACTCAAGTCCAAAAACTGAGTTAATTGGATAAACTCAGCTCCACAATTTACTAAATATACAGTTACAGGAATTTCATGTATAGTATGCTGTCTCTTAGGGTTTATTGAACATAGGAGAATAATATGAGAGGGATTTGATGTAAAATAAGCTCTTTTAATGAATTCAAAATCAACGCAGCAGACAAGACATGGGAGTGAACATAATACACACTTTAACAATATTTTTTTTTCTTTTAGCCATCAAATACTGCAGCAAGTGTGTCAGTAATAATAGCAAGACAGGCATAGGATTTTCCAGCCAGGTTAATTTTACTTTTTTATGGTTTTGATGTTGTATTTAATTTTATCTGTATTAGAAACATATGAAGGCTGTGCAACATTTTGAGGTGATATAGAGTATGTAAAGGCATGAATACAGTAGAACCTCTGGTCACAACCATAATTCGTTCCATAACATTGGTCGCAAACTGATTTGGTCATGAATCAAACCTAATTTGGGAAATTTGGCGCTTACAAAAAAAATGGTGCAAAAGGGGAAATCAGCAGCGGGGGGGGGGGGGGGGGGAGAATGTGAATATTTTGGTCAGAAGCGTTCGTGACCAGAGGTTCTACTGTATAACATCTTCACTTAAGACTTAAGATTCACTTAAGATATAACATCTTCACTTAAGATTCACTTAAGAACTGTGGCAAGAAAGGTGGTATAGTGACCAAAGTTACAATGGCATTGAAAAAAGTGACTGATGACCATTTTTCACACTTAGCGACCATTTTCACACTTAGCGGCCATTGCAGCATCCTCATGGTCACGCAATCAAAATTTTGATGTTTGGCAACAGATTCGTATTTATGATGGTTTCAGTGTCCTGGGGTCATATAATCACCTTTTGACAAAGTCAAATGGGGAAACCAGATTCACTTATGTTACTAACTTAACAGCTGCAGTTATTCACTTAAGAACTGTGGCAAGAAAGGTGGTATAATGGGCTTAGTGACCAAAGTTACAATGGTATTGAAAAAAGTGACTGATGACCATTTTCACACTTAGCGATCATTTTCACACTTAGCGACCGTTGCAGCATCCTCATGGTCACGCGATCAAAATTTTGATGTTTGACAACAGATTCGTATTTATGATGGTTTCAGTGTCCTGAGGTCATATAATCACCTTTTGACAAAGTCAAATGGGGAAACCAGATTCATTTATGTTACTAACTTATCAGCTGCATTTATTCACTTAAGAACTGTGGCAAGAAAGCAATAGCAATAGCAGTAGACTTATATACCGCTTCATAGGCCACATATCACCACAATTATATCACCACAAGAGCCAAGGTGGCGCAGTGGTTAAATGCAGCACTGCAGGCTACTGCTAGATCAGCAGGTCAGCGGTTCAAATCTCACCGGCTCAGGGTTGACTCAGCCTTCCATCCTTCCGAGGTGGGTAAAATGAGGACCCAGATTGTTGGGGGCAATATGCTGACTCTCTGTAAACCGCTTAGAGAGGCCTGAAAGGCCTATGAAGCGGTATATAAGTCTACTGCTATTGCTATTGCTTTCTTGCATGTAACATCAAGTTGGCCATGCCCACCCAGTCATGTGACCACCTAGCCACCTAGTTATATTAGTGGTCTGCAGGATTTAAAATTATGAATTTAGCTGTCCCTGAGGTCCAAAAAATTAGTGACCCCTGCCATAGGGCATTCATATTTCCCTAGCTACCACTACATAGTGGAGCAATATTATTTTCAAGCTTAGTAACTGACTCCCTTAGAAAATGTGAGAGACAATTTACAAGCTATGTAGCAACTGGATAATTGCTAGCTGCACATGTAGTTGGCTTTGGCAGATCCTGAACAGTTAAACAGGATGTGAGTTGGGTGAAATCCCCAAAAATCCTTTGGCAATAGACTAGACTAGGAAGTTGGAGGTGGGGGGAATGCACTGGGACAGGGCAATGATAAACCACTTCCACATTAGTAAGAAAATGATGCAACTATGTTCACAAAGGCATCCGTGTAAATGTTGAGCTTCACTTGACGTTAGTTGTTTTGCAAATGTCCTTCCCATGCTGATCTGGCACCAAGGACAACATGGCAAATACTGTAAAGTGTCACGTTACCTGCATTCATATTATCTGTATGTTGTTTTTTAACTATAAGCAAATGTAAATAACTGAAAAGCAGATAGGACACTATGGCATCCTATTAAACTTTAATGAAGATGCAGTTACACAAAACATAGTGGTCATATTTTTTGTTATGTCTTGATGGTCATGACTCATATCCATAGCATATTCCCCTATTTAAAGGTTTGTCTTTCCCCTTTCTTTTGCACTTTAATAAGCAAATAGGCCTGGGATAAGCTTTCTCAGAGAAAGTCCAAAGTGAAATGGGTCTGTTTTCTGGGACTTTTCTTCCACTTTTTATAACATTGGTGCATGTCAGCACTGATATGATCTATATTTTTATCATGTTGTCAAATGGAATTGGCTCCAAAATCAGCCTTTGCTCAGCGATACTCCCAGAAGACTTATTTGTAAACTGCCCAGAATCTCTCTGTGAGGGAGATGGGTGGTTCCTAAATGTGATGATACAATAGATGATGAATGAATGAATGATGATAGATAGATGGATGGATGGATGGATGGATGGGTGGGTGGGTGGGTGGGTGGGTGGGTAGGTAGGTAGGTAGGTAGGTAGATAGATAGATAGATAGATAGATAGATAGATAGATAGATAGATAGATAGATAGATAGATAGATAGATAGATAGATAGAAAGAAAACTGCAGCTGCAACTAAGCCATGTTTCTGCCTACATAACACTTTATCCCGGCTACCCATCCACATACTCTACTATTATAAGGGTCTAAGGAAGAAAGGAAAGAAATCTGCACCAAGAGATTGCACCAAGAGATTGCACCAAGAGATTGCCTTGTACCATGGAACCATATATATTCAACCTCCCAGATCTTGAATTTCTTTCTAGAAAATTACCAAGAATCACTTTCACTGAAACATTTATTCACCGCTGCTTGCGCTCACTGCATGTTTTTTTTCTAGGAAGCTTTAATAAGCCAAAAAGGAGCAAATTTAAAATACAGGTGGTTGAATTAACAGCACTGAGGTCTGGTGCACTTTCCCACAATCAATAGGTTTAAATTCCTCCCAGATAACTAAGCAAGCCAATGCTTCAATCAGCTCCACCTTATTTGCATAACAGGAGCCCAACTCAGAGGAGATCTGAATGTATCCATCAGATGCCTAGACTCGTTCTTATAACCTCCCTAAATCAGAGATAAACAATTGTGTTTGGCCTCATTGAAGTCTCGTACCTGAAAGAAGCAGGTATCTATGTACCTACAAAAACTGAATAAAAAAATAAAATAATTGTAATATTTAACAAGTAAACAAAACTTCAAGAGATCATAGTATTTTGTAGGAGCTACAATTTAGAGATCCCATAAAATCTGGGATTATGGTTTTGAAGGGAATTCTGGTCATCATGATAAACTATGAATGTTGCCTGGCATCTAACAAGGTTGATAAACTCTACAAAGAGTAAAATGACTCAGTTGGGGGGGGGTGCATTGTAGTCCTACTTTCTGGCTTTAATTTTATAGTGTCATATCAGTTACTATAGCAAAACAAGCTTGTGTTATACCTCTTTTAGTGGTTTAGTATGGTTACCAGCTGTTGAAGTATAAGAACTGAATTGATTTTGTTTGCTTATATCAAGTAAAAAAAATATTGTAAATAGACACCCAATGTATCCTTAAAAATTAGACCAATTATGACAACCAGTAGTGTTTAGACATAATTATCCTGCAATTAGATTTAATTTTGATGTGGGATATAATTGTTATTGTATGTTACACTGGTTGGAGTATAGATTTTAATTAATATCTTTCCTTTGTTTTTGGGTTTTTTGTAAGAAACTACTTTAATCCTTTTCTACTAATTGATTTAACTTCTTACTATTGGTGCCCATAAAGTACCCATCTTTCTTTTGGACATAATCTGCCTTTCACTCTGAACTATATTTACATTTCCTAATCAGATATTCAAAACAAAGTGATGTGTACTGACCTAAAATTTAAATTTACAAAAGTACAGGAGGAAAACTTTTGAAATTGGAACGAATTCCTTATTCTGCTTGCATCAAAGAAGGTGATATAATATCCCTCTTCCCTGAATATTTCAATTAGAAAACAAATTATATTTCATTCTCCTTTGTGATAAAAGTAGGAAGGAATATACTTTGGATTCTAATTCACAATGAATCCATGTCCAATACTGATAGAATCTCAGAAGTGTGCCTTCTCTATCACCCCACTTGATCTCTGGAACAGCATTTCCCAGATATTTAAATGGATCCTATCCCTGCTCTTTTTCAAGCAAAATCTAAAGGCTTAGTTTAGGCTAGAGTGAATGGAAGCTGTGTTATGAGTGTTCCAGGGGTGGGTTCCTCCCGGTTCGCACCGGTTCTTGCGATCCGGTTCGTCAGTGAACCCGGAAGTAATTAACTTCCGGGTTCCTAGCTCCTAGCCCCTGTCGCTGGGTGCCTGCAGGGTTTTTCTTTTTAAAAAATGCCTCTCCGGAGAGGAAGCCCTATCAAAGCGCACCATTCCCGCCTTGGTGGCTGCAGGAACCACCCCGCCACTTTATCTTCCTCTTCCTCCTCCTCTCCTTCTGCTGTGAGCAGTGGCAGCGGCAGCCGAGCCGGGAAAGGGGCGCTTTGGCAGGGCTGTGGAAGCTCTGTCAAAGCTCACCTTTCCCGCCTTGGCGGCTGCAGGAACCACCCCACCGCTTTATCTTCCTCCTCCTCCCCTTCTGCGTTGAGCAGTGGCAGCAGCAGCCGAGCCGGGAAAGGGGCGCTTTGGCAGGGCTTCCGCCGCGCCCCCAAGAACCGCTGACCTCGCACCGCCGCTTCTTCTTCTTCCCCGGCCTTCCCAGTTAGCTTGCTTGAAGCTCCGAGGAGGCGGGAGGAGGGTCGCAGGAGTGGAAGTGGTGGGAGGTCTCCCCGGCCGCGAAGAGCTGAGAGGCTGCCGGCCCCTTTCGCAGGAAAGTTAACTTTTCTTGGCAAAATCCTGCCCCCCCCCCGCGTGGGTGAGTGGTCGGCTGTCCTCTTCCCGTAAGCCGCCCGGAGTTACCTGTGTGTGAGGTGGGCTGCCCTATGCATTTGCGTGTGTGCGCTGGAAAGAGAGTGAAAAAGAGAGGGAGAAATAATTATATTAATTAGCTAGATCAGTCTTTCTCCACCTTGGAGACTTGAAAGTGTGTGGACTTCAACTCCCAGAAAGGGAGTTGGGAGAAAGGGAGAAAGGAGGAGAGAATGAAAGGAAGATGGGGGAAAGAAGAAAGAGGAGAGGAGGATGGAAAGGAGAGAAAGAGGGGGAGAGAGGGTAGAAAGGGGAAGAGGAAGAGCAGGAGTAGGAGAAAGGTAAGGGAAGAAGGAAGGGGAAGGAGAGCAGGAAGGAAGAAAGTAGAGAAGGGAGGAAGGGAGAAAAGAAAGGGAAAATAAGGTGGTGTTATAACAGGAGGAAGGGATGGTAAACAAAGCAACCCAAACTGTATATTATAACCTATTAAATGAAATAATAAATATATAAGAATGATAAATGTTAAAACACTTATAACCAAACGACATGCTATATGTGATGATGGGTTTTTTTTCTTTTTGTTTTGTTTTGTTTTTATTGTTGTGGGTATGTGTCGTCTATGTAACAAAAAATAAATAAATAAATTATTTTTATAAAAAGGTGGAGAAACACTGAGATAGATGATAATGAGATGAGGGAGGGAGAGGGAGAGAGAGAGAGAGACCATAACTAGATAGACAGATAGGCAGGCAGATAGACGGATGGATAGAGAGAAAGAGAGAGAGATAGGTAGGCAAGCAGATAGATGGATGGAGAAAGAGAGGGGGAAAGAGGGAGAGGGATACCATAACTAGATAGGCAGGCAGATAGACAGACAGATGGATGGATGGAGAGAGAGAGAGAGGATGTATATAATTAAGGTGACCAGATGTCCCTAGCGAGGTCGCGGGCTGGCAGTAACTGCCGCGGCCTAGCTCCCCCCCCCCGGTCAATGGTGTCCCTCTTTACCAATCTGAAAATCTGGTCACCTTACTTGTTTAGGTAATTCTGAGGTGGTTGATGGTTCTGTGAGTGCCTGTCCTTTATAATTTTCCACATTGCCTTGATGGTTTTTATTCCAGTGACTTTGTCTTTCCTGTTCTTAGGCTTAGGAAAAAAAACCTGGTTTCATTGGCAGTCTTTTTTTTTGGGGGGGGGGGATTTTTATTTTTTGGGTGTTTTCCTAGCACTGTCATAGTTTGTGGGTGTGGGTGGGTGTGTAATGTCCCACAGTTATCTATGCATTAATAATTATCTAGTAATATTAATAATATCTAGTAATTAGTAATATCTAGTAATAACATCGTCTTGGCCACTCCCACCAGGTCACATGGGTGGCAGGCCACTCCCATCCGGTCACATGGGTGGCAAGCCACTCCCATCCAGTCACATGGGCAGCAAGCCACTCCCACAAAGGAGGCCACGCCCACAGAGTAGGTTCAAACAATTTTTGAAACCCACCCCTGGAGTGTTCCCTCCAGAGTAACCATCATGTTTTTTAAATTATTTTTTATACATCATGTTGTTCTTGTTTGTCACCCAGGGTTATTTAGTATTGTGTAGTCTTATAAATACAATGTATAAACGAGCAAACAAGGAAATTTAGATTTTTTGTACTCCTGATGGATTGTGAACTTCTTTGATCCTAGAATATTGCAAAACTATATTGAACATTGCATGCAAGCTTAGAGTTCTTTCCATAGAAGGACAAACAAATTAGTTTGTTGATGCTTTTAGTTTACAGTAAAAACTACTAAGTAGGGATATACATCACTACTAATAGAACAGAATATATGTAGCCCAGGCTTAAACAGTGAGGTCTTTGGAGTTCTCTAAGCTTGGTTGTCACCTGGTTGAAAAGAATACAGGGGAGCCCCCAATTTTTCAATGTATCTGTGACCATGGAAATCATTAAAACAACAAAGGCTAAAAATATGTCCAACTTTCTAGGCTGGTAAGGAAATTTTATTTGAAGTAAATTCTCCTGTTAATTTTCAAGACTAAGATTAAGTTCTCAATTAGACCCAGTCCTGACTTTTTGCCTGTAACTCTCTCTCAGCTCATTCAAACTGACAGAATTGTTTTTGAGGAAATAAAAATGAAGAGATTTTATCATTCAGGCTACTTTATCATACAGGCTACTTTGAAGGAAAAGATACAATAGAAATAAAATCAATTAAATAGAATGAATGAATGAATGAATGAATGAATGAATGAATGAATGAATGAATGAATGAATGAATGAATGAATATGGAAAATTAAACACACTTTCCAAATTGCAAGAGTAGAGATAGTTGCTTGAGTCTGATTCATGGAATAAAGCTGCATCTGGGAGCTTTATTCATTACTATCCTTGGACTGAAGGTTCTGCTATGAGAAACAATTGCAGTTGAGCAAGCTTATTGTTACAGAACCTTCATTCATTTCAGATCTTAATTAACATGATTACGTAAATCTTATGAAAGATGCATAAATCTTACTAATGAACCAGTTCATTCTGTTCCTACAAAAACCATCAACTATTAGAACAGATAGGTAAATTAGATTCTGGATGTAATTAGATGATCTGGATTCAGAAGGCACAGAGTTTGTCTCGGGTCCATGGAGATGTACATGTTAGGAACCCCTTAAAGAAGAGAAAGCTGTTTCTCTGCCTGAAACTCCAGAAATTTCACATGTTCATAAAACGTCACCATAATAATAGCTTTGCACTATCTTAATGAAATATTTATGTGTCTTGCAGTTGCAATTAAGAGAGGCCTCTTTAATCTTCCCCATTTAAGTGTTTTCTCATCCCTTTTGTTTCAGTGTCCTGAATTAAAGTGAAAGTAGAACATTCAGGAGCTAAACCAGAGAGTTCAGGGGCCTTGAATGATCTTAGGACACAGAGAAGTTTTCAGCTGGATTTCCTCTCAACAAATGAAAAAAAGTTCATTAGGTTATTGTTTTTTCATGGTACAAGCACACAAATGGTCTGTTGTCTCCATTATCCTTTGGTAATTTTGTTTTCCTTGCAAGTTTACCATCAATCAGTTAGAATTGTTAGAATTAGCTATACAGTTATTTAAAAGTTCTAGTCCACCTTAAGTTTATCCACTTCCACTGCTGTGGGGGAGAATGATGGGAGTCATCTTGGTCTTTTGTTCTTCCTTAATATCCAGTTCCAAGATTGCAGTTAGTTATACAAAGTCTTATTTTGAGGCTCTGGTCCACCTTAGGTTTTAGCTACTGTGGGACGGGAAGTGAAGCTGGGGCCATCTTTATCTTTTGCAGTAAAATAAAAAGACAAAGGAGGGAAGAAAAATAAGAAAAGAAAAAAATCTCCTAGCATTTTCCAGTTCTTATCAGACATGGAATTACATTTCATACCTTTATAAAATAAGGCATATAAAATATATAAAATGCAACTGTTTTTTCATTAGTGTCTTGAACAAGCTGCATAGTAACATTCCCATGTTGGGTTCATGAAGAGGTAAGAGGCAACAAAACTGTTGTTCTTTTCTTCATATGTGCTTTTCTTCCTCATTTCTCCATAGCTCTTTCTCTGTTCAACAACAGCTAAGAACAAATCCATCATTTCTCAAAAGAAGAGATTTTTGTCACAATGAATTATCTTGATTGGTTTTGTGATCCATTAAGGAATGAGCTGATACAGGGGTAGGTTTCAAAAATTGTTTGAACCTACTCTGTGGGCGTGGCCTCCTTTGTGGGAGTGGCTTGCCGCCCATGTGACCGGATAGGAGTGGCTTGTGCCCATGTGACTGGATGGGAGTGCCTTGCTGCCCATGTGACCAGATGGGAGTGGCTTGCTGCCCATGTGACTGGATGGGAGTGGCTTGCCACCCATGTGACCGGATGGGAGTGGCTTGCTGCCCATGTGACTGGATGGGAGTGGCTTGCCACCCATGTGACTGGATGGGAGTGGCTTGCCGCCCATGTGACCGGATGGGAGCGGCTTTCTGTCCATGTGACCAGATGGGAGTGGCTTGCCACCCATGTGACTGGATGGGAGTGGCTTGCCGCCCATGTGACCGGATGGGAGTGGCCAAGACAATGTCACTGAATTCTTTCCCCCAATGGATGAACTACAATAAGACTAAAATAAGTACAAAAACAATAAAAGAGCTACTTACAGATGAAAGATGCCTGTTCTTGCCAGTCTTCAGTATCACAGACTCCAATGAATGGGCTGCACAAAGAAGAGACACAGAAAGCAAGATTTTAATTGCATGCACTGCATTGGGATGAAACCAGCACACAAAATAATAGAAAAGGAAAATTACTCTCCTTTTTTGCATCTTCTGCACCACCACCTCACCATCTTGCTCCAAAAACTTGCACAAAGGAGAGAAACAGAAAGCAAGACTTTAATTGCATGCAGTGCATTGGGCTGAAACCAGCACACAAAATAATAGAAAAGGAAAATTACTCTCCTTTTTTGCATCTTCTGCACCACCACCTCACCATCTTGCTCCAAAAACCTGCACAAAGGAGAGACACAGAAAGCAAGACTTTAATTGCTGGCACTTCACTATCTCAAGGAGGAACACAACACAGAGCACATCATACCCAGCAATAAAGACAGGTACTTACAGGGGAAGCATCGCTGGCTTGCCGGTCTTCTGCACACCACCGTATTACATTTAGGTTGAGGTTGATTGGCTTTACTTGGCTCAGAAAACCTACACAAAGGAGAGACACAGAAAGCAACACTTTAATTGCTGGCACTTACACCTTACATAAGAATAACACCATGAAAGAGATACACTCAAGTACTTACTTGTCTTATAGCTTTTCTGGTTTTTGATATCTCCATACTGTTCTTAGGCTTCCCGATTCCTCTGTTGCAGCTTTCTTCGTCTTCACGTGTGGCTCATCAGCCGTGTGGTGGTGCGCTCTGAGCCAAACTTTCAGTGTAGGAATTGGGTCCCATCTCTCAACAGGTATGCCAACAACACTTGTCACCATCAGGTTACTGATGTTTGGAATAATTAGGCGTGTTCTTTGCTCTGAACATATGAGGTTCATTTTGAGAACCCCCTTTCCTCCTCTGCTGAACTAACAGCAATTGTCCTGACAATGTCTCTAACTTTTCTGACACTGTCAGGAATTTTGTAGTTCTCTGGATTTTTCAGCACATTTTCCAAAAAATCCCTGTAGTCGTTCAAGTCAATTTCATAATTAAAAACACGGCCAAATTCAACCAATGCTTCCTCTGCGTCACCCAATGGAATGACTACATCTTTCATGTTCCAGCAACCTGGCTCTAAATAGGTGATAAAGTGTAACTTTTGTGCTGCTGGCAATAGGCTACCTGTTCTTAAATGGTCGCCATCTATCAGCCTTTTCTTTAAATTGGTGATGATGCTTTGCAACAGTTTTTCACGGGGAAGGTCATCAAACCGTTGATTTGGAGCTAAATTCTTGTTTTCGAAGGCTTGTGTTTGTAGCAATTTCTCAAGTTCTCTCTCATATTTGCCCCTTTTCTGTAGTAGCACTTCACCAGCACCGATTGTTCACAACACTAACTTTTTGGCCACGATGATATTTGTCACTCTCCCCTGTAGGGCATCTGACAGGACAGAAATCTCACTTAGGATGTCGATCATCAGGGCCAAATCCTGCAAAAAATTTAAATTTTGAAAATGGGAAGCCATGCCTGGGAACCTTTCGTTGCCTTGAAAAAAACTGATGTAACGCTGGATAAGCATGCCAAACAGCCATGGATGCCCTTAAACTACAGGCAGCCCATCTTGGTCCCAAAACTCTGCCAATCTTCACTATTTTGATGCCCAATTGCTCAGAGATTTGGAAGAGGTCATTCTGGCTCTTGCAGGATTTGTGGAAGATGGTGTGCACTTTATCCAGGAAGATCTTGAAGTGGTTGACCTGCTTCACTTCTCTTATTGCATCATCCAGCACAAGTTGCAGGCAGTGGTTCAAGCAGTGCCAGATGATGATGTTTGGGAATTCTTGAGTTATTCTGGCGCTGACTCCAGATTTTCTTCCAAGCATAAGGTTGGCACCATTGGAGCAGAAAGCGATTAAGTTCTTCTGTAGATATTTGGGAAGAAGGCGGGGCTTAGCAGTGAGAAGACGGACTTTCAGGCTACTCCTGAAACTCCTCTATTCTGAAGCATTTGGATGGTCCCTTTTTGGACCCAAGCTGTCCTGAGAGACAGTGAAAGGTAGGAGGAGATCCAGTGGTCCCAGAGACGTTCGCAAAGTCTCTGGGGAACTGGAAAATAACCTCCTTTGCCAGTGACTTCCGGATTAGCCATAAGGTTAACTGAAACTGCAGACAGCCCTAAAGAATGTCAAAAGTGTTTCCAGCTGGTAAGATTATTTTATTACTCAGAGAAAAACAGTCCACCTAAAAATTCAAGCTAATTTAAATCAAAGAACAGAAGAATCTAGCGGCGATTTTGATCTTTTTATTGGTTTTTGGATGATGGTTATCCTACCTTTTAAATGTTTTAAATGTTATTCACATGGACAAAGGATAGATTACTCCAACATCTCCTCTGATCCTCTGCAAACGGGCTGTAAACCAATTCACTATAATTTGGTTGTTTACAACTTGACACTTTTATTGCTTGGCTGTATTGGTCTAAGATCTGATAAGATTGCATAGCTCCCAGCCTGTTTTTATTTCCAAATACCTCAGAGCTCTCAAGAAAAAATATTAACTGCGTACAAACATGGCGTCTATTCAAGCATCTATTCAAATGATTTTTTCAGCATTACAGAAATTATCTGCCACACAAGATAGAATTGAGAGAAAATTGGATTATTTGGTGTTTTTAGCAACAAAATATGAGGAAAAAACTGAGAATGTTCTTCAAATACAAACTAAGGATGTCAGAGATAAAGATTCTCAATTTGCTGATATTTGGGGCAACTAGTTTACTTCTGAGGGAGAAAAAGATGGAATGTCTGAAGGGGAAGCAGCCACACAGAAGGTTTACTTCAAAAGACAGGGCGCAGGAGGAGTGAGAAGCATTAAAGAATTCATACTTTATGAAATACCATCTGCAAAACATTTGATACCACCACTGAGAATTAAAGACAAGCTGATAAAGGAAATAAAAAGAGGGCGGCAGCACTATATGAGAGGCACCATAAACAAAAAGGTGCAAAGATTTCTTCATATGGACTTGCTCATAAAGATGTTTGGAGAACTGGACCTACGAATGGCAACAGATTTAAGGCTGTTCTGTTACTGGAGAGACACAGACTGATAGATGGAAGAGTACAATTTAAAATTAGCTAAACCTAGTTAAATTCATTTGTAATAGGTATAGTTGAATAATAATTGATAATGATAGTAATGTATATAATGTTGAGTTGCTATGATAAATAATAATTGGATATGAGAAGGGAAGGTTAGAAATATCTTTGGACTATATATAAAGGTTATTAATCACAATAATAATTAATATAAAAAATAAAATAAAACTATATCTATATACAGTTAAATCTTAACTAATAGGGGGAAAATGTTATGATATAGGATATAATTAAATAAAGAAAGGAGAATGATAATAAATTATATGCATGGAGGATGAAATTTTTGGTATTAAATATTATGGATGTTTAGCTAAAACAGGATATGAGGACTTGATGTTAATGGAGGATTTTATAAATAAGTAAATGAAATGCCAGCATGTGGTTATGGACTAAATCTTTGGTATAGTTAAGGATGAAGGATCTTTAAATAACTGTAGTCAATTAAAAGTGGAGGTATGATGATATAGTAAACATTTGAGTTAAGATATTTGAATTAATATGAATTAATGGAAGACATGCACAAAAACTTGTAACCAGCTGATATACTTTTTTATAACATATACTTGGGTTTTTTGTTTGTTTTTTTTTGCTGTGAGTGTGTGTTTTTCTTTTTTAATTGTTGTGTATATACAAAGTGTGTCTGTGGGGGGAAATATAGTTAGGACAAACTAGTAAAGGTAAGGGAATAAGAAATGATACTAAATTATACCTATTAAATGAAACAATAAATGTATAAGAATAAATGTTAAAGCACCTGTAACCAAATGACATGCTATATGTGATGATGGGTTTTTTTTTCTTCTCTGTCTTGTTTCTTGTTCTTTTTTGCTTTGTTTTTTTTGTTTTTCCCCCCACTGTTGTGGGTATGTGTTGTTTATGTAACAAAAAAATAAAATAATTTTAAAAAAAGTTCTTCCATAGATATTCGGTGGTGAATCCAACTTTGTACAAGCTTTCCATTGCTGCAGGATATATGGTCTCCGAATCTTGTCACTGTAATTCCAGAAGCTCAACGAAGATGGTTGCTAGGCATTCTGGATCCTCAACTCTAACAAAAACTATCAGCACTGCTCTCATTGAAAGTGTTGAGGCTTCATCAATTATTAGGCACACCTTTAGATTATTTGCAATAATCGTTAAAAACACGGTGGTCTTGATCTGTTTTGCAATGAAGTCAACGATTTTCACTGCCGATCTTCGTGAATGCAAGCCAACTCCCACATCCACTCCAAACGTATTCAGCAAATTTACTTGCGCTTCAATGTCTGAGAATGGATTACATCTCTGCGCCAGATCGTAAACGGTGGAAAATATTGTGCAAGTACTGGATAAATGTTTCTTAGTTGACTTATCCAGGGATTTGGTGAAAGCTTCCTGCTCCTGTTGCTTACTGGTCTCCACACAAATAAGGTGTGCCTTTGATTGAAAATGTTCCCTTAATTTTTTTCTCAGTGATGCTTGTTGTAAATCCTTGCTTTTCCCTGCTGGTGGCACCTGGAAATGTTTCCACTCTTTGGAAACATGAATATCTTTCTCCACCGCGAACATGGGTTTTGCACAGTACGCACAACCCACCTTCTTGTTGGATACTTCCAGTCCATCAAACTTGTCCTTGAAGTGTTTGTATTCCTGGAAATTCCAGCAGTCAGGAAGTTGTGGAACTGCAGTGGAGTCAATGGACTTGCTGCTTTCTCCGACCTCAACTGGTGGTAGTGGTCGTGCTGGCGGTGCTGGCGGTGCTGGTGCATCTGGCGGTGCTGGTGCGTCTGGCTGTGCTGGTGTGGCTGGTGGTGCTGGTGCATCTGGCTGTGCTGGTGTGGCTGGTGGTGCTGGTGTGGCTGGCGGTGCTGGTGCGGCTGGCGGTGCTGGTGCGGCTAGCAGTGCTGGTGCGGCTGGTGCAGCTGGCGGTGCTGGTGTGGCTGGTGCGCCTAGTGACTGCTTTGGATCAGCTGATTCCTCAACTCTTGTTTTATTTGGAGAAGAAAGTGGTCATACTCTGTTGCCTCTTCTTCATTGTGCTAAGTAGATCTAACTGCTGCCAAAGAAATAAAACAATATTGGACTCAATTGTGGTTGTAAGCTGAGGACTCTGTAGGTCACAAGAAGGGACCTCTGCTTTCAACCAACAATGTACAGAGCAATACAGATTTCCTTTTTCTGAAATTTAGTTCTCAGTTTCAAATGACAGGAATATATGAATTCATATGAAATTATGAATTAGTACTTAGGTCGGTCCAAGAAGCTATTTAGAAGTTAGTGGTTAGAAGCAACCATAAAGGAAGATATGGAATTAAAACCAGAAATATTTTGTTGGCTATTTGAAAGGGAGTATAATATATATTTAATTTTACACATGGGAATTGTGTTTGCACAACGGTGGAAAAACAGAGATATGTAAATGAATAAATATTACAATGTGTGGAATAAATAAATTGACAATTAAAATCAAGAAGGCTTTGAAAACTTTTTCACATGGGATTGGTTTTAGCTATTGCCAACTAATGGAAACAGGAATTAGAAAGCCAAAAGTATGAAACAAAAACACCAATTATGTAAGGAAAGGTCCCTAAAATGTATAAGAAAATATTACTAGATCATTATTAATGCGTAAATAACTGTGGGACATTACACACACACACACACACACACACACACACACACACACACACAGAAACTATGATGGAAAACACCAAAAAATAAGAATCCCCCCCCCAAAAAGACTGCCAATGAAACCAGTTTTTTTTCCTAAGCCTAAGGACAGGAAAGACAAAGCCACTGGAATAAAAACCATCAAGGCATTGTGGAAAATTATAAAGGACAGGTGCTCACAGAACCATCAACCACCTGAGAATTACCTAAACAACGAGGGTGAAACACACTAAATCTGGCAAAGCTGCCTTGCACCAACCTGGCTTGCCCATAGAAAAGCAGCCACTTTGAGACACATAAACCTGGTCTAAACACTTAAAAGCAACATATTGCATCACAAATAAAACATTTGCAAAAAGGAACAACATTTCTTGTGGTAAATATATTTTATAAACAATTAAAAAAATTCCCCCCAAAAGAATTAAAAAAATATTCTATAAATAAAATAAATCCTTAAAAACCATTGTTAAGTATTACACCAGCAATAATTTACACTGTAACAATTTTAAGTTATTGTACCAGCCATAGTATACTGTAACCATTATTTCAAAGCACAAGCAATAATTTATACTGTAACTATTTTAAGGTATTGTACCAGCCATAATATACTGTAACCATTATTTCAAAGCACAAGCAATAATTTATACTGTAACTATTTTAAGGTATTGTGCCAGCCATAGTATACTGTAACCATTATTTCAAAGCACAAGCAATAATTTATACTGTAATTTTTTAAGGTACTGTACCAGCCATAGTATACTGTAATCATTATTCCAATGCACAAGCAATAATTTATACTGTAACCATTTCAAACTATTCCACACACAGTAACTTAAAATGAAACCATTAATAATATTCCATACACAATAAATTACAATAAAACTATTATAAAAAATTATATGCACAATAAATTTCAAAGTATTGAGTATAGAATATTTTAAAATGGTTTATTTTAATTTATTTTGGATGGAATCTTTTTTTAAATAGTCTAAGACAATTTAAAAAAAGATTCTATCCAAAATAAATTAAAGTAAACCATTTTAAAATATTCTACACTCAACACTTATATGTAAAACTATTATAAAAATTCTATGCACAATACATTTCAAAGTATTGAGTATAGAATATTTTAAAATGGTTTGTTTTAATTTATTTTGGATAGAATCTTTTTTTAAATAGTCTACCGCCGCTACCGCCCCCCACCCGGCAAAAGCTAGGCCGCCGCCCCCCAACCGAAGGCGGCCGCGTGTGTTATGTGAGGCCATGGGTTTGTGAGGCCTTCCAGGCCTTCCCTCACAAAAGCTAGGCCGCTACTGCCGCTACAGCCGCTACCGCCGCAACCGCCACTACCGCCGCTACCGCCGCTACTGCCGCTACCGCCCCCACCCGGCTTCCTACCGCTGCTACCGCCGCTACTGCCGCTACCAGCCCCCACCAGGCTTCCTACCGCCGCTACCGCTGCTACCATCACTGCTGCCCACCCGAATTCCCGCTGCTAGCATCCCGAGTCCTGCCACTGGGGCTTGGTTGCTTACCTGTGGGGGAAGCAGCAAGGTCCTGGAAGACGAAGGGAAGGTGAACTGAACAAGGTGAAGCGCAAAACGAGGCGTCTCGGCAACAAACCCTTTTGAAAAGACTCTTTGAGAGAAAGATTCTTTTCAAAAGAGGAATGTCAGCCATTGGCGCCACGCTTTTAAACGAGGCCAGCCCGCTCACTGATTGGCTGGACTCCAGCCAATCAGTGAGCAGCAGGCTGGGCTTAGTGCGGACAGGCGGGGGAGCGAGCAAGCGAGTTGCAGATGGGCGGGGGAACGAGGGCAGCAACAGGGGCCAGGACCGATACCGGCGTTCCTGGAAGTTAATTACTTCCAGGTTCACTGACGATCCGGTTCGCGTGAACCGGGGCGAACCGGGAGGAACCCCTGAGCTGATACCAATAAATTCATTTCACTTAACACCCTCACACCATGTCATAACTAGGTTTTTAGAAATGAAATACCATACATTTGCTGAGTCAGCAAGGTTTGTGCCTTCTAGAACCATTTATTTCAACCTTGGCAATGTATACTGCCTTGATCAGGACAGTCCAAAGGTGGACACAAAGGTAAGATGATGGCCACAACAGTGTCATCAACCCTCCTGTATTTTATGTGTCATATTAACCATGCAGATTACTGTTCTCTACAGTGTTTTTTTCTTAAGATACAAACTCTTTCAGTGCAAAAATCTGTTTCCTAAGAAATTATAAGTAATCCTTAAAATAAAAATGTCAACAATAATTTCAAATCTATATCTAATTTTGGGATTACCAGTGTGGTACAATAAACACAATGGCATCCCCTGATGGTTTATTCAAGCTATGTTTTTGAGGCAGCAAATCCAGCTTGATTGCAAGAACCTAAACTACGGCATTTTGGAAACCAAAGAAGAGTTCATATTTCCTATATGCTTATCATATTTTTCAGAGTATAAGATGCTTGGGAGTATAAGAGGCACATTAATTTTTGGGGAGAAAACAAAATTCTGCCTCTGCCTACTAGCATCCATCAGTATTCATCTGGCTAGTGTCCTTGCAGCAAACAGCCTGGTCAGCTTCAGCACGTTATTGCAGCTTGATTCAGCATGAGCAGCTGATTAACAGTTGGATCAGCCTCCTGGAATATCATCAATCAGGTGTTCCAGGCTGAGGGGATCGCCACAGCCTATTGCCACCTCCCCGCATAGCATTTCTGGCCTTCGTGGGTAGTGTTTTCGGCCTCGGGAGGAGGAACCGACCAGGTGGTTCCGCCCCAGGCGACTGATGGACCCCTTGAGGTTCCAGACGGAGCTTGGGGTTATTCCTGCTACTCTCACCCACAGTTCGGCGGAGACTCTGGCTGCTGCCTGGTACTCGGCGGCATCGGAGTCTCTTGACCGAATTGAGCCACTACGGCCCCTCCGGGTCAGCAGATCCCGGAGACCCCCTTGCTTCACCGAGGAGCTCCGGGAGAAGAAGCGCCGGAGGAGATGCCTAGAGCACTTGTGGAGGTCCGATAAGTCCGAGTCGAACCGAGCACTATTAACAACTTGCACCAAGGATTACATCAGGGCACTTAGGGCAGCAAAAAGATCTCATATTGCCACCTTGGTTGCGTCCGCTGAGTCCCGCCCAGCCGCCCTGTTTAGGATAACCCGTTCCCTCCTAAATAGGAGGGATACGGGGGAACCCTTGCAGGGTAGAGCTGAGGATTATGCCCAATTCTTAGCGGACAAAGTTGCTCGGTTTCGGTCGGACTTGGACTCCACCGCTGCAGATCCAGCCGGGACACAAGAGGATCACTTGGCAAACCATCTCTGGGTTGAGTTTCAGGATGTTGCCTCTGGGGATGTGGACAAGGCCATTCGAGCTGTGAGTGCCTCCACCTGTATTCTGGACCCGTGTCCCTCCTGGCTGGTTGCCAACAGCAGTGAGGTGACACGTGGCTGGATCCAGGCGGTCGTAACCGCCTCCCTTCGGGAGGGGCACTTCCCCGCCGCACTTAAAATGGCGGTGGTGAGACCCCTCCTGAAGAAACCATCCTTGGATCCAGCCATTTTAAATAACTACCGTCCTGTCTCCAACCTTCCCTTTGTTGGCAAAGTTGTTGAGAAGGTGGTGGCCTTCTAGCTTCAACGGGCCTTGGATGAAGCTAGCTACCTTGACCCCTTCCAGTCCGGCTTCAGACCCGGTTACAGCACAGAAACCGCTTTGGTCGCATTGACCGATGATCTCTGGAGGGCCAGAGATGGAGGCCATGCGTCCATCCTGGTTCTCCTTGACCTCTCGGCGGCTTTCGATACCATCGACCATGGTATCCTTCTGCGACGACTGCGGGAGGTGGGGGTGGGAGGCACTGTTTTGCAGTGGTTCTCCTCCTACCTCTCGGACAGGTCGCAGTCGGTGTTGGTGGGGGGGCAGAGATCGTCCCTGAGGCCCCTAAAATATGGGGTGCCGCAGGGTTCGGTCTTATCCCCCCTACTATTTAACATATACATGAAACCGCTGGGCGAGATCATTCAGAGGCACGGGATAAAATACCATCAATATGCGGACGATACGCAATTGTATCTGTCCGCCCCGTGCCAACTCAATGAAGCGGTGAACGTGATGAACCAGGGTCTGGAGGCCGTTAAGAACTGGATGAGTGCTAACAAACTGGTACTCAACCCGGACAAGACCGAGTGGCTGTTGTGTTTCCCTCCCAACAATTTGGCTAATGTTCCATCTATCAGGCTGGGGGGTCAAATTTTATACCCCTCAGATAGGGTTCGTAACTTAGGAGTCCTCCTGGATCCACAGCT
This sequence comes from Thamnophis sirtalis, assembly GCF_051295495.1. Taxonomy (NCBI): domain Eukaryota; kingdom Metazoa; phylum Chordata; class Lepidosauria; order Squamata; family Natricidae; genus Thamnophis; species Thamnophis sirtalis. The sequence goes on from NW_028261388.1 coordinate 61,232,298, forward strand.
GACTCTCGATCATCATCTGTCGGCTGTGACCGGGGGGGCATTTGCCCAGGTTCGCCTGGTCCGCCAGTTACGACCCTACCTGAATCGGGAGGCTCTCACAACAGTCACTCGAGCCCTTGTGATCTCTAGGCTGGAATACTGCAATGTGCTCTACATGGGGCTGTCCTTGAAGTGCATCCGGCGACTGCAGTTAGTTCAGAATGCGGCCGCGTGAGTGATAGTGGGCACACCACGGTTCGCCCACATAACACCCATCCTCCGCGAGCTGCACTGGCTACCTGTTGATCTCCGGGTGTGCTTCAGGGTGCTGTTGACCATGTTTAAAGCCCTTCATGGTAGTGGATCTGAGTACTTGCGAGACCGCCTTCTGCCGATTACCTCCCTCCGACCGATAAGATCGCACAGACTGGGCCTCCTCCGAATCCCATCCGCCAGTCAATGTCAACTGGCGACTACACGGAGGAGAGCCTTTTCTGTTGCAGCTCCGACCCTGTGGAACGATCTCCCCATCGAGATACGCACCCTCACCACCGTCCAGGCCTTCCGCGCAGCCCTCAAGACCTGGCTCTCCCAACAGGCCTGGGGATAAGTCTTTAATTTTCCCCACCCGAGTGTTGAATGTTGAATGCAAGTTGTGTTTTTATTATTTTATTTTGTTCACATATTGTTTATTTTGAATTGCACCCCCTCCCTAATGATTGTAAGCCACCCTGAGTCCCCTCAGGGAAAAGGGCGGCCTATAAATCTTAATAAAATACTTTAAAAAAAATACTTAAAAATACTCTGCGCGTTGCATTTTCGGCCTCCATACACTGTTTTAGACCTGTTCCAGGCTGTGGGGATTGCCACAACACATAGCCACTGATTGCCACCTCCATGCATTGTGTTATTGGCCTCTCACATCATATTTTTGGCCTCTGCACATTGTGTTTTTGGCCTCTGCACGCTCCATTTTTGGTCTCTGCATGTCATGTTCTCAGCCCATTCCAGGCCACACAGAGGAAAAAAATGTGACATGTGGAGGCAGCGACTGGCAGCGATGTGCTGTGGCAATCCCCCATCCTGGAATGGGTCTAAAATGGAGTGTGTGGAGGCCAAAAATGGCCAAAGGGTGGGTGGGGCTTCAGTAACATTTGCTGTATAAGACACAGAGACATTTCCACCCACTTTTAGTGGGGGAGTGTGTCTTATACTGTGAAAAATACAACCAAAGAGTCATTCTTATTTGATTTTTAAAAAATTTACTTTATATAGGTCTGCCAGTTTAGTCTAGTGGTTAAGGCACCAGGCTAGAAAGGAGAAGGCCAAGAGTTCTAATCCTGCCTTAGCTATGAAAGTCAGCGGGGGGGGGGGGGGCTTGGACCAGTCGCTCTCTCTCAGCCCAACTCACCTTGGAGGATTTTTGTTGTGGGGAAATTAAAAGGAGGAAGATGAGTTGGATATATTCACTGCCTAGAGTTATTTGTAAAAATAATAAATGCAGTATATAAATCTATATAAATAATGCAAAATACCACTCACACTTCATCACAAATCTCCAGAACCGTAAAGCCTACAAACTTCAAATTTGCCACGTATCTTCCTCTTGGCTTCTAATTGTTCACTGAGAAAGGATTTTTCAAAATGACCATCAGAGCATTAGTATTTCCTATATTATTATTAACATGCTCTGATGCTAAGGAGTTCTACTCCCCCTCCCAACCTGAAAAGAAATCTGTTCCAAATGCAAAACATAAGCAGAGGAGAGGAGTTTCAGATTTACTTTCACAGCAGCAAGCAGCTTTACTACAGAACAGTTGAGCTAAACCACAGCCAGGCTCCTTCCTGTCTCCTTCTTGCTCACACAGCAAATACTCTTTGAGATTCCAAACACCCCTCAACTCTCTCAGACACTGACAGGACGCTAGCCAGCTGAATACCGATGGATGGTGGTAGGCAGAGGCAGATCCCCCCCCCATTTTCCTTCTCAGTTCAGATGAATCTATTACTTCTACTGTAACACCAGTTAAAGGGAAAAGAGGTAAAAAGCACAGAAAAAGATTTACAGATGCGATTAGGAAAACACAAGTAAGGGAAGCTATACAAAAGTATCATCAAATTCATCCCCAAGTCAGTAGACAGGCTGTAAAAAAGTATACATCTAATAACCCCTATGTTAATCTGTCACAAATAGATCAATGCCTTGGACTAATAAGTTTTAAATATGAACTTCAAATTGTTTAAGAAAAAAAGAAAAGGAAAAAACCCTAGCATTTTCCAGTTCTTATCTCTGTAATAATACTTCCCCCTGTCACCTTCCGTCCCTGATCAGCCAAAGCTGCTTAAAACATATCAATTAGAACAAACTTATTAAGAGCTAGATTCAAGTACTTGTCTCTTTTGCCTCCTGCTCTTGCAACTTCTGATTTATGATAGTTGTTTAGTTAAAACTTCCCACACAGTCAAGGTTAGGTTATCCGTTATCAGAGAAAAAGAGATCAAAATATTTGGTTTCTATTTGATATCTGAGACCAAATTAGAGTTTATATTGAGTGGGTTCAGAAGAAGATCTGCTTTTTTCTTGATTATTTTAGCTGGAAGGAATTCAAACAAAGTAAAAATATTGGTTTCTGTTTAAGATCCAAAACCAAATTTAATGTATATAATTACGTGGGTTTGTAGCTGCTCTGCTTTCTATTCTTCTGTTCAAAAGTGCAGACAAAGAACTTCTAAGGGGGCTAGTGTTAGAACTCTCCACCTTCCTTTCTTCCTTTTCTTTTAGGAAAAAATAAGTCCCGACCTGACCATCAGTATTATTTATGTTCTCAAAATTTCTTTGCCTTTTCCAGGTTTAATTTATAGTTGTGGGTTAGATAAATTCTCTTACCAGGTCTTTTATCTCTCCCGGTCTCTGCCTATTCCAAACTTATTTTGACAAAAAGGCCAGCATCTTGTCAGCCATGAAGGCTGCCGCCCCAAATCTGATTCATAGGCAAATCTCTAACCCATGAGAGATCTGTTGCTTCTCTCAGGTCTGATGAGACGCTGCCCTTCTTTGCCCCCACCTCCAGTGGGGGTTCTGATTCAAAAGAATCTTCGGAAATGGTTTGTCAGACAGGGTTCATGTGAGACTCTTAGGAGCCCACATCTCCCACGTCTGTCCAGCTGGAGAACTTTCTGTCAAATCCTCTTTATGCTATACTTTATTTTTATTTTATTTTTGCCAGGTTCCCCTGGCTTTTTGCAATGGTCTTACCCAACAGTCTTCGATTAGAGTTAGAAGGGACCTTGGAGGTCTTCTAGGCCAGCCTTCTGCTCAAACAGGAAACCCTACACCAGAGGCCTTCAAACTTGGCAACTTTATGCTATAATTTATTGAGTACATAATTTAGGCACAGCATGAAAGCAAAACCAGCTCTGGCTAATTCCTGCCCACTTCAGTATAATTAAAATATAGAGCCTCCCTCCCTCCTATTAGTGAGGGTCACATTGTCCAATTAATTGTCACAATATTGTTTTTTTTTCACGTGCTATACAATTTTTGCATAAAAAAATTTTATTTTTCAATTTCATAACATATAATCACATGTATACTATTACATAGCCAATATCATGTTGTATTATTAAGTAATTACATCAATTCTTCTTGGCATCAACTACCAGAAAAAAACCAATTATTGGCTCTTCTGCTCTCCATACACCATATTTATACCATATCCAACACTTTCTTCTGCCTCACTCCTCCCCCTCTCTACCTCCTTTCTTCCCTCCATCTGCTAAGGATTTATACATACAATTAGAAGTTCACAAATATTGGTTCAGCTCGACTTGAAATCTGCAGTAAATCATTCATTGTGCTGAGGATGAGCGAAGACTTTCATTCTGCAACAAAAGGCAGAATAATTCCTGGCGTGGAGCTGCTATACTGCCGGTGCCCTCCCCTTTCCTCCCAGGTTTTAGACTGAGAGGATTAGTTAGAGGGCTTCCCATGCATAGCTTCTCACCTCCCTCTTCTAAGCCCAAAGAGGGGGTAAACAAACTGCTAAACAGCTTGATAGATTGCTGTTTAAACAGTTTAACGACACCAAGATTCGAGAGCTGTTAAGAATAACAACTCCCTGTCAGGCCCCGCCCACTGGAAGTCACAATATTGTTGTGAGGAGATGTGTTGAAAGTCTGGCAGACCTTGCTTCTCATGGCCTGACTGTTTGATGTTTAAAATCCACATTACAATTCCCCCTCCCCCCCTTTGTTCATTGGCAAGCTGAGAAGCAGTAAAAGTGAAAGCAGCATGAGTACATTTCAAAGCTTTTCTGAGTCTGAAAACAATTTCAGAGTGTAACTATGAAAAGGATACTTCAAGGTAAATTTCAACTCACCTGAGGCTAGAGAGAGAGAGGCCTAATCTCTCTGATCTCCCATTTAAAATATTCTAAACTACTATATTTTTGGAGTATAAGATACATCTTTTTACCCCCACAAAAGAGGGTGAAAATCTGGATGCATCTTATACTCTGAATGTAGCCCTGCCCACCTGGTCCGTGAGTCGGATTTTTGCGTGGTTCCAGGCAGCAGGGATCTTCACTTCCAAATGGAACCTGATTCCTGAAGCGGCCCAGGGAATTGCATTGAAAGCATTTTGAAGGCCCCCTCAGGAGCCGCCAAGTGCTTGCCACCCCTCTGACACCCACTGAGCTCCTCTCACCGCAGACATGCCTTCTATTTTCCCCTGGCCAGATCTGCCACCTGAAATGTGGGGATCATGGAGGAAAGAGCTTTCAGGTGGCAGCGCCTTCTGCATGCACCATTTTAGGAATCAGGGAGGGGATCTGCCACCTGAAAATGCTTTCCTCTATGATCCTTATGGGTGTCAGAAGGGCAGCAAGGGCTTGGCAGCTCCTGAGGGGGTTGAGCCTTCTCTGCTCGCAACATCATCACCCTGAGGGTATCGCTGGCAGCCTCTTCCCACAGCTCAGGAAGTGTGCACTCTCCCCACTGCTGCTGCTCGGCCTGAAAATGCTTTCCTCCATGATCCTCATGTTTCAGGCTGAGCAGCATCAGCGGGAAGAGCACAAGAGTGGAGCTGCTATTTTTTCAATGGGGCAGAAGGCCTTGAATCAAGCTTGATTGTACCCCATTCCAGGTTTTTAACTTCCTGATCTAGCATCCAGAGAAATCTAGTGTCTCTGAGGCACCTCTCATTTGCACGAGGAGGAGGAGGGTGGCATATACAAAAGCCTCTGAGTAACTGGGAAAGAAAGCAGTGCTTGGAACCTGCCGAAAACCATTGCCCAAAAAGTATGGTTTTCTTTCCCAGTTACTCAGAGGCTTTTGTATATGCCGTCCTCCTCCTGCAAATGAGAGGTGCCTCAAAGAGGCTAGATTTCTCTGGATGCTAGTTTGGGAAGTTAAATATCTGGAATGGGGTACAATCAAGCTTGATTCAAAGGCTTTGGCTTTGGATCGCTGTGCTGCCACCCAAAAATGCTGTTACAGCGATCTCTGCAGAGCCCACTTCACCTGCCCCTTCTCTGGCAGTTCCATGCTGCAGAGATCACAGTAACAGCATTTTGGAGTGGCAGCAAAGCGATCTTGATTGTATCCCATTCCAGGTTTTGTGGAGAGGAGACTGTTCCTCTTCTCTTCTCTTCCTCCATCCCCACCTCCAATCTGGTTGGATCTGTCATGCAGCAAAGAGATATGGTAGCTGGGAGCCTGGCACCTGCTTTTACACCGAGACTAAGGAAGCGGGGTTACGAAAAGGGCTGCGAACAAGCCCAGTTTTTCAAGGAAGCACCCTTGTCGGGTCGTATTCTTTGGGCTACCCTTTTGCCACTCAGGCATCACCATGAGGAACCGTTAATCAAAGTGAAAGGGATCCCCACCCCTCCTCGCCCAATGGGCCGTTCCCGGTTGAGCACAGCAGTGGCCATTCAGCAGCCTCCACTTATCTTTCTCACCTCACTGAAGAGAAGAAGCGAGCTGACTGCCGCTCCTTGGGCCAAGCAGCTTTGCATGGTCGCCGGTCAGAGAGAAGGGGAAAAAATAAAGCACAGAGAGATATGTTTAGTCCTGCCCTGCCATGGGGCGGGGTAGAGAAAAGCGGATTTGAGATTGATAAAAGCCTTACCCTTTAGGATGATCGAGCCCTCACACATCATGTTTTTGCCCTCCCCGTCCCCTGAAGCACTTTGCAGGCCTCCCAAACTCTGCATGCCTCAGTTTTCAGAGGGTTTGGGAGGCCTGTAGAGTGCTCTGGGGGGCCGGGGAGAGCAAAACTTTTTTTAAAATTTACCTCTTCAAAATCTTGGAGCACCTTATACTTTGGTGCATCTTATACTCCGAAAAATATGGTACTTTGGTTCACATTTCACTCAACACTTTTTCACAGGGTGGAGTGATGGCTGTGCATATACATGCATGCACTGACAGCTAGGAACATCACCCAATCTGTTCCAGCTCAAAAGCAATCATGCAGAAGATATAATAAATTAGTGTCACTGAGAACTTCAGAAGTGGAGTTTCAATGAAATTCAGTCATCTGAAAAAAATCTACACTGATTTCTAGAAGATTTGGCATGCTTCCTGTAATTTTTATCTTATTCATCCAAAAAGTAGTATAATTTGAATACTTTAACATTCCATTTCCTGTAAAGGAAAATCCTTGTATCCTGCTGCATATGAAATATGGCAAGCCTGTCCCCTGATAGTGGTCCAACTTTTCTACAAATATATTAACATATTATGAGACAACATATTTACCTGCCACAATTGCTGCCAAGAGATTTAGCAGATGGGCATGTTAACATAACAAGAAAGTAAAATTCTGCTCTGCTCTCAATAAGCATATGTCATTTGAGAAATAGGCAACACAAGAAAGTTAGAAGCCAAATTAAATTTCATTGTAAATTCATTACCAACATAAATCATGATTTCTTTATATAATCAAGATTCAGGAAAAGGTGCCTTATTTTCTTTTCCTACTTCAAACTGCAGATATGGTGAAAGCAAAGAGTAATTTTAGGCCAACCAAAGGAAAAGTGAAAATGATTTTTTTCTTAGTAGATTATGAATGAAAATGCATGAGCAAAACCAGGTAAAAAGTCCACCAGTGACACTTTGCCAGCTGACATTAAACCCTCAGAGCAGGTCATGTTTACCTTGCATGCTGTCCCCAACATTCTTGTAAACAGTTGAGACAAGAAACTATTAAAACATTTGTCCTCAAACCTGATGTTACAGAGAACCAAATAGCAAAAAACAAAAGAACATAGATGTACATTTTCCATTGGTCCCCTTGCTTTCTACAGCTGTCACCTGCACCTGTACTGATTTGTCTTCTTGCTGGCTCTTTCAGATTTGATTTTGGGTCGAGTCTGTGAAGTTCTGTGAAGTATTTTAAATTGAATTTGAACATTATATTGGAGGGGGGGGGAAGAAAATAGGAATTTTTTAATTAAATTTTTTTAATTTTTAATTTAAAACAAATACAACATCCTTCTTTACATGCTATAGAAAGTGTATCAGTTGGTTACAAATAGACTTTTGCGCATCTCTTCCACAGTCAACAAACATAATTCATGTTAACTTGAACATTTTAACTCAAATATTCATACATATCACCATCATCATATATCCATTTTCATTTGACTATAATTGTTATTATTATTATTATTATTATTATTAATAATAATAATAATAATAATAATAATAATAATAATAATAATAATAATTTTTGTTTCTTAAACAATACATGCCCACACCAGTGGGAAAAGAAAAAATCAAAAATAAAAACAAAGAAGACAAAAAGAACAAAAAACAAGGCAGGGAAAAAAAGAAAGAAAAAAGAAAGAAAAAGAAAAAGAAAAAAAAGAACACAGGTATATATTATAAAAAAAGTATATCAGCTGGTTACAACATGTTTTGGTGCATCTCTTCCATTAATTCATATTAATTCAAATATCTTAACTCAAATGTTTACCATATTGACATCATTATACCTCCACTTTTAGTTGACTACAGTTATTTAAACATCCTTCATCCTTAACTATGCCAAAGATGCTGACATTTCATTTACTTGTTTGTAGAATCCTCTATTAACATCAAATCCTCATATCCTGTTTTAGCTGAACATCCATAATATTTAATACCAAAAATTCCATCTTCCATGCAGTAGTTTATTATCATTCTCCCTTCTTTATGTAATTATATCGTATATCGTAACATTTTCCCCATATTAGTTAATATTTAACTGTATATATTTTATTTTATTTTTAATAGTGATAATTATTGTGATTAATAACCTTTGTATATGGTCCAAAAATATTTCCAACCTTCCCTTCTCATATCCAATTATTATTTATCATATCAACTCCACATTATATACATTACTATCAATATCAATTATTATTCAGCTATGTCTATTACAAATAAGAATAATTAGATTTAGCTAATTTTATATTGTATTCTTCCATCTATCAGCCTATGTCTCTCCAATAACAAAACCTCCTTAGTCCTATTGCCATTCGTGGAACAGATTTACCAAATGTTTTTATAAGCAAGTCCAAACAGAAATATTTTTGCACCTTTTTGCTCAGGATGCCTCTGATGTAATAATAATGTTGTCCCAGGCTTGTTGCACTTTTCAATTTGTCTTTAATTCTCAAGGGTGGTATCGAAAATTCTGCAAATGATGTTTCATAAAGTATAGGTTCTTTAATGCTTCTCATTCCTCCTGCGCTCTGTCTTTTAAAATAAATCTTCTGTATGGCTGCCCCCCTTTCAAGCGTTGCATCTCTTTCTCCCTCCGAAGTAAACCAGATGCCCGGCATGTCAGCAAGTTGAGAAACTTTATTTCTGACATTCTTCATTTGTATTTCAGGAACATTCAAATATTCAACATTCTCACTTTTTTCTTCATATTTTAATGTTAAATAATCCAGCTTTTTTTCAAATCTTTCATATGAGTCAAATAACTTTTGAAATGCAGAGAAAATCATTTGAAACGAATCATTTGAAGCAGGTATAGACGCCATGTTGTGACGCAGCTAGAAGCTCTAAGATATTTGCAAGTAAGAACACGCTGGGAGCTGTGCGATCTTATTTGATCTTAGACCAACACAGCCAAGCAATAAAAGTGTCAGATCGTAAGAAGCCAAATTGTAGTAAATTAGTTTACAGCCCACTTAAGAAGAGTCAGAGGGAATGTTGGAGTAATCTTTAAAACATTTAAGAAATAGGGTAACCACCGGCCATAAATCCATAAAAAAAAACCAATTCGCCGCTAGATTCTTCTGTTCTTTGGTTTCAATTAGCTTAAATTTTAATGCGGATCGTATCTCTTTGAGTAATAAAATCAGCTTACCAGTTGAAATCACTTCCACCATTCTTAGGGGCGACCTGCAGTTTTGGTTAGCTTACAGCTAATCCAGAAGGAGCTGGCAAAAGGGGTTAAATTCCAAGCCCCCCAGAGACTTGCGAACGTCTCTGAGGTCACTGGATCTCCCCTAACCTTTCACTGTCTCTCTGGGACAGCTAGAGTCCGAAACGACCTGTCCAATTCCTTCGGAATAGGGGAATTTCAGGAATAGCCTGAAACTCCGTCTTCTCACTGCTAAGCCCCGGGGGGGGGGGGGGGAGGAGAAAATAGGAATTTTAAGGTGCTGATAGTCCTATTAAAAACTTCTTAATATTATTTTTTTCCCTGATTATATCCATTTCCTTCTCTCTTTTATGACATTTTAGATGCAGAGTAGATCATCTGAAATGTTATTTCTCTATAAACTGAAACCAGTGAAAGCTGAAATACTGCTACAGCAAACACCGGTATGTGCTTTGTTATACTGGAGCTGCTTAGGTGACAATGGGTATCCATTAAAAATGACAGCTTTCTGGACAGAAGGTGGGGCTTACAGTGTGAAGACAGACTTTCAGGCTGCTCCTGAATGTCCATCTAAACCGGATCATCTGGACGGTTCTTTTTGGACCCAAGCTGTCCTGAAGAGACAGTGAAAGGTAGGGGGAGATCCAGTGGTCCCAGAGACACCCTCAAAGTCTCTGGTGATCCAGGAAAAAAACCCTTTGCCAGTGATTTCCGGATTAGCCAAATGGCTACTGAAACTGCTGACAGCCCTAAATAGACTGGATAAGAAGCATGTCGGGCTGGTGAGAGTTTAAAACCTTTTTTTTATTGGAAAGAGAACACTCTAAATTTGGAAATTCAGTTTAAAATAAGGCTGACTAGTGAGAAAAGTGGCGGGTATAAGTTTTGCCAATTGAAGGATTTTTGTTTTTTTTCCGTTTCTCTTTTTATCTCTGGAATCCGGGCTGGACTTTCCTGCAATTCAAATCGGCTTTCAGTGTTTTTCTTTTTACCACTGATATTCTTAACTCTGGACCTTGTGGGGACATTGAATTTAAACTTAAAGTGCTTTGAAGATTTGTTTTTTAGCTCTTAGGTTGCTTTTTAGTAACTTTTGCTATTTTCTCTTTTTTTGTAAACAAAGTTACGGAAGCCTTAATACTGAGTTGATACAAGTTAACAAGTCAATACAAGCTAACACTGCCATCTAGCGGACTTGAAATATTGTTACCAAAATTTCCCCTGTAATCTATTTGACTAAAAAAAAAAGTAGGTTTTATTTATACAGCTGTAGCTTTTTACTATCTGGAACTTTGCCTTAGACTAAATAACAAAGCAGCAAAGAAAGCTGAGAATGACCTTGGAAAGACTTTTATCTTAGGGGGAAAAGAAGACTGAACTTATTTGTTTTAGCTTGGTGGCAGTTTTTAATATTATTTTCATATTATTCTGCTGGGGAGATATTGACCTTTTTTTTTTTTTTACTCCTTTTGACTTTTTGACTCCTTACCTTCTATTTTTTTGGTGGCTTGAAGTATCCTTGTTCTTTGTTTTTTTCTTACCCTATGTTTTCTTTTTGCATTTTTTTCTTTTTGAAGACATTGGGACATCAATGGATGGCTCACCTTAAATTTTGAGCAAATTAGACTCAAGAGTTTTTTTTCTTCTTCTTTCCCTCTCTTTCTCTCTTCTCTTTCTTTCTTTTTCACCCCCTTTCTTAAGTCAAATTTTCACTCTCCCCCCATATTTTTTCTCTTATGCCCTTTTCTCATTGTACTTATAACCTTACACCTTCAAAAATTTGTTGAGCATGAGTAGAAAAGTAACTCCTGTTGGCTCTACAACAACAACCCCTGCCTCCTCACTGGCGGGAGGTCAGAGGTCAATACAGTCAATGCTTCAGCAAGAAAAAGAGAAAGGAGCAAACTTTGAGACAATCATGCAAGCGATACAGAAAATGCAAGTAGGACTTGATAGTAGGGATGACAAGTTAGATTCCCTTGTAAAGAAGTCTGAGAGTATGGAAAAAAGAATGGAGATAATGGAACAACAAAACCAAAGCATAGTACAAAACATTGATAAAATGGAAGGAAAAAATGGAAAGTATGCATAACTGGATGATGAAATATGAAGACAGGATTCAAAAAATTGAAGGTAAAATCCAAGAAGGAGAGAAGAAAACTGAGAAGTTAGATAGTAGACTGAGCGACGTGGAAAGGGAGAGTAGTGGAAAACTAAGATGGGAGATGGATAGGTCTGAATTTTTCTTAAGATTTCAAAACATAGAAGAAGAAAAAGGAGAGAACATAGTACATGTAATATCCAAGATCCTGATAAATGTATTAGAGATATCTCTAGAGAAGATGATAGATACCATAGACGAAGTCTTCTGAGTACATACAAGATATGCAATGAGAAATGCTCTTCCAAGGGAAGTGCATGTAAGATTTACTAAGAATAGCAATAGCAATAGCAATAGCAGTAGACTTATATACCGCTTCATAGGCCTTTCAGGTCTCTCTAAGCGGTTTACAGAGAGTCAGCATATTGCCCCCAACAATCTGGGTCTTCATTTTACCCACCTCGGAAGGATGGAAGGCTGAGTCAACCCTGAGCCGGTGAGATTTGAACCGCTGACCTGCTGATCTAGCAGTAGCCTGCAGTGCTGCATTTAACCACTGCGCCACCTTGGCTCTTACAAAGAAAACAACCAAATTACAAATTATACAGAAAATGAGAGATAGAAAATTAGAATACAAAGGCAAGGTGATTGTAGTTCTCAAACAAATTCCTAGAGAGGTGAGAGAGAGGAGAAGAGAATACCAATTTCTCACCAAAGTTCTGATTAAAAAAGGTGTTAATTACAGATGGCTCATACCGGAAGGTCTACTATGTACATGGCAAGGACAAAGGCACAGGATAGATACAATTGATAAGGCAGAAGCTTTTTATGCAGAATATTTTAGAGAAATGGCTGAGAAAACTGGGAAAGATGACTCTGTGGCACAACTACTGGAGTCACCTACAACTGAGACTGAAAATTCAATTCAATTTTCAATTTATTAGATTTATAGGCCGCCCAATCCCGGAGGACTCCGGGCGGCTTACACAGAACAAGAAAAGAAAAACAAACAAAATAAAAATAAAAAATTTAAAAATTCTCCAACATGCATATGTTCTGATTTGGGGCTGGAACCTACTTAATAAGGTCAACAGCCCCAGACCTGCCAGAACAGCCAGGTTTTAACAGCTTTTCTGAAGGCCATGAGGGTGGGTGAGGTCTGGACCTCTGGGGGTAGCTGATTCCACAGGGTCAGAGCAGCCACAGAGAAGGCTCTCCTCCGAGGCACCGCCAGCCGACACTGTCCGGCTGACGGCGTCCTAAGGAGGCCCACCCTGTGGGATCTTATCAGCTGTTGGGAGGTATGTGGCAGTAGGCAGTCTCGCAAATACACTGGTCCTGAGCCATGTAGGGTTTTAAAGATAATGACCAACACCTTGAATTGTGCTTGGAGACCAATTGGCAGCCAGTGCAGCTCGCGGAGGATAGGTGTAATATGGGTGTATCTTGGTACACCCAATATCGCAAGGGCGGCTGCATTCTGGACTAGCTGTAGTCTCCGAACACTTTTCAGGGGTAGCCCCATGTAGAGTGCATTGCAATAATCCAGCCTTGAGGTGACAAGGGTGTGAGTGACTGTTTGAAGTGCACCCCGATCCAAGTAGGGATGCAATTGATGCACCAGACAAAACTGGGCAAAGGCCCCCTGGTCACAGCCGACAAATGTTTCAAAGTTTAGTTTCAAAGTTTAATAGCATTTGTATGCCGCCCAATCCCGTAGGACTCCGGGCGGCTAACAATACAAATAAATCTAAAGGAATAGAAAAAAGAAGAGATAGATTTAAAAACACACCATGCACTCCATTCCAAGTGGGGCTGGACCATATTTTGGGGTCAACAGCCCCAGGCCTGCTGGAACAGCCAGGTTTTAGTGGCTTTACGGAAGGCCGCGAGAGTGGGAAGGGTCCGGATCTCTGCGGGGAGATCATTCCACAGGGCTGGAGTGGCTACAGAAAAAGACCTCCCCCGAATAGTCGCCAACTAGCATTGCCCGGTAGACGGTACCCGAAGGAGGCCCAATCTGTGAGATCTTATAGGTCATTGGGAGATATGTGGCAGGAGGCGGTCCCATAGGTATCCAGGTCCTAAGCCGTGTAGGGCTTTAAAGGTAATGACCAGCACCTTGAAGCGCATTCGGAGACCGATGGGAAGCCAGTGCAGTTCGCGGAGGATAGGTGTGACATGAGTGTACCTGGGTACACCCGAAATCGCTGGCGCGGCTGCATTCTGGACCAATTGTAGTTTCCGAACACTCTTCAGGGGCAGCCCCAAGTAAAGCGCATTACAGTAATCAAGCCTAGAGGTGACGAGAGCATGAGTGACCATTTGAAATGCCTCCCGGTCCAGGTAGGGCTGCAACTGGTGCATCAGGCGAACCTGGGCAAAAGCCCTCCTGGTCACAGCTGACAGATGGTATTCTAATGTCAGCTGAGGGTCCAGGAGGACACCCAAGTTGTGGACCCTCTCTGAGGGGCGAAGGGTTTTGCCCCCCAGGATAAGAGATGGGATATCTGGTCCATTCTTGGGGCGCAACATCAACAGCCACTTGGTCTTGTCGGGATTGAGTGCCAGCTTATTTACTCCCATCCAGACCCTAACAGCCTCCAGGCACTGGCACATCACTTCTACCATTTCGCTGAGTTGGCACGGGGCAGACAGATACAACTGAGTATCGTCCGCATATTGATGATATTTTATCCCGTGCCGACAAATGATCTCACCCAGCGGCTTCATGTAGATGTTAAATAGGATGGGGGACAGGCCCAAGCCCTGAGGCACCCCATATTTTAGGGGCCTAGGGGTCGACCTCTGTCCTCCAACCAACACCAACTGTGACCTATCTGAGAGGTAAGAGGAAAACCACTGTAACACGGTGCCTCCCACTCCCACCTCTCCCAGTCGTCGCAGAAGGATACCATGGTCGATGGTATCGAAGGCCACTGAGAGGTCAAGAAACACCAGCATAGAGGAGTGTCCTCTATCCCTGGCCCGCCAGAGATCATTGGTCAGCACGACCAAAGCAGTTTCAGTGGAGTAACCAGGCCTGAAACCTGACTGAAAGGGATCTAGATAATCAGCTTCCTCCAAGGTCCGTCGGAGCTGAAAGGCCACCACCTTCTCAACAACCTTCCCTACAAAAGGGAGGTTGGACACTGGATGGTAGTTGTTAAGAATAGCTGGATCCAGAGAAGGCTTCTTAAGGAGGGGTCTTACCACCGCGTCCTTTAGGGGCAGCGGGAAAGACCCCTCCTGTAGTGAGGTATTAACAATCTTGGGCTTCGGGGGGAGGAGCCTGCCGCCATCGGGAGCTCAACGGAGCTCCTCTCAGGGGTTCTGGTTTGTATATCTTATAAGATCTAGAGATATCTCCCCTTTCTGGCAGAAAGGGGCAGGGAGAAGGTCAGTCGTTAGGATCTCTTTGTAATTCATAGCTTTTTTTTTTGCTGTGAATGGAGAAGAGGTTCAACATTAGCTGAGCTTTTACTCCAGCCAGTTCTCCGCAGCTGCCTTTTTTGCAGCCCTAGGCAGATTGCCCCCCCCCCAGGACAAAGCTAAGCTATTTAAAAATTAATCCGGGCGGGGACCATTCCTGAGGAATTTCTTCTATTACTATCTAAAATACCAGCTTCAACTTTGCAAAAGGCTCCCTTTTCCAGCTGCGTCACAAGATGGCGATCTTATAGCTTTTGTGTTTGATGTGACGTACTTAGTCAGCCCTGCTCTCCTGAAGGCTTCTCTGTATTAACTGTTAAAAGATTAACTGAGGGGAGCAGAGACTTTGATTCTTGGCTTGCTTGATTGCTTGTCTTTTATTTTTATTCTGGAATGGCTCCCAAATCTAAGCAGAAGCGCTTCCTTAATAACATATCTCAAAAAACTGCTATGAAGCCGCTACCCTTGCCTCCTACGCCCTCCACTGGAGATTTGTTAACACAAGAATTTCTTCTCAAAACGCTTAATAATTTTAGACAGGAAATTAATCAACTGATATCGGATTTATATGATCAATTTGATGCTAAAATTGCTCAAGCAAAGGAGGATATGATCGGAGTAATGACAGTCATGACAGATTATATTGCTGAAACGGAGGATAAATTGGAACTTTTGGAAGAAACTAACTTTAATTTGACATCCAAAATTCAAACGTTACAACAGGAAATTGAAAATGCTCAAAAACAACTTGTCATGATAAATTATAATAAGACTGCCTTCGCAATAAGAGTTAGAGGACTGCGTGAAAACGAACAGGAGAATTTGAAACAGATCTTCTTTGAGGCTCTTAGCCGCTCGGTGGGAAGTCCGGGACTTAACTTTGATTGGCAGATTCAAAAAATTTACCGCCAGAATTCGTGGGTAGCAAAACAGCGACAGCTTCCGAGGGACATAATTATATACTTTACCACAAGGGAATCCAGAAATGTGATAATACAGAGGCTTTACAACAAGAGGTTGAGAATTGATGGACAGGACTTGATTGTTTTTAAAGAGATACCATCTCAAATATATATTTTTTTTTTATAAAATATTTTATTCAATTTTCACATTCCATTTGCAATCATTTATATACAGGGTATTTACTATAAGAAAAGAAAAAAAAAAGAAAAAAGGGAATAAAACGAACAAGTAAAAAGGAAACACAACTCATCATTCACAACCCCACCTAACCCTTGCATCCTCCATACACCCCATCTACCCCCTCCAACTTTCCTTTCTCCCTCTAACACTCCCCTCCTACTTCCCTTTCCCCTCAAACCTTCCTTCTCCCCTTACTCCCCAGACACCCTCCTTACATTCCCCTTACTCCTTACATTCCCCTTACTCCTTCCTTACTCCTCCCTCTTCCTTCCCTCTACCTCCCTCCTTGGTGTATGCCTTTATTCGAGTGTTGTTTGATCTGATAAAAGTAAAATAAACCAAGGAAAAAAAAATAATAATAATAATAATAAAAAAAAAGAACCACCGTATATAAATACATTCTTGTTCTTATTAAGACTATGTTAACACCCCCCCACCCCACCCCCCACAATCCCCATCCCTAATCCTCCCGACTTCCCAGGGCCCACACCTGGCACTACCTTCTATCTAAAATATCTTGTATACATATGGATTAAAAAAATAAAAGTAATATATCAAAAAAAAAGAAAAGCAGAGAAAGAAAAAAAAAGGACAAAAAGAAAAGAGAAAAGAGAAAAAAGAAAAAAAGAAACCACTCTTTGTGTTGATCTCAGCCCCCCATCTTTATTTATGCTTAAATAGTATAAATCATTCTATCTATATTTTATTCTCATCTCTTACTTCTTTGCTATTTACCCCGACCTTCTGTAGGCTCTCCCGTTCCCTTCCTAAACCTCATGATCCCTTCCAATAAGATTTAAGCAGCGTGGTTCATGCCATATATTCAGATATAACTTTACAGACAAGTAATCAAACTTTCCCTTCTAGTAAAATTTAAACAGCGTAAATGATCTTTCTTTACCCCTTTTTCAAACAGTAATTCAAAATAATCTAACCAGATTTCCCCTTCTTAGTAAAGTTAAGCAGCGTAGATCAGATATTACTTTACACAGGAATCAATTTCTATCTTAAGATAATTCCAACCGACTTCCCCTTCTAATAGGATTTAAATAACTTAGTTCATTCCACATGTATTTTACCCTCATCCCCCACTTGTCTGATATTTACCACTATCAAATTTATACTACCATTTGTTTAAAATATAACTCAGAGCGATTTGTAGCATGAATCATTCCACATATTCCAATAATACTTTCAGCAAGAGTCAGTTAACCTTCTATTTTAAGGTAGTCGCTTCTAACAAAGTTTAAACAACATAAATCATTCCGCATTCTTTTTACAGTTATCTTAAAATAATCCCAAGCGGCTTCCTGTTCTAATAAGCTTTAAACAACGTAAATTTTGCCCTCTTCCCTTGCTTGTCTGATATTTACCACAAATAACGTAGTTCATTCCACATGCATTTTACCCTCATCTCTTGCTTGTCTAATATTTACCACTATCAAATTTATACTAACGTTTATTTGAAAAGTAACTCAGAACTATTACAACCAACTTTCCCTTCAAATAAAAGTTAAATAGCATGGATCATATTCAAATAATACTTTCAGCAAGAGTCAGTTAACCTTCTATTTTAAAATAGTCCCATCTAACAAAGTTTAAACAACATAGATCATTCTGCATTCTTTTAACCACTATCAAATTTATGCTAACGTTACTTTAGAATCTAGCTCAAAGTAGTTTCACCCAGCTTTCCCTTCTGATAAAAATTAGTCCACTTTTTCTACCGGAGAGAGGTCTCAAACCCCCATTCAGTCCTCAACTTTAGGAAGTCTTTTGAAGTATCTAAATTCTCGATCTGCGTTCTTCTGCTTCTCCGAGGGAGGAGGGGCTACCCCCTCCATCTTGCAGCCGCATGGCCAGCCGTTTGCTTTCTCCTTCCGCTTGTCTCTCCTCTCTTCCAAGCGCGTCAGGAAGTCCCGCCTTCAGAATCCTAGAATAGAAATCTTGAGCCTCCAAAACAGAGTTAAGACGAAATCTTTGATTCTCAAATGTAACCGTGATGCCGGCAGGGGCCTCCCATCTGTATCGAATCTGTTGACTCCTAAGCTCTTTAGTTAAAAAAGTGTAGTCCCTTCTTGCTTTCAACATCTGGAAAGGTATATCTTTGAAGACAATCACGTCTTGGTCATCAACTCGGAGACTGTTATTATGAAACTTTTGCACAATCGCGTTTCTAGATTCTTTTGTAGAGAAATGTATAATTATGTCCCTCGGGAGCTGTCGCTGTTCCGCTATCAATGAGTTCTGGCGATAGATTTTCCGAATCTGCCAATCAAAGTTAAGTCCCGGGCTTCCCAGCGCATGGCTGAAGGCTTCAGCAAAGGTCTGTTTCAAATTCTCTTGCTCCTTTTCACGGAATCCTCTGACTCTTATTGAAAATGCCTTCCTATCAAAATTTAGCATCATAAGCTGTTCTTCGTTATTTCTAATTTTTTCTTGTAAAATTTGAATATTGGTAGTCAAGTTAAAATTAGCCTTCTCCACACTTTCCAATTTGTTCTCTATTTCAGCAGAGTAATCTGACAGGGCAGACACGGCTGCAAACGTATTCGCCTTCATTTGATTAACTTTAGATTTTAGATCATCATAAAGTTGCAATACAAATTCCTTAACTTCTTGCTTAAAGGCATTAAAGATTTTAAAGAGATATTCCTGTGTTAAAACTTCTCCAGTAGAGGGCGTAGGAGACAAAGGCTGTGTTTCCAAAAAAGATTCTTTAAATTCTTTAGACACATTTGTAGCAAGACGCTTCTTTGATCTGGGTGCCATAATAAATAAACAAGTAAGCAGCGCTTCACTCCCCTCTATTTCCAAAGAAAAAGAGTTTATTTTGTTAAGGAGCGGTCTGCAGGAAGATAAACCCGGCTAAGTACATCCAGTAATCATCCACGGAGAGAAATCGCCATTTTGAAGTCTATTTAAACAAAGAAGTCTTTAAGACGAATGGTGCTGGTATTTAAGATAGTAATAAAAGCATAAATCTCACAGGGGTGGTACCCTCCCGTATCAAATCTAGCTTGAAAAAACTTTGTTTTGTCCTGGGGGGGGCTAGCCTGTCTGGGGCTGCCAAAAAAAAAAAGGCAGCTGAGAAGAACTGGCCGGAGATAAAAGCTCCGCTTCGGCTGGATCTAATCTCTTCCACAGCCAAAAAAAGAAAAAGGCTGTGGCTTACGAATAGACCCTAGTCTACAGAGCTATCCTCCCTGCCCCTTTCTTAGCCAAAAAGGGGTGCTATCTATGATCTTATTTAGATATACAGACCAGATCTCTGAGGAGCTCGGTGGAGCCCTCCTCGGCAACAGGCCACGCCCCCAGGAAGCCTTTCCCCATCTCAAATATTAAGAGCAAGGAGAGATTACATTTTCTTAACTGAAGAACTCAGAAATTCTCAGATTCCATACAAATGGGAAGTCCCAGCTGGCATTACAGTTACATTTGGCAATCAAAAACACCGCATTAATTCTGTCTGTGAAGCCCGAGAATTTTATTACAAGACCCTGAAGGCGGGACTTCCTGATTCATCCGGACCTGGAGAGAGACAAGGAGAAGGAGAAGACAAGCAGCGAGACACGTGGCTACAAGGCGGAGGGTGTTGCTTTCCTCTTCCGGAAGGGCAGAAGAGTAAAGAATAAAGACTTAGCGATGTTCTTAAAACTTTATGATTTCTGCCTGGGATAAAATGGAAAAGTTGTATATCGATGATGAGACATGGAGACTGAAAGAAGCGTTGCTGATTGTAGACACATATTGTATATAAGATTTGTTTGAACTCTAACTCAAATTGCACATGAATTATTTTCCTAGGCAAGGAGAGCGGAGATTGCGATCTTTTTGAGTTGTGGTCTGGGACGAACGGAGTTGGGAGGCGCGTGGGAGAGGGAAGGGTAGCGAAAGCTTAACTAGACTAATTGGGGCTAGAATGCAAGCTGATGTTTGTATGAGTTGCTATTTCAATATAAGGTTAAGAAAGATTAGTCAGAGAGTCTCCAGGAAGGGGGAGTAAATATGTGAGGAGCAATGGACGCGGATAAAATATATATGTGGATATGGATAAAGGCAGGGTGGAAGGTAAAAAATTTACATGTGGATGTGGGTAAGGATAGAATGGGAGGTGTTGGAAATGAAAAATGAAAGAAGTACTTGAGTTTAATGGTTTTATAGAAAGGTTTGGATATTCGGATAAAAAAGAGATAAATTAAAGGTCTGAATAGATAGATAAAGCAATGAGACTTTTAGTTGGGGAATCCTAATTGATTAACTTACCTGGCTCTAATACAGTTTGAAACCCTGCAAGTAGTAAAATAACCGAAATTTGGAATGAGCTACATTGTTTAAGATTTATGATGGGAAGCTGTGTCAATGTAGTGGGTTTATTGATCTTTCTTGTTTTTTCTTTTTGTGTGTGTGTTTTTTTCTTTCCTATTTTTTTACTATTCCCTTTTTTTTTTTTTTTAACTTTAAAGTTAGCTGGCTTTATTATACTCAAGTGCTTGTTAAAGAACTATGCCGGGTATGGGACCTGGGAAGCCGTAAGGGGGTTAGGGAGGGGGGATTATAGGGGGGAGGGGGGAGGGTGGAATTACAGTTTCAATTCTTAGAACAATAAGAATTCACTTGTATACTGCGGCTTGTTTTCCTTTTTTTTTCTTTTTCTCTTTTATTTTCTAAAAAATAAACTGAATAGATTAATTGTAGGGATACACCAAAGTGAGGAGAAGAGGGAAAGAAGAGGGAGAAGTAAAGAGGGAGCGAGAGGGGAATGTAAGGAGGGTGAGATGGAGGGAGGGGGAGATGTCTGAGGGGGAAGGGAAATAGAAGAGGGGAATGCTGGAGGGGAGAGATGAAAGTTGGAGGGGGAGAAGAAAGGGTGTATGGGGGATTGAAGTGTCATGTTGGGGTTTGTTTTTTTTTTTATGGTGGATTTTTTCCTTTTTTTGTTTTTTGTTACGCACAGTATATAAGTGATTGTATAAAATGAAAATGAAAATGAAATAAATAAAATGTAATTTATATGCAAATGTTTAAGAAAAACAAAATAAAATAATTAAAATCGTAAAAAAAAAAAACAAAAAAAAACAATCCTCTGGAGCCAGCCTCGTGTGACCTCCCTGCTGGTCGAAACCAGCCAGGAGGGACACGGGTCCAGTAAACAGGTGGAGGTACTTACAGCTTCCATGGCCTTGTCCACTTCCTCAGGAGTAGCAAGCTGAAACTTGCTCCAAGAAATCCAATCAAGGCCCACTCTCGGCATCTCAGCAGGTACTATCCAAGTGGAGTCCAGCTTCGTCCGACAGAAACTGACCAAATTCCTCGGCTCTTCCCTGCAAGGGTTCACCCGCATCCCTCCCTTTCAGGAGGGAGTGGGTTATCCTAAACAGGGTGGCCGGGTGAGATTCTGAGGACGCAATGAGAGCGGAGAAATGCGAACATTTAGCTGCCCGAATCGCCACTAGATAAGTCCTAATAAAGGCTCTTAATTATGTTCGGTCAGATTCAGATTTATTGGCCCCCCAGCATCGCTCTAGGCATCTCTTTTGGCGCTTCATCTCACGGAGCTCCTCGGTAAACCAAGGGGCCCTCCTGGATCCACTGCCATGGAAAGGCCGCAAAGGTGCAATCCGATCAAGAGCCCCCGCCGCCGCTTTGTTCCAAGTAGCGACCAAGGACTCCGTCGGACTGTGGGCAAGGGAGTCAGGTATTTCCCCAAGCTCCGTCTGAAATCTCAAGGGATCCATCAGGCGCCTGGGGCAGAACCATTTAATCAGTTCCCCCTCCCTGTAGTGGGGGAGTAGCTTCAGAAAATCAAGCCTCAGTAGGAAGTGATCTGACCATGACAAGGGCAAGGTCTTTATGCCCTTCAATTCCAGATCACCTCTCCACTGACCCGAGAGAAACACAAGGTCAAGAGTGTGTCCCGCTGTATGAGTCGGACCCTGAGTTCGCCGAGAGATGGCAGGTTAAAGTCTCCCAGTACTAGAAGTCTGGGGAACTCAACCGCCAAACCGGCTACTGACTCCAGGAGCGAAGGCAGGGCTGTTGCAACGCAGCTGGGAGGTAGGTACGTTAACAACAAAGCCACTTGACCCCAAGGTCCAGCTTCACCAGCAGGGACTCATACCCGACAGTCTCTGGAGCAGGGATCCCATGAGGTGCTAATGATTTTCGGATGACAACAGCCACTCCCCCACCCCTTTCTCTGGTGTCGTGGTTGGTGCAGCACCTGAAACCCTTCTGGGCACATTTCTGAGAGTGGGACTCCTCCCTCATGGCCCAGCCAGGTCTCAGTAATACATGCCAGGTCTGCCCCCTCGTCTAATATTAAGTCCTAGACAAGGGGAGCTTTCTGAATCACAGACCTAGCATTTAGCAGCAGCAACCTGAGGCCAGGGCTCTGGGATCTCTTGCTACCTGGTCCTAGAGTTGAGTTTACAGGGCTGGAACAAGGGATCGCTGTAACATAGTGAGCCCTCCTTCCCCGGTAATGGTCCGTCCTGAAACTCCTGTCGTACCTGCCTCTCCCAACCATGACTGGGATACTCCGGCCCGTCCCCACCACCGTAGACCCCCCCTCCCCTCCCATGGCACCTGTTCTCCCCAGCAGGCCATTCGTATCATACACTCTGGGACAAGAGGTGGAACCGAGCCCCCATCTACTTCTGCTTCTGCACTCAGTGGAGGGGGCTCTGGGCCGCACCCTCGATCCCCTCATGCATACCGACCAGACATTCTCCACACACATACCCCACTAATAATAAAATATTAAAATATACAATGATACAGAATAGAAAATTTAAGTTTAAAAACACGTGGGAACATTCTCTCAACCATCCATACCTACAATCACTCCTTCACTCAGCAACAAGATGGGTGCCATTCTGGGACTGCCAAGCGGTTAAGTGCAGTTTTTAAATAAATAGAGTTAGTGGTAATATAAGAGAGAAATGTCTTTGTGCTCGGAAGGTTCTCCTCTGCGGGATCCAATAGGAAATACAAAGGTCTAAGGTTTAAAGTGAATGGGGGGGTTGACGCCAGTCGGAGGGAAGGGGGAAAAGCCCCCTACCCACGTCCTCTTCCTCTTTCCCTTTCTGTGAAGATTGTAAACACAGGGTGGCATGCAGAACTCTCAGCAAAGATGGAGGTCTAAGGACTCCATGGCCGAACCGCAGCAGCCGAATGGTGAGGGGGAAACCTCCGTATCCGGGTTGTTAATTTGAGGATCGGATGAGGAAGCAGAGGGAAGGAGACGAGGGGGGAGGAGTCATGCCAGAACACAATTAATGGTGATGGAAAGGCAACAAGCGGTTGATCTCACGCGTCCAGTTATTTCCAGAATGGTGGTCTTAGGGGCGAAGGCGAGAGTGGGAACGGTCAAGATAGAAGACAGTCAGGGGGCAGCGCCGACTGGAGAGGCACGTCTGGGAATAGTCACGCATGGCAGCAGCAATAACAGCAGGAGTCAGGAGGGCCAGCCACAGAGGCTGGAATCCCAACAGTCAGTCTGCAGCAATGGTGGTCAGGGTCCGAGTCAGAAAGGCGGAGATGGAAGGGGGGCTGCGCTTAGGTTAGCGTTTGACTCACCAACCCCCACCCCCAAGGCGGCAGCAGGGCTCAACAGTGTCTTGTCAAGGAGAAAGCAAGCCATAGCAATCAGAGTTCAATTAGAGTTCAAGCTGAGAATGCCGCCAGTTGGAAAATTGCCGTCCACGGGAGAAAGAGGGGGGCACTGCCCAAAGGCCGCACGCCACCACCCGACACCGCCAGAAACAATCCAAGCCAACAGAGCAATGCCCCTCCAGGCAAAACGCCAAACCTCGAGACAGCACGTCGCTCTGCGTTGAAAGACCGCCGTTCACGAGGAGGGGGGGCACCGCCCAAAAAGCCGTGCAACACCACAGAAGATCGTCCAAAGCCACCTGGGAAGCGTCTCTCCAGGTAACAAACAAACCTCCAAGAGCAGCTTAGATTTTCCTCACCCAGGTTCCGCTTATCCACAGAGCTGGCAGTTGGTAGAGGCTTAAACTAAGCGAAAGTTATCTCTCTTCTAGCCTGAGCAGCAAGCGGCAAGCTCAGGCAGCCATCTTCCCCTGCGCAGGCGCAAATGGTGTTCCAGTGTCAGCTGTGAATCCAGGAGGACCCCCAAAATTGCGAGCCCTCTCTGAGGGGTGTAAATTTTCACAGTAGAAGGAGCTGTAGGTGGAATTGAGAAAGAAGAAGGTGCGGTGGGGTGTGTGAGCTGCAGAGAGAAACGAGAACCCAGATCTACTAGAGCTATAAATCCTGTATATAAAGTATAAACATGGAAGAAAGAAAAATGATTACAATTAATATTAATGGACTTAATTCAGCAACTAAAAGAAAGAAAACATTTCATAAATTAGAGAAGTTAAAACTTGACATAATTTGCCTACAATAAGTACATATCCAAAAGGGATATGAACATCTACTAATTCAACCAAAGCTTGGGAAAATATTTTCAACATTGGTGAACTGCAGGAAAAGAGGAGTGATCTGCTATATTAAAGACAATATTCCAGCAAAACTAATCTATGCAGATGAAGAGGGAAGAATTTTGATGGTGGAAATTATGGATATCAAAAAAAACACTTCTAATTGGAATTTATTCCCCCAATGAAAAACAAGATGAATTTTATAAAAAATTACATAAAAGAATCTTGGACTTAGACTTACATATTTGTATGATGGGAGACTTTAATGGCATTGTGAACCAAAATATGGACTATAAAACCCACAAAACAAAAAAAGCTAAATAGAAAATTGATGCCGAAATCCTTCTTTAGGATGATAGATGAAATAAATCTAAAAGATATATGGAGAGAAAGAAATGCCAAAAAAGAAGAATACACTTTTTATTCAAATAGACATTCATCATTTTCTAGAATAGATATGATATGGGCTTCAGCAGAACTGATCTGCAATGTACAAGAAATTGAGATTGGAGCAAGCACTTAGGCGGACCACAACCCAATCTCAATTAAATGGAAAGGCCAAAGGGAAGATCTAGATGGACATTAAATAATATCATATTGAAAGAAAAATACTGTACAAAAAATGGAAAAAGAGCTAGTCCTTTTCTTTAAAGAAAATAGGAAAGAAGATACATCAATGCAGAATATTTCGGATACAATGAAGGCTGTTACTAGAGGTCTGATAATAGACTATACAAGGAGGAGAAACTTAAAGAAAAGACAAATGCATAAAGCTTTCGATAATGATTACAAAATACTTGAAAGAGAATTACAGAGATCGCCACAAAAAAAAGGTCAAGATAAAAATATATATAATTAAACATAAAATGGACCTACTGGAAAAGGAAGAACTGGCACAAAAAATTAGAGGTGCTAAACAGAACTATTTTGAAAATGCAAGTAAACCAGGCAGGTGGTTGGCATATAAGCTGAAAAAAGAGAGAGAAACAAAGAAAATATTCCAATTAAGAGCTGAACAAGGAGAAATTCAGTATGGAAATACTGAGAAAAAAAAATACAAGATTACTATGCTAATCTCTACGAACAAGAGAAGGTGGAGGAGGGAGGAGTCAAAAAGTACTTACAGGATGCCAATCTCCCCCAGATACCAGATGAAACTAGAACAATGCTAGAAAGTAAAATAACAATGATGGAGCTAACGGATGCACTTAAAAAACAAAATAATGGAAAAGCCCCAGGCCCGGATGGGTTACCCGTGGAATTCTACAGAATATTTGAAGAAATTTTGATTCTCCCACTCTTACAAGTCATGAATGAAGTGATGTCTGAGAGTAGAATACTGAAGTCATGGTCAGAAGCATATATTGCATTGCTACCCAAGGAAGAGACCGATTTAACACAAACTAACAACTATAGACCAATTTCTTTATTAAATTCAGATTATAAGCTATTTGCATCTAGCAGAGAGACTTAAAAAATATTTAAATAGCTTCATCCACTCAGATCAAAATGGCTTTTTACCTAAGAGACAAATTAAAGACAATATGAGAATGATTTTGAATACTTTGGAACATTATGAGGCCCACCCCGAAAAACAAATGGCTTTGATGTTTCTTGATGCACAGAAGGCCTTTGACAATGTGAACTGGCAATTTATGTTTTTACAACTGGAGCAGATGAACTTTGGTAAGAAATTTATTCAAACCATACGAATGATATATCAGAAACAAACAGCAAAGATAATAGTAAATGGAGAATTAACAGATCCTATTGAAATAAAGAGAGGTACGAGACAAGGTTGCCCATTATCACCATTACTCTTTGTCTTAACATTAGAAGTTTTAAATAGAAAGATCAGAGAAGAAGAAGCAATAAGAGGAATGAAAATTAAGAAAGAAGAATATGAGCTACAAGCGTTTGCAGATGACTTAGTTTTTATACTTGAAGATCCACTAGAAACAGCACCCAAACTGCTAAAAAAAATAGAGGAATATGGAAAAGTAGCAGGCTTGAAAATAAACAAAGACAAAACAAAGATTATGACAAAGAATATGCCAGCAACACAAAAGGATGAGTTGTCAGAAACTTTGCAGATTCAAATTACAAGTAAGGTTAAATATTTGGGGATATACCTATCACCTAGATGCAGTATTCTCAAGGAGGACAATTATACTAGACTAAAACAACAAATAGCGACTGATTTGATGAAATGGGAAAATTTACAACTATCAATGATGGGAAGAATTTCTACAATTAAAATGAACATTCTACCTAGAATTTTATACCTGTTCCAGACAATCCCAATCAGATTGGGTAAGGACTTTTTTCAAGACTTAAACAAAATAGTTTTATTTGGCCAGGGAAAAAAGCTAGAATAAAACTTAAATTGTTACAAGATGCTAGAATTAGAGGAGGTTTGGGTTTACCTGATTGGGAGTTATACTACCAAGCAACAGACTTTATGTGAATTAAGGAGTGGATAACACTAAAAAATTCTAGACTATTGAATGTAGAAGGTCATGATTTACTGTTGGGATGGCATGCTTTTTTATGGTATAAGGGAACTAAAGCACATGGCTATTTTAATTCCACAATTTTTTATTTTCATTTTCATACACCCATATGTATACTGTACATAGCCAACGCCATACAGCATTAAACAATAATTGCATCAATTCCTCTTGTCAACAATGCCCCAGAAAATAGAAACCCAATATAACTCTTCCGCTCTCCATACACCCCTTTCTTCCACCACCCTCCAACTTTCTATCTTCCCTCCATCATCCCCCTCTACCCTACTTCCCCTCCCCCTCTACCACTCCTCTCTCCACATCCACTCCCCCCTTCCTTCTCACCTTTCCCTCCCACCCTCTCTCCCATCCTTCTCTGCCCTTCTTTCTTCTTTCCCATTCCTCCACTCCTTGGTGTATTTCCGCTACATGTCAATATACTTGGCCTATCCTATTTTTAAAGAAAAATTTAAAAAAAGAACAGTATACATGTGAAGTCACATTACATTGAGATCTAACACATCTTGTCTAACCTAATATATATCCGTCCCTCCCCCCACCCTCCCCCCCGACTTCCCAGAACCTGTACACGGTATAGATTTTTAACAAACACAGTCTCAAATATATTGAGAAGAAAAGAATAAGAAATTAATAACATCTCTACATTGAGCTTAGCTCCTTCTTGCTAAGCTAGCTTTAAACAACTTAAATCATTCCTGGTCTTAAGCATAGGCTATCTGGAATTTCTTAGTCCCGTATTTATTTTGTATATAATCAATCCATTTTTTCCAGTCTCGTTTATATCTCTCATTTGAGTGGTCTTTAAGATATGCAGATATTTTAGCCATCTCGGCTAAATTTGTGACTTTCAATGTCCATTCTTGAATTGTAGGCAAGTCTTCCTTCTTCCAGTATTGCGCCACGAACAGTCTTGCTGACATTATTAAGTGCAAAATCAAGTTAATCTCTACCGCTGTAAAGTCAGTACTTATACCTAACAAAAATAACTGAGGAGTAAACTTTATCCTTCTTTTAAAAATATTTTGCATAATCCACCATATTTTTCTCCAAAATGCCTTAATCTTTTGGCAAGTCCACCATATATGGAAATATGTAGCATCGAGAGAACCACATCTCCAACATTTGGGTTGTAAATTTGGATACATAGAAGCCAACATTTTAGGATCTAAATGCCATCTATAGAACATCTTGTAAAAATTTTCTCTCAGGTTTTCAGCTTGTGTAAATTTCACATTTCTTACCCAAATTCTTTCCCATGTATCCAACATTATCGGTTCTTCAATATTTTGAGCCCACTTTACCATACAATCTTTAACTAATTCTGTTTCCGAATCCATCTGTATTAATACATTATATATCCTCTTTATATGCATTAAACTTTGGTCTCTTATTTGTTTAAATAGATTATCCTCAACTTGGATAAAACCAATTTTTTGATCTATTTTCCACCTGGCCTGTAATTGCCCATACTGGAACCATGTTTGAACTGCCTTCTCCTCTTTTAATACCTCTAAGGATTTTAGTTGTAGTGCCCCCCTTTCCAAGATGAGGAGCTGTCTATAAGTAGTTCTATCCTGTTTTTGTGCTATATTCATATTTTCAATTGCATGTCTAGGAATTGCCCACATGGGTATCTTGTCATTTAGTTTATGTTGATATTTTTTCCAGACCCGCAGTAAAGCATTTCTTAAAATATGACTTTTAAAGTTTTTGTCCAGTTTTTTGTTGAATAACAGGTAAGCGTGCCAACCATATACCAGATCATATCCCTCAATATTCAATATCCTATCATTGGTTAAATCGATCCAATCACTAATTACGGATAATACCACAGCATCGTAATATAGTTTTAGGTTGGGTAGTTTCAAGCCTCCTCTCTTGCGTGCATCTTGCATTATTTTCAGCTTTACCCTCGGCTTCTTTCCTGCCCATACAAATTTATTGATACCCTTCTGCCATTCTAAAAGATTAGCATCTTTTTTGAGTATAGGTAACATTTGGAAAAGAAATAAAAATGTTGGTAAGATGTTCATTTTCACTGCCGCTATTCTTCCCAGCAAAGATAAGTGCAATTTCTCCCATTTTTTCATCTCTACCTGTATGCTATGCCAGAGTGGTTCATAATTATACTTATATAATTTCCCATTTGAGATTGAAATATTAACTCCAAGATATTTGACCTTTAGACTACCTCACATCCTAACATTCCTCCTAATTCTTCCTTTTGTTTAATATTCATATTTATAGCTAATATTTTTGTTTTCCCTAAGTTTATTTTAAAACCAGACACTTGACCATATTGATTAATCGTATTCATTAAGACCATACTGGATTCCTGCGGTTGTTCCAATATTACGACCAAATCATCCGCAAAAGCACGAACTCTGTATTCTTGCTGCCTAATCTTAATTCCTTTTAGACCATCCAAGCCCCGTATTTTATTCAGCAATACTTCCAAAGTTATAATAAACAATAGTGGGGACAAAGGACAGCCCTATCTTGTACCTTTTCCAATTTGAAAAGAATCTGTTAAACTTCCATTGACTATGATTTGAGCTGTTTGCTGTTGGTATATTGCTTTAATTGACTGTAAAAAATATTCTAACCAAGTCATCTGCAAAAGCACGCACTCTATATTCTTGATGCCTAATCTTAATTCCCTTTAGACCCTCCAAGCGCCGTATTTTGTTCAGCAGTATTTCCAAAGTTATAATAAACAGTAATGGAGAGAAGGGACAGCCCTGTCTTGTACCTTTTCCAATTTGAAAAGAGTCTGTTAAACTTCCATTGACTATAATTTGAGCCGTTTGCTGTTGATATATTGCTTTAATTGACTGTAAAAAATTATCTCCTATCTGCATTTTTTGCAATATCTTCAACAGAAATTGCCAATTAACTCGATCAAAGGCTTTCTCAGCATCCAAAAATATGAACGAGGCAGGAATTTGATTGTTCTTTCCCAAGTATTCTAATGCATTAATAACTAATCTAACATTACTTTTCATTTGTCTCCCCTGTATAAAACCTGTTTGGTCAGCGTGTATCAATTGTTCAATAACCAGCATTAACCTATTTGCTAATATTTTAGTAAAAAATTTATAATCTACATTAAGTAATGAGATAGGTCTATAGTTTTTGGGTTGAGTAGTATCTTGATCTTCTTTGGGTATCAAAGATACTTCCAAGATGGAGGCACCTTACCTTCCGTTTGAATCTTATTAAATAATTCTCTAAGAGGTTCTACCATTTCTAACTGTAAATTTTTATAGTAAGGCGCTGTCAAGTCATCCGTGCCTGGTGCCTTCCCTGACTTTAATTGCTTAATTACCTGTAAAATTTCCCCCGAGGTTATTGGTTGATTCAATTTTTGCCTGTGCTCTTCTTTAACTAAGGGTATTTTCTCTTTATCTAAATATTTGTCTATATCTAAACCATTAATTTTATCCCCCTTATACAACTCTGTAAAAAATTCCCGAAATGCCTTTTGAATCTCATCCTGTTGAAACACCTCCTTCCCTCTATAGGTCAATTTAGATATATTTCGAGATTTCCTTTTTTTCCTAATCTGATAAGCTAACCATCTGCCAGGTTTATTTGCGTTGCAGAAAGTATTGTGTTTTGCATATAACAAACTAGTAGCTACCTGGTCAGAGATCAACATGTCAAATTGAGATTTTAATATGGCAATTGCTTCCTTGACCTTTGTATCGCCTGGATTCAATGTTAACTCCAGCTCTTTCCTCTTAATTTCCTCCTCCAATTCTATTCGTTTTACCCCTTGTTTATGTCTATGTGCTTTATTTATATTTATCAGTACTCCTCTCATATACGCTTTGCTTGCATCCAATACGAATTCCATAGGTGTACCCTTATTCATATTAAAAACAAAGTATTCGGTTAGCAATTTTTTACAATCATTGATATACTTTTCGTATCTAAATAAGTTTTCATTCAATCTCCAAGACCTTCTTGCGTGTACCACCCCTCCCAATTCCATCCAAACTGGGTTATGATCCGAAAGGACCCTAGCTGCAATCTTTGTCTTCTTCACCCTAGAAAGCAAATCATTAGTGATTAGTATGAAATTAATCCTAGAAAAGGATTGTTGTCTATCAGAAAAGAAGGTAAAATCATATTCCTCTGCATTTCTTTCTTGCCAAATATCTCTCAGTTCAAAGTCATCCATCATGTCAAAAAAGGATTTAGGTAGCTTTGCTCGCATCTTAGTGTTTGGGCGAGAAATCTTCTTATCTCTCTTGGTATCTATAATGCCATTCCAGTCACCCAATAGTATACAAGACCTATAATCCCACTGTACTAATTTAGCACAAAGATTTCTATAGAATCCGTCTTGCTGTTGATTAGGAGCATAAATTCCCAAAAGCAATGTCTTTTTCCCTTCTAGGATTAGATCTAACGCGATGTATCTTTCATAGGGATCTGCTTCAATTAATTCAGCTTTCATATCTTTTCTTAAGTATACAACTATACCACTTTTCTTTTCCATAGCAGAAGCTACAAAATGTTGACCAAGTCTTGGGTTAATCAGATATTTTTGATCGGTTGATTTAATATGAGTTTCTTGCAAACAAATTATGTCATTCTTTTTTTTTTTTTAAGAGAACTTTTTTATTTTTCTTTAAAAAAAAAAACACAAATATGTCATCATTTGTCAATCATTAAGACATTGAAGTACAATTTTTTGTTGTTGTTGTGTGTACCCCTCCCTCCCTCCACCCCCCACCCCCCTCCTCCTTCCCCCCCCCGACTTCTCAGAACCCGTACACGGTATGGATTTTTAACTAACACAGTCTAAAATCTATTGAGAAAAAAGAAATAAAGAAATTAATGACATTCTAGATTGACCTTAGCTTCTTCTTACTGAACTGACTTTTAACAGTTTAAATCATTTCTGATCTTAAGCATAGGCTAACTGGAATTTCTTAGTCCCGTATTTATTTTGTATATAGTCAATCCATTTTTTCCAGTCTCGTTTATATCTCTCATTTGAATGATCTTTGAGATATGCCGATATTTTAGCCATTTCAGCTAAGTTTGTTACTTTCAATGTCCATTCTTGGATTGTAGGCAAGTCTTCCTTCTTCCAATATTGCGCCACCAACAGTCTTGCTGCAGTTATCAGGTGCAGAATCAAATTGGTCTCTACCACTGTAAAGTCAGTACATATACCTAGTAAAAATAACTGAGGAATAAACTTTATCCTTCTTTTAAAAACATTTTGCATGACCCACCATATTTTTATCCAAAATGCCTTAACCTTTTGGCAGGTCCACCATATATGATAATATGTAGCATCGAGAAAACCACACCTCCAACATTTAGGCTGTACATTTGGATACATAGAAGCCAACTTTTTAGGATCTAAATGCCATCTATAGAACATCTTGTAAAAATTTTCTCTCAGATTTTGAGCTTGTGTAAATTTCACATTTCTTACCCAAATTCTTTCCCATGTATCCAACATTATTGGTTCCTCAATATTTTGAGCCCATTTTATCATACAATCTTTAACTAATTCTGTTTCCGAATCCATCTGTATTAATACATTATATATCCTCTTTATATGCATTAAGCTTTGATCTCTTATTTGTTTAAACAGATTATCCTCAACTTGAATAAAGCCAATTTTTTGATCTATTTTCCACCTAGCCTGTAATTGCCCATACTGGAACCATGTTTGAACTACCTTCTCCTCTTTTAATACCTCTAAAGATTTTAATTGTAATACCCCCCTTTCCGAGGTAAGAAGCTGTCTGTAAGTAATTCTGTCCTGTTTTTATGCTGTATTCATATTTTCAATTGCATGTCTAGGAATTTCTCCTTGTCTAAATATTTGTCTATGTCTAAACCATTAATTTTATCCCCTTTATACAGTTCTGTAAAAAATTCCCAGAAAGCCTTTTGAATCTCTTCCTGTTGGAACACCTCCTTCCCTCTGTAAATCAGTTTAGATATATTTCGAGTTTTCCTTTTTTTCCTAATCTGATAAGCTAACCATCTGCCAGGTTTGTTTGCATTACAAAAAGTATTGTGTTTTGCATATAATAAATTAGTAGCTACCTGGTCAGAGATCAACATGTCAAATTGAGATTTTAATATGTTAATAGCTTCCTTAACCTTTGTATCGTCTGGTTTCCTTGTTAACTCCAGCTCTTTTCTCTTAATTTCCTCTTCCAGTTCTGTTCGTTTTAACCCTTGCTTATTTCTATGTGTTTTATTTATATTCATCAAAACTCCTCTCATATACGCTTTGCTTGCATCCCATACAAATTCCATAGATGTACCCTTATTCATATTCAGAACAAAATATTCAGATAGTAATTTTTTACAATCATTAATATAGTTTTCATATCTAAATAAATTTTCATTCAGTCTCCAAGACCTTCTTGCCTGCACTACCCTTCCCAACTCCATCCAAACTGGGTTATGGTCCGAAAGGACTCTAGCTGCAATCTTTGTTTTCTTGACCCTAGAAAGCAAATCATTAGTGGTTAGAATAAAATCAATCCTTGAAAGGGATTGATGCCTGTCCGAGAAGAAAGTGAAGTCATATTCCTCTGCATTTCTTTCTCGCCAGATATCTCTCAATTCAAAATCATCCATAATGTCAAAGAAAGATTTGGGTAACTTTGCTCGCATCTTGGTATTTAGGCGGGAAATCTTCTTATCTCTCTTAGTGTCTATCACTCCATTCCAGTCACCCAATAGTATACAGGAACTATAGTCCCACTGTACTAATTTAGCGTGAAGATTTCTATAGAATCTATCTTGCTGTTGATTGGGAGCATAAATTCCCAAAATTAATGTCTTTTTCCCTTCTAAGATTAAGTCTAAAGCAATATATCTTCCGAAGGGATCTGCTTCTATTAATTCAGCTTTCATATCTTTTCTTAAGTATACAACTATACCATTCTTCTTTTCCATAGCAGAAGCTGCAAAATGTTGACCAAGTTTTGAGTTGATCAAATATTTTTGATCAGTTGACTTGATATGAGTTTCTTGCAAACAAATTACATCGTTCTTAAACTGTTTAAGATAATGAAATATTTTCTTCCTCTTCTGTGGAGAGTTCAGTCCGTTGACATTCCATGTTAAAATCTTAGTTGTCATCTTTGGTTGGTTGAAGCATTTTTAGAGCTTCCTGCACGGCCTGTTTAACCTTAGGTCTAGCTCCTCCCACTGCTTCCAGATTTGTTGTTGTAGTTCCTTGATCGATGGCCGATGATTGTTGATGCTGTTGCTTTTTAGCTTGTTTCTCCATACGTCTAGTAGTCATGCGGCTAGGTCTTGGTTCCATAGCACCTTGCACTTCTAGAGAAGAGAGATGCTCCATCTTGTCTGGTGGTTGTGCAGTTTGCTGTCTATCCTGTCCTTCTTGTGGTCTTTCTCTAGGTCCAGATGGTGCAGGGTGTCCGGCCTTCAATATATTATAATAAAAATCTCGGGCTTTCCATACAGAGTTGAGGCGGTACCTTTGCTTATCAAATGTAAATATGATGCCGAATGGTGCATCCCATCTATACTGTATCTGACGATTTCTGAGTTCTTCGACCAAAAAAGCGTAGTCTCTTCTGGCTCTTAACATTTGGGGTGGTATCTCTTTCAAAACAGCCAGGTCTTGACCGCCAATTTGAAGCTTAGTGTTATAAGACGCTTGCAGTACCATATTTCTGAACTCTCTTGTAGTAAAATATATAACGATGTCTCGAGGAAGCTGCTTCTGCTTTGCCAGCCAGGAGTTAACGCGGTAAGCTTTGTCAATTTGCCAGCCTTGGTTGGTCCCTGGTCTTCCCATCAGGCGGTCAAAAGCTTCCGATAGGATCTGTTTCAGGTTCTCCTGTTTCTCCTCACGCAGCCCCCTTACTCTTAATGCGAACTCCATTTGTCGGTACTGTATCATAATAATTTCTTTTTCAGCATTTTCCACTTTTTGTTCCACCACCTCTGTTTTCAATGTCAAGTTAGCATTGGCATCATTAAGAACCTCTAGAGTATCTTCCACTCCAGAAATATGTTCTGTTAATACAGTTACAAGACTCAGCATGTCGTCTCTAATTTTATCAATCTTAGCATCAAATTTCTCATACAGCTCCTGTTTAAGTCCATTTATTTCACTTTTAATTTCTTCTTTCATTTCTTTCATTTCCTCTTTTCTCTCCTGCTTTACCACCTCTCTATTATCTCTAAACTTATCTTCCATTTTAATTGTCTGTGCATTGAGAGCCTCGCTTAGCTTACTCAGGAAAAATTCTTTCGTTAACACATCCCCAGCAGGGGGCGTAGGAAGCGGAGGCTGCAGCTTTGTGCCAGGCACTGAGGATGTGCCCCTGGAAGTAGAGGGTGACGACTTCAAGTTAATATTTGGTTTTGAGGCCATTTCAAAATTTGTCTGCCTGCAGTTAATAAAACTCTATTGCCTAAATATGCAGCTTTAAGTAAAGAGGCTTTTATTTTGAAGTTTAAGGCTTGGCAAAACTTTCAGTGAGTAAACATTGTAACAAGACCGTTCAACAGATTCATCACCATTTAACTTCCAAATAAGCAAGGTTAATGAAGGAGTAAAATTCTTCTATTGTGAAACCAAAACATATGATAAGCTATCTCTTTTGTTTTGAATTCTTTTGAAGTCTTGTGAGAATTAGCAAAAAGTGTTCGTTATTACCGGAGAAACCAGCCTGCTCGGCGCCATTTTAAAAGCCTCTGAGTAAATAATTTTTCGGAGGAGAAAAAGAAAAGAAGCTAAAATGTTGATAAGCAATTATTGTCCTCGCAGTAAACGGATTCAGCTCGTGATAAGATTAAATCAAACAAAACTTAGAGCAGAGTGGGAGAGACCTACTTTGTCCTGCACAAGGCAGTTTGAAGTTCCCAGCACGGACAGCCGTTCTGCCTTGGGCTAGTCCCCCTTTCCTTGCAAGCACAAAAGCTGCAAAAATCGAAGAGCATTTGCCAGCAAAACAGTTTCTTCTTTCCCTCTTGCCTGAAGGATAAGAAAACCTGATAAGACGTCAGATGGAAGATCCTCTAAACAGGTACGTATGTCATTCTTAAACTGTTTAAGATAGTGAAATATTTTCTTTCTCTTCTGTGGAGAATTCAATCCATTGACATTCCATGTTAAAATCTTAGTTGTCATCTTTGGTTACCTGAAGCTTTTTTAGAGCCTCCTGCATGGCCTGTTTAACCTTTGGCCTAGCTCCTCCCACTGCTTCTGGACTTGTTGCTGTAGCTCCTTGATCGATGGCCAGTTATTGTTGAGGTTGTTGCCTTTTAGCTTGTTTCTCCATTCGTCTAGTAATCATACAGCTAGGTCTTTGTTCCATAACACCTTGCGCTTCTAGGAGAGAGAGATGCTCCATCTTATCTGGTAGTTGTGTAGTTTGCTGTCTGTCTTGTCCTTCTTGTGATCTTTCTCCGGGTCCAGATGGTGCAGGATGTCCAGCCTTCAAAATATTATAGTAAAAATCTCGGGCTTTCCATACGGAGTTGAGACGATATCTTTGCCTATCAAATGTAAGTATAATGCCGAATGGTGCGTCCCATCTGTACTGTATCTGACGGTTTCTAAGTTCTTCAACTAAAAAAGCATAATCTCTCCTGGCTCTTAGCATTTGAGGTGGTATCTCTTTCAAAACAGTCAGGTCTTGACCCCCAATTTGGAGCTTAGTGTTATAAGACTCTTGTAGTATCATGTTTCTGAGCTCTCTTGTAGTGAAATATATAACAATGTCTCGAGGGAGCTGCTTCTGCTTTGCAACCGAAGAGTTAACGCGGTAAACTTTATCGATTTGCCAGTCAAACTTAGCCCCCGCTCTTCCCACCAGACTATCAAAAGCTTCTGAAAGAATCTGTTTCAGGTTCTCCTGTTTTTCTTCACGCAACCCCCTTACTCTTAATGCCAGTTCCATTTGCCTGTACTGTATCAGGCAGCCAGTGCAGCTCACAGAGGATAGGTGTTACATGGGTGAAGCGAGGTGCAACCACAATCGCTCGCGCGGCCGCATTCTGGACTAGCTGAAGTCGCCGAATGCTCTTCAAGGGCAGCCCCATGTAGAGCACATTGCAGTATTCCAGCCTAGAGGTCACAAGGGCACAAGTGACTGTTGTGAGGGCCTCCCGGCTCAGGTAGGGACGCAACTGGTGTACCAGGCAAACCTGGGCAAATGCCCCCCTGGTCACAGCCGACAAATGATGTTCGAAGGTCAGCTGTGGGTCCAGGAGGACTCCCAAGTTGCGAACCCTGTCTGAGGGGCGTATAATTTGACCCCCCAGCCAAGGTGGCGCAGTGGTTAAATGCAGCACTGCAGGCTACTGCTAGATCAGCAGGTCAGCGGTTAAAATCTCACCGGCTCAGGGTTGACTCAGCCTTCCATCCTTCCGAGGTGGGTAAAATGAGGACCCAGATTGTTGGGGGCAATATGCTGACTCTCTGTAAACCGCTTAGAGAGGCCTGAAAGGCCTATGAAGCGGTATATAAGTCTACTGCTATTGCTATTGCTGAGTGATGGAATGTTTGGCCAATTCGTGGGAGGGAAACACAGCAGCCACTCGGTCTTTTCTGGATTGAGCACAAGCTTGTTGACCCCCATCCAGTCTTTAACAGCCTCCAGACCCTGGCTCATCACATCCATCGCTTCGTTGAGTTGGCACGGGGCAGACAGATACAGCTGGGTATCGTCCGCATATTGGTGGTATTTTATCCCGTGCCGGCGAATGATCTCACCCAGCGGTTTCATGTAGATGTTGAAAAGAAGGGGGGACAGGACCGAACCCTGTGGCACCCCATACGTTAGGGGCCTAGGGGTCGATCTCTGCTCCCCAACTAACACCGACTGTGACCTGTCCGAGAGGTAAGAGGAGAACCACTGTAAAACAGTGCCTCCCACCCCCACCTCTCGCAGTCGTCGCAGAAGGATACCATGGTCGATGGTATCGAAAGCCGCTGAGAGGTCAAGGAGCACTAGGATGGAGGCATGGCCTCCATCCCTGGCTCTCCAGAGATCATCGGTCAACGCGACCAAAGTGGTTTCTGTGCTGCAGCCAGGTCTGAAGCCTGACTGGAAAGGATCGAGATAACTGGCTTCCTCCAAGGACCGCTGGAGCTGAAAGGCCACCACCTTCTCAACAACCTTCCCCACAAAGGGGAGGTTGGAGACTGGACGATAGTTATTTAAAACAGCTGGATCCAAGGATGGTTTCTTCAGGAGGGGTCTCACCACCGCTGCCTTTAAAGCGGGGGGAAAGACCCCCTCCCATAGAGAGGCGGTAACAACCGCCTGGATCCAGCCTCGTGTCACCTCTCTGCTGTTGACAACCAGCCAGGAGGGGCACGGGTCCAGCACACATGTGGAGGCTCCTACAGCTCTCATGGCCTTGTCCACATCCTCAGGGGTAACAGCCTGAAACTCAACCCAGCGATGGCTTATCGGATCATCCTTAAGTGCCTCGGCTGGTTCTGCAGGATTGGAGTCCAGGTCCGCCCGGAACCGAGCAACCTTGTCTGCAAGGAATTGGACGTACTCCTCAGCCCTGCCCTGCAGCGGATCACCCATGTCCCTCCTATTTAGGAGGGAACGGGTTATCCTAAACAGGGCGGCTGGGCGCGACTCAGCAGACGCAACCAGAGAGGCAATGTATGTTGTCTTAGCCGTTCTAATTGCTCGAATATACTCTCTGGTGCAGGTTGTTAAACGTGCTCAGTTGGGTTCGGATTTACTGGTCCTCCATAAGTGCTCTAGGCGTCTCCTTTGGCGTTTCCTCTCCCGGAGTTCCTCAGTAAACCAAGGTGCCCTCCGGGATCCACTGCCTCGGAGCGGCCGTAGAGGCGCGATCCGGTTAAGAGACTTCGTCGCTGCCAAGTGCCAGGCAGCAACCAAAATCTCCGCCGGACTGCGGGCGAGAGTATCAGGAATAACCCCAAGTTCCGTCTGGAACCCTAAAGGGTCCATAAGTCGCCTGGGGCAGAACCACCTGGTCGGTTCCTCCTCCCTACAATGGGGGTTTGGTCTCCGAAAGTCAAGCCTCAATAGGTAGTGGTCTGACCATGACAGGGGCAAGATCTCACTACCCCTCAGACCAAGGTCACAATTCCACTGCTCCGAGAGGAATACGAGGTCGAGCGTGTGACCCGCTGAGTGAGTCGGTCCTCGGATTACTTGGGTCAAGCCCATGGTTGTCATGGAAGCCATGAACTCCTGCGCTCCATCAGAGTGACCACCGAGCGAAGGCAGATTGAAATCCCCCAGAACCATAAGTCTGGGGAACTCAACTGCCAGCTCGGCTATCGACTCGAGGAGCGAGGGGAGGGCTGCTGCAACGCAGTTGGGAGGCAGGTACATTAGCAGCAGGCCCACTTGACCCTTGAGGTCCAACTTCACCAGCAAGGACTCACACCTGACAAGCTCCGGAGCAGGGATCCTACGAGGTGCTAAAGATTCTCGGATAACAATGGCCACACCCCCACCCCTTCACTGAGCTCTCGGCTGATGGAACACCTGAAAACCTTCTGGGCACATCTCTACGAGGGGGACTCCTCCCTCCGGGCCCAGCCAGGTCTCAGTAATACATGCCAGGTCTGCCCTCTCGTCCAAAATTAAATCCCGGACGAGAGGAGCTTTATGAACTACAGACCTGGCATTTAGCGCCAGCAGCCTGAGGCCAGGGTCCTGATTACTCACACCACCTGGCCTTGGAGTGGGACTCGTAGGGCCGGAAGGAGGGATCTCTGTGACGTAGCGAGCCCTCCTTCCCCGGTAATGGCCAGCCCTAAAGTCCCCACCATATCTGCCCCTCCCTGTTATGACCGTAATGCTCCGGCCCACTCCCGTGTCCGTAGTTCCCTCAACCACCCCTATGGCTCCCGTGTTCCTTGACAGGCCCTCCGAATCAAACACACTCATTCGTTCACTCTGGCGGTCCCCACGTAATAATTAAAACACATAAAAATACAACAATAATGGGGTAATAAAAAGTGGGATCATTCGTTCAATCACATGCAAATCTCATACACTCATCATACCAATTAAAAATTGCGCAGCGTGCAGAGATCGAATAAGGCTTGTATAAGAGATCTTAATAGTCTTAGCCTTCTCCTCTGTAGGTCCAGTAAAAGTTCAATAAGGAGGGTGCAGTCCAGAGAGGGGTGCTCCACCCCTCTCCCTTCCTCCAAGTCCCAAAAAAGTGCCCAAGGCCGGAGGACGCTCCTTTGAAAGGGCTGAGGTGGCATCTCTGAGCCTCCATGGGCGATAGTGGTCACACCAGGTGGGACAGGCCAAGGCGGTGGAGAGTCAGTGCTGGGTAGGGAGATGGTAAAGGCTCCACAGCAACAAGGGCGGTAGAAGAAGAAAATGTCCAGCACGCAGAAAGAATGAAGGGCAAGGCTGCGGCGGTCGGGAGGCAATCAGGATGAAGAAGGGGGGGCGTCCAGGTCTCCCTCCTCTCCCATCCCCTGGACTCCGAAGGGCCAAAAGTTGTAAACGCTGCCGTTACCATGTCGAGATGTAATCTGGGCCGCCGAGATGGTCACGGCCGGCTGGTGGAATGTCAGTACTGGGCAGGAAGGATTTCGCACGCCCAGACCCGTAAGAGGGCGAAGGGAAGAGGCTATGACGGTGAGAGGGCGAGCAGGATGGAGGGGTGGGGGGTGGGGGGCGTCCAAGGAAGGCTATGGCGGCGGCAACCACAGCTAGCTGCCCGATCCGCCAGTCCCAAAAAAGACCCCGATAAATCCCCCACCTTACTGGGGCGATGATAAGTAGTAGTAGAGTCCCCAAGGTTCACCGCTCCGTTGGATCAAGTTAAAATAAGGTCCCAAACGCCAGAGAATTCAATAGAACGCTGTCGTCAGCAGCGGGGTGCCGCCATCTTCTCCTCCGTGCAGCGAGGGTGATTTCAAGCCGCCAAGGTTTCACCGCTTGAAAAACGCCCTGAAGCAGCCGTTCTTCAAAATACCAGTCCTCTTACGCTCCCTGGGTTCCAGTCCTTCCTTCCAGGGGACTTTTAAGAAGTTGTAGCAGATTCCGGAGGCTCTCCAAGATATTTTCCTCCCCGGCTTCTACAGAGCGAGAAAGCCAGGCAGCCATCCAGATCTCGCACATGCGCCATTTTTTCAGAAAATAAGCATTGTAATGAGACAGCATACTCATCACCATTTTAAGTGTCTCTATATTAGCAGAATTAACGGAAGAAAGAAAGTCTTGTAAAAGTGAAACTAATTAGTAAAACTCTGCTGGCCGGCTGTGAGGCAGAGTAATAAATCACTCCCTTCCTTTGAAGTTTTAAAGCTCCATAGAATTTAACAAGAAGATTAAGAAAATAGTCATTGTTACGGAAGAATTCAACAGGCTCATCGCCATTTTAAATGCCTCTTTAAGTAGCTAGATTAACAGAAGAAGATCTTGTAAAATATGAAGCTAGGATTTGGATAAACAATTAAAGTTCTCGCATACGAGCTCAGCTTGTGTTAAAATCAAATAGTTCAAGTTTGTTCTGAGTGGGAGGATGCTTACTTCGTACTGCACAAGGCAGTTGGAGATTCCCAGCACGGATACCGTTCTGCCTTCGGCTGGCCCCCCTCTTTCCACAGACACAAAAGCTGCAAAGAGCAAAAGGCATTTGCACAGCAGAACTAATCTTCTTCCCTTCTTGCCCGAAGAGTAAGATACCTGTCAGACGTCTGATAGACGATCGTCTAAACAGATAACACGACCAGGAACTCGGGAGCAGCTATGTTAAGCTGCTTCCATCAGTAAGCCCCGCCCAGGAAGCCAAGCACATGGCTGTTTTAGAAGACATTATATAAGGGAGGCTTTGTTATTAAACTGGGAAAAGGTTAAAAGATTACACTACTTAAAAATTCCAGTCTGGATATCAACGATTGAAGCATTTTCATATCCAATAATATATAAAAAGGAACAAACAGTTAGATATGTTGAAATATTGAATGCAGAGGGTGAACTCAAATCTATCCAAGAGTTGAAACAAGAAGGGATAGAAATGAATTGGTATTCATATGTACAGATACAATCCAGATATAATGAAGATAGAAAATCCAAAGGTTTTTACAATAAAATGACTGAGTTAGACAAAATTTTAACAGGTACTGATGAAAAAGTAATTTAAAAAGTATACGAATATTTATTGGAGGTTAAATTACAAGAAGAACAAGTTAAAGAAACTATGATAGATTGGAGGAAAAACTTTAGGTATGGGATTGATCTAGAGAAATGGCAGAAACTGTGGTCTCAAAACTATAAAATGACAATGTCTACTGCATATAGAGAAAATTTGTATAAGATGTTTTACAGGTGGCATCTACCCCCAACGAGAATTGCAAGAATGTCCAAGAATAAATCAGAAAAGTGTTGGAAATGTCATCAGATACCGGGCTCATATTGCCACATGTGGTGGACTTGCATTGAAGCTAAAAGATACTGGACTAAAATCCACATGTGGTTGGAGAAAATGACACACAAACAAATAGACTTTAAACCAGAGGTCTTTTTATTAGGAATCATTCCAGAAATCTATAACAAAGACTTAAAATATCTGATTGTAAATGTGTTAACAGCAGCCAGAATCATATTTGCAAAAAACTGGAAAAATGAAACAATACCAAAACAGGAAGAAGTTGTTTGGAAAATAATGGACTGTGCTGAAATGAGTAAATTGACACTTGAAATTAGAGAACAAGAGGACGAACAATTTTATAAGATATGGTTTAACTCTTGGCTGGCAAAGCAGAAGCAGCTTCCTCGAGACATCGTTATATACTTCACTACAAGAGGGCTTAGAAATATGGTACTACAAGCGTCTTATAACACTAAGCTTCAAATTGGCGGTCAAGACCTGATTGTTTTGAAAGAGATACCACCTCAAATGTTAAGAGCCAGGAGAGACTACGCTTTTTTAGTCGAAGAACTCAGAAATCGTCAGATACAGTATAGATGGGATGCACCATTTGGCATTATATTTACATTAGATAGGCAAAGATATCGCCTCAACTCTGTATGGAAATGATGAAATATTTGTGTTTTAAAAGAAATAAAACCTTTGAATGAGAAAATTTTTATAAGATATGGGATTTGTTTTATCAGTGGCTGTGGGAAAAAAACTTGGAATTGAAAAATGTTTTACTCATGTTTAAACTGAAGGAGTTAAATGATAGCACAATCATGCTGTGAAATAGATTAACAATGATATAATGAAAAACTGATACATCTATGAATTGAATACTTCAGAATTTTTTGCTTTAAAAATGATAAGGATAACAACGATTTTATATATACCTGATAGAGGATTGGTGATATAATGTATAACCTTAAGAACATATTACAATGATATCTTGTTGTTGATAAATAATTTTAATGAGGGAAGAATTAAAAATTGGTATATATATGCAGCGACTATTTAGAATATTTTGGTGAAAAATGAAGGAATAAGATTTCTGTTTGAAGGTATGAGGTACAAGGAACATGGTTTATGGTTTTTTTGGTTTTATGGTTTTATTAGAATTTGTAGGCCGCCCTTTTCCCTGAGGGGACTCAGGGCGGCTCACACAAAACCGGGAAGGGGGAATACAAACATTAAGATACAACATATAATAAAATAGTAGGCAACATCCATTCATCATTCGGGAGGGGTAGCTATCCTTATCCCCAGGCCTGACGGGCGAGCCAGTTCTTCAAGGCTATGCGGAAGGCCTGGACGGTGGAGAGGGTACGAATCTCCACGGGGAGCTCGTTCCAAAGGGTCGGGGCTACTGCTGAGAAGGCCCTCCTCCTTGTAGTTGCCAGCCGACACTGGCTGGCCGATGGAATGCGGAGGAGGCCTAATCTATGGGATCTTATTGGTCGCAGGGATGTAATTGGCAGAAGGCGGTCTCTCAAGTATCCAGATCCACTGCCATGTACCAACATAAGCATACCTGATAGTTGATTGGTGGAATTATGTATAATGGAAAATAGTTATATATAAATATAAATGGTTGGTAAAAAAACCTTTTCTTTCACATGGGGATTATATAAAGGTATACTGTTATCAAATAGATAATCAAGAATGTAAGGGAACTATGAT
Organism: Thamnophis sirtalis; assembly: GCF_051295495.1. Classification (NCBI taxonomy): domain Eukaryota; kingdom Metazoa; phylum Chordata; class Lepidosauria; order Squamata; family Natricidae; genus Thamnophis; species Thamnophis sirtalis. The sequence goes on from NW_028261388.1 coordinate 61,276,410, forward strand.
TTATTGGGAAAAAATAATACTAATCGTAATTGAACATATACTGTACAATGAAAGTGAGGTATTTAGATGAAAAATCTGTGATGGTAAATGTTATTCGAGAATATGGATGTTAAAACACCTGTAACCAAACGACATGCTATATGTGATGATGCTTTTTTTTCTGAAAACAGAACTTTTTTATTTTTCTTTAAAAAAAAAACACAAATATGTCATCATTTGTCAATCATTAAGACATTGAAGTACAATTTTTTTTGTTGTGTGTACCCCTCCCTCCCTCCACCCCCCCACCCCCTTCCTCCTTCCCCCCCCCCCCCCCGACTTCCCAGAACCCGTACCCGGTATGGATTTTTAACTAACACAGTCTAAAATCTATTGAGAAAAAAGAAATAAAGAAATTAATGACATTCTAGATTGACCTTAGCTTCTTCTTACTGAACTGACTTTTAACAGTTTAAATCATTTCTGATCTTAAGCATAGGCTAACTGGAATTTCTTAGTCCCGTATTTATTTTGTATATAGTCAATCCATTTTTTCCAGTCTCGTTTATATCTCTCATTTGAATGATCTTTGAGATATGCCGATATTTTAGCCATTTCAGCTAAGTTTGTTACTTTCAATGTCCATTCTTGGATTGTAGGCAAGTCTTCCTTCTTCCAATATTGCGCCACCAACAGTCTTGCTGCAGTTATCAGGTGCAGAATCAAATTGGTCTCTACCACTGTAAAGTCAGTACATATACCTAGTAAAAATAACTGAGGACTAAACTTTATCCTTCTTTTAAAAACATTTTGCATGACCCACCATATTTTTATCCAAAATGCCTTAACCTTTTGGCAGGTCCACCATATATGATAATATGTAGCATCGAGAGAACCACACCTCCAACATTTAGGCTGTACATTCGGATACATAGAAGCCAACTTTTTAGGATCTAAATGCCATCTATAGAACATCTTGTAAAATTTTTCTCTCAGATTTTGAGCTTGTGTAAATTTCACATTTCTTACCCAAATTCTTTCCCATGTATCCAACATTATTGGTTCCTCAATATTTTGAGCCCATTTTATCATACAATCTTTAACTAATTCTGTTTCCGAATCCATCTGTATTAATACATTATATATCCTCTTTATATGCATTAAGCTTTGATCTCTTATTTGTTTAAACAGATTATCCTCAACTTGAATAAAACCAATTTTTTGATCTATTTTCCACCTAGCCTGTAATTGCCCATACTGGAACCATGTTTGAACTACCTTCTCCTCTTTTAATACCTCTAAAGATTTTAATTGTAATACCCCCCTTTCCGAGGTAAGAAGCTGTCTGTAGGTAATTCTGTCCTGTTTTTGTGCTGTATTCATATTTTCAATTGCGTGTCTAGGAATTGCCCACATGGGTATCTTGTCATTTAATTTATATTGGTATTTCTTCCAGACCCGCAATAAAGCATTTCTTAAAATATGACTTTTAAAGTTCTTATCCAATTTTTTGTTGAATAACAGGTAAGCATGCCAACCAAATAGCAGATCGTGTCCCTCAATGTTCAATATTCTATCATTGGTTAAGTGAATCCAATCACTAATTACAGATAATGCCACTGCATCACAATATAGTTTTAAATTAGGTAGTTTCAATCCTCCTCTCTCACGTACATCTTGCATTATTTTCATCTTTACCCTCGGCTTCTTTCCTGCCCACACAAATTTGTTGATACCCTTCTGCCATTCTAAAAGGTTCGCATCTTTTTTTAGTATAGGTAACATTTGGAAGAGAAATAAAAATTTTGGTAGAATGTTCATTTTCACTGCCGCTATCCTACCCAGCAAAGATAGGTGCAATTTCTCCCATTTTTTCATCTCTGTCTGTATGCTATGCCAAAGTGGTTCATAATTATGCTTATATAATTTCCCATTTGAAGTTAAAATGTTAACTCCAAGATATTTGACTTTTTTAACTACCTCACATCCTAGCATCACTCCTAATTCTTCCTTTTGTTTAATATTCATATTTATAGCTAATATTTTGGTTTTTCCTAAGTTTATTTTAAAGCCCGACACTTGACCATATTGATTAATCATATTCATTAAAACCATACTGGATTCCTGCGGTTGTTCCAATATTATGACCAAATCATCCGCAAAAGCGCGGACTCTATATTCTTGCTGCCTAATCTTGATCCCTTTTAAACCATCCAAGCCCCGTATTTTATTCAACAATACTTCCAAAGTTATAATAAACAATAATGGGGACAAAGGACAGCCCTGTCTTGTACCTTTTCCAATTTGAAAAGAGTCTGTTAGACTTCCATTGACTATGATTTGTGCTGTTTGCTGTTGGTATATTGCTTTAATTGACTGTAAAAAATTATCTCCTATCTGCATTTTTTGCAGTATCTTCAACAGAAATTGCCAGTTAACTCGATCAAAGGCCTTCTCAGCATCCAAAAATATAAACGCAGCAGGGATCTGGTTGTTCTTTCCCAAATATTCTAATGCATTAATAATTAATCTAACATTACTTTTCATCTGTCTCCCTTGTATAAAACCTGTTTGGTCCGTATGTATCAATTGTTGAGTGACCAACATTAACCTATTTGCTAATATTTTAGTAAAAATTTTATAATCTACATTCAGTAATGAAATAGGTCTATAATTTTTGGGTTGAGTAGTATCTTGATCTTCTTTGGGTATCAAAGATATAAACACTGTCTTCCAAGATGGAGGGACTTTACCTTCCGTTTGAATCATATTAAATAATTCTCTAAGAGGTTCTACCATTTCTAACTGTAAGTTTTTATAGTAAACCGCTGTCAAGCCATCTGTACCTGGTGCTTTCCCTGACTTTAATTGCTTAATTACCTGCAGGATTTCCCCCGAGGTTATTGGTTGATTCAATTTTTGCCTGTGTTCTTCTCTAACTGAAGGTATTTTCTCTTTGTCTAAATATTTGTCTATGTCTAAACCATTAATTTTATCCCCTTTATACAGTTCTGTAAAAAATTCCCAGAAAGCCTTTTGAATCTCTTCCTGTTGAAACACCTCCTTCCCTCTGTAAATCAGTTTAGATATATTTCGAGTTTTCCTTTTTTTCCTAATCTGATAAGCTAACCATCTGCCAGGTTTGTTTGCATTACAAAAAGTATTGTGTTTTGCATATAATAGATTAGTAGCCACCTGGTCAGAGATCAACATGTCAAATTGAGATTTTAATATGTTAATAGCTTCCTTAACCTTTGTATCGTCTGGGTTCATTGTTAACTCCAGCTCTTTTCTCTTAATTTCCTCTTCCAGTTCTGTTCGTTTTAACCCTTGCTTATTTCTATGTGTTTTATTTATATTCATCAAAACTCCTCTCATATACGCTTTGCTTGCGTCCCATACAAATTCCATAGATGTACCCTTATTCATATTCAAAACAAAATATTCAGATAGTAATTTTTTACAATCATTAATATACTTTTCATATCTAAATAAGTTTTCATTCAATCTCCAAGACCTTCTTGCCTGCACTACCCTTCCCAACTCCATCCAAACTGGGTTATGGTCCGAAAGGATCCTAGCTGCAATCTTTGTTTTCTTGACCCTAGAAAGCAAATCATTAGTGGTTAGAATAAAATCAATCCTTGAGAGGGATTGATGCCTGTCCGAGAAGAAAGTGAAGTCACATTCCTCTACATTTCTTTCTCGCCAAATATCTCTCAATTCAAAATCATCCATAATGTCAAAGAAAGATTTGGGTAACTTTGCTCGCATCTTGGTATTTAGGCGGGAAATCTTCTTATCTTTCTTAGTGTCTATCACTCCATTCCAGTCACCCAATAGTATACAGGAACTATAGTCCCATTGTACTAATTTAGCATGAAGATTTCTATAGAATCTATCTTGCTGTTGATTGGGAGCATAAATTCCCAAAAGTAATGTCTTTTTCCCTTCTAAGATTAAGTCTAAAGCAATATATCTTCCGAAGGGATCTGCTTCTATTAATTCAGCTTTCATGTCTTTTCTTAAGTATACAACTATACCATTCTTCTTTTCCATAGCAGAAGCTACAAAATGTTGACCAAGTTTTGAGTTGATCAAATATTTTTGATCAGTTGACTTGATATGAGTTTCTTGCAAACAAATTACATCGTTCTTAAACTGTTTGAGATAATGAAATATTTTCTTCCTCTTCTGTGGAGAGTTCAGTCCGTTAACATTCCATGTTAAAATCTTAGTTGTCATCTTTGGTTGGTTGAAGCATTTTTAGAGCTTCCTGCACGGCCTGTTTAACCTTAGGTCTAGCTCCTCCCATTGCTTCCAGATTTGTTGTTGTAGATCCTTGATCGATGGCCGATGATTGTTGATGCTGTTGCTTTTTAGCTTGTTTCTCCATACGTCTAGTAGTCATGCGGCTAGGTCTTGGTTCCATAGCACCTTGCACTTCTAGAGAAGAGAGATGCTCCATCTTGTCTGGTGGTTGTGTATTTTGCTGTCTATCCTGTCCTTCTTGTGGTCTTTCTCTAGGTCCAGATGGTGCAGGGTGTCCGGCCTTCAATATATTATAATAAAAATCTCGGGCTTTCCATACAGAGTTGAGGCGGTATCTTTGCTTATCAAATGTAAATATGATGCCAAATGGTGCATCCCATCTATACTATATCTGACGATTTCTGAGTTCTTCGACCAAAAAAGCGTAGTCTCTCCTGGCTCTTAACATTTGAGGTGGTATCTCTTTCAAAACAGCCAGGTCTTGACCGCCAATTTGAAGCTTAGTGTTATAAGATGCTTGCAGTACCATATTTCTAAACTCTCTTGTAGTAAAATATATAACGATGTCTCGAGGAAGCTGCTTCTGCTTTGCCAGCCAGGAGTTAACGCGGTAAGCTTTGTCAATTCGCCAGTCTTGATTGGTCCCTGGTCTTCCCATCAGGCGGTCAAAAGCTTCCGATAGGGTCTGTTTCAGGTTCTCCTGTTTCTCCTCACGCAGCCCCCTTACTCTTAATGCGAACTCCATTTGTCGGTACTGTATCATAATAATTTCTTTTTCAGCATTTTCCACTTTTTGTTCCACCACCTCTGTTTTCAATGTCAAGTTAGCATTGGCATCATTAAGAACCTCTAGAGTATCTTCCACTCCAGAAATATGTTATGTTAATACAGTTACAAGACTCAGCATGTCGTCTCTAATTTTATCAACCTTAGCCTCAAATTTCTCATACAGCTCCTGTTTAAGTCCTTTTATTTCACTTTTAATTTCTTCTTTCATTTCTTTTATTTCCTCTTTTCTCTCCTCTCTATTATCTCTAAATTTATCTTCCATTTTAATTGTCTGTGCATTAAGAGCCTCGCTTAGATTACTCAGGAAAAATTCTTTCGTTAACACATCCCCAGCAGGGGGCGTAGGAAGCGGAGGCTGCAGCTTTGTGCCAGGCACTGAGGATGTGCCCCTGGAAGTAGAGGGTGACGACTTCAAGTTAATATTTGGTTTTGAGGCCATTTCAAAATTTATCTGCCTGCAGTTAATAAAACTCTATTGCCTGAATATGCAGCTTTAAGTAAAGAGGCTTTTATTTTGAAGTTTAAGGCTTGGCAAAACTTTCAGTGAGTAAACATTGTAACAAGACCATTCAGCAGATTCATCACCATTTAACTTCCAAATAAGCAAGGTTAATGAAGGAGTAAAATTCTTCTATTGTGAAACCAAAACAAGTGATAAGCAATCTCTTTTGTTTTGAATTCTTGTGAGGATTAGCAAAAAGTGTTCGTTATTACCGGAGAAACCAGCCTGCTCGGCGCCATTTTAGAAGCCTCTGAGTAAATAATTTTTCGGAGGAGAAAAAGAAAAGAAGCTAAAATGTTGATAAGCAATTATTGTCCACAGTAAACGGATCCAGCTCGTGATAAGAATAAATCAAACAAAACTTTGAGCAGAGTGGGAGAGACCTACTTTGTCCTGCACAAGGCAGTTTGAAGTTCCCAGCACGGACAGCCGTTCTGCCTTGGGCTAGCCCCCCTTTCCTTGCAAGCACAAAAGCTGCAAAAATCGAAGAGCATTTGCCAGCAAAACAGTTTCTTCTTTCCTTCTTGCCTGAAGGATAAGAAAACCTGATAAGACGTCAGATGGAAGATCCTCTAAACAGGTACGTAGCCAGGAATTCGGAGGCAGCTGATTTTTGCTGCCCCCACCAGTAGGCTCCTCCCAGGAAGTCCGTGATGATGCTTTTTTTTTTGTTGTTGTTTTGTTTTGGTTTTTTTATGTATGTGTTGTCTGTGTAATAAAAATAAAAATTTATTTTAAAAAATGACAGTTTTCTGAGATTTGTGTTTTACCAGTAGAACTAAATTACTTATTGTTTCTACCATACTTGTGAAAGAGAAGCAGAGTAAAGGGGATTTCTGGAACAAAATCATTTGTACCTGAGGCTATATAAAGATGAAATTTTGGAAAACAACGTGATAGAGAACAGCCCCAATCCTACAAAGTATGCCAATTATATTTAGCAATCAAGTGGTTAAACTAATCATACAGTTCTGTGGAACACACATCTGTATGTGACAAACAGAAATACTTTTTGGAGCTTATGGGTATAATTCCCTGATGCTACATCACATAATTGTAAACAAGATTTTTGACAGATGTTCCATTATACAGAGAATGCAGCTTATGTACAGCCTTACAGTTTGATCACAGGAACAAAGTAGGTTGTTTTGCAATGAAAACCCCTCTCTTTTATTGGAGTAAGAGATAGAGGAGGCATTTCTTTAATCATCAGCAAAATATTAGCAAAGCTCTATTTACCTGTATTTGTTCATAATTACGTCTTTATGGTGGGCTACAAATTTTTTAATAACCTGTTCTCTGTCCTAATGACTGGCTGGGGGGGGCGTGCCTAGGTGGGCATGTGACTGAGTGGGCATGGCCAACTCAACCACTTCTTTGCCTAAAAAAAAGATACACCAAAAGGTATATTATTATTTCGTGTATTTAATACTTAAATAAGAATAATAAAAGAGATACACAAAACAACAAAAGAAGTACATAAATACTTACATAAGAACAATAAAAGATTCAGCTTTAAGGTATTTCCAAATTGCTGTGTCATTGGCATTGGCATCCTCACTTTCACTATTCTTCAGTCTTAACCCCCTAGCATTATTAGCTGTGTGTTGTGCTTGCAACTATTTTTTGACTGTAGGAATAGGGTCCCATTCTTTTATAGGTAGGCCAATTACACTAATTGTCATTAGGTTTATTATGTTGGAAACAGGAGACTTCTCTGAACATATGATGTTCATTTTGGAAAAAAACCTTTCCGCTTCTGCTGAACTTACAGCAATTGTTCTGACAATATTTTTCGCCTTTTTGAATCCTGGCAGGAATTGTATATTTCTGGGAATCTTTTAAAACATTTTCCACAAAATCTTGATAATCATTAATATTAATTTTGTAATTAAAGATGTAACTAAATGCAAGCAATTGTTCTTCAGCTGCTTTCCTTGGAACCATCACTTCTTCAATATTCCAGTAATCTGGCTCCAAAAAATTGAGGAATTGTAAATTAGTTCTGTCTTACAATTGGCTACCTGCTTTTAAATGTTCACAATCCATTAGTCCTTTCTTCACATTTGTTATGATGCTTTCTAAAAGTCTTTCCTGAGGAAGACTAACAAATTGATGATTTTGTACAAATTTTATATTTTTGAAGGTTTCTGAAGTAATTAATCCATCCACTTTTTTTCATATGCACCCTTTTCCTTTTTAAGCATTTCAAATGCTTTAATTGATCTTATCACATGTTTTTCAGCCTTTATGATGTCTACATTTCTCTCTTGCAGTACATTTGAAAGAAAAGAAATTCCATTTAGAATGTCAATCATAAATGCCAAATCAGTCATAAAATATATATTTTCAAGATGAGCAACCATACCTAGGTACTTTTCATTTGAATGAAAATATTGATGTAGCACTGGATGAGTGCGCCAGGCAGCCAGGGTTTACCTTAAACTACAGGCAGCCCATCTTGTTCCAAAACTCTACCAATCTCTATAATTTCAATCCCCAGTTGTTCAGATATTTTGAAAAGTTCAGCTTGGTTCTTATTGGATTGATGAAAAATAGTGTATATCTTATTAATAATTTTTTTAAATGATTTACTTGCTTTATTTCCTTTATCGAATCATCTAAAACAAGTTGGACCCAATGGTTTAAGCAGCACCACATTTTGATGTTTGGAAACTCTTTTGCTCTTCTAGTGCTCACTCCAGATTTTCTCCCAAGGATAACTCTGGCACCATTGGAGCAAATCCTATAATTGTTAGTGACGTAACTGAATCCTCAACATTTAAGTAAAGTATAAAAACTGGTTTGCTACATAGCATTGAGACTTCATCAATAATCAAATATATATTGATGGAGTCAGAAACCAGTTATAGCAGGGTATCCAAAATGTCTGTCTGCCTTCACAGAGTTTACTGCTTTTTATACAGTTTTAACTAGCAGCAAAGAGTATATAGCAACATATGTTGTCAGGGGTTTGCTCCACTTGTTGCTGTTGCAGCACTGCCTGTGCTTTGGTGGTCAGGGCTTTCACGTCTCCCCATGTCACTGGATGGCTGGTCTGATGAGATTGTATTGGCCGATACACTGTCTGTAGAGTCATCTTGGCCATTTCTGGAACCAGATTTGGGGACTGGTGCCACAACATCCTTAGCTCGGCAGACACAACGTGATGGTATCCACAAGGGTCCTGTAGAAGCAAGCACAGCAGCATATCCAATAATATACTAGAGGAGGAGACAAGCTTGTTTTCTGTTGAAAATGTCTCTGATAAGCGGTCGAATTTTGAATGGAGACATTCAATTGATTTAAGGTAAATAATACTTTTTTAACCTGTTGTGTTACCCACGACAAATTGGGTACCTGCCAGCCCTCCTTTTTTATTTGTTTGTGAAGACAGTCCTTAAAGGACCGATTAGCATGTTCCATGATGTCTTTGCCTGTGGAATTGTAGGGTAGCTCATGAGTAAGAACAATATTCCAGGTTGTACAAAATTGCAAAAAGACCGATGAAGAATAGGCCGGGCCATTATCAGTTTTTAAAGAGGAGGGTTTGCCCAAGGCAGTAATGGCTGAAAAAAGATGAGAAATAACATGATTAGCTGTTTCCCCTCGTTGAGGTGACGTGCTCCTGAATAGGTATCAATAGATAAATGAATGAATTTAGCTTCCAGGGAGCCAAAGGGGGAACATGGGTGACATCCATTTGCCATAGTTGATTAGTGGCAAAACCATGGGGATTAACTCCCGTGTCCCCTGAGGGAGATGCCCCAGAATATTGGGGACAGGATGAAACAATCTGCTTGGCTTGGTCAAGTGGAATATGGCAAGCTTGTGCCAGCCCCCTGGCATTTTGATGGAAAAAAGAGTGACTGAAAAACGGATCTGAAAACAATGTGGGTAAAACATGAACAGTGGCATCACCATGACTTTTGTCTTCAGAAAGAGGTCCAAGAAGAGATGAGTGACTGCGTATGTAGAAACAAAATATAAATGCTTTCGGTCTTGTAGTAGTTGCTGCAAAGTTAAAAACAAAACCATGAGATTGGGGTCAATCCTGGGTGTGACGTAGGAAGACGTAGGAAGATTAAAAATAAGTTGAGACACATAATGAGAGTCATAGATTAAATTAAAAGACTGTTGAGAAAAGGTGTGGAAAACTAATATAGCAGCAGACAATTCTGAGCGTTGCGGGAACGACTGTATTGCAATGTAGGACACCTTCAAGGTATCATCATGAGAATCCTTGTAAGCAATTGCTCCTTTCATTCGCCCTCCATCTGAAAAAAACAGTAGGAGCTTGTGAAAGTGGAGAAGATGAAAGCAGTGGGCGGACAGGAAAAGAAGTCATTAAACATGCAAGCCGCCCACATAGTCAGTTAAAGAACACTGAAGAGATAAGTTATTCTGAAAATAAAATTGAAAATCAGATTTCATAATAGGAAGAACAATATTAATCAAATCAGTCCCATTTCTGTGACAAGCTCGAGTGCATCCTAAAATTATTAATTCAGCAACAGCTAATACTTCCGTAGGCAGCTTACTAGTAGGAAACACCAGAAGGGTTAACTGATAATCTCTATGAGGAATATGATCCACAAACTGAGTGCTCAAGATATCATTAATTCAATGAACAGGACTACTGTAAATGGGAAAAATTTGGGGCAAATTGGTCCACAATTGAACATAAATAAAGCCAGTATAGTCCGAATCTATCATCCCAGGAATAACAAAAATACCCCTTTTACCCATGTTTGACCTCAGAAGGACAACTCCTACATAATCTTTTGGTAGGGGGCCTGATAATTGAGATGGAACTACTTGAACCTCCCCAGGAAATTTAAGTTTCACTTCCTCCTGCAATATCAAATCAATGTCGGCACTGCCTCTGGTAGCTGCAGGAATATTTTCTATTGTTGGTTTGTTGTCTCTGTTTGGACCAGGGCTAGAGTCAGCCGTTTCCCGACTGACACTCACTTGCCCAATGATAACCCTTCTGACACTTTGGACATTTTGCTTTTGTTTTTGACCCCTGATGGAAAGGGCCGCGGGATGCTGCAGATATATCCCCCCCCTAGATGTTGAGGTTGATTTGGCTAGACTTCGTTACAAGGAAGAGGGAGAAGCTGAGGATTCCCCTCCCACCCCCAAATCCCCCCTCCCAAAGGTGCAAAAAGGGGGAAGGGGAGGATTCACAGGCAAGCCCAAGCCTCCCATCTGCTTCTGCTGTGGGAAGGAGGGGCACCGTGCTGTGAATTGCCGAGTCAAGATGACTCACACCGCTCCCCCCCCCTGGAGGGAGAAAAAGCCTGAGAAGCCTCCTGGCAAGAAAAAGGAACCTGTTTTGACGGGGGAGGAGATTTCTCGACGCTTCGGGCCAGAGGAAGGAGGGAGCAGAAGCCCCAGCTTGTCTGACAACAGTGACTCTGAGGACGCGGACCGCTGGGTAAGTTCCCGCTCAGGGCCCGTGCTTATCCCAGTTGAACTTAGAATGCCCTCTTCTGGCACGCAAGAGAAAATTCTGGCTCTTTTAGACTCTGGTTCCTCACGTTGCATTATAAGCCCAGATATAGTTGAAAAAATGGGCTTGAAACTGAAAACTTTAAAAATTCCAATTGCATTTTGCCAATTAGATGGCTCTATTGTGGGGGGCGGTCCTGCTCATTTTGCTACAGAGCCCATCGAAATGTGGTTGAGAACCCACCAGGAGATGTTAACTTTTATTGTAGCCCCAGGAATGGACCGGCCCCTTATTTTAGGACTCCCCTGGCTCCGGAAATGGAACCCACGCATTAACTGGAGAGATGGGTGGTTATGAATTCAGTCAGCCACACCCCCTGAGGGGAGGATGGAGGATCCAGAGCCTGATAAAAATGGTCCCAAACTAGCGGCCAGAGGGCAGGAAAGAATTGAGGGGGAGGAAAGGATCCCGAAGTAATATTAATGGCTCTGGAGAAGAAGGCAGCTGAATGGATGGTTGGATTACATAATAGTGACTCCCCTCTCCTAAGAAACTTTGACGGGTTTATGGCAGCCCTGAGAAGACACTTTGATGACCCTCTCACTGAGCGCCGGGCTAGAATTAAATTTACGACCCTTAGACAGGGCAAAAGGACTGTGCCTGAGTATGTACAGGGACCTGAAAGATGTTTTCAGTGAAAAATCTTCTGATAAGTTGCCCCCTCATAGGGCCACAGATTGCACCATTGATATTCTACCTGGGGTGAAACTCCCGAAACCCCAAATTTATTCAATGACCCCTAGGGAGATAGACGAAATGAGAAAATTCATTGATAAAAACTTGGAAAGGGGCTTCATTGAACCAGTGAGACCCAAAGTAGCAGCCCCAGTGTTATTCAGAGAAAAGAAGAATGGCTCCTTCCATTTGTGTGTTAATTTTAAAAATCTTAACTGCATTTCTGCCCAAAACCTCTACCCTTTACCACTGATGAAGGACATGCTGGCACAACTAGGGAAGGGAAGGATTTTCACTAAATTGGACCTGCAGGAAGCATACTATCAGGTCAGAATTAAGGAGGGGGACGAATGGAAGACTGCATTCAACTGCCCCCTTGGTTGCTTCCAATTTCGTGTAATGCTGTTTGGCCTCCAGGGGGCACCAGCGGTCTTCATGCAGTTAATTAATGAAGTTTTGCATGACCATCTTTACAAAGGCGTGATGGTCTATCTAGATGATATCCTTATTTACATGGAAACACGTGAAGAACACGTGAAGCTTGTCCGCACAGTTCTCAAGAAACTCCGTGCAGCAGAACTATATGCCAAATTATCCAAATGTGAATTTCATCAGGAGAGGGTGGATTACCTGGGCTATCGGATCTCCCACAAAGGGATAGAGATGGACCCAGCAAAGGTTAAGGCTGTCACCAAATGGGAAGCCCCATGCACACGTAGACAGTTACAGAGCTTTTGGGGTTTTGCTAACTTCTATCGTCAATTTATTCCCTCTTTTGCTAAAATCGCTCTTCCAATCACTAACCTCCTAAAGTCAAAAGGAGGAGCGAAGCCCAAACCTAGCAAACCTTTGAATTGGACTATGGAGTGTCAGGCTGCTTTCAAGAAATTGAAATGCCTGTTTGCAGAGGAACCGGTACTAAAACACCCAGACATGGACGCACCTTTTGTGGTCCAGGCTGACGCTAGTGATGTTGCAGTGGGGGCTGTACTGCTTCAGGAAAATGCACAAGGGAAATTACAACCCTGCGCTTACACCTCTCGCAAGCTAACCGACACTGAGAGATGTTGGGCTATTTGGGAGAAGGAAGCTTTCGCTGTTCGTTGGGCTTTGATGACCTGGCGTCACTTTCTAGAGGGCACAAAACACCCTCTTGAGGTGTGGACTGACCACTAGAACTTAGAGGCGTTGAAAACCCCCAGGAAACTGTCTCCCAAACAGATGCGCTGGGCACTACATTTCAATAGGTTCAATTTTACTTTGAAATACATTCCGGGAGGGAAGAATTTTATAGCTGATGCTTCGTCCAGACTTCCGCAGTACAACAGCTCAAAGCTTAGTGTTGTTCAACCGGTCATACCCACAAGAAGTCTGACTGCCCCTGTTGTCACTAGGAATCAGACGACCTCTAAGTTAGAGGTCACACAGGACTTTGTCTCTGAACTCAAGAGGGCTCTTACGACTGATAAGTGGTTCCAGCAACATATGAATGAGTGCACCATGAAAGATGGACTGGCTTGGATTGGGCCTAAATTATACGTGCCTACATCCATTAGATCCACGGTCCTTCAACAGGCTCATGATTCTCACATGGCTGGACATTTGGGGTTCGTCAAAACCTTGCATCTCGTTAAGAGAAAATTTTGGTGGCCTTCATTGAAAAAAGACATTGAATCTTATGTGGCTAGTTGTCTCACTTGTGCCGCTGCAAAACGCCCTCCGGGAAAACCGCAGGGATTGCTCCAGGCGGTGGCCCACCCGGAAGCCCTGTGGAAAGAGATCTCTATGGATTTCATTGTTGAGCTTCCAGAGAGTCAGGGAAATACAGTGATCTGGGTTGTTACTGCCTTATTCTCCAAGCAAGTTCATTTTATTCCTTGCTCCAAGATCCCATCCGCCAAATCTCTGGCTAAGATGTTCATCTCACATATCTATCACTTGCATGGGGTGCCGGACCGCATCATTTTGGATAGGAGTGTCCAGTTCACCTCGCTATTTTGGAAAGAACCATCAAGATATGTTAGACTCTACCCTGGCTGGGATGTTCTTAAAGATTGACAAGGAGAATACACCAATAACAATGCTGTTGCTATATACTCTTTGATGCTTCTTAAAACTGTATAAAAAGCAATACACTCTGGGAAGGCAGACAGACGTTTTGGATACCCTGCTATGACTGGTTTCTGAAACCATCAGCTGGCACCTGAAAAGGGATACCCTCCGGGGGAAGCAACAGCCAACATACTTACCTTTGTCTGGAATAGATCCCAAGGTGTACCTTCGCCCTCTGGGACCCTGTCAGGTGCCTCTTCATTTAATAATCAGGAAAGAAACAACTCAACTCCATGCCTCAGAATTAAGTGTACTTTTACTAATTACAAACGATGAGAAGAAAAGCAAAGCTGAGTCTGAGTAAAAAGGCGCGAAAGCAATAGATATTGCTGTGGACAATTTGTAATGTACTGATGAAAGAAATGTCCTTCTGGGTTCGGCTCCAAGTGGGGAAAAAGATACTGGAGACATGGAGACTTCCGCTGGGAGGGGCTTGCTGATGGGAGCTGCTCATTACAGCTCTTGAATCCCTGGTCGCGTTATCTGTCGGATGACCAATCCATCAGACGTCTGACAGTTTGTTTACCTTTTTCTTTGGGCAAGAAGATAAGGTGAGCCGTTCTGCTGAGCAACATGCCATCCGACCCTCGCAGTTTGTTTCTGGGAGGGGGGGAAGGCCAGTTGAGGGCAGAATTGTCTCCATGCTGGGAATTCCAGCTGCGATTTGCAGTGCGAAGCAAACTCTCTCTTCCTCAGAACAAAATTTGATTTAATGAGTTCAAGGCGAGCGGAACTGGTACACGTGAACTTTTAATTGTTTGTATTAAATCTAAATTCATTTTTACCAGAACTCCTTCCGATAACTTAACTACTAAATAGACAGTTAAAATGGCGCCGAGCTGCTTCATAACACTGTTTATGTTTTGCATTTCTACGGAGTTTTAAAACTTCAAAGGAAAGGAGTGATTTATCACTTTACGTTACAGCTGTATATTTGGCCAGCAGAGTTTTATTAATTGGTTGAAGAAGAAACTTGGAATGGCTTCTAAGCAAAACCCTACTCAAAAGATTCCCCCCCCCCCCTGGCGCCCAAAGGCTCTGGCACCTCGCCCGCCCCTGGCACAAAACTGCAGTCACTGATTCCTACTCCCCCTATGGGTGAGCCATTCCGAAAGAATTTTTTCTGAAGCAGCTGGCTGAGGCTTTTAAAACTCAGGCAATTACAATGGAAACAAAACTCAAAGAAGGACTCAAAGAAGAGATATCCGTTGCGCATAAGGATCTGTCTGATAAACTTGAGACCCGGGTTCAAAAGATCAGAGATGATATTCTGGGGATTGTTAGTTTATTGACAGAACATGTTTCTGGAATTGAAGACAGACTAGATGATCTTAATGATGCCAACATTAATTTGGTATCAAAAACAGAGATGGTGCAACAAAAAGTTGAAAATGCTGAAAAATAAATTATTATGATACAGTATAGACAAATGGAACTTGCACTAAGAGTAAGGGGTTTGCGTGAAAACAATCAGGAAAACTTGAAACAGATTCTTTCAGAAGCTTTTGATAGCCTGATGGGAAGACCAGGGGGTAACTTTGATTGGCAAATTGATAAGGTTTACCGTGCTAATTCTTGGCTGGCAAAGCAGAAGCAGCTCCCACGGGACATTGTGATATATTTTACTACAAGAGACATGAGGAATATGATATTGCAAGAGTCTTATAAAACCAAGCTGGATGGATCTATGGGATGTTAAAAAAGCAATCTTCAAGTATATTGTCAACAGTAGGGAAAAATTGTTATAAATACATATTATTAATAACAGTTATGAGATCATATAATTGTGAATGTATATATGAAATTGATAAAATTTATTTTAAAAAATTAAAATAAATAAATAAATAAATAAATAAATAAATAAATAAAACCAAGCTTCAAATTGTGGGTCAGGAATTGACTGTTCTGAAAGAGATACCACCTCAAATGCTAAGATCCAGGAAAGACTATTCCTTTTTAGTTGAAGAGCTTAGAAATCATCAGCTACAGTTCAGATGGGATGCACCATTTGGCCTAGCACTCACTTTGGAGGGGCAAAGATATCATCTTAATTCAGTATGGAAAGCTCGAGATTTTTACCATAATATTTTGAAGGCTGGACATCCCGCACCATCTGGATCTAGAGAAAGAGAACAAGAAGGACAAGATAGGCAGCAAACTACACAATTATAAACAAGGATGGATCATCTTTCTCTCTTAGAAGCACAAGGAGCCATGGAACAAAGACCAAACCATGTGATTACCAGACGAATGGATCAACAATTAAAAAAGCAACAATCCCAACAATCACCTGCCATCGGTCAAGATGCTACAGTTACCAGCTTAGAAGCAGTGGGAGGTTTGCAGTGTAATGCAAATAAATCTGGCATATCAGATTAGGAAAAAAAAATTCTCGAAACACAGCTAAATTGCTCTATAGAGGGAAGGAAGTGTTCCAACAGGGTGAGATTCAAAAGGCCTTCCGGGAATTTTTTACAGAGCTGTATAAAGGTGACAAAATTAACAGCCTAAATATAGAGAGATACTTGGACAAAGAAAAAATACCCATAGTTAAAGAAGAGCAGAGGCAAAGACTGAATCAACCAATAACTTCGGGAGAAATTTTGCAGGTAATTAAGCAGTTAAAGGCAGGGAATGCACCTGGTACAGATGGCTTGACAGCAGCTTACTATAAAAATCTACAATTAGAAATGGTAGAACTTCTTAAGGAATTATTTAATAAGATTCAAACGGAAGTTAAGGTACCCCCATCTTGGAAGACAGCTTTTATATCCCTGATACCTAAAGAAGACCAAGATATTACTCAACCAAAAAACTATAGACCTGTCTCATTATTTAATGTAGATTATAAAATCTTTACTAAAATACTAGCAAATAGGTTAATGTTGGTTATTCAACAATTGATTCACAGTGATCAAACAGGTTTTATTCAAGGGAGACAAATGAGAAGTAACGTAAGATTAATTGTTAATGCACTAGAATACTTGGAAAAGAACAATCAAATTCCTGCCGCGTTCATATTTCTGAATGCTGAGAAAGCCTTTGATCGAGTTAATTGGCAATTCCTGTTGAAAACACTGCAAAAAATGCAAATAGGAGAAAGTTTCTTACAATCAATCAAAGCAATATATCAACAGCAAACGGCTCAAATTATAGTCAATGGAAGTTTAACAGACTCTTTTCAAATTGGAAAAGGTACAAGACAGGGCTGTCCCTTCTCTCCGTTACTGTTTATTATAACTTTGGAAATACTGCTGAACAAAATACGGGGCTTGGAGGGTCTAAAGGGAATTAAGATTAGGCATCAAGAATATCGAGTGCGTGCTTTTGCGGCTGACTTGGTTATAATATTATACCAATATTAGACCAACCACAAGTTGCAGTTATCTTTGTTGGGAAGAATAGCAGCAGTGAAAATGAATATTTTACCTACATTTTTATTTCTTTTCCAAATGCTACCTATACTTAGAAAAGATGTGAACCTGCTAGAATGGCAGAAGGGTATTAATAAATTTGTATGGGCAGGAAAGAAGCCGAGAGTAAAGCTAAAAATAATGCAAGATGTGCGTGAGAGGGGAGGTTTGAAATTATCCAACCTAAAATTATATTATGATGTAGTAGCATTATCTGTAATTAGTGATTGGATTGACTTAACTAATGATAGGATACTTAATATCGAGGGGTACGATTTGGTATATGCCTGGCATGCTTACCTGTTATACAACAAAAAAGTAGACAAAAATTTTAAAAGTCATATTTTAAGGAATGCTTTACTGCGGGTTTGGAAAAAATATCAATACAAATTAAATGACAAGTTACCCATGTGGGCAATTCCTAGACACGGAATAGAAAATATGAATATAGCACAAAAATAGGATATAATTACTTACAGACAGCTTCTTACCCTAGAAAGGGGGGTATTACAACTAAAATCCTTAGATTAAAAGAGGAAAAGGTAATTCAAACATGGTTCCAGTATGGACAGTTACGGGCCAGGTGGAAAACAGATCAAAAAATCGGTTTCATGCAAGTCGAGGATAATTTATTTAAACAAATAAGAGATCAAAGTTTAATGCATATAAAGAGGATATACAATGTATTAGTACAGATGGATTCCGAAAAGAACTAGTTAAAGATTGTATGATAAAGTGGGCTCAAAATATTGAAGAACCAATAATGTTGGATACATGGGAAAGAATCTGGGTAAGAAATGCAAAATTTACACAAGCCCAAAACCTGAAAGAAAATTTTTACAAGATGTTTTATAGATGGCATTTAGATCCTAAAAAGTTGGCTTCTATGTATCCGAATTTACAACCCAAATGCTGGAGGTGGTTCTCTCGATGCTACATATTTCCATATATGGTGGACTTGCCAAAAGGTTAAGGCATTTTGGGTAAAAATATGGTGGATTATGCAAAATGTTCTTAAAAAAAGGATAAAGTTTACTCCTCAGTTATTTTTGTTAGGTATAATTACTGACTGTACAGTGGTAGAGATTAACTTGATTTTGCACTTAATGACTGCAGCAAGATTGTTGGTGGCGCAATACTGGAAGAAGGAAGACTTGCCTACAATTCAAGAATGGACATTGAAAGTCACAAATTTAGCCGAGATGGCTAAAATATCTGCATATCTTAAGGACCACTCAAACGAGAGATATAAACGAGACTGGAAAAAATGGATTGATTATATACAAAATAAATACGGGACTAAGAAATTCCAGATAGCTTATGCTTAAGATCAGGAATGATTTAAATTGTTTAAAGTTAGTTTAGCAAGAAGGAGCTAAGTTCAATGTAAAGATGTTATCAATTTCTTATTCTTTTTTCCAATATATTTTAGACTGCTTTTGTTAAAAATCTATACCGTGTACGGGTTCTGAGAAGTCAGGGGGGGGGAAGGTTGTGGGGGGTTGTGGGGGAGGGTGTGGGGGGAGGGATATATATCAGGTTTGACGAGACATGTTAGATTTTAATGTAATTTGACTCCACATGTATACTGTTTTTTCTTATATTTTCATTACTATTATTATTACTATTTTTTGTTTAAAACTAGGATATGTTAAGCATATCGACATGTAGTGGAAATACACCAATGAGAGGAGGAGTGGGAAACAGAAGGGGGAAGAAAGATGGGAAGAGAAGGATAGGAGAGAGGGTAAAGGGGGAAGATGAGAAGGATAAGGAGGAGTGGATTGTAGAGAGAGGAGCAGTAGAAAGGAAGAGGAAGTAGAGTAGGAAAGGATGATGGAGGGAAGATAGAAAGTTGGAGGGTGGTAGGGAGAAAGAGGTGTATGGAGAGCAGAAGAGCTATAATGGGTTTTTATTTTTCTGGGCATTGTTGACAAGAGGAACTGATGTAATTATTATTTAATACTATATGATACGGGCTATGTAGAGTATACATGTGAGTGTGTGTTATGAAAATGAAAATGGAAATAAAAAATATATTTTTAAAAAAAGACACTGGAGATATGGAGGCTGCTTAGAAAGATGTTTTTAATGGTGGACAGGACAGGCTTGAGTCCTGAACAGAAAAGGTGATCACATGCTTCAATGTTGGTGGAGAAGAGAAGGAAGGACTGAGATGCTGAGTCCCTGGTTTTATGCCCTCTCTGGCCTTTGATCTTGAGCTTGTATTCTGATTGGTTGTCAGACTCCCATGGGACCATGCAGGGGCAACTCTCTAGGCTGCATTTTGAATCCAGGTTTGGTTGAGTTCTCAGATGCCATGTGGTGAGTTGGCTAAAGTGCCAATATTATCATGCCTTAATCCCATCCCCCTGGAGCTGAAGTGGAGAACTCTTTATTATGTAAAGGGACTAGCTTGGCCTTCTTAATGGCCCATTGACAAAGTGGGGATGGGCAGGAAGCTACAGGGAGCTATTCTGTCTTTTAAAACATGTTTCTTCCTTTTCATATCCAGAGAAAGATTCTGTCTTTTCAATATTTCCTAGGATATTTCATTTTTCTGGGAGGGGGCGGGTGATAACTTTCTACAGTACAAATACAAATTGTCTGAAATGGTATATGGTTTTTGCCTGAGCAGGAGGTTGGGTTAAAAGACCTCCATACCAACCTAGGACTCTTAGTGGACATCAGAGTCCCTCGGGAGTGGGGCGGCATACAAATTAAATAAACATTCAAACATACATTCAAACATCAGTAGCTAACTATGAGCATAAGAAGCAGCTCCAAAGTATGGCTGTGAGAATCAGTGCTTGTTTGTGCTTACCCATATCAGTGTTAAAAATAAAGTGAAACAGAAGAAAAGAAATTTAACAAGCATTTTGTGATTTGACTGAACTTGAATACTTAAAAATACATATTTGAATGATGTATTTGGTGGCCATGGTTTATAAGCAGTAAGATATAACCCAGAAACTGAAAAAGTTAAGGATAGTATGATTAATTTGACACAGAATTTAGACACAACAATTCCCATGTTATAATGGGAATTTCAGTGAAATAAAAATATCAAATATTAAATTTACATAGAATATTATAGAGAGATCTGGATGTTCTATTCTCTAAAACTGCCTGTTTGTTTTCTAAAAATGCTGAAAAATATAATCATCAGGTCTAATCATTTTTCTATATTTGATGGCTATGTGCACTTCTCTTTTTCAATGTGCCTGTTTTTTAAGCAGTTTTCCAGCCAAGAAATGATTCACAAAATTTGGAGAAGTGCACAAAGGGTTACTAAGGTAAGGTGACCAGACGTCCCAATTTTGGCAGGACAGTCAGGATTTATAACAATTTGTCCCATGTCCCGGGGTGTTTTTAAAAAGTCCCGATTTTCTGGCTTCATGTTGAAAGCCCAGTGGATTTGCTTAAGAAATCCTAACCGGGGCAAGACAAAAGACACTCTGTCTAAACCCTCTCTCTGTATCAGTACTTTCATTGAAGATATTAAAACGTTAAAGCAAGAAAACGGACCCCCCCCGCGCCCCTTTTACCTCATTTTATAAGAAAAGATGACCCAGTACCATAGAGCTGCAGGAAATACTTGGCTAGAGAAGTCGCGAGTGTTCCTTCCTGGATTTTCCAGAGGGGAGGGGCATGGAGGTTGGAGGTCGGCTCGTGTGGAAAAAATGGTGGCAAAGTTTCTTTGAAAAATATTTCCCTGACTAATTTCACCATTTTAATTTGCTCAGTTCTTTGTATTAACATCTACATCATTCTGGATTGACTTGGAGTGCTCACTTGTGCCTGCTGGTAAGTGAGCTGGGTTTTTTTCTTTTATTTTTTTAATGTATTTTAAAATAATATTTTATTTATTGTGCCTAGGATTTTTTAAAATAGTTTTATTCTGTGTGGATTCTTTTTTAAAATTGTCTTAGACTATTTAAAAAAAGATTCTATCCAAAATAAATTGAAGTGAAACCATTTTTAAAAATTCTATGCACAATACTTTGAAATATATTGTGCATAGAATTTTTAAAAATAGTTTTAGTTCAATTTATTCTGTGTGGAATAGTTTGAAATGTTTTACTTCAATTTATTCGATGTGGATTCTTTTTTTAAATTGTCTTAGACTATTTTAAAAAAGATTCTATCCAAAATACAAAATATCAGCTGCAGTTATTCACTTAAGAACTGTGGCAAGAAAGGTGGTATAGTGACCAAAGTTACAATGGCATTGAAAAAAGTGACTGATGACCATTTTTCACACTTAGCGACCATTCTCACACTTAGTGACCATTGCAGCATCCCCATGGTCACGCGATCAAAATTTTGATGTTTGGCAACAGATTCGTATGTATGATAGTTTCAGTGTCCTGGGGTCATTTTAATTGCCTTTTGTGTCCTTTTGACAGTCAAATGGGGAAACCAGATTCACTTATGTTACTAACTTATCAGCTGCAATTATTCACTTAAGAACTGTGGCAAGAAAGTTGGTATAGTGACCAAAGTTACAATGGCATTGAAAAAAGTGACTGATGACCATTTTTCACACTTAGCAACCATTTTCACATGTAGCGACCATTGCAGCATCCTCATGGTCATGTGATTAAAATGTTGATGTTTGGCAACAGTTACAATTTATATTTGTAAATTGTAGTTATGTTGAAATAAAAAAAAATACAATACTATTTTTGCGTTGTATGAAAATTTTTGTTGCTCCGTATAAAAATTTTAATCAAGCCCCCCCCCCCCCCCGGGTCAAAGGTGTCCCTCTTTACCAATCTGAAAATCTGGTCACCTTATACTAAGGAAACTGTGCAAAGAGACTCAAGCCAGCCCTTTCCTCTTTGGGAAAATTCAGAGCAACCCAAGTAACAATTGACAATAGAAACACTTAAGTACAACCATTATACACACCTGGAACTTCCCCTTTCCTCTTTGCTGGCAGAATTAACCCAGGATAGGAAAGCCAAAGCTCCAGGAACAGAATTAACCCATTAAGGCAGGAAGACAGAATTCAGAGCGATCACCTTAATTGTCCCAGGTGGGAACAAACCAGGGAAATTTCTTCCAACAGGCAATTATATCACAATGTTTTCTAGTATTCCAAAAGATTTCACACAAAAACAATCAGATGTAACTAAATCTAGAATTCAAACATTCTTGTTACCATTTTATTGTGTAGAAAGTTAGCACCCACCCATCTCCTAGAAGAATGAAATATTCTAGGAAGTATTAAAAAGGCAGAATAACTCCTTGGATGAGAAAAGGAGAAATATGTTCTTGGAAAGTAGCCCCCACCTTTGTTAATAGCCCCAGAAAGATTGGGCCATCCTATTCTTATCTACAAAACAAAAGCCATTCAGCTCCAGCCTCCCTTTCAAATCAATTATAAAAGCAGAATAATTTTTATAGGTAAATAATTCCAGCATTTTAAAATGCCTTCCCAGTACGATGTCTTCACAATTTAAGAGGCCAAATTTCTTCTGATCTCTTCAATACAATAGCAGAGTTGGAAGGGACCTTAGAGGTCTTCTAGTCCAACCCTCTGTCTAGGCAGGAAACTCTACACCATTTCAGACAAATGGCTATCCAACATCTTCTTAAAGACTTCCAGTGTTGGGGCATTCACAACTTCTGGAGGCAAGCTTAATTGTTGATTAATTGTTCTAACTGTCAGGAAATTTCTCCTCAGTTCTAAGTTGCTTCTCTCCTTGATTAGTTTCCACCCATTGCTTCTTGTTCTGCCCTCAGATGCTTTAGAGAATAGTTTGACTCCCTCTTCATTGTGGCAACCCCTGAGATATTGGAACACTGCTATTGTGTCTCCCCTAGTCCTTCTTTTAATTAAACTAGACATACCCAGTTCCTGCAACCGTTCCTCATATGTTTTAGCCTCCAGTCCCCTAATCATCTTTGTTGCTTTTCTCTGCACTCTTTCCAGAGTCTCCACATCTTTTTTACATCATGGTGACCAAAACTGAATGCAGTATTCCAAGTGTGGCCTTACCAAGGCATTATAAAGTGGTATTAACCCTTCACACGATCTTGATTTATCCCCTCATCCAAATCATTGATGAACATGTTGAAGAGTACTGGGCCCGAAACAGAGCCTTGGGGTACTCCACTGCATATTTCCCTCCATGGAGATGCAGTTCCATTGAGGACATTCAGGTTGAATTGAATGGTTGATACATGTAAAAATTGTAAGATTGTATTTGATTGACTATAAAAATAGAACAATTATTTAAAGTATAGTTGAATAAGCTATTTAATTAATTTACATTTTGATTTACAAATATATTTATATATTAACTTATATACCTCTCTACCTATCTATTCATTTATATACTTGACCTATATATAATATATAAAAGTTAAAATAAATTAGAAGTATATTATGTATATTAACGTATTTTAAATAACTTAATTAATCTATTATATTAATTTGCATAACTATATAAATATTTAAATAGTGAATAATGGATAAATAATCAAATACAACCTGCATTGGAAAGTGGGAGGAGGAGACTGAAAGGAAAAATCTTAAATATTTATTTGCTATTTTGGAAAAAACATTGTATGTGCAGTGAAATGATGAGCAAAACAACTATTACAAAAATAAATAAAAAAGCACTGGCAACATCACTACCCTCAAACCAATGCTCTAGAGAGAATATATTAGGTACAGAAAAGACAAGCTCAACTGTAAACCTACAAAGTATGCAAGCAACATTACTTTTGATACAAGAAACAATGTTAAAGACCCAGTAGACAATACAAAAAATCACAAAGAAACAAAAAAGAACCAGGAAGAGATCAAAAATGAAAAGTACAAATTTTGAGACAAATACCTAGGAGAGTAAAGGACCAGAGAAGGC
Organism: Thamnophis sirtalis; assembly: GCF_051295495.1. Classification (NCBI taxonomy): domain Eukaryota; kingdom Metazoa; phylum Chordata; class Lepidosauria; order Squamata; family Natricidae; genus Thamnophis; species Thamnophis sirtalis. The sequence continues at coordinate 61,300,548 of NW_028261388.1, forward strand.
ACTACCAATTCTTAACCACACAACTAATAAAATATAACATGATGTTTAGATGGGTTATTCCAGAGGGAATCATGATCACCTGGCAGGAGAAGAAATTCAAAATAGATACATTAGATAAGGCACATGAGTTATATGAATATCACTTCACAGTTGACGGAGAACAAGAGAGTAAGGAGGAGGTAGAAAGCAGAAGTCAAGAAGAGGATAAGGAGGTAGAACAGGAAGAAGGACGAAAACAGGAAAGAGAACAAATAGAACAAGAGGGTGCAAGAACAAAAATACAAAGAGAGACAAGGACTATGAGGAAACTGAGAACTGTATATAAATAGCAAAATGGAGGAAGACATTAAGATGCTTTCAATAAACATAAATGGCTTAAACTCACCCATGAAAAGAAAGCAAACCCTGATAAAAGACTACAAAGACTGAATATGGATATCATGTGCCTTCAGGAAGTACATATCAAGAAACATTTTGGTAAACTACTAGAAAACTCAAAAATAGGGAAACTGTATGTAACACTAACACAAAAAAAGAAAAGAGGAATTTCAATATATATCAAATAGTTAAAACCCAAACAATTATGCGCAGATGAGGAGGGAAGAATTTTAATGATGGAGATAGAAACAGAACAAAAATGAATATTTCTCACAGCAATATTTCTCACACCAAATAAAAACCAAAAAGAATTCTACAGAAAAGTTCATTAAAAAATAACCAAAACAGAATATGAAAATATATGCTTGATAGATGATTTCAGTTCAATAGCAGATATCAAAAAAGACTATAAAAGCAATAAAATAAATAATAAGAAAAAAAGAATATTACCAACCACATTCTTCGAGATGGTGCAGGAACTGAATTTACAAGACACATGGAGGGAAATAAATACAGAAAACAAACAATACACTTTTTACTCAAAACCACATAAATCATGGTCAAGGATAGATATGGCTTGGATGACACTGAAACTAAGAAGAGATACATACACTATATTGCCAAAAGTATTCACTCACCTGCCTTTACTCGCATATGAACTTATTGTAAGTGACATCCCATTCCTAATCCATAGGGTTCAATATGACATCAGTCCACCCTTTGCAGCTATAACAGCTTCAACTCTTCTGGGAAAGCTGTCCACAAGGTTTAGGAGTGTGTTTATGGGAATTTTTGTCCATTCTTCCAGAAGCGCATTTGTGAGATCACACACTGATGTTGGACCAGAAGGCCTGGCTCTCAGTCTCCGCTCTAATTCATCCCAAAGGTGTTCTATCAGGTTGAGATCAGGACTCTGTGCAGGCCAGTCAAGTTCATCCACACCAGACTCTGTCATCCATGTCTTTATGGACCTTGCTTTGTGCACTGGTGCACAGTCATGTTGGAAGAGGAAGGGGCCAGCACCAAACTGTTCCCACAAAGTTGGGAGCATGGAATTGTCCAAAATGTCTTGGTATGCTGAAGCATTCAGAGTTCCTTTCACTTGAACTAAGGGGCCAAGCCCAGCTCCTGAAAATCAACCCCACACCATAATCCCCTCACCAAACTTTACACTTGGCACAATGCAGTCAGATAAGTACCGTTCTCCTAGCAACTGCCAAACCCAGACTTGTCCTTCAGATTGCCAGATGGAGAAGCATGATTCGTCACTCCAGAGAATGTGTCTCCACTGCTCTAGAGTCCAGTGGCGGCGTGCTTTACACCACTGCATCCGATGCTTGGTGATGTATGGCTTGGATGCAGCTGCTTGGCCATGGAAGCCCATTCCATGAAGCTCTCTGTGCACTGTTCTTGAGCTAATCTGAAGGCCACATGATGTTTGGAGGTCTGTAGCGATTGACTTTGCAGAAAGTTGGCAACCTCTTCGCACTATGTGCCTCAGCATCCACTGACCCTGCTCCGTCAGTTTATGTGGCCTACCACTTCATGGCTGAGTTGCTGTCATTCCCAAACACTTCCACGTTCTTATAATACAGCTGACTGTTGACTATGGAATATTTAGGAGTGAGGAATTTCACGACTGGATTTGTTGCACAGGTGGCATCCTATCACAGTTCCATGCTGGAATTCACTGAGCTCCTGAGAGCGACCCATTCTTTCACAAATGTTTGTAAAAACAGTCTGCATGCCTAGGTATTTGATTTTATACACCTGTGGCCATGGAAGTGATTGGAATACCTGATTCTGATTATTTGGATGAGTGAGCGAATACTTTTGGGAATATAGTGTAAGAGATAGATATACTGATTAACACATGGGCAAATCACAACCCACTAAAAGTGACATGGAAAGGACAGAAGAAGAGGAGGAAATGGATAATGAAACAAAACTGAAAGGCAAAGAAATGAAAAAAGAAATGAAAATCTTCTATAAAGTAAACAGAAAAAAGAAACATTATTGCAGAATCTTTGGGATTCAACAAAGGCATCCATTTGAGGACTGATTATAGGATATATAGCAAGAAAAAACAAGAAAAAGAAACAGCAACAAGAATTATTAGAGGAAGAACTTAAAAAATTGGAAGCGGATCTGCAAAAAGAGCCACAAAAAAGTAAAATAAACAAAAAAAAGAGATTTGATAAAGCATAGACTGAATTGATAACAGGAAGAAATGACCCAGAAAATTAAAATAGCTAGACAATTTTTTTTTGAAAACATAAATAAACCAGGGATTGGCTAGCTTACAAACTGAAAAAAGAAAATGAGAAGAGGATAATACATCAATTACAAGATGAGAAGGGAAATATACAACATTGGACAGAAGAAAATATATATATAATTTTAAAAAATTCAAAAGTCTATACAGTCAAGAAAATATACCACAAGACAATATTGAACAATACTTAGATAAGAGGAATCTAATAAATTGGGAGACAAAAAGAGAAATGTTAAATGGAAAAATAACAATGACAGAATTAATGGAGGCAGGGAAGATACAAAATAATAATAAAACACCAGGCCCCGATGGATTACTTGTGGAACTTTACAAGACCATACAGGAACCAATGGAAACAGCATTGCTGGATCTGAATAATGAAGCACTTACAGAGGCTAAACTACCAAAAACATGGACAGAAGCATACATTACACTAATACCCAAGGAAGATTCAGATCACCGGGCAAGAGATGAGATCAGGTTGAGCTAGTTGCTGCCAGAGTCACCGTGTGGATGACTCTGCTTAACTGTTTAAAAAAGCCTCTTAAAAAACGCCCTCTACAGGAGGTAGGAGAACGCCGTGCCTCATTACGTCAGGAATCTTTTGGCTTTTAACCCTTGCTTAGCTCTGCTCCAGTGATCATAAAGTCAGACTAGATGAGGCACCTCCTTCTCCCACCTCCTCCTGTAGAGGGCACTTTTTAGAGGCTTTTTTAAACAGTTAAGCACTAAGCAGAGTCATCCACTGTGACACTGGCAGCAACTAGCTCAGCCTTTTTCCTTTTACATTTTCTTTTCTTTTCATGATGACAGTGGTGAGGCTCTGCCTCCCCTGCCTCCCCTGACTGCACGTCCCTGCAAAGGCATGATTGTCTATCTTGATGACATCCTTATTTACACAGAAACACGTGAAGAACACATAAAATTGGTCTGCTCAGTGCTAAAGAAACTCTGGGCAGCGGAACTGTATTTAAAATTGTCTAAGTGTGAATTTCATCAGGAGAAAATTGACTACCTTGGGTATCATATCTCCCATAATGGCATAGAGATGGACCCAGCAAAGGTCCAAGCTGTCACTGAATGGGCGCCCCCCCCCACACCCGCAAACAATTCCAAAGTTTTTTGGGATTTGCCAATTTTTATCATCAATTTATTCCTTTGTTCGCCAGCATTGCCCTCCCTATTACGAGTCTCCTAAAATCAAAGGGAGAGGCCAAACCTAGACTAAGGAAGCCATTAAATTGGACTATGGAATGTCAAGCCGCATTTGAAAAACTAAAACGGCTGTTTGCGGCTGAACCCAGACATGAATTCACCATTTGTGGTCCAGGCGGATGCTAGTGATGTTGTAGTGGGGGCAGTATTGTTACAAGCTAATGCTGATGGAAAACTACAACCTTGTGCTTACACCTCTCGAAAGCTGACTGAGACAGAGAGACAATGGGCTATATGGGAAAAGGAGGCTTTTGTAGTCAGGTGGGCTTTGATGACCTGGCGACATTTCCTGGAGGGGGCTAGACACCCTTTTGAGGTGTGGACTGATCACAAGAATTTGGAGGCGTTAAAGACCCCTCAAAAGTTATCTCCTAAACAGATGAGATGGGCAAAACATTTCAACAAGTTCAACTTCACTTTAAAGTATATCCCAGGGGGAAAGAACTTTATGGCAGATGCTTTATCCCAACTCCCACAATACAACAGCTCAAAGCTTAGCATGGTTCACCCAGTCATCCCAGCGAAGAGCCTCACTGCTCCGGTGGTCACCAGAAGCCAGAGCAGCTCTAATTTGGAGGTCACAAAGGACCTCATCTTCAAACTCAAGGAGGGCCTTGAATCCGATGAATGGTTTAACCAACATTCAAATGAGTGTACCATGAAGGATGGTCTAGCTTGGGTAGGAGCTAAACTGTATGTTCCTGCTGCCATTAGAACTCTGGTTCTACAACGGGCCCATGATTCATGCATGGCTGGCCATTTTGAATTTGTGAAAACCCTGCACCTCATTAAAAAGCAATTTTGGTGGCCCTCATTAAAGAAGGACATTGAGTCTTATGTGGCCAGTTGCTCCACATGTGCTGCTGCAAAATGGCTACTGGGAAAACCCCAGGGTCTGCTCCAAGGCGTGGCCCATCCTGAGGCTCCATGGAAGGAAATATCTATGGATTTCATTTTTGAATTACCAGAAAGTCAAGGTAATAGTGTGATTTGGGTCATTACGGACTTGTTTTCCAAACAGGTTCATTTTGTTCCTTGTTCCAAAATCCCATCGGCTAAATCCTTGGTTAAATTGGTCATTACACATGTCTATCGTCTACATGGTGTACCGGACTGCATCATCTCTGATAGGGGGGGGGTCCAATTTACCTCCTTATTTTGGAAGGAGTTTTTGAAGTTGATTGGCTCCGCCCAGGGGCTAAGCTCCGCCTACCATCCTCAAACTAATGGAGCTTGTGAAAGGACTAATTCTGTTTTGGAACAGTACCTCTGATGTTTCATCAATTATCAGCAAGATCATTGGGTTGAGTTATTACCTCATGCTGAAGTGGCCTACAACAACTCGGTTCACAGCAGCATGGGTTTTACCCCATTTAAAATAGTGTTTGGCCATGATTTTGTACCTATCCCAGAGGTACCATGAGAAAAGCCACAAGTCCTGTCCCTCTCCAAATGGAGTGACCAACTCTGCAAAATCTGGCCTTTGGCATACAGTGCGCTGGATGCTGCTCATCCAGCGCATAAGAAACAGGCCGATAAGAAGAGAACGAAACCAAGAGAATACAAGGTTGGAGATCGGGTGTTTTTTTCTACCAAATTTATCCAAACCACCCAAAAGTCTAAGAAACTGGGTCCTAAATACGTCGGTCCATTTCCAGTTGTAAAGATTATTAACCCTGTATCAGTGTGCCTGGAGCTGCCTAAGTACCTTAACCATGTTTACCCAGTGATAGAGATGTAGAAGAGGATAGAACTATGATAAAACATGAAAAAAGCACAGATGACATAAATATAGAAGAGGAGAGGCCAGAAATAGTAACACAGGAATGTATAAGTCGAAGAACTGAGAGAAGTAATAAGGGTGTACCTCCTGAACGGTTTACGTTCAGCGAGTGAGGTCAGAGCATACAGTGTTAGCAGTGGTGGGTTCCTACCAGTTCAGAATGATTTGGCCGAACTGGCAGTAGTTTGGTGGCCTGGGTAGCTGGAACTGGTAATGACCCAGGCCTGCCACACCCCTGAACTGGTTCTCCTGGCAGCACCATAGGTGCCACCATCTTGTCTTTTGATTCTGCGCATGTGCAGAGCAATTTTGTGCACACACAAAACCATCAGTAATGCCGGCAGCAACCCACCCCTGAGTGTTAGGTATGAACAGCAATAGGACCAGGAAATGTTGGTAATAAACAATATATGTGCAAATACTGAAAGATGTAAATGTAAATGTAATTTAAACATGTTGACATTGAGTGCTGTAACATGAGAGAAGCTGTGAAGGAGAAACTGATTAGATTACAGCATTGTTACAGTGAATGTAAAGGTTGTAAGCTGTAAACTGTAAGCTGATGCAATGAGGATGATTCAGCAATACATGCATTGCCTCTTTAAGACTCTGGTGGAATGGAGACTCTGGTGAGGTGTCTATATATATATATATTAGAGGCCGTTTCCCTCTTTTGTTGTGTATCTTGTTTCATATATATACCACTATTAATTGTATAAAGGCTCTGTGTGCTGTGTGCTCTGTTTTGCTGCTGGGTTTATCTCATAATAATAGTCCCACTGCCAAAATTCTGACAGTATATCTGTTATAGAATTCCTGCACACAAAAAAGCAATAGCACTGACATTAGTTAGCTTTTCAATTGTATCTCTTATGAAATATCTTATTAAATCTTATGCTTAGCAAAGAGTTACATATCTTTTGCTGCACCAAGGCTGTCACTAGACCAATGAGTACTCTTTTTTCTGTAATTTTATTTATGGTTTTTTCTTCAACATATATAAGTGCTTAGTGAACAGTACGTTGTCTGGGTCAACCTGCTTTATACAAAGTACTAGTAACAATAATAATATTATTTAGGTATACATAGTAGTAATTTTTCAACTTCTAAGATTTACATATACATTGTAGTTATAATGCATTATATTTTGTAGCAGTATACAAAGTAATGTTTTCCTAATTTCTACTTTCTACCTCTTATTTCTAACACCTAATACAATTCCCATATTAAAAAGTATTATGTATATATCCATCATCTCTAACTTTTTACGATTTAAGCATACATGATAGTAGTATTTCAGCTTCTAACATTGATTTATAGATAGTAGTTATAGTAACATATCATGTAACAGTATGCATAATAATATTTTCCCAATTTCTAGTTTCTAGCTCTATTTTCTAATCTTTAATACAAACAGATGCCATGTTAAGGTGTATTCTGTATCTATCCATCATCTCTTGCCCTTTTTAGTATTTTATCTCTTATTGACTTTTTCATCAATCTCCCATGCTCCTCTCTTGGGATTTTGTATTCCTCTACATCACTCATGTTTAGTCTAAATATCTCCTCTGCCTCTATATTTGCCTCTCATTGTCTACTCTCTAAAATACCCATCAGTGCCTCTTTCATTCCTTCTAAGAGATCTTTCTCTTTGCTCTCTTTTATTTTTTGGCCTCTTGAGAAATAATCTGCTTGTTCTATTTTTACTATCTCTATATCTATTTGTGTCATTTGTTGATTTCTCTCCTCCATTCTTTCTTCCACCTTCTCTATTGTCTGAATTTTCTATTCATTTTCCATTATCATTTGCTGGAGATTTCCTGGTCTCACATCTGTATCGTGCATCAGTTCCATCATCTCCCTGTGATTCCTTATTATAGTTTTCTGGATACCTTGAAGCATTATTTGCCAAGCATTATTTGCCAAGATGTGCTGCCAATGAGAACCTTGGTGAAATGCTCTCTGATAGTTTTTTTTCATTCTCTATGATTCACTATGGATTTCATACTCAAGAGACTAACTACTAAGCATCAGGAAATGTTTCTTTGGTGAACAGGCTTTTGTGACACCCCCCCCCTCATCTTTGCAAGTGCAGATGAGTTTCTAACACAGGAAGAAGCAACTTTCTCTGAACAATGGATAAACAAAAACAAATGGAGGAGATGCAGAAGGCAAAGAAGGGATAAGCGAGTAGGAAATTTGAATAGACTAAGGTAAAGTGAGATAAAACACCTCTCCCTTCACTATTTCTGACTAATTTACATTCACTCACTAATAAGATGGATGCAATACTTTTTTAAATAGATGCAATTCTGATTTTTACAACTCAGCACTCACTGCTTCGCTGAAACCTGGCTAAATGAATCAATTGATGATAGCAGCCTGCATATCCCATGATTTCAGATACAAAGAGCAGACAGAATTGCAGAAGCATCTGGTAAAAAGAAGGGAGTAGGCTTATGTTTATATATTAACATCTGCTGGTCCTGAGATATACAGTATCTCACAGAAGTGAGTGAGGGGTGGGTTCTAGCTTCTACTGCTGGTTTGCTAAGGGATGTGCTTCGTGCGTACGCATGCACAGTACTAAAAATGCTT